>NC_142033.1:48212835-48887835 GCF_982192425.1 Myodes glareolus | reverse complement strand
ATTTGATGTAGGAAACCTTAAAATAAGCATTTATTTCTGAAGCATTTCTCTTTCACTGAAGATAACATTCTACGGCTATACTGCTTTTGATTGATTTCCTCATCCACTTCTGATATTGGAAAGAAATGGATTTGTTTGTTTAGAGTAAGATTTTTAATTGAATTCATAACAGAGGAAAACCAGGTCAAAGTTGATGATATGGCCTGGAATCTGAGTCTAGGACCTATGACTGCTTGATATGACAGGCAACAGGACTCAGGACTGCGTCAATATTCTCTATGCATTTAACTATTGAAATACGCTTAATGTATTCTGTGTTCTACCAGCAATTAGACCATTAAAATATACTTGAGGAACGGTGATATGGGAGGGCTTTTGTGGGAGGGTAGCTGAGAGGGGTCAGAAAGAAGTAAGGGAGAGGGATTAAATGACATATCTATTTTAGGATCAGGGAGTTTGCTGTGAGACTGTGTCTCCTAGTAACACCACAAGCTACACACATTAATGCTCATCAATATGACTACATAAACATGGGCTGTATCACACCAATGCACATGACAAACTGAATGGCGAAAAACCCATGCATGGGTCTTCAACGCTACACAATAAAGCATAGGCAACCAAAGAATGCTGAGAACAGAACAGATAGGCCTCCCCAGGGAGGAACAAACAAACTGGTCAAACCGTCAGCCCTGATACACATATACAGGCAGTATTATACAGATGAACAGTTACATTTAGGAATATGTGTGTGTGTGTGTGTGTGTGTGTATGCATGCAATAACAATTAGTAAAAACAGAGGTTATGAATTTGAAAGTATGTAAGGGATTGTTTTCAGGGAGGAAAGGGTGGGGAGAAATGTAATTAAATCATAATCTGAATTTTGAAAGTCTATTTAAATTAAAAACATAGTGAAATAAAAGAGAATTAAAATGTGTAGCTGAAAACTGTTAAACTTCTCAGGACTTTTTTCTTGCCTTGATTTTATTTTAGTTTCTGTCATCAGATTTTCAGAAATTTGATTGAAACTCCCATAGTGAAGTCTAATGTATTTGGTCAGTAAGATTTGAATTGAAAATTGGAGTATGAGTTAAGCTTTTTAAGATTAAAGTCTCTTTAATAGTTTGGAATGTTGTTCAGTGGTAGACCACTTGCCTAGCATGCATATGGGTCTATGTTTGATCCCTGACACTGCCAAACATAAGTGGCTATTCAAGATGAATGTTTGAAAGACTGAGAATCATTTAGTCACAGAATGTAAAACTTCATAAAGTTATATTTTTAACACAGTAAAACATGTGCAACAGCAAACCAGGAAAATTGTGTGCATAATGTACAAATAGAGAGTTTAAAAGACAAAAATGCCGTTTCTTCTTTTACACTCTTCTTAAAATAAGCCCAGCTATTGTTTTTTACAGTGGAATTCATGTGGCATATGGCTTGTTTTCAAGTTCTCTCCATCCAGGAAATGCTTTACTTAACAAGAATATAAAAGAGCATATAAGTAGAGCGGGGGGAAGGGGGGAGGAATTGGGCTTCCACATACATTACTAGACCAATCTGCTGTTTATTAAATCTGCTGATCATCCACCAGAGAAGACAGCTGATTGAAATACAAAGAATTCAGCAGTTATGCGGAAGTATGAAAACACATGCACATGGCCTCCCCTTCTGCAGATTTATCATCTGTCATATTTCTCAAGAGTATACCATATTTTATAGCTCGAAATAAAACATTATGAATACATACATACATAATGAAAAAAGAGATATATGATTTGAAGGAACAGCATTGCCCAAAGTTACTATTTTATTTCATGTCATTTAAATTATGGTATTGAAAAAGGTGGTCTATGTGTTAGCTGAATCCCTCCCCTGAGCATATTGCTTATCTGTTTGGGTGTATGTGAACAGGTTGAGGGGAAAATAATTTTAAAAAAAGTTTTAGCGAGTGTCTGAGATGCTTCGTAGCCAAAGAACAACTTGTATTTTAAAAATAAATTAAAATGCATTAACTACGAACAGCGGGCAGAGTATTTCAAGTGAAGGATGGGGTGAACAGAATGTTGTGATTCACTCCCATTCTGCGGATCCATGAATAATCATTCCTTGAGGTTTGAAGATTATAAATAACAGGGCTGAGTGGAGTTATTTCTGCTTTACAAAGGAAACCTTCCATTTTGTTTTCATTTTCACTTGGGTAAACTCAAAATGCCTTTGCGTCGCTTCTGCTGACTGTATCCAAGACCTAAGCCTTTTTCTACGAAGGAAACGCTTCCTGATAGTGAATGGATTCCTGTGTTTATGTGGTGTAATGGACTCAGAATTGACAGCTGTTGCTTGCTTTAGCAGGATTAAACTCTGGTAGTTGTTGCTAAGAGGAGGGAGGTAACAAAATGTTAGTTGCAAAAGTGAGATATGTCAAAGAAAAGTTGAAAGCCAATGAAGTTCTAGAAATGAACAATTGGAGAAGGATAGACCGAGTTAGGTTCTAAGTTTCAGTGTAGTAATCCTGGCTGTTTCTACATGTCATTTGTACTACAATGTGCTTCAAGACAATCACTCTGGAGAGGCAGAAATGCAAATTCTCAGGTGATTACAACTGCTTATCTTGAGCTAATTGAAAGATCTAGATTATGTATGCTATAAGGCGCAAAAACATAAACAACACAACCACTACTTTTATAACCTAAATTGTCATTATATATAAAACCAAGGTGTGAATGATTATAATATACTTATTTTATAATTTAAAAAAATCTTTTGAAAATTATTTCTAGATATGTTGGTAGGACGGCTGGTACCTACATGTATGTGTGCAGTTATTCAATATCAGACCTTTTAACTTTAGAATACATTAATGTAAGGATGAACATCTTAAAGTATCTTGCTCAACATAGTATCTTCAACTACTAGGATATTACTTAGTATACAATGGATGGTCACTAAAATTTCTTGAAGCCTGAATAAAACATTGATTTCTAGATCTAGGTTTTATTTACAATTCCCCACCCTGCTTTTTTTTTTTTAATTTGCTTGTACTTGAGTTTAGTTAGTCTAATTGTGCTGATGGAGAATTTACTCAGAAGTACTAATTACCATGAAGTAGATTGTCTTTTGAAAGGGTACAGGTTAATTCCAAGCATTTTGCTGAAGAGTGTATTTTACATTTAAAGACTATTCTTCTCTGAGAAGACCAATTTTTCCTTCTCTTTGTTAACTGCCATAAATGATGTCTTTGAAAATTTTGTTTTGTAATTGTAAAGTTAGTTTTCTTACATCTCTGCTCATCACAAACCTTGACTACCCAATTTAGAGTGGGGGATAACTGCAATTCAATTATTTTTGTACTATACCCTTAAAATGTATGTGGCTGGAGAGATGCCTGAGTGAAGAAAAACAGTTGTTATACTTGCAGAAGATTCAAATTCAATACATGGCATCCATAGGGCAGTTCAGAACCCATTACAATTCTACATCCAGGGGTTCCGACATCCTGCTATAATCCTTATGGGCACCAGACACACAATGATGTGCATACATACATACATTTTAATGACTAATTCTCCCTTGAGGATATCTTTAATTCTAACTCAAATTAATTATTATTTGACATTACACAACTAATTATATACTTTTTACCCACTTTTATACTCATTTATTTATTATTAACACAGAGACCAAAATAAAAGACAACTTTAAGAGTCTTTTTTTCTTTTTTTAAGTCTAAAACATGGAAGAGTTGCTTGGACTTGTGATTTAAGACCTGCCTCCACTATCTATGTTTTCCTATATGAATTTTATTCTGTAGTGTATGGTAATCTCAACATACATTTTTAAACTCTATTTTGTTTACTGTCTGGGTTAAGCTGGTTGGGGTGATAGTAGTTTGTGGGAAACATTTGTGAATATCTGTATATGAAAATGTTCTCAGCCCTTGTTTCTTAGACAGTTCATTTTCTAGTATCGTATTTCTGTTTTAAAATTTACTCGTCACTATATTGAGCTTCTTGCCCAGTAGTGATTCACTTCTGCAATTTGCATTTTTTAAAGATTTATTTATTATGTATATAACATTCTGCCTCTATGTATGGCTGCATGCCAGAGGAGGGCGCCAGATCTCATTACAGATGGTTGTGAGCCACCATGTGGTTGCTGGGAATTGAACTCAAGACCTCTGGAAGAGTAGCCAGTGCTCTTTACCTCTGAGCCATTTCTACAGCCCCCTGCAATTTGCATTTATTTTGTTGCTTTCCTCCTGTTTCTACTGCCTAACTGTACTCTGCTGGCAACCATTCATTCTTTTTTACATATGCCACTCACCCTTTTATATTATCACAATTAATTGTTCCATGTGAAAAAATATATATTTCATTTCAATTCTAGCCTTGCCTGCCTCTTACTGCAATGGTTCTTAAGTTCTATCACCTGTATTTCTTTATATTTTTACCAATTCTTTCTTTAAATTTTGATGTAAATAATAGTTCCTCCACCATACTTATTGCATCTCTATCTTAGCAAGCACTGCTTCACTATCACACCACCTTAACATCTCTCATTTATCTTGCTAGAATACGGCCACTATGAGCAGAGATTATATTGTTATAATTACCACTCTTTTTAATCAGCTCAATATTAAAGAGGCACAGACTGGACATTTTCAGACTATAGTGTCAAATTTTCAAGATTCAAGCCCATTTCCATGATAATGTTAGGATTTCACTCTGAACTCTCATTCATTCATGCATAAGAGAAGATGTCTGAAGCTGTAATTTTCATTTCTCTCATTCCAGAGAGTCTTCGCCTCTGCACTATCAATTTTCTGACTCTAACATTGCAACATGCTGAATAAAGACTAGGAAGGGGAATGCATCCTTCTTGTACCAAAATAGTTATTAAGAGTTACACAAAGCATAAAACAATGTCATTCATTTTATGTCTTAAAATATGGGAGTGTTTCATAAAATATCTGTCTCTATACATATTATATATATATATATATATACATATAAAATTTTTATGGCAATTTTCAAACACACTTATAACTATTTAGAGTGCACTAATTTCAATTCAGAGTGTAGTGAGTATCAATAGTCACACCCCAGATAAGCACAAACACATTGTGCAGCTTAGTTTCTAAAATGCATTGTAGTCAAAAAACCCACTTGCTAGGGCATGGCCTAGAACACACTGAGTGCTGATGAAACCTTAAAAAAGCAAATTGAATTATCAAACAAACGATATCATCAGCAGTAGGTATTTTAAGTGTTCCAACAAAGTCTCAAACGGGATTATATTTCCTTTTTAAACTAATACCAAGTATTGCCAGGCAATGGTGACACATATCTTTAGTCTCAGCTCTTGGGAGGCAGAGACAGGTGGATCTCTGTGAGTTTGAGACAAGATTGGTGTACAGAGCAGGTTCTATGAAACTCACAACTGCACAGAGAAACCTGTCTATAAAAAAACAATAATTAATTAACACATAATAAATAAGTAAACATAATAATAATAATAATAATAATAATAATAATAAATAACAAGTTTAGGATAAGATGAGAAAAAAATCAGTAAAAATGTACAATTTAGGGGGTGGAAACAAGGGGATTATTTCCAATGAGCTAAAGAATATATGTATTAAAATAAAATGGTCAGCAAACATAATTCACCACATTAAATAAGTTATAAACAAGTACTTAGGTTATCAGTTTTGTGTAAAAACAAAAACACAAAACAAAAGAACAAGCTTCTAAGAGATAATAATAAAATGCAGTGTTATAACAAAATGTTGGTGATATCTTGTTTGTACAAATAAAGCTTGTACAAATAAAGCTTGCCTGAAGATCAGAGGGCAGAGCTAGCCGCTAGCTAACCACAAAGGTCCGGAGGTCTGTACAGACAGACAGGAAGTGATATGGCTGGGCAGAGAGAAAAAGTGAGGAAACAGGAACTCAGTCTCTTTTTACATGGGAAGTTGACAGGTAAGGTGACTGTGATTTTGTTCCTTTATCTCTCTGATCTCTCAGCATTTTCCCCAATATCTGACTTTGGGACTTTATTATTAAGACCTAAGTTATGCTACACAAAACATAATAAGATAAAACGGAAACTAAACATTGAAATTGAAAAAAAAAAAAACAACCAGAATGATAAAAGCCCAAGAGAAGACACAAGAATCAGATTCACTTGTTCGCACACTCAGAAATCTCATAGAAACACTAAACTGGAAGCCATAATGTATACAAAGAACCTAGGGCAGATCTGTGCACCAAGTCTAGAATTGTTTAAATGTCTTGGGTGTACTGAATGTTTAAATATTAATAAAATTATCACATAAGAAAATTTTATCATAATAATTATCAAAATTTTTCATGACAGTACTCTAATTGTCATTATGAGAATGAAATTTGAAGAAATCATGCATAATTTTAAAGAAAATCACGGAAGAACATTTTTAATTAAATTAAAAGAATGTTTTTTCTTGAGATAAGAATTTTAAGCACCATATTGCTATTATTAATATATAATACTTTGAATTTTCATGTATGTGTACAAATGTATCTTTTCATATTTATATATTAATCTCAAATCTAATATAATGCAATTAACTATGTAAAATTAAATACTTAGCTTATTTTTGTCAGCATTAAACTTTGCAGCTTATTTCTTAAAAGCTCAGAACCATGATGTAACATAGCTTAGAATCCTAGCAATGCCATTAACCTTTCCCTAAAAACTGATCTAAGAATAACATTAAAATCCAGTGTTCTTTCATCTCCCCTTCAATTTTTATTGGTTTTAAACATGTGCTAACTGGTACTGAAATTTTTTTACAACTATTTTAGATATATTTTCTTCTATAATCTCAAAAGCTAAATACCGTTTCATACCTTTATCTGGGGCGTATGTTTTATTGCGAAAATACTGCTTATTACTTTCAAAAGGCAAGTACCGCCCTCCCTGTGACAGAACAGTCACTTCTGTTCAGTAAGGTGACCCAACATCCCTTATAAAAATTCTAAATCTATTTCCCTGTATTGGTATTTTGGTTGCCACTGAAGGAGATTCCTAATTACACGGTTAAAGTGAATGAATGAGGTCCACCCTTTCAATACTCTAGTCCTACCCATAATTCAACGGATACTATCATTATGATGGCAAAGGTAACCTCTTTCATATTACTCAGCAGCTATTACCAAGACATAAGATGAGAAAAAACCCAGAATATGTCATCACCTAAAGCATGGCATCATACATGGCTGGAAGTAACTGACTGTGGAGTGTTTTACTCAGATCTAGAACTAACATACGTTGCGGGATATTTGATTGTGGAGTGACGTCCTGTGACTATATTAATAAAGTGGAATCGAGGTGGATCCAGCAAGTAGTTGGCAGGACTTAATCATAGAGTATACAGAGGATCAAACATCCAGAAAGAGAGAAAGGCCAGAAAAGATTAGGGAGGGACTTGGAGATTTGTGGGTTTGGGGGGCTTCCTTTTGGGTCTAGGGAGTGTAGAGAGGTCAGCTGGAGGCTGCATGGTGCTTCTTAGATCTATCAGGTTTTTATCCCAATTATCTGACTCCTGAATCTTTATGAGCAATAGAACAACTTAGATAAACACAAGAGAAATATCTGTTTTCCAATTCCCACAGAAAATTTATTTTTCAGGCTTGTGTCACCAAAAGGATAAGGAAAAAAGTCCCGATAACTAGAATCTGTGGGTCTTTCATGCATATCGTTGGTCCACGTACACCAGGCTATTAGAAACAAATCCAGAGAATCAGGCAAAGGACAGGACTCCCACAGATTAAGTCGTATCCTTGTTACGTCTTCTTCTACACTAAGTATTTCTTCTACACTGCACATACTTCCACAGCTTTCCCCATCACAAGGTCTGTATCAGCTGAGAAAACTCCACAACCTCCCTGACATTTTTATGTGCATGCCTATCCCTGTTTCTTAAATCTACCCTTTTGTCCTTACTTTCCTCAATGTTTAGAAGGCAGCTCAGTGTATTGTCAGTCAAGTGCATTCCATTAATTTCTTTCCGTCTAACTCCCAACCGCTTTTGATACTTTGTCCATAGTTTTCAGCCACTTGGAAAATAACATTTGTGTTCTGCTTTGCCCATAAAGATCACCAGAGCTTCCTGAGTTTAATTCACTAAAGCACACAGAAACCAGTCACAAAACCTAAGAAATACGAATCTCGCAAGCAAGGTCATACATTTTTCTGCATGTAGAAGGTATAAGAATCAGAGTTAATGGTCTTTTGGATAGTGTTCTCAATGTTATTGTATTTTGTGAAAGTTCCTAACACTCTTACAGCATCATTACAGATGTCAGCGTTTCTCTATAGAAAAGATCAACTTCCCACCAGAATTCTGGTATTCATGAAAGTAACAACCCATCCCTTTCTTCTTATTGCTATATGAAATCTAGCTTGTATCATTCTTCATGAACATAATTTCTACCAGAATGCCTCACTAATGGCAAAGATTCTTTCATTACCTTGATCTCTACATTTCAAATTAGCAGTTTTTATTTCGTTTGCTTGAGAAACTTCTACATTCAATTCTACACAGCTATTTATAAAATTATTCTACTTGACTTGATCAGTTGTAATAAGTATTCCTCTCTTGTAGTGTACATACATTTACTGAATTTACTTTCTTATTTCTGAAAAGTTTCAAATATATTATAGATAATATGTAAACATATACATTTCCTTAGACCAAACAAAGATTTAATTATCTCTGTAAACTTTAATGTATTAGGGATCTACCTCAAAACAGTCTATTTCACCACATTAAATGTAACCGTCTGGCTGCAAACTCAGAGCATGTGGATTCAATTTTTTTTTTTTTGGCTTGCAAGATTCCCACATTTTATTCATCCAAAGATGAAGCATTTTCTGATCCTAAAATAAATTGCCTACTAGTATTTAAATGTGTGAGTAATTTTGTTTAATTAAAAAAATATTTATTACTGGACTTTATAGATTTTAATTTTTGAAAGTAATTTAAACTTAAAAATGCTTTGTGGAACAATATTTTAAATTAAATGCACAATAGTTAAAAGTAAAAATCATGATCAAACTTCAGGAAAAGAGTCTGTCCTATCAGATAATTGAGTTTGTAGTGTGGAGATGTTTCTTTTGATTCAACAGGCCTACATAGTACTTCAACCTCCAGATTTCTGTGATGTTAATCTCTGATGATAGCAATTAGTTTCCAAGATTTCTCAATTTAAGAACTGACTAATACTATTGCCTAAGCTTTAGGTGTTTCCTGTTAAAGAGAGAGGAAGGCCAATCAGAAGCTTGTCAGAGATAAAAGATGTAAAGAAACTAGAACATTTTGAGACATACTATCTAAACAGGATCATGGAAAGACCAAAAGGATTACTGTGCTCCAAACCTCAAAGATTTTTCTGATAGCAGCTTTCCTAAACATTAGGATTAAAAGTTGAAATTACTTTTAGAAACAAGAATGCAAACACATAGTTGCGCAAATCCTTGTCTTTACAAGAAAACTTCAACAATGTTGCAGGCTTTTGGTCATAAATACACTAAGAAATAATTTTTCTGTGAGGAGTAAACTTCTTTTTATAAAAAGGAAAATTAACTGCTAGTTTTAATTCTTAAACAATTTTTTATAGATCTAGTTTTTTATTTTACATTTCCATAATAAATGCATTTAAATGTGCAGTTAAATTCTACAATGTCTAAACTTGGTTAAATAAACTATTCAAAAGATACACTTCTTACGTAGTGCTCATCTGAATATAAACATATAAAATCAAAGACGTCTTTAAAAACCAAACATAGATAATGTGTGTAGCAAGTCTTGCTTTTCATGTATAGATTTATTTCATACATTGGTATTAAAATAATTCTACTTAAAGTACAAATAATTTATTAATATCAACTCTTTTCAAATATTTTTTTCTATATAATTCCACTTACTGAAACTATCACATATCAAAAACAATGTTTATAAGTATAAATAAACATGAATATTTTGACAAATTTCGTTGGTTTGACCTCACAAGGTTTGTGGACTGCTACTACTACACAAATAGCTCTTCCATTAGGTTAAAGGAAGTTGTTTTGATGTTAAAGTGGCTTATCCTTAGGAGAACAAGACAAAGAAGCCCTTTTTGTGTCACTTAGGCGTCAAGTGGGTAGTGGCAACAGACAAAGGTAACATAACCCTAACTATTGGAAAGCATCTGTGTTAATGTCATCCTATCAATGTTTTTCCTATTTTAGAAATATATACCCATGTCCTAATGCACGGCTTTAAGCTGCTCTGTTTAGCTGAAATGTGAGAATAGGATGCAAGGTCATGACGAATAGCCACACTCTGGAGGCAGAGGCCTACATGGTCTACAGAGCAAGTTCCAGAACAACCAGAGCTATGAAGAGAATCCCTGTAAGAAAACAAAAACAAAAAAAAGGAAAAAACACTAGCAAAAAACAAAAAGCCAACAAACCTAGTTTGTTAGCATTATTCTTGAGATTTTATATTCTTTAAAGGAAAGAAAGTAGAAACTAAGGTTTTGGAAATGGTTTTGTTGATACAGTCTGTGGATGGACACCGCAGTCTGTGAATGGACACCACAGTCTGTGGATGGACACCGCAGTCTGTGGATGGACACCGCAGTCTGTGGATGGACACCGGGTGCAGCCACTGCAGATTTTCCCTTTACATATTTCGCCATCTCCCTTCCCCAGGTGTTGCTGCCATCACTACCTTTCCCTTCCTTCCCTTTCCTCATGGCAAGACGCATGGAAGAAGAGTGCTGTTAAGGCCTCTCCATTAATCAACAGGTATGGCGGTCTCAGCTGCCCCGCTTCTGAGCATTCCACCGCATCTCTCTCTCTTTACACTTAGACGACTCCATTATCCACTACACAGCGTGGAAAAATAGCATAGGGTTGGGTGTGTTTTCTCTTTACATATCAAACATGGCTCATTGCAGAATTCACTCCAAAGTTGTAGATCTTTTTAAATATAGAATACAGAAGAATTATTGTTATTATTCTCAAAAAGGTGTGATGGTCAACCAATTGGAGAGAAATGATCCTGCAATTGTCAATTGTCACTTTCAGCATTCTACAAATACTGATGCCAAACGTTAAGAGTAAAATAAAAATACACTGTGGATTTTAATTCAGAATTCAGTCTTATTTGCATTTTAGAAGCATTGTACAAAATGATAGCATTCACTTTAATACTTGTTCACCGGGTTATAAAATCTTAGGTGGAAGTCAGACCACACATATCTGAATCAATTTCAAAACTGCCCCTCTGATGGGAAAGTACAGTGCATGCTAATTGCTACTAGGAAAGCTTCCCTTTCTGTCAACTCATCTGGTGGCATTTGAGGAAGATGGAAGAGATTTTTGTGTTCAAGCTGTTTCAAGATACCCTGAATTTAAAGTGTTATATTGTGAAAGGAACTGAACCCTCAAGGCATGAGTCTAGCAGAGTCATGACCAATAAAACATAAGCTCTTAGTCATCCAGGGGCAACGCCTGTCGTCTTGATTTCCTCTTCCACTGGTGGAACTCGTCCGTCTGGCTCCTGCACGGGCTTGTTGTGGCTTTCTCTGATTCTTTGAGATGTGTGAACAGAATCCTACCTTTGGGCTAGGAAGATTGTAGGCAGAGGTCATTATGGAAAAACGAGTGTGTCTTTAAGTGTGTTGTGTGTGGAAGAACTTTGCACACAGTCCTTAGACCAGACTTGTTAAGACCAGGTGTTAAGAGAGCCAATCACTTCTTGTTACACGTGTTTAGCTGGAGTTCAGAGATCATGAAGAATTGTTTCACTGTCTCTAAGTACGTTGAAATGTCAGCAAATCTGGAAAGGTAATGAATCTCAGGTTAGATGATTAATCTTTAATTAGAAGCATATGGCTTCCTATCAAATGATCATGGCTTTATTACCCTTCAGAATTCGTCTTGTGCCCATGCTTTCATTCTTTATGTCTTAGTGACTTTGGCCTTAATACAACAAAATCTCTGAACACCATGTCTTACTTAACAGATTCCGTTGCTCATGTCCACATGTGTTTGTGTAGTAGATCGCTTTATGTAAAGAACATTTCATCAATGCCTGTTGGGAAAATGTACATTTACAGCCTATTTAGAGGTCACTATGTCAGAATGTTGGCTTCTATTTTTCTCCTAAATTTGTCTACATAAATGTATTACATATAAAAAGGTTTATCTATGATGTCTAAAGTAGCCAAGGTCACTCAGGATTCTCTTAAAGTAAGGAGTACTTTGTGTAGTTTCTGATTCATCCCACACTATGTATACACGCATTCGCAATGACCTTTGAATTTCTACAGAACAGAAATTCACCCATCCCTGAATGTATCTTCAGGGTGCATGTATTGAGGGGCAATTTACAGAGCAGTCATTTTGTTTGCCCTCACATAAACAAAAGTTTTTTCCTCATTTACATTCCTATATATTACTGTTTCTTTCATATTTCCAGTAGACTGTGACTTTGGGACTTTATTAATTTTTGAGGTTACTCAATATAATTTTTTCCAACATATAACTAATATATTCCTGCAGTTTTAGCATCTATACTTCTTAAAAGGTGTGAAATTATCATACATACACAAAAATGATTGTTTAATTCCACAAATTTACCAAATAAAATGATAGAAAAGAATCCAACCTTCTTTTATCTTATGGAAGCTAAAATTTAAAGAAATGCTTAATAGATTTGAAAAGTATAACCACAAATATTATACCTTACATTATATGAAGGAAATGTATACCAATATGAAAATAAACTTATGAATATATCCTTTTAAAAGAGAGGAGTACTAAAATTTAGATTTAGTGATTGAAGCAGGCAGAGAAAATTATCTTTGATAGAAAGAATCAGAAAGTTCTAAAAATATTACTAACATTAGTCAATAGTGGTGGTAGATGCCTTTAATCCCAGCACTTGGAAGGCAGAGGTAGGTGTATCTCTGTGAGTCCAGGGCCAGCCTGGTTTACAAGAGCTAGTTCCAGGACAGGCTTCAAAGCAACAGAGAAGCCCTGTCTCAAAATAAAACCTCAAAAATTTAATAAAATTAAAATATTTTTTTAATGAAGAAAATATTACTGGAAAATGAATACTGAACAAGCTTAAATATATGCAATAATATTGTAAAGTAAAACAAATCAGTAGGACTGGGAAAGAGGAGCATTATTTATGCACTGATGTATCCTTTATTTTATAAAAATCATTGCTCTAAATGGCTGGGATGACTACTTTTGTGGGAACAATAGCTCTCAGTGTGATAAGGCCAAATGCATTAATTTTGAGCTATGCATTTTGAATTTAAAATATTATACCAAGAGAATGCAGTTGAAATAGGATGAGAGAGAAGTAAGGTCTATGTCTAAATCTCACACGTGACCTCATTCTAAGATAAGTTCAAATTAAATGAATTCACCATTTTAGATCCATAGACGGACAGATCAGTTTGTGTGTTTAGTGAATGGTGCACAGGATACATGTTTGTTTGTTTCTTATTACTCCTGCAATTTAAAATGTGACTAGTTAGACCAGTGGTCCACAAATCCAGTATTAGATTATGCCTACATCCTCCATATATATATCTGTGAGATTTTCTCCTGTGAGCATGAATAATTTCTGTGACACAAAACATAAAGGTAGCTCACTCTACTTTAGCATATTTCGGTTCTCCATATTTTTTTCCTCCCTTCTCCCCTCTCTCTCTTGTCCCTTTGCCACACTCTATTCTCCTGGCTATTTTTTGAGCTGAAATCTACCTTCCTTTGACTTGTATCTGTTTATTGATTCTGCCTTTGGGAAAAAGAAAAACAAGTGCTCTTTTCCAGATGAAAGTATTTTCAGGTTTAAATTCAGACTGACACTACGTCATAATGTCTAGATATTTCTGTCTCTCCATATATTTTTCCCTGGTTCACAGCTCAGCCATCTAATTTTTTCATTACTTAGTTGCAGATCCTTATAGTGTTCTGGTTGTTATCATTTTCTCCTTTAAATCAAAATGTTCTTTTTTTTTCATAAAACAAGAAATTCAGGATGGGCAATCCCTTTTATACTTACTAATATACAATCTATTGGAAGAGTCTAGTAATTTCATTGCAATGTCTTCAGGCTTGAAAAAGAAACAGAGTTTATCACTATGTAAGTCTTTGGACAGAATTTTCATGTAAGTATGTTACTGTAGGCAATAAATAAATAGATTGAATACAAGCATAAAATTTAGAAGCAAAAAAGCATTTTTGAAAGAACTCGATCTTTAGTAAAGTAAGCCTTTACCAAAAAACAAGTAAATTTAGCAGTAAGAAAATAATATTCTTAAGTTGATAGTATTAAGTTGAGAAAAAAGAAGATTCTCTGAGTTCAAATTATTGACCTATCTGATAATAATATGAGCTCATCTACAACAATAAGTTTCACAGAGGTCAAACTAGAGCAAAATAAGAATAAAACCTGGGTAAGGCATGTGCTGCCAGGGTTGTGCTAAGAAAAGCGACTCCAAAGTACGTTCCTCGCTTATGTACTCTTGTTTAATGCCAAACTGCTGTCAATGTCCCTTGGCGAGTTCTATTTATGAGTAGATTACAACACGCTCTCAGAGGCCCTGCACATCTAACTCTCAGTGAGGGCCGGCACAGAATATATGGGCTTTCTGAAGCTGTGAAATTTAATTAATTTGCTGGCAGAGTACAGTTTTCATGGCACATGACTTTGCCCTGACCCTTCCCAGGACTTCCATTTTCAAATGTGCTTTATATATTGTAAACCTATATCATCTTAAGGAAACTCTTCCATGCAGTAATTTCAGTGCTTGACTTCATTTTCTCAAAAGTTCCAGTGCCTACATACATTCTTTTCTCTGTATTACCAACTGTTGTTTACTAAGTTACATGAGTATATTTATGTCTCCCTCTGATTTCTTGATATTCAGACCGCAAACCATTACTCTTTAGGTATCACATTAAATATAGGACTCTTAGGTAAATGTTTAAAAGAACACGAAACTTCTGTCTGCTTTGTTTCTTACTGTTATTGAAGGCATAAGTCATGAGTAGAGTATCTAATATCTTCCATTTAGTATGATAATGAGCAGAAAGAACACAGGGAGCTGTGGATTTACCACCCCTTTACACACTCACATACTGCATAAACCTAACTCTTTTGGACTATGTCATCTTTAGTGCCAGTTCTAGATTTCGATAAAACATGGAAGACTAGAGAGTTTAGAAATTGGGATTTTGCTCCAGCTTTGCCAGTGACTGACAGAAGTATGATTCGTCATCTGTACAGTGGAGATGCTAAAATTAGTTGAGAATGACTTGTCAGTGAGAATGAAGGTGTTAACTTTTTGTCTCGTACCCTCAAGTAGGAATCTGAAAGCTTGCTTTCACTCAGTGTGGACTACTGTGATCATGCAATTAATTACCTTATATTGCCACAGACTTGCTGCATAAATCTTGAAAAACTGTTATTTAAAAAGAAAAACTGCTGTAATTTTTAAGTGTTGTATTTTCCTTTGGGTTGTGTATATGTA
The DNA here is from genome assembly GCF_982192425.1 of Myodes glareolus. NCBI lineage: Eukaryota > Metazoa > Chordata > Mammalia > Rodentia > Cricetidae > Myodes > Myodes glareolus. The sequence continues at coordinate 48,872,247 of NC_142033.1, read as the reverse complement.
CATATCATTGTGTGTGTGTGTGTGTGTGTGTGTGTGTTGTGTGTGTGTGTTATGAATTCAGGTGTGTGTGTGTGTGTGTGTGTGTGTGTGTGTGTGTTAGATTCAGATGTGTGTGTTACCTGGGGCGCCATATGTTAATGGGAAAAATCAAAGTCCAATACGGGTTTCTTAATACAAGAATTTAAGAACAACAACGAAACCAAAAAAGCTTGAGAGCAGTTTTATTAGGGTTCAGAAGAAAACTTCCAGGGCAGTCAAGCTGTTAATTTCAGGAACTGCCAGAGAAGAAAGACAGAGCGTGGTATAGAGTAATTTATGCCATTTGTAAATACTCACATGACAAACGAACAGCCATGTCACGGGCATGAGGGCTTTAAAGAAAGAGTAAAAAATGCTAAAGTACCTGAAAAGAAATGCTGAAGATCTAGACAAATGCAGAAAGACAGGAGAGGAAAGGAAGGAAGAAAATATGAGTTTTAGCTTCAGGATCCTGAAAGGTTGAGACCCCAAACAGAAACTAATGGAGGGCCCTAACAACTGCCTGGAGAGCAAGACATTTTGGGAAGGAAAAGTACTTTTCTTCAGCCAATAATTATTCCTCCCATTTCTTTAGTGTGGCTTAATGTAAAATCAGAATTCTGAGGGCTGGTTCCTGGCCACGGGGATTGACTAGCTGCGCTGGATTGACAATGACATGTCTCTACTCAGAAACAAACAGAGTCCATTCTTTGAACAGAGTGAAAAAGCTTTTGGTTAGTGACCATTCACTGGTACCGTGTGTGTGTGTGTGTGTGTGTGTGTGTGGGTGTGGGTGTGTGTGTGTGTTTGTGTGTCTCATGCTTAAAGATATTTGAGCCTAATTAAATCTTTTGGGAAGAACAGTGCCACTAGGATATTTGCAGAACTTTAAAAGAAGCTTGGATTTCTGTGGATTATCACTTTATGACTCTTTGTTCTAGAACAAATGACAGTGGGGTTACACAGTGAAACATCTCTTTGTAAATAAAAATTTTACTACTTGCTCATATAAATGCTCATTGAAAAGAGGTCCATAAAAAAGCCTGTGCCGTATCAATGAAGATATTAACCTCTAAGTTTGCATGACAATTTTACATTTCTGCTATCAACATTCATGAAAGAGTAGACTATCAGACATAATGAATTCCACTTCTGATGCCATTTAACAACAGCCACGTGACAAACAAGTAGTCACATGCTGGGGACAAGGGCTAAAAACCCTAAAGTACCAGAGAAAGACAAGTTATTAGCAATAATTCTATATTCTAGTTTGGTGACATCATTTTCAATTTTTTATTAAGGGTGATGATTTCAAATTTGTAAAATCTCTAAGAAGATGACTCTATCTCAGCTAATACTATAATATTCCGATGACTTTTTTACTCATTCGAGCTGCCACTAGGGATAGAATGGCACTAATGTTCTTTTGTGGACCTACTACTCACTTTGCTGTCTGTAGACTGGATGCTGTCATTCTATTGTGATAGGAATGATAATCATGAAAATTGTAAGAGATGACTTACAAGAGTAGTTTGTTTGATTATTTTCTAGTCTTTAAGGTATAAAAAAAAGTATTCACATAGACTCTGAAATTATTTTACCTGGAAGAGATTATGAAAATTTTCTTCCATGAAATGTAGTTATGGAAGAAAAAGGAAGTGAATAAGAAGGAAGGAAGGAAGGAAGGAAGGAAGGAAGGAAGGAAGGAAGGAAGGAAGGAAGGAAGGGAAGGAAAGAAGCTTTTCTGAAGTTATTAGCCTGTGAGAGAAATGTAAAGAGATATCCCCAGTCTTCGACTGGAGTAACCAAATGTATTGCATTAGAATAAAGAAATGTAAAGATTTGACTTTTCAGTTGACTTTTTTTTTTTTTTGCATCTGTGAATGTACTACATGCTTTGAATTAGCAGGATGAAATAGGAAAGCAAACTCTATATTAGAAACAAAACACCACCAGGTCGCACGGTCTGCTGCCTTTCCGGAGTAACACAGGGGGCGGTGGGCGCTTTTCTTTGAAATATACCAACAACTTTTAAAAGATGTTAAACTTGAAAAAAAAAGTAAACTCAGTCTAGAATCATGAACTGCTTAATAAGAACTTGTCACTCCCATTGTTTACCTCTGGATTTTGGAATGCAGCACCCATCCCTTTGAGTTTGTAGCAAACAAAACAGAGACAGTTACCACAGATTCCCAAATAAACATTAAGCAGACATAGCCATCATTATTTATGCTTCTCTGTCCCCTCTAATCAGCACAGCAGACATCAACTAAATAAACAGAACATCTTGCAAAGAAAACTGTTAGCCCAGATGCGTTAGCTGATTGCGGTAGGAGATAAGTTAATTGAAGGGGAGGGTGAATGTCCTTAGAAGAGAGTATTGCACATTGCTCAGGATTTTCATGCTTTGTGTTCTTTATTAGTATACTATGTGAAAGGCCAGTGAGTTGAAGTAAGGCAGAAAATGTAAGAAAAGGTTTAAAAGCAATAATAAAATGGAGACTTAAGTTTGGTATTGTAAAAATCCATCTCTATATTTATAATGAAAATAAAGAAGAGGCAGGGAAGGGTGATAATTTTGTGAAGGTATTTTAAACTACATGTATTTTCTCAATAAAACATAATGATTCCAATAACATCTTTTTATTCTTGAGTTGTTTATCTAGTTAAAAATGAGTGTATTTGATATGGCTTTAAATATATGAATTTAAATTTTTTCCATGTGTGTCTTACATTACATAGCTGTAAGCTGTTGTCTTCTAGCTCACTGAAACTCTAGTTTATCATGTAAATGGGGAGAATACAGCTAAGTTCTTTCTGAACACCCAGGTGGATAAATCTAGGTTATAGAAGAATATCCAAGTCTGCTAGCTTCTGGATATGCAAGAGAAAGAAGCAGGGATCAAATAGTCAGGCTAAGTTTTGAGGCAGTTAAAGTTAAGAAACCCTGATTATCTTTCAGAAATTGAAGACAGGAAGAGAGTATTTTGTGTAGGGGAGGACAGAGAGGAACAGGTAGAGTTAAACTAGGCAGAGCAAAAGATTTGTGAAAAGACCACAGAGAAGGGAAGTTAGAATGTTTTAAATGCAGTTGTTTAAGGCCATTAGTTACGTTGCATGTATTTTACAGAATAAGGCAAGCAGATGGATTGGAAGAATAGAAACCTGGGGATCCTGGAGGTGGAAGGAAAGCCAGGGTGTCTCATATGCCTAAGTAGATAGATACAGTCAGTCTAGAATATACAGCATAGATGTGTGAGTGTTGTATTTCCATGCAGCAGATCGACTACACATCAAGCAAACGCTCGACTTGCTTTGAAGTGGACTGAATAATGCTGATGCAATCGGATAGCATGGGAAACACCCGTGTGTGTTTGTGGGAATTACAACCTTTTAAAAATTTAAAGAGCAATCTCTGATAAAAAATGTATTTTATTCAATATTGTCTTTAATGAGCCATTTTAATTTTTGGAAGAGCATAGTGTTTTAATAAGTAAAACATTCTTTTGTGGTTTTGCCAAGGACTTTAAAATTCTAATAATATTTGAGACAATAAATTAATTGAATCTGGGTTGGAAAATGGTTTGCTGGTGAAATTGATAGTTTTTGGGCTTTACAATGTATTTAAAGGATATACCACTTATTCTTATTCTTTTATTTTATTCATAAAATTTTAATATGTCCCTAACCTAACTAAGAAAAAGTAAATCACAAATATCATATAAGTGACCATTTTTTTGCAGTTGTCACTGTAAAAGATAAAATTCAAATCCTTTCATTAAAAATAAAAGAATAATTAAAAAATAAAATTATGAAGTGATAAATACTAAAATTGACTTATATGTTAAGACAAGTTCCAAACACAACTTCATTTTGTATACATTTAATTTTAGTTAAAATAATGTAGGAGAACAGTACAACAAGATATAGAAACTTTTCAAAACTAGATGACCATTTTTAGTAATAAGGCAGCATTATCTTGAATTTTGCATGAAACTTATCATTAGATTACCCAAACCAAGTGATTCCAATCTTAAGTACTGAGCTGTGTGAAAAACCTACCAGTATTTCCAAAAATACAATTCAGGCATTGCACTTATATTTTAGTATGTGTTTAGCTTTTACTTTCAATTAAACTTTTATTTATTAGATTTATAATCAGAAAGACTGTTTTTGAAATTTTCTCATAAATTGAGGGACACTAAAAGGAGAATTTTAGTATTATGACAACCTTTTTCTTTAAAGCCAAGTGTTTATTAGAAATAATATACGGCTCCATTACTCACTAAAGTGACAAAATATTTTCTAAACTTTCTGAATCTTAATTTCAGGGTTGTGAATTATTTGGCCTTATGTGATGAGTTACATTTTTTTAAAGGAAGAATTAGAAATGAAAGTTGTAACCGAGTATTTGAAGAGTGTTCTTGGAAAAAGAAAAACCATCAACTATCAGCAGCTGTTAGAATACCTACCATGCCTCCATTAAGTCATATAGAAGGAATATTTCGACAGTTGCATAACACATTACTCTTGTAATGCATAGATTACTTTCTTCTAGATTGTTGTTGCAATCCAATTAAATTTCAGTGTCTGTGGATCATGTTTGTTCTTATGATTATAGCTCTTTGGGATTCATTTTGTTGATAGTAAAACCCAAGTGATATTGCAAGTGAATGCTATCTTGTATTTTATCTTAAATAGACAAGAGCATTATTTTGTTATTTTCTCTATTTTAATATGTGGTTACTACTTATTTGTCTCTCTTCTTTGAAAAGATAATTGAGGCCTTCCATTTCATTTAGTATGACTTCGAAGTGAAAGGGGAAAATGAAATATGAAAGATTTGATGATTGCAGAATTTCATGGGAAGGCAGAGTGCTTGGGCTGAATTGCCCTGTGTTCAATATGGACAGATAATCTAACTACGATGTGTTCCATTCCCTGACTTGAAAATGGAAGAAATCCTAGCCCACATTAAGCTTCCTATAATTCATGCACACATTATTGAAGTAATGTGTAAGAAACTTGTAAAAAGGTTCATATTTACAAATAACTACCAAGAGAAACCCTTTTCAAATGTGCCTTGGGTGTGTTTCATCCTGTAGAAAGGGCACAGGGTTTGGATGCGATGGAAATTTGATAGTTAAAAATGAAGATACAAATGGTATGGCTCATGGAAATATTTGAGGAAATAATTGTTGAATATATTCATGTTATATGGAACACTTACAGCAACATCTATATGACTGCTTATTTGAGCAAAGTAAGATGAAAGGGGTATAGAAAATGCACTCTCAAACAATTTGCATGTGTAGACAAAAAGAAACTATGTAAACTTGATACTTTATATGAAGAGATAATATAAATTTAATTTCTCATTTATCAAAAAATAAATATGTTCATTGCATCCAATTTTTCTGTCTCAAAATTTTCTTTGAAATAATTGATGCAAGTCAAACTTCTACCACTCATGTGAAGATCAAGTTGTATAATTTTGTTCTATGTAGAAAATAAAAGTAGGACTACAATGAGAGAAAAAAGTCTCTACTTTTTAAAAAAATATTTGATATTTTCAAATATGGAAAATTTAAGCCAGGTAGTGATGGTACGTTCCTTTAATCTTGGCCATCAGGAGACAGCGGCAGGTGGATTTCTGTGAATTTGAGGCCAGGCTGGTCTACAGACTGAATTCCAGGATAGCCAATGCTACACAAAGAAACACTGTCTCAGAAATCCAAACCAAAACAAAAAGGTTATATTTATTTGAATATATAATTTAAAAATTTAAATTTGGTTCAATCAAATCTAGGTGGACGAGAAAACATAACTATTGCTTGACAGTTGAACTCGTTTCTTGACATTGAGCTCTTGTGGATCCACAGGTCTCCTATTTTCTCTTCCTTCAATAGGTGTTTCCTTACACAATGAATTTAGTCATATCTCATTTCTCACATGGGAAACCTTATAGAATACTGTGTTACTGATATTAGTCTTTTAAAGTAATGAGGTTCATTCATGTTATCTTAACAAAATTGTTTAAATAGGCTTACAAAAGCACCACGGGACATTGTCAACTAATACCAAAAACTCAAAATGTATAAAAGTGTGGAAAAAAAATTCAAGTTTAATCAGTGAGGCTTTCTCATATAAATCATCATTTGTCATCACTTTAAATGTTTAGTCTGAAGACTATGTAAGAATCATAATGTGTCTATGTGTGTATTTATGTGTACATACATGTACTTGGACATTTTTACATTCTTAAGTGTTCCTAATCTTTTAATCATTCCATATTAAATATTTTCACATCTCAGACTTTAGTAACAGTCTTGAAAAGTCTTGAAATAATATTGCTATATATTTATCTTACTGGTTTTCCCTGTTTTCTCTACTTTGAGGGAATTGACAAGGCCTTGACTAGGCTTCCTCCATGATAGTAGCCATCCTGCAAAACAAGGTATGTTTCCGTCACTGTCTAAATCAGCCAGGCCCAACTCTCTGTCCTACAATCTGGAATGTATCTGTCATGAGAGGACAACAACATAGGGCTCATTGAAATTACTTTCAGGGTGAGAATCAGAATGGGCATGGACTGAGTCACGGACTGGGTCGCTACTGAAATGGCCATGTGCATCATAACGGCAAGCTACTGTTACATAGTTCTACACCATTTTTCGGGGTGAAAATCTACTTTATCAAAAATAATACACCTACTGATTAAACCTATGTGTTTGGATTAAAAGCTTTGGAGTTTTAATATGTTTTTCTCAATCTGGTGATAACTGTTGTTTTTTATTATGCACACACAACACATGCACACAAACACGCATACTACACACACATACACTTTAAGTGTTTGAGAACTAAATTCTAAATGAAAATTTCTAATTCATAATGATTTCTTAGTATATTTTACTCATGATAAAATGTAGTACCTTACAAAAATGCCAGTTACTAATCTTTTAATGAGACCACAAATGGATGTTTTCCTGCCTTGCCTTGTGCTGGTTGAGAGACAGAATTTACAGAATTTAAGTGACTGTTTTCGTTTCTTTTCCTTCTCGTTTGCATTTCATGGCAGTTGGAATACATGCATAGTCTTGCAGTTTTCACAGTTCATGGGTAGCAAGCTGTATTCTATGCTTGTGTTAGTCTGTAACCTGCCTAACCAGAGCAGAATTTCAGTATAGAGACAGGCATAAACAGCATGAGTGAATTCACATCCCCTCTTCCCATTTCCAAATGTTTTTTTCAGGCTGAAGAACTTTTTAACACTGTAAATCCTTCTGAACTTGATGAATGAGATTTATTTCAGAAGTTCAGTCCAAGTCTTGCAGATCATGACTGTATCAGAGGTGCCATATGATGAACCATTCCACCACAATTTCACAAATGAACTGGACACAAAACACATGAAACTTCCATTTCAAACACACGTTTTATCTGGTTCTCTTCATGTGTCTTCTGCAATCACATGTATCTCGTCTTTGAGAACTATTCCATCTTCTACTAATACTAGATTACCTGAACACTGTCTCATCACCGTAATTATGTGGACCAAGGCTACTCTATACATAGGTTTTCATTTTCACTCCGGAATTCGTAATTTGTGGCTTCCATCATCTATAGGAGAAAATGTCAGGTGCTTGTTTCTTAGAAGTACTAGTTAATTTTTTTTTCCCCTGAGATTTTACTGTACTTCTTTTTCTGTATTTATGCATGTAAGGGCCTTCAAAGGAATGGGCCACATTTCTGATCTCTGGGAACTGGATAGAGACAGTAGCTATGCTGATTCAGAGAACTGGAAGCAAAAGTAGCAGGCTATGAATGACTGATATGAAATTTCTTTTCGGCAATTCATTAACAAACTTAAAGCACCCTTTTCCCCCACTTTATAGATGAACTACTTTTATTCATGATTTATTCTGCTTGTTTATCTTTTCTTTATTTTGTTGTTTTTCTTTTTCTAAAATATACTTTCCTTAATTTTTTGAGATTATGACATAATTACATCAATTCCTTTATTTTTCTTCCCTCCAAACCCTCTTATATACCCCTTCTTGATATCTTTCCAAATCATGCCTTCTTTTAAAATTATATATATATATATATATATATATATATATGCATGAATATTCCAAAATATATAAATACAGACTGCTTAGTCTCTATAATATCATTTGTCTGTATGTTTTCAGGGTAGACCATTTGGTGTTTGATAACCATTTTGTATTTCCTTCGCTAGGGAAGACTTTTTCCCATTCTCAGAATTCCTTAGATGCCTATAGTTCTTTATGTTGACTTGAGGCCTTTTGGTATTTCCCCTGTCTACAATAGAAAATCTATTAGTGTTGACCTTGCTCCCCAAGTGGTTAGGCAGTCTTATTGGTGGGGCTTTATGAGTGTAGCTTCTGACATCCCTGGGAGAAAAGGTCACACAGCAAACTCTGATCCTTTGGACCTTACAACCTTTCTTACTCCTCTTTATGGTTCCCTGAGCCTCAGATAGTGCTGTTTTGTAGATGTATCAATTGGAACTGGGTTCCACAGTTCTGCATTTTTACTGACTGTGATTAATGAGGTTCTTAATTATAATAAGTGCTTAGAGGGATGCTTTCTGTTTCTTTGCTGAAGACTTCCTTTTAGCAAAAGGGAGCAATAGACATATCATTGCTGATGTAAATTTTATTCGATTGCTTAGTTATCTTTAATTCATATTTATGCTATATTTTTTAGTACAAAATATTTTTTGTACAAAGAGTTTTGGTTATGTTTTGAAAACTTAAGAAACATATATATATATATATCAATTAGTTCATATTCCATTACATTAAATTCATTAGTTGTACATTTTATATTCAAATATGTCTCAAAAAGTGGTCTTTAAAATAATTTTTACTTTCAATGTATGTAATTAATAAAGAATAAAAGAATATATGTGTTTTCTACAATTTGTTTATATTTGTCAGTCTTAGCTCAAATAAAATAGATAAAGTAGTTTGGCATCAACTAACTCATGCAAATATAATAATTAAATAATCTGTATTTCCACAACTATATTTATATGGTATATTTCAAATTAAGGAGTAATGTGGAAGAGACCATGGAACTTGATCCTTCTACCATCTTTCATATTTCAGTGAATCATTAGTATAAGAAATTTGCTTTACATTGTTTGACCAGAGTATTAAAGTACTCATCAAATTCTCACTCTTTCCTAAAACTGTTATTCTCTTCTTAGATCACAGATGAGATATAAAATTACTTTTAATGGAATTCTAAACCTTTAGCTCTCAAGAGAGATGCTCCCTAGTGATGCTGAAGTCCAAGGAGGTTGAAGTAGAAGATTTGATAAAAGGGCTGGGGAATATAGATTACTGGTAGAGTACCTAGCATGTACAAGCAAGACAAAAAAAGTTGAAAGGAGTAGGAATAAGAAAGTAAGGGTGAGAAGGAGGGAGAAAGGATGGGAGGGAAGGAAGACAAAGCAAAGAGAACAAAAGTTCATTATAAATTCAAAAGTATTCTTGATCAAATTGTTGCAGATAAATTACTTGCTATATGTGGCTGAGATGGCCATTTTCATCTAAAAGTATTTCTCTAGCTGAAAATGCTTTCTCTCCTGGAAATTTTCAGGATAATTAATTTTCAGCACATGCAACAGGATTTAGGTGGTTGGCCTGCCCTTGTTAAACAAGGTCTGCTTTTTCTGGCCACCAACATTATAACTCATCATACTTTCCAAACAGGAGCTGCTTAAATCAAAGGATTTTCATTGTGGATCACTGAGTGCTGCTGGCTAGACCTCTGGGGCTGGGAAGACCCTCTAAGTGTAATTGTAGAACCCTGTTCTCCAATCAGCATATATTATTGCAAAGCAAGAACTACACTGTCTAAATTGCTCCCTAAGTTACATCTCAGTCTGTCATTTGAACTTGGAGGCCTACATACCTAAATGTCTCTGCTAAGTTAAAAGAATGGTACACTTCTACCTTTCATAAATGTGTTCAGAACAAAAGTACCCTCTTTTGATTTATCTGATTATTCACTAAAAAGAAATGCCATTATTTTGTGGGCAGGATTTGATATCCATGAAGTATTTCATGGCAGATTTAATGCATTGCATCTAAAATGTCAAGAAGTAGGCTTTTTTTTTTTCATGGAAAAGGGAACATTTAGGAACATTTGGGTAGGAAGGAATAAGTAGAGAGAAATACATTTAAGATTATCCTTTTGCATTTGCTTTGTTGAAGTGAGTGGGACATGATTTGAGAGCAAGCATTTTTCCTTTTTTGTTGTTTCTTTTTTATCCAAGTTTCAAGTTAGAAGTATAAAATCATATACAGATTCCGTCAGTGTGAGTTGAGGTGCTCCATCTTGTAGGTGGGAGTCAAACAGCTTTGTATCAATTTATCAAGATGGGCATAGAGGCTACGTTTCGTCAGTAGTTCCAGGTTGACTATGTTACGATCTTTGTTTTGCTACCAAAAAGGTAGAAAAGTTACCTCAAAGCATGAATCAAATTAATGCTAAAGCCACAATAAAAATGTACGCTATCAACATGATTTTCACGGACAAACTCTTAATATTCTTGTGAGAGAACACCATCCAGTAAGTAGCGCGCCAACATGGAATGGGGACTCTATGCACCACTTTTTCTTAGGAAATGAGTTAAGAGACACAGTAGCCTCTATTTTCATATTGCAAAAATCTGGAATTGGACTAAAATTTTTAATATCCTATCTAGGTTTAAAAATTTCTTTCTATATACTGCCTATTTAAAAATTAGGCAATGAAAGCAGGCATGGTAGCACAGACCTTTAATCCCAGCACTATGAAGGCAGTGGCAAGCCAATCTCTGAGTTTTATGCCAGTCTGTTCGACAGAACAAGTATTAGGACAGCCAGGGCTACACAGAGAAACCCTGTCTCAAACAAACATAAATGAAATAAATAAATAAAATAAAAATTATTCAACATAAGTAAGATGTGGACATTCAGCATAAATAGAAACAAATGACTTTAGAATTATCCTAATTTTGAAATGCTTTCAATCCATATAAAGATTGCTGCTGACGAAGATAAACAACAAGGTGGGAAAGCAGTGACTGGCGCCGAGAAAGGGAAAAAAAACTTTCATAAACACAATTGATTTTTATCCTTTCGGTTTTTACCTTTGTATGAATTGTAATTTCAGAGCGTACTTTGGAAACTAATCATAAAAGAGCATGATAGCTTGGTGCAGACGTTTGCTCAAATCGGGCCAAATAGAACTTCCTGAGTATTGAGAATCAAGCCGTTCTCATTGTTGCCGTCATTCTTCTACACCGAGGGCCTGAATATTATGTCTGCCTGACTTTGCTCACTCTTCTTAAAATTATAAAATTATAGCTCATACTTTTGAATAACAACTATCTAGACAATAACTGAAGGAAGAAATAGACAATTGTGTTCATTTTTAGTAAACACTGAATTTTGCAAAAAAAAAAATCTAGTGTACAATAAAGGGTCACAAAACCCTAAATCTCTTATATTTTCCAATTTCTTTCTGCACTTTATTCCTATGATGTGTATTTCAAACATATGCTATGTATTTTACTATTTTATTTATATTGTTCTCAGAACACTCTCCATATAAATTTAAATGATACATGAAGTTCCTAGATTTTTATTGAAAATATGCCCATAGAACCCACACACATACAAGAATACTGTTCTGCAAATAGCATCTACTGCTCTTTGAATATATTTTTATTTTTTAAATGTGTGTTGAATGGAGTCTGTATATCAATAGCTGTTTAATGTCCAGGCATGTGGAAATAGGTGTAACCATGTGAGATCTTTATCTCACTGCAAACTGGAAACTCATAGGGAAAACATACACCTTGGTAACAGGGGAAATTATTATGGATATAGATACAAGTTACTGTAGCAGAAGAAATAAAGGGAAAGACTGAAGGAGGGGGGAAGGGAAGATAGTAAAAGTGGCAAAACCAGGCTCAGGCCAGAGGACATGAGGTAGGGCATAACATGGAGAGAACTGAACTGAACTTCTGACACATTTTTTTTGATACAACATTGCCTTAAGGCATATTCTTCTCAAGCATCAAATTCTACACAAATTATTGCACGTGAATTTATTGTCCAGAAAGGAAATTTCGTTTGTCTTTACCATGGAGGATGAATATCTTTTGCAATTATTTAGTATCTAGGCTTGAAGAACTACCTGGTGTAGTCAGCATGCCTCTAGGTGAAAAGGAACACCACCTAGGATGGATTGATTTTCACGGAAGTTTGAAAGCTGAAACTGACAGAAACATTGCTCAACGACATGATGCTAAGTTCCTCCAGCCTCCCTGTGGATGTACACCTTTGTGCTGCTTCTACATTTTTCTATTCTGTGCCTGAGCAACTCTTACTCCTATATTAGCATCCCTAAATATCTCTTTTCAAGGATTTAAGGGACACATCATGAATGAAATTGCAATCTCTCCTTCCCTTTATTACATTTTGTGTGTATGTCTGTCAGGGAATATTTACCAAGAGCCTGTTGTGTTGCTATCAGTGCCCCAAAAACAAAGAATCATTTCCATTTTAAAACTAGGCTGTTTTATGCCAGAATGCAGAACACAGACTCAGTGGATATTTATGGTAAGTGCCCATTTTCTGTGTCCCCTGACCTCAGTGTAAGAACTTGCAAAGCATTTTACATGTCACTCCTCTGTAAGGCTTAAGGAATTCTTCTGCACTCTCAGAGCTCCTGTGTACACTTGCTTTCCTTGAAGTTATACTGTTTCACATATGTGGCAAATTTCTAATTATAAAGAAGCTCAGCTGTCTGCTCCCAGGTGTGTGTCAGTCCATTCTTTGAGTTTTTTCAGGAACGGAAGTGCTCACTGGGAAAGCAACTTAGGAAAAGCAAGGGTGGAAACTGCGTGAAGCAGAATGTTTGTTTGGTTGTTATTTTGAGATAAGCAGTAGGTAGCTAGGACGGAGGAGGAAGTGGTTCAATTTCTGCGTGGGAAGAAAAAAGAGACAGAGAGACAGAGAAATGAAGGAAAGCAAGTAAAAAGGAAACCCTGTAGCTGCAAACTCCAATGGAAATTCATGATTTTAAAGCATCCTAGCTCTTCTTATATATGGGCATGGGACAAAATATAATTTTCCTTCTGGTTTTAAATGATGCTTGCATTTAAAATTATAGACTGTGAAGTCAAACCAACTCTGGGTAACTCTTTCTCTCCGGTATGGAGGAGCCAAGTAATTAGATTCCTGGCTTGTGGTATATCTCTGTGCACACACACTTTTGTCTAAAGAGATAAACAGTTTGTTGAGTACTTCAGAGGCGCTACCTTCTGGTTTATGTGTTAATTAATGTAATTATCACAGCAGTCTTTCACCATCTTACACATGAGGAAACTGAGGCTCGCAGCTACTCCTTTTGCCCTAGTTACCCCTGTGCTCTCCACCCAGGTAGTCTGAGCAGATTCTGAAGTCGTGCACTGCACGTTGGCTATGCCATGCCCATTTCCTGTGTATAGGGTTTTGCTAATGGCATCTCTCTTTACAAAAGGCCTATTATGTTCCAGGTGCTTTGTTGTAAATTATATAGCACAGAAGTGATAGTTTTGCTTTCTTCCTGGCACAAATAGAACTTCCTATCATTTGAATGATTCCTGTTAAAATATTAAGAGGCTTTTCCATTCTTTTTCTGTTTCCACTTTCTAAGGAACAAAAGCAATCTGCACCAATTTACAGAACATGCATTACTGTTAATTATATCAGTCAGGTGGAAGATTGGTGTAGTGTATTTGGTGTAGCTGCAAAGCCTACAGAAATGATATCAAGTAGCTGTAAGTAATAGAGACCAGGTTTTTACGTGGTTCTTGCTCCCTCGATCTAATTTTCAGGTCTTTCTTGTGTATAGCATAGCGTTCCAACGCAAACGTTTCCTTCCAACTCAAAGCACAGGCTTCTGAGGCTTGACAGGCAAAGTCATGATATGAAAAGTTACACACATTTCGATAGAATAATTACTTATACCACTACAGAATCACTTAATTTTTAGGATAGTAAGGTCTGCATTGCTTGAAATTCTCAGAGAAATTCCTTAGCATCGGTGATTCCGAAGGATGGTTGTGTAGGACTAGCAGTGTTTTAGGTATTAAAGAAAGGGCCTGACCTTGAGTTTCTTAATGCACTTTTAAAGTTATTGTCTGTGTCATCTCAGAAAACATGAGAATGAATTCACAAAGCTCAGGAAATGGTAAAGTTGCAGGTACTCGCCCCCAAGCCTAGTAACTTGAGTTTAATCTCCAAGACCCACTTTGTGAAAAATTGTCCTCTGCATTCTACAAGTGAATCATGGTACACAGCACACACACACACACACACACACACACACACACACACACACCAGTAAGTGAATCAAATTTAAACATAACAAAAAACAACAATAACAGCAAACTAGCAGTGTTAGGTCTGTTGTCTCCCACAACCCCAGTGTACAGGAGTCTGGAGGGTTGCTATGAGTACAGGGATTGCCTGGGGTACGCAGTAAGACCATGCTTTAAACAAAAATAAATCAAAGAAAGGTACAGAGAAGCAGACGTGGGGTGAGGATCTAGCACAGGTTATAGTCGGGGTTTTCAATCTGGGGAAGCAAAACAAAACAAAACACCTCCATGTAGACTGAAACCAAGGCTCCAATTACTCCGTGAATTCTGGCAGTGAAGCAATAGGAAAATCAATCCAAACACCTGCTCTGTGTTTATGTAAATCAAGTTCAGGCAAGATTATTTCTCCAAGATTTCTCAGGTAACAATGGTTTAGTAATTCCGGCTTTTTCGTGACTACTGCACATCTGATCAGACCTTCTTAAGATGTAGCCCTCACATACTCACCAGAAAGTCCAGTTCTCTCCGTCCCCAGAGAATCAAATCTGAAGCTCTATTATCTGCTCTTTCCTCGCTCTTGCAGCAAACATCTTTCAGAGCCATTTCCAAACATTTTGAGCTTACTACATGGTAAATGGCACATCATGGATGGGTTGTTTTATTTCTAAGAGAGGCCTGAAGAGCCCACAATAACCATGAGTTTGCCACTAAAAACAACAACAACAGCAATAACAACAACAACAAAACCAAACAACTTAGTCTGTGGATTAAATGAGAAGCTCCAAAGGTCATCTGAACAGTAAACTATTAAGATGTTTTTATCTGTAATTTTTTAAGTTTTGTGAAAAACAAATCTAGTTTGCCCTAGGATATGTGATAAGAGAAGCCATTTCTAAACTGTCTTCCAGATATAAAGGGAAATCTTTATTCTTAAAAATAAGACTTTGCCTAATCATCAAAATTTTAGTGTAGAAATTAAGAATGTATCACTTTTTCTTTGCTTTATTTAGTTACTTATTTTGAAACAGGATTTCTCTGTGTAACAGTTTTGCCTGTCCTCAAACTAGTTCTGTAGACCAGGGTGGCCTCAAGCACACAGAGATCCTTCCATCTCAGAAATTTAATTATTTTTTCCCATGTATGTGCACTAACAAGACTTCCGATGAGAGTAAGGCTCCTTCAAAGAGTGAGGTCATCAAGACTATCATAATGCCTAGACTATTTTATGTAATTGTCCTTTACAACACAAACAAATTATCTCTGAAACTCAGATCTTATTTTGCTCATAAAACTACCGGCCCCACCCACATCATCCCACACCCCAAGCTGCATATTTAGCTTGACCTATAATTACCTAGGTGGAGCCAGCTTCACTGTATTCCAGTTGTGCCACACCCGGCTGAGATAAACACACTTGGCAACATGAATCCATATTCATCTTCAAACAACCCGATTTCAAAATACATCTCTTGGCCTCCTGTTTGCTCCTTTATTAAATGGACAGTCTTACAAATATAGCTTGGTTATGCTTCAGATAGGAAATCATTGGGGTTACTAAGAGTCATACTGAAATGAAAATATGTTTGCTGACCATCAAAAAGATCACATGACTGAGGGAATGAGACATACGGCAGCAAATTCAGCAGTTGTAGGGATAGTGCATCGGGCACAGATTAAGTGCACAATAAATTTACCAGCAAGTGTGCAAGTGTGTCGTAGGGACAGCATTCATAACCACAAAAGATTTCAGGAGACAGGAGCTACGTTCGGAGAACCTCCAGGTTTAGCACTCTTGCAGTGTTCGGGAAGAATGAAGAGTACACAGCCAGAGTCGGGGCACATCTGGAGAACGCACGGGTAAAGAAGGACGTTGCTGCAACGCTGCAAAGAGGGCTGTGTGGGAAGCTGTTTGGATGGAGGAGTTAGAGTCTTCCCCTTGTCGCCCCCGCCCCCCTTAACCAGAAAACTTGTCTCCTAATGTGAAGAGGCTGGGTAATGGACTCAAATAAAAGCTTTGTTGTTGGAACTGAGTGCAGCAATAATCTGTAGAATCGGAATGATTACTAGTTTAAGAAGAACACAAACACCAAGTGTTTACACTGAGTGCATGCAATTCAGGGAGCATAGTGACAGTAGAGCGGTGATTGGAAGAAGGTAAATGTGGAATCAAATTCGCTGTCCACAGATACACATGGCATGCACCTCGTGGACCAAGGTCACAATTTCTAGTGTCTGTTTCTTTTACCACCTTCACTCGGTTCACATTTCTCTGTGTCCAGTGAGGGCTTGCGGATAGAGGTTTTATTAGGTCCATTATAATACATAGCAATTTTGCCTTGAAAAAATTTGCTCTGGTGTATTGAGTTACTTTTGCGGTAAGAACTATACAATTGAGCAATGTCTCTGGTTGATGAATCAGCTCTTTCTAACACACACACACACACACACACACACACACACACACACACATATATATATATATATATATATTTGAAATTTACTGCCAAATGATACCCTTCGCATTTGCATCAGTTTATTTTCCTTCTTGTTGCTAAAGCAAACTTGTTTAGTGAGCAGTGTGAGGACAGTGGGCAGAACTATGCACTCTGATGGGAGGTGTAGACTTGTGTCCAACGCCCAGCATCATTTTCTACGAAGGTTCTAAAATTAAGGGCAAACAAAACAACACAAATCTCCTTCTACACCTTCCATCATTTATCCTCAAGTCAAGTGTCCACAGGTGAGACCTAATTACTAAGTTACTAAATTTTTCCCTTTTTCCTTACTTTTCTTCTTTTTTTCAAGGTAAGAATTTCTCTCTGATGACTACCTATATAGCTCAGTGGGTGACTTGAAGATTAGAAAATAAAAGAGAAATTCTCCATCATGACGACAGCTCTGGATGGAGTTTGAAAGTGAAAAGACCTTTGAAAACATATTCAGGCATGCTCTATTTCATAACAGAAAGACAGATACTTAAATGAGTTAAACTGTATAATGGAGACTTCTTTTCATCACCTGACCTCCCATTCTTCTTGGTAGGGATGAGAAATAGTGGAAGCTGTGATGGAATAAGACTCACCAGAAACTACCACTTGTTTGTTGGCTAAGTAAAAGGGCTAATTTTCCCTCAACCTAAATCTGCCTAATTAACCAACATCCAGGAGTGCCAAGGCAAATTTCAGTATTTACAGTAGTATTCTAGAACCTACGTTGGAAATGATAGCCTCAGTCAGGATTTTTCATCGTCTTGTCATGTTTGATGTAAACCACCATTCAAGAAATACTTGAGTGTGTATTTCATGGTTCATTCAGGGAGCAAAACTGTGGTAACAGAGGCAAAGGGTTAGCATCTCTCAAGACAGCTGCTTTGCAGTGTTTTTGCATATGGCCTGCAGCGTCTTGTGCTGCCCAGCCTGACTGCAGAAATTCAGTGAGGTCTAATCTAGATGATGAGACACACCCAAGTACGTGTGCACATGTGTACACACACAACACACATACATACACACACATACACACACACACACAGAGAGAGAGAGAGAGAGAGAGAGAGAGAGAGAGAGAGAGAGAGATTAACGCCTTAGAAATAAGTAGGGATGGAGGAATAGAACTCAAGTCTCATTGAACAATAACAATCTCGAATCATCCAACCTCCACCAACACCCCAACTCCCAATCCAGGTTGCTTTAAAAAAAACTGTACCAAAATTCTATTGATATGCCATTCTAGAAAATTCTAAAACAAAGTATTGAAGAAAAAAGTACAATATTTCTACAGCCTTCTAAATGCATTTTTTTCTCTCCCTCATCAGTATGGGCCCTTCCTTGTCACAGGGGAAACTCTTTGCTGCTCAAGACAGCTTCCACTCATCCAGAGAACTCTGGAATGTTCTGGAGGGATTTTTTCAGTCTTAGAAAGACTACTAAGTGCTCAAATGACTGAGAGAATTTCTCCCTGAAAATGTTCTCTGCGGCCATCCATTTTAAACTTTAAGGTATGTGTGTGTGTGTGTGTGTGTGTGTGTGTGTGTGAGAGAGAGAGAGAGAGAGAGAGAGAGAGAGAGAGGAAATTTTCCTCTTATGTGTATTAATTCACCCACTAAGGTGATATTTATTCACTCCTTTATTCATTTACTGTTAGCTGCTGAGTGCATTCCTCTCTGATAAGTGCTTAGAGCTGGCGCACTGCCCTGTGTTGAAGGTGTAAGGAAAATGTTCCTTGTTCTGAAAGTGTAATAACTGCAGAATGTGCCAGTGCTTAGCCCTCACTGAACAGGCCCTTCCCACTGCCACCTCACCCTGAGACATTAGTCGAGGAAAGAGTGTAACCCTGGCTCTCTTTGGTCTTTAACCCCACATCCCCTGCAGATTTCTCCATTATGTTCTCCTGTCACCTTAGGTCCTGCTAAATTCCTAGCCCCTCAGGTGAGCATTTGTCTTACTTGGAAGGAATTTGCAGCTTTCATTATGTAGTTATTTACAAATGCCTGCTGTCACTTGAAAATGAGGTTTTCTCTAGTCAAAACGTGCAATTCAGATTAGAGTGGGCCTTCAGATCGAAAGCTCCAGAACTGAAACTCGTGAATCAACAACTGATTTGGACAAACAGCAAGATGTTCTATAGCTACTTAGCATATAAATAATTTTTTTATTAGAACTCAGCAAATACAGTAGTATGGCAAATCATTTGGATGCCATTGACAGGGTAACATTGGTTACTTTTCATTTAATTCCTGCCAGGATTTTAGAACAAATGTCATTGCTAAATGACAAAAAAAAAAAAAAAATATCCTGTTGATCTCTAAGGTCAGTAAGTGAAAACTCATTGGTTTCACTACAATCAGTCTGGAGTTCTCACAAAAACAACTGACGGTTAAACTAAGGGTTTACCAATTTTGGTTTCATACATAATAGGAAGTTATTGGAATCTCTGCTGTACTTATTTGTCAACAGGGATTCATGCTGTGGTCAGGTAAGGCAGTCAGATCCCTGTGATTTCTGTGTGTTCCAGGCCAGCATGGTCTGTAGTACATACCCAGGGATACACAGATAAACTCTGTCTGAAAACAAAACAAAACAAAACAAACAAACAAAAAAGTGATTCACACTAAAATGTTTTACTATTTCTCTGGGCTCATATTCATGGAAGACTCTTTTAATCCCAGCACTCAGGAAGTAGAGGCAAGAGAATATCTGAGTTTGAAGATGGCTTGGTCTACAGAAGACAGTCAGAGCTACACAGAGAAACCCAACCTCGTAAAACAAACAAACGAAAAAGCCCCCCAGAAAAAAGTATGATTATTTTAACAAATAGGAGAATTTTAACATTAAAGACTTTGATCAACATTAAAACATACTAGATCAATAACAGGCACATAGGAAGGCTAAAAGCTTTCTGTACATGAAGGTATAAAAAACACCCTAGTTATATTTCTGTCTGTCTCTTATTTGCAAATCAAAGGCAGGATTTACTTGAGTAGAACTAGGCTGTTTTCCTGTCATCTTTGTATCCTAAATCTTTTCATATTATAATTTTTATGAAAATTACACTTAAAGACCTCTTTCTGTCATGTATTCTGTCCTACTGACACTGTCCACCAAATAATGTGTCCTGTTGATTCCCAAGAGTGTTCCCTGCTGGATCCGGAAGTCAGGGTGGTGCCAGTTCCATTAATCAATGAAAAGTAATCAACTCTTCTTCAGTAGGCAAAAAGAAGTATCCGTCCCTTCCCTTTTCCCTCTTTCCCCTGGCTCCTTCCTTCTAGCCCCTGAAAAAACATCAATATGTACTTCAGTAGGTGTTAGAAGGTTGTATATAGTTTATTAGGAACTTTGATCAAGTGCTCGTTGTCAACGACTGGTCTGTGACCAGCGATTATCTGAATTCTACTTCAGGATCATAAAGTTCCTGCCTGTCTCTTTCTTGTGGCAGTTTTTATACAGATCTGCGATTCTTTATTATGTTCTATAGGTTCCTAACTTTTTATGTCTACGGATCTCCAGCAGGGTCTCTGCTCAAGTGTTTATATTTATTTTGTTATCATTATTTTTAAATGTTTTAAGGGCTTGAGGAATAGCACAGCTCCGAAGTGCACTTATTCTTGCAGAGGGCTTTGGCTCAATTCCCAGCGCCCACATGGTCTCTCACAATTGACAGCCACTCCAGTTCCAATAGATCCAACATCCTCTTCTGACCTCCGCAGGCACCAGGAATGCATGGAGTGCCCAAACCTTCATAAAGCAACACTCACTCACAAAAAAATAAAATACATCTAGAAGAATGCTATTAAAAAGCATAATTGCCTGTTTCTGTGGAGGTCATTTGGAATGAAATGCATTGGTCAGTTTGTATGGTGGAATTAGAATACTTTGAAAGTTATTCTGAGTCTTAAAAACATCTATCACATTACCTTCAGACATTTAGCATTTAGTGAATGTGGTTTTTTTTTCTTATTAATACAAACGTTTCTCTCACTTTACACATGTTTGTATCAAAATACATCAAGAATTAATTAATACTATGGGGTGTGAGTGATGGCTGGGCATTCGATGTAATTTCCCTCTTTGCTAAGTAATAATATCTCATTGTTCATTGAAGTTAAATAAAGGATTTTGAATGAAGAGTCATACTTGAATAGAGAAGGAGAAATTAATTATTATCTCTAATATTAATAAAACTATTTCATTTAAAAACAAAGTCACAAAGAAATCATTTCTAATAACAGTTGGCATGGACGATGAAAGACTGTTATCAGATAGCAGAAAAAGTGATACCTTAAAATTATTTTTGAAACTACCTATTTTCAAAGCTGAACCTCAGACAGATAATTTGTTTAACCTTTTTTCCAAATCAGGAATTGTCAAAGATTAGACAGGACAATGAAATAGTCAATATTACACATTTCAGTAACAGTCGATTATCTGAACCATATCTTACAAATGGCTTGCTTTCTTCGCAATATAATCTGATAATTAAAAATGTATTCTCTCCCATTCGCAGCAGGAATTTTTCTCACTCCTGAGCATCATTCTTCTGCATGCTAATACGACAGGCAATATCACGGGATCGGGAAGTACTGTCAGAACGTTATTGCTTGACTACTTGCATTGTTTCCTTTTCAGATGTTTGAGTTCCAGTTAGCATTAGAGACCCTTAGGGATGGTATCTTTACTATTTCCATGCCTCGCAATGGTCATAAGTGTGCATAAAGTAAATTCCTTCCTTCCACAGTTTGTGGTCAGTTTCTTTGGTGGTATGTGCACACTCTATGCAGATCATATAGTATTTTATCTTCTAGCTAGTTTTCTTTCAGGGCCTCAAAACTGGTGTCTGTATTCTCTTTTTTGTTGTTGTTATTTTTAAAGACTTATTTTATCCTTAGTTAAGTGAATGACGGGGGTTCTGTGTTCATGTGTGAATGTCCTTGGAGCCCAGAAGGCTTTGGATCCCCTGGAACTGAAGCCACAGGCAATTGTGAACTGCTGCATGGGTGCTGGAAATCAAACCTGGGTATTTGGAAGACAACCAGTGTTCTTAACTTTTGAGCCATCTCTCTAGCCTCTATATTTTCTTACCTGATTATAAAATATCACAGATCCACTTTGTGAGGACAATGATGTAAAGGAATTGTTGCCCTAGTGATTTCACTGCTTTATAAATTTCAAAGGTCAATATTTTATTTATGAGCCATAACAAAACAACCAAAAGTATTGCATTGTATTATTTGAGAACTTTACTAAGTTATTGACAGTGAGTTTGGTTGGAAAATATATTTCTTCTTCTGATGTCCCGACTTATAATAAATTTAGTTACAAGGGAATGAGTTTGATGGTTAATAGAAGAAGATTCGAGGCAAGTGCAAAATACCCCATTTTTTTAAATAATGCCCTCTCACACTGAACTAGCAGTCCAAGGTCAAAGCAAATATTTTAGTCGAAATAAAATCAATTTTAGACAATAAAAGGCCTCTATCCTATCAGTGAATAAAATATAATCTCTTTAAACATTCTCTTTTAAATTAATAGGACATATCAGTTTATGTGTTATAATATAGTATTCAGGAATAATAAAAGTTTATTGTTCACCTTCATATTAACCTTGCTGCTGAAAGTGAAGTCATATGCCAGTGCTGGTCTGAATGGAGCGTCCTTTTGTTACAGTATATCAGATTTTGCTCTTGTTAAAAAGTCAACCATATGTGGTTTGATTTCAAAATTGTCAGAACCTGAAACATTAAACATTAAAACATTAAACATTACAATATATTAACTGCTAAACCGGTTTTAATCCATGTCTATTCATACACAGATTCTATTGTAAATAGATTGCAGCATGATGGGAAGGGAAAAGTTCAAGTCATCTATAGTACTTGCTGGTGGCTGTAGTAATGTACTCTTCAAATAATTGAAAATGATTCAGTTGTTACCAGCCATAAAAATTGAGGATGGAAAGATGGTTCAAAGGTTAAAAGCACTTACTAGTTTTGCAAAGGAACCAGATTTTGTTCCCAAAACTCATGTGGCAGGTCACAGTGATGTTTAACCCAGTTCTACAGATTCCAATGTTCTTTTCTGACCCCTGTGAGCACCAGAATATACATGATATACATATAGAGAAACAATTTAAATAATAGAACTAAATCTTGAAAATGATAACTGTGTGATATAATTCCAATATTAACTAGTTCAGCTGAGTCTTTCTATTATGCGTATGCATTTTAGAAACTTATTTACCAGAAAATGTACGCAATATTAATGTGTAACTTAAAAACTAGCTATATAAATAAAGAGAGGAAAACAGTTGGGGTAGTGGCACATTCGGAGCATGAAGAGGGAGCAGACTGAGTTCATAGGTCATTCTTCTGTTGCATTTCTGTTTTCCTCTCTTTATTCTCAGACAGTAGTCTTACACATTTGCCGCTATGTCTCCTTACACTTCAGCTCTGCCTGTCACGGACTCAAGGCAAAGTGTTAGGATTTTAAGTGTGTACCTCTATGCCCAATCTCCTTAAAGAAATTTCACAAGCATTTTCAGCACACGTTCCTCTTAAACTTCTCTTCCTGTTTCCCTCACCTCCCTTTCTCAACCCACTTTTGCTGGCTATCCCACTTGTGTTGGCTGAGACTACACTATAGTTTCTCGACTGCCCAGACCACAATAATAACACAGAGACTCTATTAATTACAACACTGTTTGGCCAATAGCTTAGGCATATTCCTAGCTAGCTCTTACATTTTAAATTAACCCCTATCTATTAATCTGTATATCACCATGAAGCTGTGACCTACTGGTAAGTTTCCATGAGTCCTTTTCCTTTGGCAGTTACATGATGTCTTTTTTCCTCCACCTACCTCATATATCTTTTCCAGACTGGCTGTATTCTACCCTGCCATAGGTCAAAGTAGCTTCTTTATTAACCAATAGTAATAAAACATAATCATAGCATATGGAGGGGAATGCTATATCACCTTTGTGACTAGATGTTTCATCTTAAGAATCTTGACCATGCGCTACTTCTCTCCTAGAACACAGAATGATGGTGCTTTCCAAGCATTACAGTGAGACCTGGGTATAAGATCCTATGGGAGAGGGACTGGAGAGATGGCTCAGTGGTTAAGAGCATTGACTACTCTTCTAGAGGACCTGGGTTCAATTCCCAGCACCCATATGGCAGCTCACAACTGTCTGTAACTCCAGGATCCAGCACCCTCACACAGATATACATACAGGCCAAAATACCAATAAAATAAAATTAAAAAAAAGATCCTATGGGAGAGGGAGAGACCCAAACCATTGGGGGTGATAAAGTACACCATGCAGAGAGTGCTTGAGTATGAAGTTTTATTTGGGAAAAGGGTATTGGGAGGGTAGTGGGGAGGGAGGAAGGGAGAGACACAGAGACAAAGAGATAGAGAGACAGAGAGAGGAGATAGAGGAGAGAGGAAAGGAAAGAGGAGACCTAGACCTGCTTGCCTTGGGGGGAGGGAGAGGTTGAGAGTGGGAAGAGCTTGCCTCTTGATAGAATAATGTACCATCTGCTCATGATGCTCTGTGCTAGAGTGTACCTGAACACTAACATTGGGTTCGTCCTCAGAATAGAGCTGTCTTGTCTCCCTCAGATCCAAGTTTGATATATTATTTCACAACTTGAAACTCTTGGAGTACTAATGATAAGACCAGGCACACCATGATTAGAATATCCTGTCCTATTTCAGAATTAGATGAGTTCTCTTTCAGCTACTTGACTGACCTTAAGTGTCTTAAGTGTATCTAGCTTTAATGGACAACTCCTATATTCTTCCTTTCATTGTCCTGTATGTGCCTTTTCACTTCCCCAGACTAGAGGACCACCTGACTCTGTATCTCATAGTACTGGGGGCAATTAATGCAGAACTGAGGAAGAATATATAAACTTTATGTTCCGGATTTTAAAGGTGGTGAAATAAAGTGATTCTATTGTTTTAAACCTTGAACACTACAAATAGAACCTCTTAGATTCATAATTCATTCCTTCTTCAAAATTTCACTTTTCATTTATAAGGATTAAATTGACAACTGGTTTCTTGCTTCATGATGTTAAGTTAGCAATAGCTGCAGGAACCTTTTGATTACATGACTTTGGTATTTCCTTAACATGTCAAATTGAAATTACAGATCAAATAATTAGGGGAAAAATCAAATGTTTAGGTTCTCACATGTGTCTGCATATACATGCTTGTGTACTTTCTTTTATTTTTATTTAATCTAAATAGTTATCATTCTTTATTATTGTTGCTGAGACAGAATCTCGCTGTTTGGCACTAGCTAACATTGAGCTCACTCTGTAAGCCAAGCTGGGCTTGAACTCACACAGATTCATCTATCTCTGCCTCCTGAATGTTGGCATTAAAGTTCTGTGCCACCATGCCCAACACAGTATTCTTTTAAGCTATATGTACCATGAGACAACTAATGTACCAAAAGATAACAGTCAATTTCAGTGAACTTAAGAGAAAGGGCAGTTTGTTGTCATGCCACTGCATGAGTCAACATTTAACTTTCACCTCAACCATCACTTTGTCAATAAAGAGTTGACATTAATTTGTAGAATATAAAACAACAAACAAACAACAAAACAGCAGCCAAGCAAAGCAAAAACCACCTGTTTGTTTTCATTGTTTGAAATCCTAAAACCTTCCTGAATCTATATTCACAAAGACAAAATGCAAACCAACATTAACAGGACTGAACATAGGAACTAAAATAGTAAGTATTTTGTATTCAGAAAATTAGTAAGTAATCACTGATAGCTTCCTTTTTCATTAAATTGGATTGGGCATAGTGTTTGAAGTATTTCTCAACCCCTAAAATGTTAACATATCTTTGTTTCTAAATGTACATGCTTTAGTACAAATTATGATCAGTATGCATTTCTTGTAGAAAGAAAGTGTAAGTGACATTTTGAAATATTTTAATTGCATGTTCAGAAGTGCTAGTGGATATGCCAAAGTGAGAATGGTTCCTGAAACTAATTAACATGGCTTCATTTATCAAGAGCACTAGAGCTGTTATAAATAGTAATAATAGCATTGTAATGGTACATTTCTGTTTGTCTGTTGATACTCAATACTGTCATAGTGTCCCACACCATCAAGTCCTGAGTCAAAGAAATCTCTGTGTGGCTTTAACAAAAATGTCCTAGGTCTTCTGTACTGAGGCTTCTTTGTCTTTCATTGGTATCCATACTATTGATGTTACTGATTTTAGTTATATAATTGTGGTCATTATTTACAGAGATAGAAAATTGAAGAAATCAATAAAACACACTCTAAGGACAGCTATATTAATACTAATCTATAAAATGCTAAAGAAATGCCAATCACATCAATTTACTAAGGGTAATACAAAACGAGCTAAGGAAAGTAGATAATATATATGGGTAAATATTAATACAAAGTCTTATCCCATAACTTGACTCTTTATTAAAATAAATGCTTTCAAGTTACAGTATTGAATAACAGCATGACCTTCATTTATCTTTTCTATGATTTCCATTGTTTTTGGATCTATGCCATTGAAATGTATGTATTCTGATGAATAAAAAAAGCAATGCATTAGAAACTCAAAGATTTGTTCCTGAATCAGCCATGCCAGTTTAGTTCTCTGATCTTCAGTTTTGTTACCTATAGATATATGAGAGCTGTACACACTAATGCTATAGGTCTCTCCAGGAATCTCTACACATGAATCTGAGATTTGTGGCATAGGGGAAACAATGACGCAAAGAAGGAATACAAGAACAGAAGTGCTTTATGGTTGATAATGTAGTCATAAGTCTATTGATAAGCAATTCTGAAAATTTATTTTGGATTCCTATAATTCATCTCTAAAGGCAAAGAGTTCATTTACTTATAAAATAGCAACAACTACTGGCCAAATACAGTGAAGATTAGCTAGCACAAGACAATTCAAGTAAAATGTGACAAAGGCAAATGCCATCAAGATCATTTTAGAGGTACAGAAAACCGTGAGTAAGTACAAAGAGAAACGTTTCTGAAATGTGAGCGACACTCTATAAGGCAGCAAGCAGCAAATTATCAGCATTACCATTACATGAAAGAAAAATGTCCACATTTATACATGCACTTTTGCTTAGAAACTTCATTTGTTTCTGTTTCAAGCCCCAAGGTGAGCTAATTATACATTGAATAGCGGATTTCTTTTCAGGAAATGCTGTAGTTTATACTGTTCAGTGTTTCCACAAATGTCATTCCAGGTTAGATGGGTTCAACTGGAGGACTGGGGCTTCTGATAGGAACGTTCAGCTGGCAATTTTCTTTCAGTTTGAAAAAACTAATGAAATCGCTGCCTTCTAAAGCTGTGTCAGAGTGGGGCATAAATATTGCATATGAACAGTGTGGTAGTAGCCAACCACGAGAAATGCCTATCAGTTTGTGTCTGATTTGACTTAAACATTCATGTACCTGGAAAAGAAAAAAAAATCAGATATGGAAATTGTGATGCATTCTTGTTCTGTTGCTGTGCATGTGGCTAGAGTGAACCACAGTCCCCCAGGACTTCAGGGTGAACTTCAGTGACAGGCAGGGGTTGAGCTAAATAAGGTGGAATACTCCACCCTCTTTTCATCAGCTTCTGCTGCTTCTGCTCAGTTTAGTTTGAAAAGAACAAATGTGAAGAGATTTGCTACAATTTTCTGAGCTGTGTCAACCTACCATGCCATAGCCCAGCAATCTATTAATTACTGTGGACTTTCCCAAAACAAAAGTTAGCTCTCCTTATGAGCCAACTACTTGAGATGGAAGAACTGGAAAGATTATTGCTTCTTTTTCTTAAAGATAAGAAAAACATGGACTACATATTTAGAACGTAAGGAGATGAGAATTTTCCTTCTACTATTGAATTTTAAATATGTAAGTTACAGTTTCTTTGGCCTGCAATTGATTTCTCTTTGTCTGCTAAATGACAGCCACTGATTACATTAATATTCAAATCTGTCCTGTCTTCCCAAGAGGTCATTTAAAAGAAATAGCCTGTATTCTCCTGAGAATAGAATTACTTCATCTCTCATAAAGATGGTTTGTAGATGTCATGGATTTTCTTAAAGTACATGGACAAAATAAATATATCTATTGTATCATCAGGTAATTCATTATTTACAGACATTGTAGGAAATATGCATGCTAAACCCACGACATATCTACAGATGATTATTCTTTTAACACCCACAAATGAATGAGTCTACAAATCCATTATGAAGAAATGGTTGAACTATGACAAAGGTGATCTTTGCACAATTCATTTTAATTTAAAATTAATTTTTTTCTAGTCTAATCAGAATATATTTGTCAATAGCTTCATCCTTAAGTGTAGCACTTTTAAAATAGATTCAGGTAGTTTGAACTCAAAGATGCAAAGAAATCACCATTGGCAAAGCTTTAGGTTAGAGAAAGTTGTCCATCCATGAGCTGTTCCTTTATGATTTTATTATGGATAACTCCAACCAATGGTATTTTTCTGCAACCTAGAAAATATTTCTTTTTCCTCGTTCAGAGAAATTTTAACAACTAGCAACTAAACCAAAACACAATTCCAGAGAAAGAACTGTCATATTAAATGAATTTAGCATTCCTCATATTACCTGTTCACCCTTTTTGAGAGTCATACAATTAACTTACAGATCATCTAGGATTAGGAAGAATTAATAATACATATCTATTTTTCCAAAACTTGTAATTAAAAGTCTCTTTTTCTGTCTTTATTTCTTCCTGACGTGTCTGTTCTTGTAAGAGCACGCTCCTATGATCTCTAAGCTTTCATATTAAGATTGAATTGCCTCCACAAATCTCACTTGATAGCTGCAAAAATGGAGGAATTTATAGATATTATTTGTAGGAAATTTAGCCATGAATAATAACTGAATTATGTTATATAATTTAAAATAATGTGAGTCATAAAATAGAATTTCATTTTCTACATACATATATAGAATTAAGAATAAAAGAGTTTGAAATATATATTTAGAAGTATCTTGAAATGTAATAGTGCCACGAGAACATGTTTTACTTCAAAGATGAGTTTGGAGTATGGAACAACAAAATCAGATGTTAACGCATCGTCAGATACTAAAAAGTCGTAGGAAACATTTATTAAGGAAATCCAGGAGTGTGTACCCGAGAGCAGACACTCTTCTAGGTTCATTAGGGAATGTTTGATTTCCAGGATGTGCATTATGTAGCTAAGAGTGACTATTCCCTAAGTCATCATCAGAATGAGAGAGAGCTAAGGAAGTAACTGAAATAATTCTAAAGATAAGGTTTACTTCTTTGAAAACATATTCTCCCCTGGGAAACTCACAGACATGAGTTCCATAAAATGCCAGTTCATAAAACTTGTGTGTCTTACCTAGTTTGGTCATATGAATCACCACACGAGCCATTCTAGTAGGCAGATGCAAACCGTATGATAATAGCATGTGATTAAAAAATGAGGGATGTAGTTTGTAGAGATCACATTATTTTGATAATATTTTCCCACAAGCATATCAGCTCCACTGCACTGCCCTACATGCTAAAAACTGATAATAGCTTGACTGAATATTGTAATATGTTAGCTAGATGAACAGATAAGTGGATAAAATAGAACTCTCATCAACAATCTCATAGCTACAAACAGTTATCTACACAGTAGTCTGGATCTGTGTAAACAGAGTTCTCAGTTTATGAGAAGCCTAACATTTTCCATATGCACTGTCATATTCCATTCTCTCTCTAATATTCATGTTTCATTAGCATTTAGCACACAGGCCTTGGTTTTCTTGAATATAAATATATTCAACTTTTATATTTGTGACCAATATATGTTTAAAGCTACATTCAAGGCCTTGTTAGTGTGTTTAAGACACTAAATCTATTAAGCAACTCCTCTTCTATTTTTTTCTATTGAAGTATTTTTTGATGTTGTAACAATATGAATTGAAGTTTGCGACATGAATTGCTGATGCTAATTTGATTACTTTCAGATTAGTGTTGAGTGCTACAAAATTAGTAAGAGATGGTTTAAGACATGAAACTGGGAATGGAAGAGCTCTCTCTCTGCGGCCCTCAGTGACGGGAGTCTGAATGCATGCACAGTGATGCTTATAGTCCTCATGAAGCTATGAATGTAACTTTGCAGACAAGCAAGTCAAGAGTTTTAGAAAACCTGACAGCTTGATTTCTTTATTTAAATGGTGATAACTTGTGATGACAAGTGCTTCCTCTACTTTTAAATAGATAACAGAGGTCAATTCTATTTAAAATATTCACTGCAGATGACTTCAGTTATAATTTATTTCAACAGTCTTATATAGTAAAGATAAGGTGATTTAATTATGATCTTTATATTTTGGGAGGAGGCAGAAGTCTCTGTACTTAATCTGTCATTTTGTTTGAAGAATATACTTGGTTTTCAATTTTTTTCTTTACTTCATAAAAAGATTTCTAACAACTAGTAAGAGCAAAAATAATAAGGAAAATATGCTTTGCAAGTGGAGCTAATAAGACAGGTGCAATTAAATGCAGTTGAATTATAATTTTACTCATACAATTATTGCTTGAAAATGGCATCTCACTAAGCATATATATCTAAGAAATATATAGAGACTGTAAAACATTACAGTGGTGGGGCTTCAGTAAGACCTGCCACCCAAACTGTGTCTGGAGCTTGCATGCTGCTTGTCTGTTTATTGATTCAGTGTCTGTGTAGTGTCTGTCTGTCATTTGCCTTTTATCTGAAAGTCTCTATGCTCATTAACCTTTTACAGGTGCTGCACCATTCCATGGAACTGCAGGTACTAAAAGAATGGGCAGTGGTTATAATGAAAAAGCAGGGACAGCAGCATGTGTCAGACCCTGCCTCTGGCACATTCAGGGGCAGTGTTTGGTAGAGGGCTCAGTGAGTTAGATATTCATGATCAACTTGAAGAAGTAGAACAGACTGCTGTCTGAATGAAGGCCACATTGTGGGGCTGCATATTGGAGGCTTACTTATTTCTGGTTATCTTCACACCACTTCCCACCTCCTCAAAAGTAAGAGAGAGAGAGAGAGAGAGAGAGAGAGAGAGAGAGAGAGAGAGAGAGAGAGAGGTTGATTTCTGATCGGTAATTATTTAAATATAAAATCACCAGAAGTTTTCCCTCAAGACGTGGCTAGAAAAATTCATCAGAATGTAATCACATGCTGTTGATATTTTAAACAGTTTTCAAAAATGTATGTGTTGCATGGAAATTCAGTATAGAAGCTCTCCAAGTTAGAATGTTGATGAATAGAGGTTAGTAGGCTAAAAATCATAAACAAAATTTATTGCAATAAGTAATAGCAGTGAGTCATATTAGGTTGGTTCTCTTTATAATGAGAGGGGAATTAAAGTGTAATATTAGTAATTAAATGAGAGTCACATTTATTATTCTTTGTGTTTTCCTAATAAAATGTCTGTATTGTTAATTAAGGGGAAAATCATAAAATATAGGCAGTCACATAACTCAAAGAGTAGGATGAACATGCTTCTATTTCCATTATATATAATCATCTATCTATCTTTTATATATGTATGTATGCATGTCTCTATCCATCAACTAGCTATTTATCGTCCATCTCTACCTATCTCTCAATCAATCATCTCATTATAAATTTAATGTTAAAAAATAAAAGATCACTATCCTTTCTAGCAGTGCCTGAAAATATTTTTATTTTTCAGTATAGCATCATTAGTACCTTTGTGTTCCTTTATTTACAGTACAGTATTTAAGAATAGAAATCCACCCAAGTAAAGGGTTTTGAGTGAGACTTGGGCAAACCAATCATGTAATCCCCCAGAAATTATTCAGTCAATGAAAGCTATTGTGATTGTGATCATCACTAATGTTATTAAAGATAATGATGCTATTGATTTTAGTCTTTATCTGTAAAGCCATTCAAAAGGCTAGACACTGAGCAAAGCATCAAGTGGTTCTGCTTCTTCTACTCAATTGCATTACAATTACTGTCCTGTTCAATTTTTATTTTATTCAAATTCTCATGTAACTGACTCATTCCAATTATTAGTATTAATAATCAACTCCCTTTTAGTAATGATCACAAAATATTGCCCATCATCTTGGCATGTATAATGAAAGACAAAAGAAGTTGAATACAATAAGAAAGGAAAGTATCCTCTTTTCCTTTCTTTAAGGAACACATTCTATGAAGGTAAATTCTCATTGTTTTGTTCATCCTGTCTTCACCTCACAGTATTTTTCTTAATGCAGATATACATCTTAGCAATCAATCTAAAAACTTCTACTCTAATGTGTCAACTCTATAGTGTTTTAAGTCTTAAAAAAGATATTCCTTGAAATATAATATTGGCTTAGTCTGACTCCTCCACCCAATTTAAATGGATGCTTCTCTTTTGGAAGTCATCCTTAGTTTTTAAACTAAGTAGCTGCATACTGGTGGTATATAAATGACATAGTGTACCTTCTTGCAAAGAGCAAAGTTGAGAGATAGAGAAAAACAAAGACATTGTAAGTATGAACTAGTCTAGGGAAAATATGCTTGACGAAGCAATGCTCAGTCCTTGGTTCCATTTTGATCAACACAGCCTTCAGGGACTAAGGAACAATTTTTGCTCAAATTTTGTTTAATCACAATTTGCATATAAATAGCAATATTTGGGTAGTAGCTAACACATTGAACAGTGCAGATTCAGATGCTTATGTTCTAATTTTACTTTAAAGGATAATGGTTAAAAGTTTTCAATTTAATATTGGAATTATTCTCCAAAGAGTAAAACTGATCATCATACTCAGAACTCAACGGTACTTTTTTGGTAAATCTGATTATTATCTGAGCACATCTACTTAACTTCTTTTTCTCACTCTAATCTTAAAACTATGGCTGAAAATCAAGATTTTTATTCACATAATACATACAATATGCACATTATATATTCACATAGTGTATATATATGATATGTGTTTACACATATTAATTATATTTATTAATACATGAAATGTACGGATATATTCACATATTATAGTGCTTAACTACATACATAGTTTTTTCTTATTAGTAGAATTCTAATAAAAATGTTCAAAGATATTACATGCATTTAATAGTCATTGAATTGGCATAGCATTACTGTTTGCGAATAGGACTCTGGTGTTGACTCAGACATGACATAAAGTTCAAGTTTATGTGACAAGCAGTTTGACCTTAGGCAAAGAGCTAAGCTTTCCAAAGTATAAGATTTCTTTTCAATATGTAGAGATGATTGTGCTTCCTACATTACATATAGAACAGTAGTGAAAAGAAAATGAGCCAGGGCTCTTGATGTCAGTTAAGTAGATTGTACCATGTCTGGTCAATCGTAGTCCTAAGATTGTATAAAGGTTATTTGACTCCACTGTGTCCTCAAAACAAATATTTTGCATTTTTCCTCCTTTTGGTGCCTGGAAGTTGAAAATTCCCCACATCGATGAATATAAAATAATGTCAATATTTTATGATGCCCAATGTTCATATGGAAAAACATTGAGGGGTTTTCTCAAGTACAGTGAAATTCTGGTACAACTTGGGGGACAACATATTATTTTTTTTGTGTTCAGTCACTTATCTGAGGGAAAGAAAAAATTCTAAGATATTGTTTCTCATGAACTTCTAGTTACATAATTTGTTAATAAATTAAGTGTTCAAAATATCAGTTACTAGCCAGTCAATTGTGAAAACTAAGCATTTGAAATTTGGCTCTAACTATTAAAAGCCAATGAAATTTAAAAACTGATAAAATAATAGAAAATATCTCATCAGTGATTTCACATTGATTTTTTTCACATATTGTGGTGAATAAAACATATTAGAGTCAATGTCATGTTTTTTTTTTTTGCCTGACTTTTGGTTCCTTAAATACTGCAACAATGGTATGATAACATAACCTCCGTAGTGTGTATCAGTGATTGTCAGAGTATTCAGACTCTGACATTGAGACAGGCAAGATTTACTATATTCATACAAGAAAACCCATCAATTAAAGATGAAAAAATGAAGCATTATTTTCTAGTGCTGGAAGAAGAAATCCCCACCTAGTTTGTGTCTTAACACTACCATAAGTTATTATCTCACATTTCTACAGTCCAGAGACCCAGTGTGACTCCCAGTGGGCTGAAACCAGTGTGTCAGCAGGGCTATGTACCTTTGGAAGAAGTTAAGGGAGAAATTTTTGTTGCTTTTCCACTGTCTTCTACTTAGGGTTTTATTCCTCTTCAAAATAACATTGGAATCAGCACTTTCAGCACTGTTATTTCTCTGGTAGTTTCTTCTGCTTCCTGTTTATAAAATGACCCTTTGATTACATCATCTCTAACTAGACACACCAGGATTATCTCCCCATTTCAAGGTCAACTGATCTGTTGCTTTCATTCTCCCTCATCACATCAGCTAATATAGTCACAGGTTCCTAGGGTTAGGATAAAGGCGTGTATAGGTATCCATGCTCTACTTATCACAATGCTTATACATGTACTTGCATTTAATCTGATCATAAGAGTATAAAATTCATCTATCATGTTTTTGTGAGTGTAAAATCTGTCACATTTTATCTATCTTTGTGGTTTTATCTTCCTCACAAAAACCTTCAGTGTCTCTCTTTAAACTATCTTTTTGTTTTCTGCATGGTTCTATGCTTTCTTTTCTTATTATCATTATCCCATAAAAACTTCAGAGAGTTTTTTTTTCTTTTGCATCAAATCATAGAAAAAGGTTAGAACACGAAACATTAAAAAAAAATGAGTTTTTGTTTTTAACTGAGTACTCTGACTAGAACAGAATCTATCCTTGTTTGTTGTTATCCACTAGGTTGCTTGGGTCGATAAGTAAATGACACAGCAGTCATGCAGGGAAGAAAGAAATGTGTGCCCTAGTGAGAGAGCTCATATTTTGTCATGGGAAAATTAGTTAGCCTTTTTTATGAAGAAGGAAAGGCCTTGAAGCAAAGGCAAATTAATGAAAGAATAAAACTTCTTTTTTCTCTAAGAGACTTAGATATTTAAATGCACCTGTTCAGATTTTTTGAGATTACCTTGGGACATACTACTGTTAAATCAAAAGTAAGCTTCCCAGAAGCTGGAGAAAGTGGCAGATGTTTGACAATACTTCATTTTAACCTTAGCTGTTGGGCTGTTGGGAAGGTTAACCTTTTACTGTCAAATTATAGCGTAGAAGACCCAGTCTTCATTGCATCTTATTTTCAATAATTTTTTTTTCCGAAAACTACACATAATTGTCAGACAGATGTTGAGAGTAGTGCTTTGAGTCAGGATTTGGCCATGGCATTTTGAGAATGCTTTTCAAATGTAATAAAGATTATTTAAAATTGGATCTATCTTAGAAGGTAATGGATGCTACGGTTCAATCTGTGTGTATTATTTTCCTATTTTCAGTAAAGATAATAACTTAACTTAGACTTGGAAAGTTGATGATTTACTATATCTTATGAACAAAGCTAAATATAATTGGAGAGCAGTTTGTTGAACCAAAGCATTGTTGCCATTATTGTACCAGTGTGCACCTTCCCGGATAGGTTGATACGATAGCCCATAGAGTCAATAACCAGTATTACTGTTGGCAACAGTTCTCCATCAGAAGCTGTATTGGTACCATGAATGTTTGAAGTCAGGGACCAAGTGTCCAGCTCAAACCCTAGCTTAACTGAAGGATCTTCAGCAATATGGACATACCATTAGTTCTGGAATGCAACCATTATGAGTGATAATGTTTATTGTATAGGAATCATAAAAAAACTCATTGGCTATAAATTTGCAGAGAGCTAACATATATTTGGCATTTGGGTTTTCATCCAACAACCTTAATCATTTTACTCCATACAGTAAATGCTCTAGCCTGTCAGCTTGGGAGGGTTCATTTCCTACTTCATGGAACTTGTATAGTATCTTAGAAAACTGATGTGGGATTTCCCTCTTTATGCGACCCTCCTCCAACAGAAAATCAATTTACTCCTAAGAGATCTGGAATTTTTGTCATTATTGTTTTATGCCAACTGCTACTCCCTATTCCTGTAATTAAGACAATGGAAATTTTGCCCATAGTTTATATTTATTGCCAATATTGTAATGAGCGCTGGGGACACACACTTGTTCTATTACTAAGAAGGCTGAGGCAGGGAGATCTTGAGTTTGAGGCCATCTTACACTATATAGTGAGACACTGTCTCAAAAACAAAGTAATGGAAACAGTAACCAAAAAAGCACATATGTGTGAGAGCATAGAAGTCACTGATAACAGGAAGCTTTGAATGTATGATAAAGCAATTCTCCCTGGATTTAAATTATTTGGCAATTTAGATACAGTTACCCAAATAGAAGAAGAGAAGAAGAAGGGGACAAGGAGGAGGAAGTTGGAAAAAAAACAATAGATTTGTGAGGAAAAAGGAAAGGCAATAGTTTTAAGGATATTTCTGAACATGCACAGGAAGTCAGGTGCAAATATTTACCTGGAAACTCATCTGAATAGAGCACCCCTCCTGTAGCCTTCAGTTAATGTCTTGCAGAAGTTGTGGAGAAATGCATCTGAAAATGTTTATTCAAGGAATACTGAAAAAATTACTATGGTTTTTCTTTGAGAGATGTGGGACCACAAGATATATTACATTTCAAATATAAAATAGCAATTCTCTGTACTCTTTTGCTATCAGCTACACCAATTAATGCAGATGATGCTAATTAAAAATAAATTTAGAGAGTGATTAGATTCTCTTGCCATTGTTAGGGAGAATTGATTCTTCTATAGATCTAATATGGTAAAGTAAGAAGTTAATGATATATTGATGTATTTTAAAGCACCTAATTTAGACAATAATTCTGAGGAAAACATTTGTGTTAATACTGAATATTAAATGACAAACGTTTTATCTTGGAAAAGGAATGGCTGCATTCTAGTACCCCAGAGCAACACACATGTTGATGTTTCAAATAAATTATTGTGTATGGCTGTATAATCTCAAATTTTAGTTTTATAAAACTTATAATACAAGAAATCTTTTGCACGTGTGCCGCCTTTGATGGCAGTTTACAGCTGTGCATGGCACAATAACTTTAATGAACGAAATTATGTGCTGTAGAACTTTCTACAAAAATTTCATGGTTCCATCTGGACTACCTTTCAAACTAGAGTGGCTGAAGCGGGAGATATTTGACTAGATTGCAGAAATCATCGGGAGATTTCTGCTGTCAGTTTCAAGATTTTGCAGATAAATCCAGCAAAGTATTAAAGTTAGAATTATGTATTTTACACATTGAAAGAAATTTCCATTTGGAATAAAGTTCCTGTTCACTTACGGAGGCACCTATAGACAGGCAACTAGCTAATATTCAAGGAGCAAGTTTTGTAAAATCTTGCAAAAAAAAAATTGAATTTTGAACACATAATATTGTATTTCACACACATAAGGAGTGTAGTTGTCTGCTTTCCTGTTGTTTTCTGAGTGCTTACATTTGTGAAACATTGTGTAATACTTAAATACAGTGTATTTCTTTTGATGGGAAAAGCAGATAAACAGTTAAAGCAAGCGTGAGATAGATTGCAGGCTATAGGTAAGACATTCTCACTCGCTGTTTTCTTCCAATGTTTTTTCCTTCCTTATCTCTTGTTCTTTCACACATTAGCTTCACTTTTTTTTTCTACACAAACATGACACAAAAGAATAATGAAGCATAAAATGAAAGGAAAAGAAACAACTGATTTAACATGTTGTGCAAAAAAAAACCCCTCTGTACTACAAAACAAAATTAAAAAAATATACCTTAAGTAATACACACTTAGTGTATTCTGAAAGGTGTTCTTTTTATTACGGCATAATGAAACGAATGAAAATGCTGTTATTATTTTTAAGATTGGCTATTTTTATCATATGATAGTATGTTTTGTAACTCAAGTTATATGTATTATTACATATACACAATTATATATAAAGAGTGGAAATTCAAAAATATGTGAATTTGGTGGTGAAATTCGGACTGTGATTTTAAGTGAAAGGAAAAATGTGTGCCTCAAAGTACTTGAACTCAATATAAACCCTAATTTTCATATATTAAGGTAAAAACATGTTACCTAAATACTGAAATCCTATGACAAAAGGCTTTAGGGGAAAAAGGTCACAACATGTTCCTCAATTGTATTTATCTATACTAAGTACATATTAAAAATATGCTAGTCAATATCTGACAATATATTTTAATTCTAGAGACATAAAATACTAAGGTAAATATTGTTTCTGTGTAAGTATAAGACTTGAAATTGTCCTACTATTTTAAGTTTAAATGCAAGTTAATTGGTTTTTAAAGAGTGATTAAATCCTCCCCCTACACACACATATTGTTAGTAATATAAGAAATAACATTGATTAAAGAGAGAATGAATTCATCTCTGTGTGGACATGTTGCAATAAATTGAATCTTGAATTTTACTGTTTATATATCTATATTTAGTTCATATCTCAAGTGTATGATCTCCATTAAACGCAATAGAAAGATACACTCACAAATTCATATAAATATATATATATATTTTATATATATATATATTCATATATATATATATAAAATGAGTGTGTCTTTATATATATATATATATATATATAAAGACACACTCATTTTGTGCTCCTGAACATACTTCAACCATACACTTATGAACAAAAGAAATTTTATTTTAAGGAAAACTGAACAGCCTATCTACTAACACACTCTCTAAATCATGAGGTGAAGGAAGTGAGCCAAAACCTGATTATAGAGAAGCCATTTGGAACAGTAACTTTTGTTATTATGTTTATTGTTGAAAATAGCTACACAAATTAAGAGAAAAGTCAATTTTATGTAGCGAACAAAAATATTTACCCCTACTTTTATGATCAACAAAGTAATTATTTTCTTAATAAGTATAATAGTTAAACGAAAGTAGCCAATTATAAACAACAACAAAACAACAAAAGAATCATTTGGACAGCTCTTTGAAACTAATTATAAACTCCTCCTCATAATGATTAACTATACTGAACCAACATGAGAGATTGTAGCTTTTTAAAAAATATATAAAACCAATAACTTTTCTGTTAGGAAATACACACACACACACGCGCGCGCGCGCGCACACACACACACACACACACACACACACGCAAACAAGTGACATACTCCGTGTCAATCTGTCTTCTTCTTAACCACAGTGGAAATTATCAACATGATTTTAAGTGCACATAATTGAAGCATAGTAACTGGAAAATAGATATACTGATCCTAATTTAACCAGTATGGGCAAAGAGAACAGACAAGCTTTGAGTGGAAAGTTAATTCTGGCTCCATGTTAGCCTCTCTAGGGGATAAAGTGATAAACTTCCAAGCACCATGGCTTCAACTGCAGTGCATGTTCACACAGTTCCAAACGAGACACTTCATCCCTATTTCAAGCAGTGTGCACGATTTAATAGCCTTTAATAGCCCAGGAGTTTCGCTGCACTATTCAAAGTGCTCCAATATATTTAATGTAGACTGGTTTATAAAGTAAATTGGCATAAATAAGCTTGATAGCATTACAGGCTCTACTTAGAAGACTCTTGGGCACAAGGGTTGAAACTTTTTGGAGTCTTGCTAACAAAATTAGTTTCTGATGCATGATTTGAGTAGGAATAGATACATAAGCCAAGAAAACTGGAAAATACGCTCTGCAAGCCAATAAAGACAGATACTTCTTTAAATAAAACTATGCTTTGGTAATTAATGCAAATTTTACTGTAATTTTGCAAGGAAATAATTATTCCTTGAGGTACTATTCTCAGCTCAACTTAATAGAAAGCTCAAGTGGGAGAACGATGTGAGTTTTTGTTCCGTTGATTCTGTCAGTATCTATAACCCCAAATATTTTGACACGTGCAATCCCATAGTATCCACAGCTTCCTGCCATCTACAGCTGTAATTCCTCGGCAGAGATAAGGCTTCTACTCATGCTGGCTTGTGGCACTCTCCTGGAGGTCAGAAGGAAAGTAACATATGCTTTAATTAGTCTAAACTTTAGCTGTGGGTAGACAACTTTATCTAATCTTTAGTACTCCAACAGACAAATGCTTGCTTTAAAAGCCAACTAATTTCCAAGAATATGCAACTTTTGGAAAAGGGACAGTTGATTGTATTTGTATTAACCTTTCTTTAAAAACACTTACCAAGTGCTTATTTGCTTTAAGCTTGCTGATCAGCTCCCAGCCTCTCCTCTGTAAACAGGCTTTTATTTAAATGTTATCACTTTTGGACTCTTTTCTGGCAGAATTTCCAACAGGAATATTTTATTTCTATTGGAAATAAATATAGAGAGAGTGAATTTCAAGGAAATACCAACATATACAATAAGCAGCTATGAGGGGGACACGATTAGGTGTCTAGAGAAGAATCTGAGAGATATTTCCAGTTTGTAAGCATTTTACTGCAAACCTTACTAAGTGCTTTACTTCAGCAACAATACCATCCCTCTATGCATACTAGCCCTCTCTTATTTCTCATAAGATACTTCTTCATTCCAACTAACATTAGATAAAATAGAATCTTCTTGTAACAACTCAGCCCAAGTATTTAGGGTTGTACAAGTAACTCAGTGTCATTTTTCTGTAAGTCTTATGATGCTTCAAAGAGCGATATTATAAATACTGCCAAGGTTTTTAAAGAAGGGATAACTTTAGGCATAGTGATTTACTTTTGTCATTATATTTCTCATTTTTCATATCCTTGAGAAAATCTTTCTCACATACAAGAAGTGAACATTATAGAGATCACTTTGATTTCATTGTGTATACAAGTGATATTAATATTTCAGATGTTGCAGTTTCCCAAGTTTTAAAGACCAAGAAAGAAGGAAGAAAAAAGAGAAAGATGGGAGCAAGGTGCTCACAAAGTATAAGAAATGGAGAGAAGTAGATCTTAGATCTTTAAAGTAATTGGAAAAAGTCATATATGGTTATCAGAGCTAATTAACAATACAGGACATTATGTTTTGTTTACTATGAAAAGGAAACAGAATAAGATTAATAACATTGGTAGCTTCTATTCTCTGTGATATCTACTTATTCAAGGCAGGCACTGCTGAAAGCATTGTCTATTCATTCCATATTTCATCATCCCCTGCATATCCAGGTAGAACCATGTCGTTCCCATTTTAATGAGAAAACAGAGCACAGAGTAATCAGTCAATGTATCCGATATTATACTACGGAATGGCTAAAATAACAATTAAAAATCAGAATGAGCATCTGATTTCAGAGTACACAGGATAAATTAATGTCAGAGGAACACAAATGAAACACAGAGAAGCAAAACAAAACATAAGTCAAAAATATTGTTTGTGATTTTGGTTTATGAAGTAGCATTTCTGGAAAATGTTTCATAAGCCAATTGTTTGAGTATAACATTGTATTCCTAAAAAGGTTGAGGGTCCAAAAGGAAGAGAAATGCTAGACAGGAAGAAGGGTTGTGAAGTACAATCATCTGGGCATGATACAACCATGACAGTCATGATCTCATAGCAGCTTCAGCTGCTTGTACATTGTTGGTCATCCGTCAAACGTGGACGGACTGGGCCTTCTGGGGTTCTTCTACTTCATGCTGAAGTACTACCTACTGGCAGATTTGGGGAGACATGCTGTCATTGTCCTGAGTCTGTGTATTCAAAAATGAATCCCTCAGATTCCAATGAATAGTTGGAGTCCAAACCACCCAGTCAAACAGTGGGTCCTGGTTTAACTCTGTGGGACACAAAGCAAAATGACCTGAAGATGAGTAAGCTGACTTGTAGGGAAGGGTAGACCTTAAGAGGCCGGTGAAGATAACAGGCAAGAATGGGAACAGAAGATATAGGAATACATTGTACACAGGCAAGAGAGCTCAACGAACAAATTTAATATTACACAAGTTAGAAAAGGAGATGTATAGCCTTTAATGTAGAATATCAAATTATTTTTAATTTTCTTACTGATACGCCAATAAGTCTGCAAAGCTTATTTGTTTTATCTGTGGTTGAAGTTTTGAAAGTGAGCATTTGCTTAAGCTTTTGAAAACATCCTGAGCATATTTAGGGGCCAGAGAGATGTCTTTGCAATTAAGAACTGCTTTTGCATAGGCACTAAGTTCTATTCCCAGAATCCACATAGGGTGGCCCACAACTCCTTGTAACGTCGGTGATGAGATCACATGCCTGCTTTTGGTCTCTGCGAACACCCACATACATTTGGCATACACACACAAGATTAAGAAATAAAGAAATAAAATTTTAAGAAAAGAAGGAATGGTTTACTAAGATTATTTTGCCCTGAATCAGAACATTAACTATTTGACAAGTAAAAACAGGCTTAGTTCTTATTTTTAAAAGTGTATAACAAAGTGGGCATGAACAATTAAAAATGCTAACTCCTATATTCTTGTGTTTTGATGTAGATTACAGGTGATATCATTTTAACTGCTTTATGATTATGTTATTTCGTTGTAAACTATTTGACTCTGAGTCAGACCTCTAGCATCAAAGTGAACTCAAGGAAAAAGGACTAAGAACATATGCTAATGGGGATTACTTAGACTGTAAGTCTCAGAGAAACCTTGAATCTAGTAACTGCACCATCTGTACTAATGAAATTAGATAGTGCACTTAAACTGATCCAATAATTAAATGTGTATTTATTAAATCATTTTTAATGGCTTTGGTATATGACTTTAGGATTCAAAGGCAACCTCTTTGGAGAATTGCCCTTGAAGCTTCATTGAGGAGGAAATCACACAGTCAGCACTCTCTGACTGTGTGAACAGGCTCTGCCCAGAAGATTCTTGATTAGAGAAAGTCATCTGTTACAACCACTGCACATGATTTAATCGCCACCGCATAGCACGAGGGGGCAATTGCAGGCAGTGGGAGAATGTCATGAAAAGTGACGATAAATATTAACCATCAGGGTATATTATCTTTGGGAAAAGGCAGGTCTCGTGATATCAAAACAGAAGGCCAACCCTCTGCTCCTCTTTTCTCAGCTGGAGAGGAAAAATATGGACATTACACAAATAAATTATTAAAAATGGAATCAAATGTCACAGAGGTGATGACATTTGATTCTCACAAATGGACATATTCCATTTTCAACGTATATTCAGTGGTGCACACTTTGCTGTTGTTGATGGCAGATTGTGTAGGAGAAAACTGGCTTTCAGCTTTGGGAGTGAATATGGTAAGTAATGGACTAGTCGGAATGTTCCTATGACTCCTAAAATGCAGAGTTATTTTCAATTTCTCACAAGATTTACTGTTGAAAATATTTTTTTGTCCAAACATTTGCTTCATAAATCCATCACTTACAAAATAGGATGAGAGTTGTTTGTTGTTGTTTATTTTGCAGCTCAGGTGTTCTGAGAAATTTGGTGAAAATTGAAAAGCTACAGAGGTTGTAAATGAATAGTTATTTTTCTTTCTCTTTCCTTGTCAATATGCAAGGTCTCATTTTAAAAAGTAATAGTCACAAAACATCGCGTCAGGCTCAATTTTAAGCTTTTTGTTGGATTAAAA
The DNA here is from genome assembly GCF_982192425.1 of Myodes glareolus. Taxonomy (NCBI): domain Eukaryota; kingdom Metazoa; phylum Chordata; class Mammalia; order Rodentia; family Cricetidae; genus Myodes; species Myodes glareolus. The sequence goes on along the minus strand of NC_142033.1, from coordinate 48,828,719 downwards.
AAAACTAAGACAAAGTTGCATCATTGTAATACTATCAGCCAGAGGGTGCCTGCTAGGCCCTTTGTCCACACTTCTTTGTCACGCACCATAGTTTGGTCAAGTTTTGTTCAGGAAAAATACCTTCTATGGAATTTTAAGGAAGAGGCTTCCTTTAACTCTTACATAGTCCTTATTTGATTTTCCACTGCAGCTCTCCTGCCTACCATATTCTCTGACTTTCAGACACACACTTAAAAAAAAAAAATCCATGGTGATTGCCTACTGTTGTCATAGACCAAATCTTTGATCTAAAGAGAAAATCTATTGGATGGCCACTAAAGTTCTGGTTGGCTCAGTTTTTAAGCACTTAACCACTGATGCAGAGATTCTGAATTAAGTTACCAGCACTCACAAGGTGGATTCAAACCACCTGTAACTCCAGTGTCTAAGGATCTGATAACCTTGTCACTATAGGCTCCTGCATAAAAAATGCACAAAAACTCATGGAGTCTTTCATTCTTTCTCCCTGCCTTCTTCTCTCTCTCCCTCCCCTACTCCCTCCTTCCCTCTCTCCCTCCCTTCTTCCCTCCTTCTGTCTCTCTTTCTGTCTCTTTCCCTCCCTCCCTTCTTCTTTCCCTCTCACATTATTTTAAAATCTTAATAATACACCAAATCTTTACACCTATGAAAAGTGCTAATCACTAATTAATAATCGAACAAAGTAGAATTTGACAATCAATTAACAAACGATTGAATGGACTTAAAAATAAACATTGATTCTATGTTTTTTGAAATGAAAATAATAATATTAGTATTAATATGTTACATGATGTTTACTATACTAAATATACTATACTTAGTGTTATATATATGTGTGTATATATATATGTATATATATATATATATATATATAAAATGACAGATCAGCATTAGTATACTCGCTTATAGAGTCTACTTTACAAAGCCCACTTCACACGACCCACTTTACACAGTATGTTTTTTACAACCCACATCTCTTCTGGGGCCATTTGTTCCACCTGTCTCCAATTTTGGCTGTGGAAACTACAGTGAACTAAGTGGAAATGAAGCAGCTGTTAGGAATATCAGTCTCTCTCTCTCTCTCTCTCTCTCTCTCTCTCTCTCTTTTTGGCTGGTGTTTATGGAGAGCAAATGACTGATTCATACTATAATATAAGGCAGACACACAGATGTACAGAGACTCATTTTATATTATTGTTAGCATAAAGAAACACAAAATTTGAATATTTGTCAGTAGTCATATAACAGTGTTAACTGACAGCATTATCAAGATCTGACGACTCCTAATCAAACAATATTCAAATGGCTGCATTGAATATAGTCGGAGAAGTCAGGATTTGCCATTAATTTTCAGCCAATTTTTTGCTATCAAAAGGTACTTCATCTGACTGCATATGGTCAGCATTCTATCTCTGCCTGTATAGAAAAAGTTAGTGGGCAGCTCTCAGGAAACTTACTTTAGTGCAGATTTTCCATAACCAGTGATAACCATGTTCTTTATGCTGGAAGCAATCCAACTTTCATTTGGTCTGAAGTGTACTGTTGATGGTGCTAAATAGGAGAGCCTGTAGTGCGTGCATTTTCCAGGAAACCTCTAGAAAGCAAATTATAGAAGGTTAATTTTTTAAAAGTATTTCATTGGTTTCTTTTTGTTACTTTTGAGATTGTATTTTAATTAAATTTGTCTTCTTGCTTTCCTTCCACGAGATCCTCTAATATACTGCTCTTCTTGAATCCATGCCCTCTGTTTTCATCATTTGTTATTTTGTGTATACATGTATTTGTATATGCATATATATTCCTAAACAAAACATGTTACATACATATAATATTACTTGTATGTTTGTCTTCAAGGCTGACCATTTGGCATCAGACAATCAACTGATGTGCTCTTCCCCTGCTTCCAACTTTACTCAGTTCCCTGCTGTTTTTTGTGGAGGGTTGAGGTCTGTGGCTTTTCTCCATCTATTTGGACATGGTCCTTGGTGCCTTTGTTTAGTTCACATTTGCTTAGCCATGTTGCTAAGACATTATGCTTATAGCTTCTGATGTTTTATAGAGAGCAAAATCCCTGGTCCTCTGCTCCCTTTTCTTCAATATTCCTGAGCATTAGATATAGGAGTGTTTTGTATATCTATCCTTTGGAACTAGGCTCCAGAAGTCTTTATATCATTTGGAGGAGCTTGCCTGTTCACTTTTGTGTTATCTGTTAGGAAAGAGGAGAAATAAAATGGGTCCCTATGATCTATGGAACTCTAGCAACTTCTCGTTGCTGCAAGCAATCCCAGGCTTAGAGTGCAATTGTCATTGTAGGAGGAAGATGGTGACAGCAAATGCAGTCCACATTAGCATTTATGGAGATGGGAAAATTTTAAATGTATTATTAATGTAATTTCTTTATTGATTCTTTCGAAATTTCATATCATGGTCCCCAGTTCTGCTCACCTCCCAGTCCCTCCCTATCTTCTCTTGATGCCTGCAGTGCCTCCAAAAGCAAATTTAAGAAAACCAAACCAAAACAAAGCATAGTAAATAAACAAACAAAGAATAAACACAAGAAAAATAAACAAATAAAAACTATTCGCTTTTCCAGAGCCTGGTACATAACTTAGAAGCACACCACTGTCTGCTTAAACTTTCTATTTTGTGGTCCTCTTAAGATTTAAAACCTTAGGGTTAATCAAAAGTTTATATGTAAGTAACTTATTTTTGAAATTCTTCCCTCACAAGGCTTTAAGTAATTTATAATTTATTTGGCTCTTTTGTGTTCCCCATTCTTTTATGAATTTTTAAAAATACAAAATGAATAAGCACATGGTACACGTTTCTTAAGAGTTGTGACCATCTGATTAATTGGGGTAGATATAAGGTTGTATGAGGTATATCAATAACAATCAATTTGAGCTTGATCTGGTTACCCTTAATTTGCCAATGCTATGAGTAAGAAATCAATGAACTTGTCAGATTTGCCAACAGAACACTGGCTTGAATTTTAAAAATATATTAGAGTTTTATGTGATTTTGAAGCATTTGTGTAAACTTTTGAAAAAACATTAACCATGTTAGAATTGTTGTTCTTGTTGCATATCCTTATATAAAAGAAATAATCCTTAAATAAGACTGTAAAGAACATATTTAATCAGTTCTATCTACCAGAAATAAGAAAGACTGTTTCAAAATTACTGAATAATTTCAAGCTCACAATTCTCACCTATATTTTTAAAAAGTAAAACGATGATATTTGTAACTTCAGTTTTAATGCATTTTTGAATGCAAATATATTTTATTTCCTTATAGCCTAAGCCCCTTTTCTCTGATAAATCAATTTAAACATGATTTTTTTTGTATATCAAAATAGCAGACTTCTTTCTTGTGTTGGGCTTGCATAGGAATTAGCCCTATCATCTTTCTGTGGGATCTTATAATATTGATATAATATCCTTAATTAACTGTTGTGGTAAACATAAGTCAAAATAAGTAGCAGACAGTAGTTCCATTAACCAAAGAAACCACAAGGTTACAATTTTGAAGCAGCTGTGAAATTTATAGGCAAGTTGATCATAAAAGAGATGAAATAAAAAGATGGCAAATACACTAATCCATTTTATAAGATGGTCTTAAAGAACTGGCCAGCTATAAGAGAGTACTTCAAATTGCTTTTTCATTCACCATGCCAATTGAAGTGAAGGCATTATTCTTGGAACTTGTTCTGTTTGTAAAATTCAACATGGAATTAGATTCCTAATATTTGACTTCTTTCCAGACATGTAAGTGTCTAGAGCAATATCCTGAATTACAAGCTAATAATATTACTAATAGGTGTCCTGGGCTTTCAAACCACTTTTCCTTTAATTCTCTTTTCTTTTTTTTCTCTCTGCAATGCGATAAAGCCATATTTTAATATTTGCATTGTATGTGCTTTAATAATTTTGTAAGTTTGGGTTTTTTGTTTTGTTTTGTATTGTTTTGTTTTTAGAGACACGGTTTCATTGTATAGCCCTGGCAGTCCTGGAACTTATTCTGTAGAACAGGCTGGCCAAGAACTCATGCCTCTGCCTCAGAGTACTGGGATTAAATGTTTGTACCACTATTGCCTTGTACCTGTATTTTCATAAAATATCTATATTGGTATGATATGAGAGTCACACTGTGATAATTGTAGTATATTAAGAAAAAGATTTCTGGTGGTGTATTACAAATTATTTTTTAGAAGTGTAGTTGGCTTTCAAACTTAATTTTGCAGTGGCATTTCAAACCTAGAAACACAAACAATTCTCTTAAACTGTGTTGAAGATTGTATTTAAGGAAATTTGTAGAACATATAAAGAAAAATGAAAGGTACTTCTGTTGTTGAAAATAACATTATTGCATTACAACAGTATCTACAAAACTACTTGTCTGGTAATGTCAATGAATAAATATAAAAAAACCATTATTATGTCATGACTACTTTTTAGATAAATGTGTTTATTACATATAAACATATAATTAATCATATACTCATTAAAGCAAAATACCTTTTACTTTATACAAGCATCAAGTGAATTTGTGAATTTTCAGTAAGGACCAAACAACGTATATATAAGAATACAGAAACTAGTTATAACTTTATCAGAGACCTTAAAGGTCCTACCTCTAAGGCTTCCTCTCAGGGTTAAAAAAAAGACACCACATTAAGTGAAAGGAACTAAAATCTGAGGGCTAAGAAGTCTACCCACAACTTGTTCTTTCTGTCCACATCTTTTTATTGTTCTTTCTTTCATGTTCTCCGTTCTAATTCTTCTTTACTGTCTATAACTTCTCAGCTCTAGTTCTCTGTCTCAACTCCAATTCCAGTACTCTGCTACCTTCTTCTTCTTTTTCATTTCCCTACCTCTGCTAACTTTTAGAATGCTTCTGCTCTAACTTATGCTCCATCTTCTGTTCCCACTTCTGTGCACTCTCCTTGTTCTCACCCAGCTATAAAGACCCACAAAATCTTTTAGGCATAGGTAACCAGGTAACCTATGTAAACAGACAAGGGAAGTTTATGGCTCTTGGTCCATTGACATTTTTTTGTTAAAGGTTAGCAAACTTCAATGTCAGCAAGCTCTTAAGCTTTATGTTTATCGGAGGCACCGGTGGAGGTTTGTCTTTCTCTGGGATGTAGGTGGATGGTTAATTATTTTCCCTAAAAGTAAGACACATGCAGTAAATCTTCTGAACTAAGGTCATCAGTAAACTGAAGTGAAGTTGAAGTGAGGACTTGGAAATCTTCTAATGCAAGGTTAGTTTTAGGTCATTGCTTTCCTTATTTGTAAGTGAGGTAAAACCAAAGTATGCTTATCTTATATGAGCAGCTACGAATTAACAGCTTTGGGCATGTAGAAATTCAATGTCCTTGGATATCTGGGAATGTCTTAAATTGAATGCTTTTGCTTGAACCCAATAAGCTGACCAAATGCCTGTCAATAAAGATAATTGCAGGAAGGCAGATCTCTATGTTTACATAGGAGAGAGGAGAAAAAAACCTGGTAGTGAGAAGCTGGTTTCTGTATTCATACATAGCTCAAATAGTGCTGAACTATTGGAGTTAAACCCCAAATTTGTAACAGAAAGGGGAATAGCTACAGCAAGAAATTGTACAACAAGAAACAGCCACTTTATTCATAAGGCAATAATTTCAATATGCATTGAATCTTGGTTTAAACCTCCCACAAAGCTCTTGGCTCAGATGAGTCAACCTCATGAAAAGATGGCTGAGTAATTACTGTATAATATCATTGCTTGTAGCATAACTTGAAAACGTAAATGGTTTCTTTCAACAGTGATAACAAGCATGGTGGGACAGAGTATGTTTTTATAAGCAAAGAATAAATAAGCAGTAATTTTAGTTTGGTTTTACTTTCAGCTGTACAAAAACACATACAAATATACACCCCAAATTCTTGTCTGTTTACAAAAAAGCAAACGGCCCTGTTGTGGGGAATGACCCCTTTGAGTGTTTATGTCCGAAACATGTTTTCCGTCTTGCTCTTCTCATCTTTTACCAAACTTTTTGGACCTGACAACTCCCATTTCTACTTAGATGGACTCAGTCATTTTCCCTGTCACAATGCACTGAAATCTCCTGAAACCACAAGCCAGAGAGACTTCTGTTAGGTCATTTGTCACAGTAACAATGGAAGTAAACAATACAGCTGCTTTTGAACTCATCTATTTATGAAAAATGGAGGCAGTTCTATATAAAGTCACTAACTTCTATATTTATGAAAAACAAGCCAATGATTCATATTAAGAAAAAGTTACACATTCACATTGTCTCTGTCTTTCTCTTTCTCTCTCATGCACACAAGAGAGATACTTTCTTAACTGTTTTTATTATAGAAAGACATGCAAAGTTTGAGTACTTGTTGGAAAACATAGCAAAGAACACAGTGTAGCATGCTCTGACACCTTCTTAGAAAAAAGAATTCAAATCATTTCAATCTATTCTGATTCTGGGAGTATTTATTTATCTATTTATTTTACATTTTAACTTACTTTCCTCAACTTATTTGCTTTTTAAACTTATATAAATGATTTTCACATGTCATATTAATAGCTTTGGTATAGCTATGGCCAAAAAGAAATGAAAGGAAAAAATTTTACTGAATGGCAGATGTTTTCAGAGATGCTATTATCAATTTGGGGGAGTAGAAATTTTTATAATCTGTATTCCAAGTCAGTCTGGCCACCTGTCCTCAATAAGTAAATTAGACCAATCAAAGTAAAAGTGGTAAACAAAGAAAGTTTTATTCTATGTAGCCACATGAGATGAAAGACAAAGAGAAGATTCAAGAAACCACTCCCATCCATCTTTAGGGTTCTGAAGTGGGATCTAACCTTAAAAAAGAGGCTGAGAGTTTGCATATCTAAACTACCCTGGTTAAGATGCCATCCTACCCACCACTGACATGCAGTTATCTTGACTTAATCCTTATTGGTACGATAAGTTGTTAGAACTGTTTGATATTTGTTTCTAAGAGACAAGAAACCTGTCTGGTTGTCATCCTTTCCTTCTCCCAGCATGAGATTCCTGAAGAAATTCCCATTTCTTTGAGTCTATTTCAAGAATCTGATAGTAAGATTGAAAGATAAAAGTGTGTCTTTACATTATTTCTGTCATACTAGTTACTATGTCAGTCCACAATCCTTGGCTTTACTGATCTTGGTGCAAATGCATGGTATAGCCTCATGGTAGAAGATTTAGTAACAAGATCTGTCTCCTTTGTCAGAAAGAAAGCAGGGACAGGTAGAATCAACGACATAATAAAATTAAAGAGACCTACTTCCTTAGCTATGCCCAGCCTCTAAAACTTCTTGAATCCCCTAAAATTACATCTTCATCTGAAGTTCTGGCCTTAAGCACATAGGCCTGTGGGTATATTTTTCATTCAAAGTATATTATAGTGCTATTTTAATTTAATATGGGGGCTTATGTGTCTTACAAAGCCCCCAAAGAGAGAAGACTGCCTTACTTTTAAGTATAAACTGCCATCTATGAATTCATGAAATACATCCCTGAAACCAACTGGGAATGTGTGAGCCAGGGAACTACTGTGATCAAAACCTATTGTATGAAATTCTCAAAGAACTAATAAGAATAAGAAGAAAATTATGCTGCATATTGAATCTTATACACAATAATTGCTTCTAAATTTTCTAGACATAAAATGTAAAATTTGTGTTCTATTTGATAAATCAGTAAATCTGTGACTTCAAGTAAGGGAGCACTAGGAAAGATAAAAGTGAATTATTATACTCAGACTTTCCAGAAAACTATTGAAATAGAGAAAGTAACAAAAAGTCGCATTCAAATACAGAACAGTTCTTTGTAATAGCTGCGCTTGTAGTGGTGTGTCAGGGTGGGGGTGGTGGGTATGTGGTGTATGTACTTGTTAGTAGGGATATGTGTGTGCAGGGAGCTCTGTGCACTTGCCTGTAAAAACTAGAAGTCAACATCTGTGGTCCTTCTTCGATCATTTTCCACCTTTACTTTCTGAAACACGGCTCTCACTGAACCTGAAGCTCACCAGTTCTCCTTTGGCATGACTGTGTGGCCAGCAGGCTCCAAGAATTGCCGTTCCCCTCCCCGTCCCCGCCACAATACACACACACACACACACACACACCAGTCCCCAGGGCTGGGTTACAGCTGAGTTCTTTGCACAGCAGGGAAAATATCAACTTAGCCATCTCCCTAGTTCCTAGAGCAGTTGTGAAAAGAAAAAAAAAAAAAAGATTTGTATTCAACTAAAGCAGAGAAGAATCAGGGATAGTTAAAAAAAAAAACAAAAAACAGCAGCTGTGAATCCTTTTTGAGTATTAATTTAGAATATATTCTTCCCTACACTGAATGAAGATAATAACTGGTTTGACTTCTTTCTTACATTAGTATCGCATGTTTATTTTATGGTATATAACTGTCAATAATGTATGACAAAGGAAACCTCATCCTAAAGATAAATATGAAATAATGTGGAAAAATAATTTATTTCATTTATTGTCATTCAAATTGAAGGAATGATACTTAAGAACATCCATACACTAGCTTTTATTTTGTTGTAAAAGTGATCATGTTATTTATTAATCTTATAACTGGTATACATTTTTTTCTGGAAATTTCCTGCCTTGCTTATGACTTCAGCTAAGTATTGCTATAATTTAAGTTAATACTTTAAAAATCATACAGCAATGAAAACCTTTTAAATATTTCTGGAAAAATGGTAGTTATTTGGTGAATTAAGAGCCATCAATAGTAAAATAAACAATACTATGCAAATATTTAAAGTTCTTACTTATACTGGTTTATATTGTTATAAAAAGAAAATGGCTTTTTAATTTTTCTTGCAAAATATAAACAAATGGTGAAATTACATGAAAAAGAGAATGTACTTACAAAAATGCTTAGAATGATAAATTACAAACAAAACCAAGGAATTACTATGCAGCCCTGGTTGGCTGGCAGGAAGTTGCTGTCTTGATCAGAATGGCTTCATACTCACAGATATCTATGTGCCTGTATCTGCCTCCTGAATTCTGGGAATAAAAAAAAGTCACAGTGCCTGGATGTAATGATACTCTTAAGAAATCTTATATATATATATGTGTGTGTGTGTGTGTGTGTGTGTGTGTGTGTGTATGTATGTGTATGTGTATATATGCATATACGCATATATGCATGTATGTACATATGCATGTGTGTATATGTGTATATATGTATATGTGTATATATGTATGTATGTATATGTGTGTGTTTGTTGTATTATATGTATACATATACAGAGATGATTGATTGATTTAACTTGTCAATCATAAAAAATGAGAGACTTAATAATAATATATCCTTGAGTTATTGAGATTTTCCCTGGAATAATTTCTCTACCTTTATCATTTTAATACAAATGTATTTTGAAATTGTATCTTTTGCTAATTTCTTGTACATGATTTGCCTGAAACCTAAAAAAAGGTTATGTAGAGAAAGAAAAGCATTTCCAAGAATTAAGAAGTGAGGGTAGAGGAGAGGAAGAGAAGAGGGATGTGAGTAACGACAGAAATGAGAAAATGCAAAGCAGAGGGGAGGTAAGAAAAGGGAAGTAAGATCCCCATGTAACATCTGTTAGTTACAGGATTGCACATTCCTTTCCCTATCAATATTGATGTTCCTTCACAAAAATTTTACTGTAAAAATGTTAAGTGAGAAAACATTTTTGTCTCTTCTCTGTCATTTTGACAAAGCTGTTAAACCTTATATGCCTAGTGGATTCTATGAACTACAATCCTATACTTTTCTTGACAGATTCCACTAGAAATTGCTTTATAGATAGATTCATTTGGAATATTAGCATTTGCATTTCATATTGTTTAGTGAGACCTCTTTATCCTCTCATTCATCTCTTCTCAATGATACTGTATCTGTTGCACAGAGGTTATATACCACTTGGTCAGTACGTGTTTCTTATTAGTAGTCACTAGACTATAAACTACTGATGAGGACCGAAGCTGTTGTACATGACACATCAAAGATCATGTCTGAGTTAATAGAAAAAATGAACATGTGTATTTAATCTGAGGAAGTTTCTCCATAATGAAAAATGGTTTGTTTGTGTTTGTTTGTTTATTTGTTTATTTAATCATTCCTTCATTGGTGATGGTTCCTTAGAGCCAAAGTGTATCTGAAGATACAGTCATGGCTGTGAATTCCTCATCAGTGAGTCTACTCTTTGAAGGACTCATATCTGTTTTTTCTTATAACAGAAACAGCTCTATTTTATGCCTTGTCTTTTTTTTTCTGTCAAAATTCTAGCATACACATACTCAGCAAACTGCTGGATGCTTTATCATGCAAATAAACAGAATGTCGCTTTCTTGGACTCATATCCGTGCTTTCTGATGAAATGCCAAGTCCATGACAGTTGTACAACACAGTTTTATAGAAGTATACTCTAAATACCTAGGTGATGATTCCAAATGAGTTTTGTAAGTTTTATTGACATAATAAAATAGGTCTGTCAAATAGAAACACACAACATAAATATTACTACACTTGGTCCCTGTCACTCACGATATGCTATGCAACTGTGGGTAAAAGATGGTCTACAAACATGGCATGAAAAATACTTATTCATCAAAACCAATTACAAAGTTCACCTCTTCCCTTAATTTTTCTACAATGTTACAATTCTGTAATTCTGAACTATGGTTCAGAATCTCTCTCCTAAACTCTTTGCCTGACTTTATCCATACCTGCTAAATATAATTTAAACATTCTTTTCTTTTACAGAAAAATTGTTCATCTGTGAGCCTTAACTGTAACTAATAACATACTACACTATAAATTATTAGAGGTAGTAGCAGTATTGATTTGTCTTTGAACTTTCTAAAGTTTTAGCATAAAGAATAAACATAGTTTCTTTTACAGAGATTTAATTGAATTATAGATCACGTGAGTAGGACACATTTTGATTAATGCAAAAGTATCAAAATCTAATTTAAATTTATTTTGAATAAAATTTTAATTATGTACATATATATATTGGTTAATGTTCACATGATTCAACTTGTGGTGTGATGACTAGGTTACATGGCTTCTGGCAATAGAAAAAGAATAGCCAAAATGGTGGGTAGTTATAATATAGTATATTCTATTTATGTAATTAAAGTATTCAAGGCCACCAGCCCTCTTACCAAATCCAACCAATTATTACCAAAAAAATGTAGTGAAGAGACTTGAAAATGTCCAAGACATTAAAGTAATACCTACTAATGGCCAATGTTCAGGTTCTTACATTTTCGAGTTAATGTGAAGGACATGTTTAAATTCTCAAATGACTAAAAGGAAATACTTACGTGGGTGTGTGCAGAATGCAATGCAATACACACACATTGGCAATTCTAGGATTACCAGTGCAATGTGAAAGTGGAAAGTCAGTGTGCAGGTCGTGTTTTAAGTAGTGAACAGATTTTAGAACATACGCGTGGAGGTTTTTGAATAATTCCTTCTGAAAGCAGACTTGAAATTTTTATAAGCACACAATAACTATGAGAGGTAGCAGAGGAAGAATTCCAAACATCAATTACATTTCAAGCAAATTTCTTTGGCAGAACACGACTGCTCATTTTCTTAGGTGGCAGAGGAGGAAGCAATGACACTACGGTTGTTATGGGCAAAGCTTTGAATCAATTCAAGGAAAGCCACTTCCTTTAAGCCACAGTGGGAATGATGGCCACTAATTCAGTAATTTTGGTAAGAAATAGAAGGCTAAATGGAGTAACTTTATACTAAGCGTGATATGATTAATTAGGGAAATAATTATTTCATAGTTTGTTCATATAAAGATGAAGGGGAAACTGGATTGTGATCATTTCACTTGAAAAACTATCTTTCATATACCACACCAGTAGTGTCTTAAAGTAAATAGAAGAATATAAAGATTGTTTATGGAGAGAAAGGTGGAAATGGAGGTTAGTTATATTCCTCAAGTTTACAACCTTGAGTTTTAAATTGGGTGGAGGAATTGAGTGAAAGGAATGTGAGAATTATTTTTTTAAGTAACTTGACATTTTGATATGTAGTGAAGAGACAGAGCTAGGTAGGGCCTTGGGACCTGTCCACTGAAGACTTATGATGTTTCTGCTCTGTTGAAGCCCAATGTGAGTCTTACTGTCTTCCAAAATTCTGCTTTCAACCAACTTTTCCATTTGATTTACCATGGAATATAATTACATGACTTGCACAAAATTGGAAAGATTTAAAATTCTTTACATTTTACCATGTATTTTGTGCATAGTAGCATTATCAAAGAGACTATAATCCCAGTGAGTATAAGATGGTTGGTAACTGCTCATTCATTTGTACATAGGCCTGATATATATAGGAAGGTAAAGTTCATAGAGCATACACAAAATAGGCAGTCAGAGTGAATTATGAGTAAATGAAGACACCCTGAGTAGAGGAAACTAAATAGACCATGCATTTTATTATTGACAGATATTGAATAAAATGTTAGTATTTATTTCTTCACACCTACAGCCAGCATGGCCACCTTGATCGTCCCAAACACTACGATAAAACAGCAACAATAATGTTTGTACTTAACATCAGTATCCATTTAGTCAGATGCTGAAGAGAAAACAAAATAGAGAGGGAAAAACTGAAGTTGATGAGCTTCCTTTGACGTGTTTGTTCAACCTATCTTAGATTGTAAGACCAGTGATTATCAAGAAAGAGCAAACCCAGACGACCGTGTTACTACTAACATTTTTCATTGTATAATGCAGCAATACTTTTTCTGGCATTGTTGCATGAATGAAATCTCCTATTTACCTGAATGAATCAAAGTAGGTTTCACCCTTGTTTTATAGTATATAAGACACTTTTAGTAATTTTTTCATTTGTAGTACCAAAGCATAAAACATTATTTTTCAAACCATTGGCATTTTAACTATTTTGGTTATTTGGAAATCTTTATTATCTTAGAAGAAAGGCTAGGAGAGAATAGTATCGATATGTGGTGATCAATAGGATAATGAAAATTTTCTCCTCCAAAATTCTCAAACGTTTACTCTGACTTGACTTTTTGTATCACCAGCTAGCTCACTTTTGTTGTTAATCCACCTTAATCAGTAAGAAGGAAATATTCACCAGTGTAATTTGTAAAGCAGTTCAGATCATAGAACAGAGGCCTCCAAACATAATGTGAATGTCTTATAAAGAGAAACTGCCCTGTCCAAGACAAGCGTTAATCTCTTAACTAGTTTCCTATTTGTTTTCCCCAATATACTTCAGCTTCAGCTTGCCTGTTATGCACATAACGGCATGTCATGACACCTTACAGAAATTTCAGTTCAGAAAGTATATATATATATACTTTCTGAACTGAAATTTCAGTTTTTATATATATATATATATATATATATATATATATATATATATATAAATATATATAAAACCTTCCCTTTCCTTAGTCACTTATAATCCCACAAATAAAGACAAGGTTTTTTGAAATTATGTTCGCAATATTGTTTTCCTTCAAGAAAACATTAAAGGTTTTATACAAAAATAGGTATGTAATCACTCTAATTTTCAGATGAAATCTGTGATCACCTTCTACCTTGATTCCACTGACAATCTATACCATCTTATTTATTGAATTTGATGTAAATTGAAGCAATTTTATGTAGTTATTTTAAATACATTATTTTATTTTTGCATGTACTTCTCATCAAGCTAATTAGAAAACCAAAAATATTTGTATGTAATAGCAAAATATCTATAGTCCTATTTTCTCCACAAACACAAAAATGAAGATATAATATGTAGTTTCATGAGGCTTTAAAGAAACTTTTAGTTTCCCTTACATCTGTCACGATATATAAACTCTTGCAATCTTTAAGAAGACAGTTCAAAAATGTGGATCACGTGTAAATACATGTGACGATTGATGTAAGATTCCAGTTGAGAATGTTATTGAAATGTAAGATACATAATCAAAATACTTTTACATGTGGATTACAAGGAACCAGAAAAAAGTAAGTCTCTATATGATATTATTGTCAAATCAAATGAATTCTATTACCATAAAATGAAATATGTAGTCTATTTGGGGAGACACTTGAATACAGGTTTTCTTTGTGTAGTCCTCAGAACTCATTACTGTAGATTAGGATGACCTTGAATTCACAGTGCTCACCTGCCTCTGCCTCCTGAGTGCTGGAATTAAGGGTGTGAGCTGCCACACAATGAAATTCAAATAGTCTTTAAAAGATACACCTGAGCCAGGCATAGCGATGCACACCTTTAATCCCATCGTTCAGGTGGCAGAGGCAGATGCAAATCTATGAATATCAAACCAGCCTAGTTTACAGAGTAAGTTCCAGACAGTCAAGGCTACACAGAGAAACTTTGTCTGGAAAACAAACAAATAAGCAAGGAAGCAAAACAAACAAAAACCAGAAAACAACCAAAAAAGATTTCACACTAGTGTTAAACTTATTGTTATGAGAAGAGACTTTAAAACATTCAAAGGCATGAGCAGATATCATTTATTCAGTGCATAAAAATATCGACTGACATTTTAAAATATTTATTATTTATTTACTTCTTCTTATAGATGTTTGTCTGCATGAATGTCTATGTACCCTCTGCATGCATGTAGTTCTGAAGGTCGGGAAGTGGGAGCTACAGACAACTGTGGCCAGCCATGTGGTGCTAGGAATTGAAACTGTCCTCTGGAAGGACAGCTAGTGCTCTGAACTCCTGAACTGTCTCTCTGGCCCCTATGCTGAATGACGTTTTCTTTGCATAAGGATAATCAGGTATTATAACCCAGATGATAAAGTGATGATAGAAGTCTAGTTTCCGTAGTCATGGACCTCAGAGTTAATTAACAATGACTTCTGTTAACCCCAGGCACAACTGGACTCAAGACAAAATTAACAAAATCTCTTATAAAAAGTATATCATTCATTGTTCACACATTCTATATATCTTTCTATTTTTTAGATTTGATGTCAAAGCGTATACATATGTGTGACTAAGTGTGGGTATGCACTTTTGGGGGGATATGCGTATTTTAAAGGCATTGAGTAGTGTGGTGACTTGCAAAGTGACACAGCCAAATCAAAGTCAAGCTCACAGTCAACTTGGGAGTCACTGCTGTTGCTAAAGCCTCTCGGCTCTACAACAGCCAGTGCCGACTCACTGTCAGCACTGTGGCAACAAAGGAAGGCCAGGGATGAACGTGAGGACAGGTATATCAGACCACTTGCTTCTGAAGCTCAGTTCTTCCGTGTCTTATCAGTAGACAAACCTTTAGCACGCCAGCAATCCTGGCTTAGTAAATCCACTGCAGGGTTCTTTCTTCATTAATACAAATGCAATCTCGATTTCATTATGGCCATTCTCAGCATCACTAGCCATTTGTTTGAGCAATCGAGGCCTGTATCAATTCACACTGTGAAATCCAGATCTGATCAGCATTCGCATCGATTTCTCCCCACTGTTCGCATGCAAGGATTCTCTTCTAAATTGTCTTTTCTCCCCTTTTTTCGGTCCTTATTTTGCTATGTGAGTTGTAGAACTTAAGATACTTTTGTGCTTTGGGGAAAAATACTTTTCTGGGTTTATTTAAAAATAAAAATAACATATTGGGAAAACATGGTTAGCAATGCCGAGAAGAAATATTTCATATATATATTCACTAGGTTTTTGAGATAAAACCATGCATTGCAAATACAGTTGAATTTGACAGTTCAGTCTGATTAAGTAACGGGTTAAGGATCTCAAATGGCACAAGGCCCAGAGTGGTAGATTACATTACTCTTGATTCATTAAGACACCTTCAATAGGCTCCTTAACTGGGTTCATGCAGCCCTCAGGGAAATGCATTTCCTAACTAGAGAAAGCAGATTCATCACTCTGAAACAAAACCCTTCAATTCACTGCTTCCCTTTCAAACTTTCTCGAGAATAATTCCTGTGCCATAGCACACCAACAAAATGCCATGTTTCCTTTTGAGAAAAGCATTTCTGAAACTCAACTGGACAACTCTAGGTCAATGTAACAAGCAACTGCAGAGTTACAGTGGTTAACACAACAGACAACTGGCTTTTGTTTCTGTAATAAGTGGGTGTGACCGGCATGGCTTTCTGATTGTGACAGGGCTGATCCCAATGTGTAGTTCCTGCCCCTGAAGACTCGCAGCCTGCTCAATTCTGCAGGGAGATGAGAGCAAAGTTAAAGAGCAGCTTGTATGCTGTTTTTGTTTGCCCTTTTGCGGGCCAGACCTGGATGTAAATCCTGTCTCCAGGACTCGGTTATTCCTGTATCTCCTTTCAAAGCAGGTGAGGAGACAGAATCTAGTGTGGATCCATGAAAGAGGGACAAAGAGTTAAATGAGCATCCGGCAACTGCAGAGAGGGAGTTGGTGACAAACGTCTTTGCTATTTTATAGAAATAAGAAGCCTTGGTTGAAACACTGATGCTCACCTCTGTGCACCTTGAGTGTTTAGAAACGATACAATTCACAATTCTTTGGATCAGGAGATGAGCACAGCCTGCTTTTTCTTAACATTCTGGAGAGAATTGCTGGCGTATTAAGAAGTGAAACAACATTTCCTTTGAATTGCCTCTGACACAACTTGAAGCTGCAAAGGCTCTGTTATGGTTACCAGTCAGGGTCTTTAGATTTTCTGGAACAACAAACTCTGCTTGCAGCTGATTGTGTGCAGGTGCCCTTCGGGGATTAATAATCATTTTACAAATCTCGTGTGTTCCGCTCAGAAAACAACCCCCAGGTTTGCTGAGAAAGTCTCCCTGGGACTGCCGCGACTTGTGATTTTACACAGTTGATGATGATCGTTCCTAATGGTAGAGTAGGTAATGACTTTAAAAAATTCACACTATAAGCTCGAAACTTCCTAGTGCTTAGTTTTATTGTGCATAATTCTGCTTACTGTATCATTAAACCTATTTAGGTAATGAGGCAAAACATTTTCTAAAGCATGGTGCGAAAGTGGAAAAATACATTTAAAGCAATGCCTGGCTGGATATTTTGTATTTTCTTATGCATTTGCTTAATAAAAACTCGTTCTTGGAGCAGAAGTAGCGTAATATGATGTTTAGAGTCTATTTTAGCCTGTTTCTGCTATAAATTAGATTTATCATCTTAAGAGGTAGGTGGAATCTGCCATTTCTGCCCATGTCTAGGTACAGTTTTTAACATAAGAGAACTTGCAACTATTTAATTCATTTCTGTTTTGTTGAGGGTGGATTGGAACAATTGTAGGTCAGGAAACTCATCCGGCTATGAGAGAAACAGTTGGAAGTCTGACTCGGACCTTGCCTTCCCAAATGATTCTGCAAAGGGATCCACAATATATATAACATTTAAGCTGTAGCGTGAGGGGTGTGGTAATAATGATAAGGAAATGGGGGCCCACTAGCCAGGAGTTCAGAAGTATTACAGCGGGGAAGATAAGAACAAACTATTCAGAGATAATGTGCGTTTGAGGTGACACGGAAATGGAAATGAGATAACCAGGTATGCACGACAGTTGCTGGGCTTAACGCTTAGAGCTTTAGTAAGTAGGTACAGGCAGGGAGGAAGACACTGATTGAGGCTCACTGAGGACATTGAGACAAGACTTAGGAAACATTACAAGTGTGACTGATCATAAGGAGATGGTGCGCTGTGGGATGAGGTTCAGGGCTGGCAGCAGAACATGAAGCAGCTCAGCTGACGTGGGAGAATCAGTAGAGGCTCTGACACTCAAGGTCAGACTGGAGGATTGGAGAAGCCAGGCTTACAGTTTGCTGCAAACTAGCTTGCCTTTAAACTGCTTAGAGGTTTTAAAAACAGACCATAGAATTCAGATGAGTCTCTTGTGTGTCTTAGGTATTTCATGATCGCTATTTTTACCGGGACACCTAAACTCCCACAGGAGAATTGCTGAGAACAAGAGTTTTGCCCTCAGATCCATATCACATTTCTGTACTCTCTTGCATTAACTGTATACAGGATGAGTCTTTATCTGCAATTTTACTTTCTGCGGTTTCAGTTATTCTAAATCAACCCATTGTCTGAAAATGTAAAATGGAGAATGCAAAAAATACATAATTCATGAGCTTTAATGTGTGAAGTTCTAAGAACAGTGATGAAATCCTTCACTACAGCTTTGTCCCACATGGTCACAAACCCTTCTTTTATTTGTCAGAGGCCTGGCCTGGCTTGCATAGCCAACAGTCATGGCCCCTGTATTCTTACACAGTCACAAGTTGACTGTGCTCTTTTCAACTGGTGACTCTTATTTAACTTAATAACAGATTCAAGGCACCAGAGTAGGAACATTGGGAATTAGAATAGGCCAAGGAGTAGCTATAAAGTATCTACTTTAAGTGAAAACGTAAAAATTCTCTGCTGAATATGGAGAGGAAAAAAAAACACACTAAGTATGATGAAGTTTCAAGACCTATGATAAGAATGGATCTGTTAGCCATGAGTTTGTGGAAAGAAAAGTAAATTTTTGCTGATACACACACACACACACACACACACACACACACACACACACACACGCACACACACATATATATATTTAAATTCTAAAGAAAATTGCTTTGTTTCTCCTGAAGAAAAGCTCACAAATATTTTAAGAGACCAAATTCTTAGATTTGGTTCAGTCCAGCTTCTGTCACATTCTATTTCATTACTCAGCACTGTTGTAATCTCTTATTGACCTAATTTACAAATTAAAATTTAACATAGATGTGCAGATGCAGTGAAATGGACGTCTTACTTGGTAATTATTTGTCAGTTTAGGATCTAGAGAACTTCTTGAAATGTGACCCACCCAGATAAACTCTAGCTGGGGCAGCCACTGGGAGTCTTTGCTTTTTCTATTTCTGAGCCTAAAGTTAATCTTAAAGAAAATTGAGAACTGCTCACTTACGTCACTACGGGCAGAGTGAGTGAAGTAGTGTGTGAGCAGATAAGAATCTAAACCAGTCCAAATCTAGAACAACTATCCCTTCACTTGCTGATGTATTTCATGGACCGGCCCTTGTCTTACTTAATACAGATTCTCTACCTGGCTCTTCTATAGTTTATTTTAGAATTTTAGTAAGATTGCTTTGTTTTAATATAAAAGGGATGGTATGATATCTATACCTTACTTTACAGCACAAGAAAGAAAGGTTGAATTCCAAACAATTTTCCCAGGAACCACACCCAGGAAAAGGTGAGCACCTAAGAAATATTCAGGGCATGTAAAAGATCAGGAAAATCAAAGTCAGGGAAAGTAACGAGCCATGACTCAGAGAAGCAGTCCACAGCTTTGAGACTTTGAGCTCCGCTTGGGTAGAAGCCAAGATTGACGCTTATTAGTAATGACAGAATTAAAATTTGACACGGTAATTTCTATGGTGTGGGTGGATGTTCATCTAACTGCAGAGAATTCTGTGCATGTAGACAGAGATACTCTATGAAACAAAGTGTAGTAGAGAATTGTGAGAAAAAAATCATTTGAGGTAAATGAACTTTATTTTAGAGGGTCTTGATAGTAGTAGAATAAAACATAATTTCCCCTTCCACTTGAAAAAACCTCCAAGGTTAATATTATATATATTTTTGTTTCCTTTTGATTTTTGTATTTCAGCTTCTCCATCACTGAACGCTGGAATAATAAGGAATAAAATAGGATTGTCAGAAAAGTTGAAGAAGAGACTGTAGTGTATTCTGTACAAGGCTTGAAACAGATTGTGGTTTCAGCAATAATACAATTATTACCTTTAGTTAAGAAATGGAGTCTGGGGATGAGGAAAGTTTGTAATTGAAGGTCATGATATAAATGAATATCATTGCCCATACTGGTGCCTACATTTGTCTATAAGCCCTGCACTTTATACATCTCGACAGTTTCCTTTACTTGTGTTAGTTTCCAAAAGATTTAGTCTTAGAAACCACACATGGCCAACTATTATTCTGAGGAAAATAGTTTTCTTATTTAAAAATTGCCATACCTTTCGAGTATATGCTTAATTTTCTGTGATTTCTTTAAAAAGATCATTGAAACCCTAAGTAACACATAATCTTACAGAGAAATTATGTAGCTGATTTTGATAGGGCTATCTGCTACTGCTTTGGATTAGCTTCTTGAAATGTACAACGTTGTGTTGTTTTTTTTTTCTGAAGAAGTATCTAAAAAAAGGAAAAGGTTAACATAAATTTCACAGGATATTCAGAGAATTTGCCTTGCATTTAGAACACATTGCATTTGCCATCTTGCATAGCATCTGCCCTTAATTTTCAGCTAAATGAAATGGCTATTAACGTACAAACGGCAGTAGGAGAGTGACTTGTTTCTTAATGTAGTTGGTTGTACTGAGAGTTGGAAGAAATCCCAACTCTGGCAAAGAGTTAAGTATTTGGAGAAATTTTGTGATTTCTTGTCATGCTACAGAAATATTTTGATCCTACTTAATAAGAATATTGAGTCTTGTATTATTCCTTAACTGTCAAATGAGATCTATGTGATTGTTTTAAGTAGATGATTTATTTCCTAATTATCATAGGTAGTTAGCCTATGAATGAAGGAAATTCTTCCACTTCTCTATTAAATAAAATTCTCTAAAATCTCTGTTCAGACTGTGCACAAAATTTTAAAGCTACCCATGTTCTGGCTTAGATACAACAAGAAGCAGTTTATCCCTTATTTCACAGGTTTTGAACCTTGTGAGTTTTTATTCAAGTTGCATTTTTGAAAGTCTAGTTTTCATAAAGATATATCTTTTAAGATATATTTCATGATACCCACCTAAAATAGGATTAACACTAAAAGATGTGGTAGAAACCTTTGTGAAGGATACTAGAAGTTTAAAGGATGTATTGAGCAAGACTAAAGGAATGACGTTTAGCACGTAAGATTCATTTTTAGCATTGTGTATACGTTCCTAGATGACTTCACATAGTCATTGTATCCATGAAAAATTTGCCAATTAATACTACATGTCACTTTACATCACTATCATTGAGTAATTGCAAATTGTGCTGTATTTTCCTCTATCTATCATCTATCTATCTATCTATCTATCTATCTATCTATCTATCTATCTATCTATCTATCTATCTATCTATCTATCATCTACCTGTCTATTTATCTATATATCTACCATCTACCTATTTTTTGAATTTTAGTAAAGGTCTTTTTTTATCCCTGGCTCACCTAGAACTCATTATTCAGACCCAAGTCTCTCCCTCCCAAGTGCTGGGATTAAAGGCATGAGTCACACACCTGGCCTTCATTGATCTTTTGATAACTCAACTTTTGTCATTTAGAAACTTTAGGCATTTAGAATCCCATGACTATGTCTTTTTTACCTCATCTGCATGTTTGTCTTTGATACTGTTCCTTAGTCACTTCCAATCCTAGCTATTTCACATTTCCCTAACGGCAGTGTCTTTCCTCTCTATTTTTGCTCAAGCTGTATCGTCAATGGATTTAAAGTAAAGTTTGCATTTTTGTTGTATAAGTGAAGTAGCAAGGAATCCCAAGGCTGTGATCTGAACGACAGCAGCCAGGCAAGAGACGTTAACAACAGTGGGCATACTAAAATGAGCATACTGTGAAGACGTGTGTTCCTAGTTCCATGAACATATTACGGAGCTGACAGATGCTATGATAAATTTGTATAAAGATATTGTCTGCAGCATAATTTTTATGTATTCCCTCTAAAGCTGCAAGTGTATGTGTCTGTGAGCAAATATGTGTTAGCATACGTGTCTTTCTGCCTGCCTCATACTCTTTCTACAGAACTCAACATTCTGCCACCCTGGCATCCCATGAAGTGGAGATGATCTTAACCAGCACTAGTGCTCACAGCACCTCTCAGTTTTGTCCATAAAATCACTTTGCATTATTTGACTTTCATTTGGAGAAAGGCAGAAAAATGAGAAGTCAACCATATATTTAAATAGCACTTCATACATTCACCCTGAAAATTCATTCTCAGAGCCCAGCTTAATGTTACCTGATGACTACTGTGAGAGAAGCTACATCTAGCCATGTCACATAGATAGTTGGCTGCTGTTGATATATAAATTGTCTAATAATTAATGAATAAAGTTAATCTGTATTTTTCCAAGGATGAAAAACCACTACAGTTTAAACAAGCAAAAGCAAGATTTTAGCATCTATTCCTAAGCTTTTCTTTTAATCTAGTGTAGTTGAAGCAGCAGAACTTTGTAGCCAAGTCCATAACAACTCATGAGCTCCCACGAGGGAGCGGTGCCCCACAGCTACTGACATAAATCTCTACACCAGCCGCAACTTGCTGGTCGCTGCTAAGTCTGGATAAAGTGGCGAATTCATCTCTACAAGGACTCCAAATCACAAGCTGAGCTTCCTTAGAACCTCGACACACAAGACACTGTGCTCTGTGTGTGGGGATATTTGCTTTATGTCTCATCAAACACCTCAGTTGTTTGAGTGCTGGATATACTCACCAACATTATTCTTTCTAGTATTCCATGTTATTCTTTATAGAAATCCTGAAAAATTTTAAATTTATATAAATGCATATGCATACATGCATGTATATGACTTTTTATATAAATATTTCTCTGTATGCATATTAAAATACAGAATTTAAAATTGGTAAGTCTCAGATTTCTGGTTCTTTTGAAATAGATTATCATGGTATTTCCTTAGTGAAAAAATTGTACCAATTCTGCTTATCTTTCCTTGGCATTTTATTAATTTATTTAAACATGGAAAGGCTTCAGTTTCCTGCAAAATTTAATCAGCCAATTGAATGCAAGTTGTTACTATATATATATCTATATATGCATGTATATATGTATATAAACACCTTATTAACGATCATGATCATATTATGTTTTCTAAAACTTTATTTTTAGTTTAAATATTATTTTTTAATCCAGACAAAGTAGCTTATGGTTTTAAGTTTAGCACTTGACAGGCAAAGATAAACAAATCTCTATGAGTTTGAGGCTAAGTTTGTGCTAGTGATTTCCAAGACAGCCAGAGTTACTCTGTCTCTAAAAACAAAATAAAACACAAATAATACTTATTTTCTTTTAAATATAAGAAATGTTTTGAGAAAAAAAGTTCTTAGATATGCAAAGTTTTTTTTTTTTTAGGAGAGCACCTATGGAAAGCTTAAATAACCTAGGCTGTATGACATCATTGGTTTTATATACATAAAAATGGATCCTTACAAAGAGTGGTAATCATGGAAGTATTTTTAAATGATTACATGTTTTTAACAGATTTGTTTCAAACACACTCAAACTTGATTATTTTAATGTGAGAAATTTACTGCTAACAGAAAATAAGAGATGAATTTCATTTTATAATTCCATGGTTAAGTATTAGCAGTTTAGGATTCTACTGGCATGTCTTAAACTTAGTCTTACTTGAAGTTCTTACTCCAGCTCTTCATGATAAATAAATCATGTGATAGACAACATTGAGAAGAGATAATCCTACAAAAAGATGTTAAGATCAATTACTTCAGGATATCTCTAAGCTTTAACAAGTATAATAGGTGTAGAGAAAGTAGGAAAAACAACTTTGTATAACAAAGTTAAACACTCAGTGAACTGAAGAAAACCTTAACTGAATGATGGCTTTGATTTATTTTGATATCTGACTGTATCCAGTAGAATTAATTAAATGGGGCTACAGAAATGTGATATGATACACTGCTAACAATTTTCATAGATTATTATAAAATTTTATCTTCTATGTCCTGAAATGTAGCTAATGCTAAATATAACTTAGATTTTGAAGGCTTGCTTGATTTCTTTTGCTGCTAATCATTCATGTATGTTTGTGACCAGGAAAACACTTAAGGATATTAATTCATCACTGACAACTTTGCCCAAATCAAGGGCATCTATGTCTGCTTATTTCAGTGTGTGGATCCTGTGCCAACTTTACTTAATGCTCAATCAACTAATCACAAATTTTAAATGGGAATTTTCATTTCAAAGTCTGTTCTAGACATTTAGACATCTAGGGAACATCTATAAGACAGTGAAGTTGAGAAGAAATTTCTTAATTAAGTGATGAGTTAGAGGCCTTTGGTGGAACAGCATGCCTGCATTTTTACACACATACACTATATATACATATGTATATATGTATATATAATGTACCTGAGTGTGGTGCTAAAAATTGACTCAGAGCTTTAGTGATGAATTTCATTGTAGGTCTTAAAGTAAGACTCATTTACATTTGTACTTTTTCTCTTCTACTCACTCTATATCCAGGTTATGTTTTATATAACTTAGAACAAAATTCTAGGATGTGAAAGGGTAGCAAGATCTGGAACCCAAGGAGGACAGATAAAACACACAATGAGAATCAGATATTCAGCACTGGATTCTAAGGACTGACTTTATCTTAAGAATGTAATACTTCGGAGTTGTTTGTTAATCTTAGGCAACAAATTTTATGGGAAACAGGTGCTTTGTGACAAAAAGAAACAAGACTGTAGAACAACAAAGACTAATGTTAACAGCTGGTAATGTGGTTCACTGGGAACACACTGCTTAGCTTCTATGAGGCCCCTGGGTTCATCCTTTACTACTACCAAACAATGAAGCAAGCAAAATAAAGACATTTATATTAAATTAGTGTTATATTAAACACAGCAAACCCGGTACTCTTGATGGCAGATCATTTTGGATCCTGCTCATTCATTAGACTTTTCAAACACCCAGTTCTGAGCTGCAATGTAAGTCTGCAGTACTGTAGTCCTTAGTAGCTCTGTGACGGAGAGGATGGGCTCTCCAGGTCAGATTCATTTTAAAAGAGAGAAGAGAGTTTTCAGTGGCAAGATTGACAATTGTGTTCACTTGTCCTTTAAGACAGAGCCTTGTCATCATTTCAGAAACCCATTTTGTAAGCTTAAATTATCTCTCTTAGGGCCTGTTTCTGGAGCTAGTGAACAGGACCCTTTCATGTATCAATTTTAGTACAGGGAGGAGGCTCAAAATAGTACTGTGGCAGTGTATCACTGTTTTCAGAGTTCTGGGACTGTTTGTTTTCCATTATAGGTTTCATTCATTGCTTTCTTTCCTTTCAGACGTTAGTTCAGCAATGTGATACTAGGTTGTCCTTTCTAACACATAATAGAACCAGGCATGTGTTTATCTCTCCATCTCATTTAGTGGAGAAAAGTTTCTCACTTAAGACTCTGGTAGAAAGAAGAAGCCAGGTTTAACTCTAGGAGAAAGAGAGGGAGAAGGACACACACACAGACTCACACATACACAGCACATACACACAGAGGGCATTGCTTTAAGTTTGTTATTTAAATTTATGCTATTGGGCCGAGCTGTATTTTTATTCATGTATTTTTTATTATAAGCAGAATAAATTTATCATATTTTAAATTATTGGTACTTTGAAAAGAACAACTAGGAAAAAAGGACTGTGAAAGTTTTAGTAAATTCCAATTACTTAAGGCTTAGAAGCAGGAACTGAAAAGCTAATTTGTTTAGTAATGAACTTTATCTGCAGAGAGAAAAGAAAACATGAGTATTACTGAATTCAGCATCAGTGACTTATTCTCCAGGATCAAACAGCAGCAGCAAAGTGGAATGCATCTGGATTGCTAGACATTAATCATTTTTTTGTTTTCTCAAAAACTGCAGAACATGCCATTACATAAAGCCAGGAAAGCAGGGATTATAGGATTATTATAAGATTACAACAAGTATAGAACAAAGTATATAATGATTTTGAACAAATAAAAGTTATAAGATTCTGAAATTTTCTTGGCTATAACAAGGAACTATGTGGTCATAGCTTTCTACTAGATTTGCTTTTAAGGATGTAGCTAGGATGTGCTCAAAATCACATGTAGTATAAAGACCAATGAGTTACTTTTAGAAGTTCAATCCATTTACTACTGTGATGCAGGGATATTGTTTGGATACAAAGTGTCCTCTTTAGGCTCATGTGTGTTTATACAAAGTTAAAGACAAAGTTGATCTGAAGGAAACTGTCATATGTTGTTGAATGTTAGACTCCCAGCTTGTCGTACTGTTTTAAGATTGTGGGACCTCTAAGCAGTGGGATCTAGCTAACGGAAGTGAATCACTAGAAGACAGGTCTACAGTTTCATAGCTCTTTTATGCGCCATCCTCCTTCTCTCCTTGATGCTCACAGTTGTGAGTCAGTGCCCCCATGACACAGCCTTGGCAGTTCCTGCTGCCACGCCTTCCTTGACTGTGAGGGCATGTGTTCACTCAAACCTTAAGGCAAAATTTGTAACTCTCTCCATAAATTGATTTTATTTTGTATTTTAGTATAGCAACAAGAATAGTAAATAATAGGAAAGAAGACTATGTGTTTTATGACTATATGACTATATGTTTTAAACTTCCATCAAGCATGGATAGACTTTAAACAGTGGTATTCTCTGGGAAATTTTGCTGCCCAGTCACTTCCTGGGAACATTGTTAATGTCCATAGACATTTTTTGTCACAACTGGTAGGGCAGAGCTGACATTTGTGGGCAATATTTATGGATGTTGGGAAAAATCCTTCCCTCTACATTGTAGCCACAAGAAACAGAAAAATCCAACTCACTTGTCAATCATACCAATATAGGAAGCCATGTTAGGGTTCATGCTGGCGATCACAGATCTTGGGAGGTTTACACAATAGGAGTTCTGAGAGTGCAGGTAGCTAGTGCTGCATATTAGTCCAAAAAAGTCTAACTAGTTAGACCCTGCCGGAAATTAAACAAAACATTAAAAAAAGAAGTGGCAAACCTGGGATCAATAATCATCTCAAGTTGGTGAAGGCAAATTTGGAATATTTGGGGAAAGTGTTCTGGTATGTTTCTCCAGAAGTACTGAATATGTGAAAAGTACGTGGTCCTCAAAGAGATGACTAAGCATGGACACATTTGTCCCAGATTAAAGAATTTGAATGTCTTAGGTACTGATCTTTTTTTTTTATATTCTTCTAACAGAATATTTTACAGCTAAGAAAATACTACTTTAAAATAGTTTTATTATTCAAACTATTATGTCAAGACTGCAATGGGCTTTTTGTTCCTTTCAAATGTTTTCCCCCTTATTGCAAAGTGCAAAAAATTAACAGAGAATTTTGGAAGCATTCAAGTAACTCTTTTAAAAAGTGTTCTCTTTAATCTGACAAATTTCTTTCAATGTATTTATGAAGAATAAGAATTCTTCTTTAGATAAGTTTTGGAATTCTAACTTCAGGCGTTCAGTATTCTGACATGGTATTTCTCCATTACCTATTTAATTGTTTTTATGACATTTTGTGATTATTTTAATTATACATAAGTAGTATTCACTCTTTATGCTCGGATAACTAGCTTCATTGCTCAGCCTCCATGAGAATCAAGATAAAGTGTATAGTTGCTTATTTCACTTTTAATTAGCTTTTTAAGAACTTTACTTGCCTTAGAATAACTATTTGTTTATAATTATGTGCATGTGTCACACCATGATATGCAGTTCCTTAAGATCAAAGAAACCTTTGTTCTTATCAGATTAAACACCTTTCATAAAAGGGTTGGTCTCTAATTGTAAAATTGAATGTGTATAAATTATATGAGAAGTCATACATCTATAAAAGCCTCAAGTAGCCCATCTAAGTTCTTTAAACTTATGCTAATATGGTTTAATTTATGAATGATAAATTGCCACTTTTGAGCATTTAGCAAATAATGTTCAGAAAAACATATTATTCTAAACAAAAATGCATAAGCCAACACATAGAACTATTTCTATTTTATAGATAAAAATGTTAAAATCTGAATTTTTGCCATGTAAAGATGTCTTTACTTGGGAAATAGATTTTGTATGACTTTGCTTCTAACACCTATCTGCCTAATTTTTTTGTTGTTTGTTGCCCACCCTTTTTTTTGTTAGAGGTTACTTTTGAATAGAAAAAAACCTCAAGGGCTGGAGAGATAGCTTTACTAAAAGTTTTTTGTCTCCAAGCCTGGCTACAAGTGTTAATTTGTTGGAACTTACATAGTAGAAAGAGACGTATGACCCTAATATGTTGTTCTTTGGCCTCCACATATATAGTGTGATATATATGGGTTTGTGCACATCACACACACACATGCTCACACACATTATCACCACAAAGATTATATCAAAACTAATACCATCCAGCAAAAATCTAGTTCATTGTTCTCTTTACTCATTTCTTGTATTTTAAACTATTTCTCCCTTCTTTCCCTTTCAACTTCTTTCATTTTCCTCTCCATCATTTCCCTACTTCATCCTCAGAGGCACATGAAGATGCTTCTCATCATAGTAGATCCCCTTCTCTCCTACCTAACATTCTTACCCAAACCAAGTTACTCAGCTATAAATAAAAACAATTTTTCATCATTAGTATTATCTTTTAACAATAATTGCTATCTAACTCACAGTCATGTGTATTCATATGTTTAAATTTTGGATTTTAAAATTTCCTATAATATTAGTGTAGGCAATACATTTTTAAAATGAGTACCACCAAGACAAGCCTAGCTGCTAGTTGCTCAGTACCTTTTCAAAAACTTCAAACAAACTTGTGAAATTAGAAGTTGCTGTTATCGAAGTCTTGTTTGCAACTGCTGATTTGCAATGCTACCATAGATCCTTTTCAGGATGGTTATAAGCTTCTGCGATTTCCCTGTCTGTACTGTTTCCATTCATTCTGTAATCATACCATCTGTTTCATTGGAAATGGCCGACTCTGAGGGCAGGGAGCACATCTTATCTGTGAGATGCTATATGTAAGTGTGGATTCTGTCAGCATTTAAAAAATAACAGAACTTCAAATAGGGTTGATTTAAGCCTCCCTAGTCAGCAGTTAGCCCTGGTGATAGGAATCACTCTTTCAAATGGTAATTTGCACCTGTTACCTTCATCCACAGGTTGGAAAGTACTGGCACCTTAATTAATTACACCCCTGTGATGTGAGAGAATGTATTCTCAACCCTAAGACAAGGAGGCTGGGACATAGAACATAAACAGCTATTTGGAGTTTTCAAAGCAGACTATTTGGAGGACAGCATTACAATTCAGGTCGCTCTTTGTAAAAAAGTGATTGATGCGGTTCTTTGAATCCAAGTCTACCCTGGCCCCAAACACGGTGAAGGTGTGCCGTACCATAAGACTCGTGTTCATTCATAAGCTTATTCCAAAGCATCAATCTGATATGACCTCAGAGCATCTGATGTTCTTGCTCACTGTTGCAGCAAGGGCTGATGTCATCTCGGAACCACAGGCAGGTGGCATGCAAATTACTTTCTCGGTGCAAATGACAGTAGCCTGCAATTTCCCAAATGGCTGGGCCGCCATGTAATTAAGCTGAAACTAAGTGGCAAGGATCTGACATCAGATAATCATTTAATAGACGAAAATGGGCGGTGCTTCATTATTTTAAACTATATATTTTTTAAAGTTCCTTGAGGATGTGCAAGGGTTTTCTTGGCATTCGGACGATCTCAAAATGTGGTGTGTAATTATTTTTTGGCAGGTGTAGTAAAATGTTTCTGATAGCGGTAAGTGTTTCCTTGGCAGACATCATTAGTTGTTCATAAGAAGTGTAAGTGGACTTTCACCTTTGATTTTTCACTGTCAGAGAACATGCTGCCTGAATTTATATGCTTTCTGTGACTTGGAAATGAAACAAACCATAGGAAATATTAGACAGACTTCACTGGGTACTATAAATGTGCAGTTTTTATTGTTTTAATTAATGGAATAGATCATCTGAATTTGGCTAAGTCCTATATGTTTTTTTTTTCCATTGAAAGTAGAAGTTAGGAAACTAATGTTCTTTAAGCACAGAAACAATGGTCTACTTAAATCAGAGTACTCTAAACATACTTTAAATTGTAAATGAAGCAAATTTTGTTGAATCAGAAAAATAAATTGAGTTGAGAAGAACCACGTGATTGCTTAGTCTTCTATTGAAAGCAATTCATGCAGCCTATTAAAGGCAAAGTGCTACACTAGCCTAGTAATGTATTCTATAATAATCATACTTGGGAGTCAGAATAATTCAAAGTTCTCATACTTTACTGTATTCTTTGCATTTCTACCACCATTCCATTTTCAAATTAAGTGACTACATTATGATTATTTCTTATCATGTCTTCATCTTTAGTGAAGATTTATTTTTATTTGTGTGTGTGCTTTTCTTGTGTGTGTGTATGTGTGTGTGTTTGTGTGTGCGCACACATGTTTGGGTGTTCAGAAATGGCTGGAAAATGGTATCAGATCCTCTGAAGTTGGAGCTACAGGTGATGGAGAGCCACCCTAAATGGGTTCTGGGAATTGAATCAGGTCCTATTGAAGAGCAACAAAAAATCATAATCACTGGTCCTTCTCTGCAGTCCTTTATGCAATTTTCTTAATTGGCCAGGTCTCCCTTTTGTACATCACCTTGATTGGTTCTTTATCCTTCACAGCTCTTTCCTAAAGTCTATGAATCTTGGTGTTTTCCATCTACAGTAGTGAGAATAACAATGTAACTAGCATAGGTATACTGATAGCCTTTAAAGTCCTCTATGTTAAAATCTGATCCTCGGAATGGTTCCTGGGAACTGACACAAACATCTGGGGTGCTTTTTTACAAGGTCTCTGGACATTGGTTATCTGTCCTTTAAGGGGGATCATGGGACCTCAATTTATCCTTTTACTCGTGCTTCTTTGCCAGTAGGTGAAATGTTTTCGCTGCACCCTACTTTCCTATCTTACAATAGGGTCACAGCAATGAAACCAATGGATCATGGACTTACTCCAAAACCAAGAGTTCAAAAATAATCTTCTGAAGTTGAAAATAGTGCTTACCTTTTGTGTTGTTTTGTTTTCAAGACAGGGTTTCTCTCTGTGTGATAGCCATCGTGGCTTTCCTGCTCCTCACTATGTAGACTAGGCTGGTATTTCAGCGGCTATTGGCTGACCGAGCGGAAGGCGCTCCCCGCCGCACTGTGGGCTCGTGCTTCAGCGACTATTGGCTGAGGCAGCGGAAGATACTCCCGCAGCATATATACACTTTATATATTCATGAGATGATATCATAGAATGATACTGTTTTGGGGATACATACCAATGTTTTAATATTATAAGAAAAAATCCCATTTTATAAAATTCATAAAGCCAACATCATGTCTTTTATTAATAACTTCCTCAGTTTCACACTTTCTCTCTCTCATTTTTTTTGAATGATTAGGATTACCCAGGCTCTCCTAAATACCAGACAAGCACCATATTACTAGTGATTTTCATCTCTAGCCAAATTTTGGTCTCTTTTGCATTAGTTTAGTTTTTGTTTTGTGTTTTGTTGTGGTTGTCTGGTTGTTTTCTCTTTCCTTTATTTGTTGTAAATTCTAAGTTACTATAATGGGTATTCTTCATTGTCATACTGACTAGATTTAGCAGTCTATCTTTCGGCGAGGGTGTTTACAGAGAGTGTCCACTAAAGATGAAACATCCACCTAAAAATGGACAATACCATCCCATAAGCTTTTGTCACAGTATGAATTAAAAGAAAGGAAAAAAAAAGAAGCAAAACCAAACAACAACAACAACAACAAATGAAACCAGCATTCATCTCTCTCATTGCAGAAGTGAAGTCATCGCATTCCCAGGCTGCCATGCCAGACCTGTCACGATGCACATGAACTAAGATAAACCTTTCTTTCTTTAACTTGCTTTTCTCAGGTACTGTATTACAACAACAAGATACGTTACTCCTAGCTCAAATTTGCCATCCTCCCATCTCAGTCTCTTGACTATGAGCACATATTATCAGACCTTGTTTATAAGTTCTAACATATGTGGTGCTGATCTTTGAATGGACTATTCGGTAGTTTAACATGGAAGATGTATGTGTGTCATATAGGAATGATACAGTGTATTTCATGATTTTCACAGTGAATTAGATAATGCCCTCTGTATCTCGAACAGCTCCTCTCTCCAGTATCTCCCCAGCATTGTTAGTGTTACTCAGAAGCATAGAATCCATTTTGGTAATGATCATTGACACTATAGATCTTCAGACACTGACATCCTTGCATTCATAATCAATCTTAGAAGCAAGACAGAAAATCATCAGGTCAATTTGATATTTTTATTCAATATTTTAGGATTCACTCTGCTTCTCTGAAAACATCAGAATAGTTGAGTGCTTGTTGGAACTCCCCTACCCTCAGATTTGAAAATTATAGTCTCAGAGGCTCAAAGCAAGAGAGCAAACCTTGACCCTCCAGAAAAGGAAACAAATATGTCTTGGTGTGAATGCTTCATGCTTGTAGTTTGGAATTTTTGAGAACTCTTTGCCATGTTACTCCAATAAAATTCCAAATACTCTCTGTTATTGTGCTTTATTTTATCACCTAAATAATATAGAAGGATTCTCTTAGGTCTACCATTGCTTGAAAGATTATTGAAAAGCCTAATTTATGTAAACACTATTTTAAATTCTTTCTTTCTCTCTTCCTCTCCATCCATCCTTTCTTCATCCCGCTCCCCCCTTGCATATGAATATGTATTTATCCTCCCTCCATGATTATAAAAACTAAAACATGACACACATGAGTATGACACATAGAGCTTACAGAATTTGAGGGGAATAAAAGTCAAAGGAAAATCTCTAAATTTGAAAAGCCCCACTATAGACCCTGAAGTTGTAAAGGATTTGTGCTTGTAGGATTTTGGGACCCTGGTTTTCTCATCCCCTCCTTAGCTTCTTGATTCATAGTGTGGGTGGTTCTGTCTTCTGTTAGTTTCCCTTCTGGTGTGCCAGCTATGATTTAGGTCCCAAGCAGGAGCTTCCAATTCAAATAAACCCTTTCTCTTTACAAAGGAATTTCTTCAGCTGTTTCACTACAGTGTTGGAAAGATGATTAATACAACTGGTTTAATGTTTGTTCTGATGCTTCACTTTATTTTGTATTCCTCTACCTACAACAAGTATCCTCCTCGTGTTTGACATGCTGAAACCCACATCTAATTATGTGTCATAGACCAGCTTCTACAAAAATACCACTTACCAGGGTAGTGGCATAGGAATTAGAAGAGTTAGTAAAGAATACAAAGACAGGAGTAAAAATAATAAAACAGAAAATATAGGATAGCACTGGGAGGGAGTTCCAGTGAATACTGAGATTGCCCATGTTATAATTCCTTAAAATATCCCTGACCCCAAAAGATAGCTATAAGATTAAAAAAAAGCTGCATTAACATGATATAAGGAAGTGAACATACCAGTTGAAATTTGCAGGCTACATTCATAGTTAAATATTCTGTTGCTAGAACAAGACAAGTGATGCTCATTCCACAGACCAAAACATTCTGTAGCCAAACCACTTCCTGGGTAAAATCCATTGTTATCTCCTTAAGGGAGTAGGAACTTAGCTGGATCCTAAGACTTTTGTTTGAGATAGAAACATATCTATTTCTCTTTCCCCCTAAACACAAGGTCCGGCTGTTAGCCCCACCTGTTGACAATAACCGTGAGAGAGCAAAACTCCCCACACTAAATCTAGGTGGAACCTTTGAGGTAGAAACAGACTGTAACCTTGAAGGAAAGGAAGTTCCAACTCTCTGACCTTTGGTCAAGGTGCAAATAGGCTCTCATTTTTTGTGCTTCCACAATAATGCCCAAAGTTTCTGACTGCACAAACGTGAATGAAATTATAGACTTCAGATTGCTGAAAGCACTGCAGTTCAAGACAAAGTTCTAGAGGAGCACAGCACAGCACAGCACAGCACAGCACACCAATAAATTGATGTGTGGCTTGGTCCACTTATAGAATTCCTAGTAATGGGAGCAGGAACTGTCCCTACCATTTCTACTGGGTCTTGGGGACTTACTCCTTGTACTGGATTGCCATGACCAGCCAAGTACCTCAGGGGAGGTGCTTATACTTACTGAAACTTATTGTCATGTTTTGTTGAAACTAATGGAGGCCATCCTTTTTCTGAACAGAAACAGAAAAGTAGATGGGGGTGAGCAGATGTCGTGTGGGGAAGGAGTGGGAAGAAAGGAGGGAGTGGAAACTGCAGTCTGTGTGTAAACTAGATGATAGATAGATAGATAGATAGATAGATAGATAGATAGATAGATAGATAGATGAATGGAGAGATAGTCAGACAGGCAGCTTATCAATTCTTGCCAAAACCTTGACTTGAACAGCTGTGCAAGGAGGAGACAAGTGAGTGTTGCTTGAGTTAGTACTTTTTTTTCTTTCTTTCTTTTTTTTTTTTTTGCTGGTTTCTCATTCACATTTTCTGTTGGTCAGAGCAGGCAATTTCCCATCAAAAGACTGGTCCCGATTTGCTCATCCAGCTTTTTAGTCAAATCAATAAGCTGCTTGGTGTTGGAGCTAGAGAAATGACACCAAACCAGTTGGAGTATTCTAAAAATCATGATCTTGCTCTTCCAGAGCAGGTGTTAATATCTCTAAGAATCAATAAATTCAGTCTAAGGGGCATAAAACAGACTGAGAATTGAAAAACCCACTCGTGGTACTGAGTATTTTTTTTCCTTCAGGAGAATTGTGTACAGCATTGGACAAATGGCAGCAACAGGAGTGGGAAAGTTAATCACAAAGGTAATCATGTGAATCCAAGCAGCAGTCCCTCTGCAACAGGGTACCAGAGTTTCTGATTGACAGGCTGCTCTGGGCGCCAGTGTTCAGTGCGGGAGGCACCGAGGTTTCCTTCAGCTGCATCCTCAGCTTTGATCAGCAGTGCTATAGTGCAGAGCATTCGATCTTCATGGTGTTTAAACATGTGCTAGTGTTCTCAGGCTTGGTGTTATTCATTTATGTATTTGTCGTGGTCATTGTTCTTTTTTCCAGTTTCTGTTTCCTGGGTAAGATAGAAGGATAACAAAGATTAATCATGTGTCACCTGATAACCATCAAAGCACTGAATTTATGTTATTGAGTCAGGCATTTGTGTTTACCAGTACCAACCATAATATTTCACCAGAGAAAAAGGCCAGTCTCTTTTTAACCTTTCCAAGTTGCATTGAAAATTAGTCACATGGATATAAAGACTCTATTTTTATGAATAAGATTAATGCAATTGATCAGAAAAATTGTATATGCTTATGTGAATATGTAGGTGTATAGACATTAATAAATAGCTTATTCAAATTATTTCAAGTAAAGGGATATTTGTTGATATCCAGCTTATTATTTTGTAGATAAACATTAAGCCTAGAGAAAGGATCATGATATATGGAAGTTAACCTCAAGAATTTTACCTCTAAGCCAGAGAAAAATAACAGAAAACTAAATTAGATATAGCAAACTACAATAGCTATCCTAAGGCCACAAGGGAAATAAAACAATATTCAGTGGATAAGATGAAAAAGGAAATCACTTTCAACAAAAAATACACAAAAGTAAGTTAGCACCATTGCAAGATGTGCAGTTTTTGTGTCAGGATTCTCAGCAAGCTTCATTGTGGAGGAAACAAATACATCCAGAAAAAAGAAGACTAGAGTATGTGGTTTTTTACCATTGAAGAATGGCATCCCAGAAGGTTGGGTACCTTGAGGAAACAGTCAAAGAAAAGAAAGCTAAACATTAAACTCATGTCACCCAATATGACAGTACGCTATGCATGATGGACTGGAAAGCAGGATCTAAGACAAGGGCGTACAACTTAGGTTAACAATTGGACATCAGACATTAAGCTTTGTGTAGAACATATTGTACTTACTCTGCTTGACAAACTAATCTGACAGCAACAGATTGAAGTAAAAGAAAATAACAGGAGGCAGTTTGTTAAAATATCCTGTGAGTGAGTAGGACGTTACTGATAATGTACACGATGTGATGAGAAATTTGGTGAGAATTACCCAGAGAAGGGTATGACTGAGTCCATTAAACTGTTTAGAGCACAGTGAATTCAAGTTTGTCTAATGAAGGTGGAATGGTGCTTTAATTTAGATGTAATTTGGTGGCTTTTTTTTTAGTTTGTTTTAGTTCTTTTTTATTATATTTTATTTTTTGACAGGGTCTCATTGTAAAGCTATAGCACTGACTAGCTTGGAAATCACTTTGCAGACCAGGTTGGTCTGTCCACCTCTACTTCGTGAGGGATGGGATTAAAAGTGGACACCACCACCCTCAGCTTGGATGAAATTCTTGAAGTTCTTCAAGTGCTTTTAAAATGTGAAGATGGACAGAAAACCGAGCAATCTGAGGGATAAAGATTTAGAATCTTAGAGAAACATAAGTTAAGCAAAGTGTTGGTGCACAGACCTTTCTCCTAGGAATACTATTTCAAGCCATGCATTGCTGAGGAAAAGGAAGAAAGGAATAGAGAGAAAGCAGTTATGTGGAACAAGTAAGCTTAGTGGGGAGGCAAGGTAGGGTGTGAAAGGACGCTATCATTTAGGAAAAGAAAATGAAAAGCCGGAATGGAAGACAAGAACTTTCCACGTGTCTCTGTAATTTCCAGACTAACCTAGAAGAGGAGGCTAGGGTTATTGGATTACCAAAGCAGATTATTTGTAAACGTTCACAACATTTCTAGTAGGGTGAAAGCACAGTTCAAGGGAAAAGACCTAAAAGTTGGTGCAGGCAGAAGATAGGGATTCTTATGAGTAGCCCTAAGGACATCTGATCTTGATGGTGAAAAGAGGACTAGGAGAGCTTCAAGTGAAAGTGATACTCTCTGTGATAGGGGGTTTCTATTTAAATAAATAAACTAACAGATAAGTAAACAATAGTGATGCTTGCCGTTGAAACGGAATAATAAGTGGCTAGTGACTATAACAGTTGCTGCACCTTGAGTGTGACAAGAAATTAGGCTGTGTAGAAGGCCAGTCATACTCAAGACTGACAAAGTCAACTCTGGGATGTTATGTGAGGCCATGAAAAAAGCCGAAACTTCTGATGCTTTGCAGTCTGTATTCGTGTATGTTTTGTTTCAGAGTCTGACATTTTCATAAAATAATAGTATTATATGTAAAATACAGGTCTTGTCTTTTCACTTTCTTTATAAATGTAATTATCATCTAGGAAATGTAAAACATTGATTTTGATTTGATATTTTGTTGATTGGTTTTTTCATTTCCTTTTATTCTAAGTAGTCAGCAATATTCTTTTTATCATTTTTTTGGATTTAAAAAGACAATTAATGATTTAATACTTGTAGGACAGTTATTACTAACTGCTATGCAGTAAAGCAAAGGAGAAAAACAGTGTTCCTAGTGATATAACTTGATGTTTTAACAAACAGTTGTGAGACTATGAAGATAATTAACTGGCTATTTTTAGTAAGCTTGGAGTCACTTTGTGAAATAAAAAGAGAGAGGGATCCACTGGGTTTTCCAGCCTAGAGGGAGAAGAGAGAGAATGTGTTTGTGAATTTTCTTTGAGCTGAGACAAATGCACAGGGGACATGAAGTGGTGCTTTGGTACTTCATTACTCTCCCTCAGGTTAGAGTCTAGATGGCAGTGTGTATTTCCTGGGAAAGACGAAGAAGTATCTTGTCTGAGATTTTATTTTCACTTTTGTTTTTTCCTTTTTCCTCTTTCTTCTGTGGCCTAGAAGAAACGCACACTGTTTAAAATTTCCAGAAGGCAAAGTAGTATGAAGGCATGACTGCAAATTCAAGGCATCTTTTGAATGTACCCTAGCACAGAGATGACAGAGTAACTCCTTTGCCTCCAAGAAAGAAAACCAAATTGACTCTATTCTGTTCGAGTGCTGTGTTAATGTCTGATACCCACCCACTAAAAGTTATATCTATAAATGTTTGACTTTCTGATAAGACTTGGGCTCCTTTCTTGGTGCTTTTCTTTTTGGAGGGGTGGTGGTGGGATTCAGGAGTGTTTAATGTTTGGAGACTAGATCAAAATTCCTTCAAGGATTTTTATTTTTTAAATGTGATTGCAATGCTTCAGTAATCTCAAAGTTTAACAGGGAATTCCACAGAATCTCTGCCTGAGAGTTCACAGGCATGTGTGTATTCGCAGGAAAACCAAGAATAGTCAGAAGAGAATAAAGATTCCAGGCCATGGAAATAAGCCCGAAGTTTCAGCAAAAAGCTTGGACATTCCATGCTTAGTTGTCACAGTGTGACAGACATAATTGATACCCTTCCAAATGACAGTAACATTTAAAGGCTTTTGTCAAATTCGATTTCTGATTCTCTACAATTTCTTCACAGTTTCTACTGAAATCCTCAGTACCAATCAGTAATTTTCTCTGTTTGTGCATTTACCGTAGCATGCCTGTTCCATAATTCTGGACACCCATACTGCTCCACCTGCACCACAGTGTTAAGGTGACAGTCTTCCACAGGCTGCCCTCGAAAAGAAAATTTAAACAGTCAGCTTGGATAATTCTTTTATTATATGTTACTTCTTCTTATAGTCATAAAACGAAAACATCGTGATTCTGTGATACAGAAAAGAACATCATTTTTACCTGCAGAATTTGAGGGGATACTGGTGTCAGATTTCAATAACTTCCTCAAGAGGGCACTGTCACCTGTTTTATATACTTTATCACTTCTGTTCTTTTATTAAGACCCTTCATAGTACTTGGAGGGAGGTTTTAATCTAGTTTCACCTGGAATTGAACGTTACATGTTTTATATCATGCACAATGCTCATGTTTACAGCAACCCCCATCTGCCCATTGTTACACAGCACGTGCTAACCTGTATTTCCATATGCAAGTTTTATATCGCTAATATTTCATAGAGGAACCCAGCTGGGCTACAGGGCCCAGTCTAGGCTTGTTCAACAAGCATCGTGTAAAAGAAACTTAACATTGACTCTTTCCACTGCTCTATTCCAACATAGCACATTTTATGTCCCATACCACTTTTGCACGATCATGCTTGCTTGTGGAGTTTGACTTCCAACAATGATCTTTATGAATTAGAGAACTGGAATGTGAATGAAGGACTTCTCACCTTGGGGTTACTGTCAGGCTTAGGGGGGCGGCTCATGA
Organism: Myodes glareolus; assembly: GCF_982192425.1. NCBI lineage: Eukaryota > Metazoa > Chordata > Mammalia > Rodentia > Cricetidae > Myodes > Myodes glareolus. Next base: position 48,789,672 of record NC_142033.1, on the reverse strand, counting down.
AAACATACGGCTACTCTCTTTCACCATAGGTTTGCAGTTTCTTCCACTGGACTTGCTAACCCCCATGTTATCAAGTTTGGATTTTTATAAATTAAGTAGTTCTTTGGTGACTGAAAGATTTTCAGAGTACATAAAGTTCTTTTAGCATCGTAGGATAAGCTTTCAGTATACCCATTTAAAACTATTCCCCAAATCTTGCATGTATAGAGATAAACAACTTTCCTGGACTTTTGTAGTACTTGCCTTCATTGCTTTGGAAAGTAGAATCTTCTAAACAATAACAATATAAAAAGTGTTACTCTTTTAAATAATATTTATATTTATTTAAACCATTCTATTGCAAATACTATAGAAGGGGAAAGACCAATTAATCATAACTTATAGTTCCTCAAAGAGCTAGGCTTACATTTATGTATTATGAATGCAGCATAGGGATTTTAACCAACAGATGTACCATTTAATAATTGTTCTAAAAATAAAAGAGGTTAAACCAGTCACCGTTGCTACCAAAACATTATGGAAATAATGGTTCTCATTTGCTATTAATTTTGATAAATGTATCTAGTTAAATTTTAATGATTTTTTAAGGTAACAAAAGACTTGAAAGATTTTTTTTTCTCATTTGATTTTTAAAAAGTCCTACTTTTCAAGCCATTGAAAATTCTTTTCCTCATGGTTGCACAAGCCAAAATAATAAACAGTTGGAGACAAGAGATGATATGCCCTCAAATATTCTGGAAGATTAAGCTGTTGAATAACTTCCTGTGGATTTTTTCTCAGCTCTTGTTGACAACAAATATTCAAAACCAAATCTGCCTGCTGTAGACATTGTCCTGTAATGGAATTGCCAATTTACAAGTTCAAAGTTCAGTTCATGCTCGTGTTCTCAAAACTTAGTCATTGTGGTATCATTGTCGGTTTTGCTTCTGGCACTGGCAATGGAACGTGCACAGCTGCATGCTCTGGATAAATGCTTCCTGCGAGAGGGGCCGCCGTCCCCGCCTCACACGGATTATCTCATTTCTGTTGCTCCATAGGCAGAGGACAATTGACATTCTTCTGTTCTCAACATTCACTACTTAAGCCGTGTTCATTAACACTAAAGGAGAAATACAGACAGGGCAAAGAGCAGGAATGTGCACTTAATATGCTTAGGGTTGACTTAGTTCTGAGTTTTCTCAGCTCTGTATCATTTCTGAACATTGAAACCAAAGTGATTTGAAAAGTTCTGGTTTTATTTAATCAGATGCATCTAATTGCAAAGACAACTCTGTCAGGTGATTTTACCTGTATTTCAGCCATCTTGATCATTCCTTGCTTGAAACTACCATTTATCGCTTTTAAAATTTGCTCAAAGCCAGAAATATTGCCAATTGATAGAAAATCCATTTTGCTTGTCTTTTGCACATAGACATCAAATGAGTTTTGTGTATGCATGAGCAGGGCTAGGGTCTGAATCCAAGGAGTATGCTCGGCTGGTTCGGTGGTCTAGCACCGTGCTATCCAGCCTTAGCACTTAAAGTAATGTTTGCATATATTTTTAGTTATGAGCCTAGCTTTTAACAGCTCAGTCAGCTCTCCAGCCCAACTCAACTAAGTGTCTTCTTGCAGTGCAACTTAAAGCTCTGAAAATGTATAGTATCTGTACCTGCATAATATTTACTTAAGAAGTTATTGGAGGAATGGTGAGATGATTTTAGCAATATAGCCAGACTTCATGAGCTTGACTTCTGGAATGCACAGAATGGAGAGAAAGTACCAACTCCCAGCTTATGCAAGCGGTTCTCTGCTCTCCACATATATGCCGTGACACCTCCCCCTAAGTAAGTAAACACGTGTCACAAAGAAATTATCTATGTGAGCATTTATTAGGATATGACACATCATTTTACCATGAAACTGTATCTCTACTATTAAGGGAAATATCAGTGCAGTAATAGAAATGCAATAGATGTTTTTGGAACAGGTATAGAGAATAAAGAGATTAGTTAGTAAACACTACTGAATAAAAGATAAAATAGTTCATCTTGAAGTTACTTTTGACGATGAGTATTATTAGGCACTGTATCTTGACTGTGTTTATACTCAGTATTTAGACTACAAAAACTTAAACAGAAATGGGTATGGTGACTGACACCTTTAGTCCTAGAACTCTGTAGGTAGAGGCAAGAATCTCTGTGAGTTTAAGGCCAGCATGGTCTAAAATGAGTTCCATAACATCCAGAGCTATATAAAAAAAAAGCCCTGTCTCAAAAACCAAAACCAAACAACAAAATAAAATAAAACACACATATGAACATACACACACACCAAACATACAAACAAACACCAAATGCCTAACAAAAAAAAATGTTGTAATAATCAGAGTATCACAATTTATGGTAAAAACTTAGTCATTCTGCTTAAGTAGATATTATGTTTTAATATGACCTACATGGATTGACACTCTCCAATCCATGATAATATCATTATTACTAGTCCTCAGGCTTGATGTCAGTTAGAATCTTTCCATGTCAAGAGAATCCAAGACAAATTTGCTGTGATTAGTGTAGAATTATTTTACAGGCTTTCTGTTCATTTATGCAAGGACAGAGCTCTTAATTCCAGTTAACTGAGTTTATAGGGATGCCCAGAAAAGGCCTCAGAAGCTACAAGCTTTCAGCACAAATGCTTTATTTTTCCATATGCCTGCTACTGAGCTTTTCTGAAGAAGACACCCCACTGGCACTGCTGAAAAGAGAAAGAGGCTGAATGTAATTCCTTAAGAAAGGTTGTTGTTACCACTCACTACAAATGCACTTAACCCACAAAACAGTGGACTCGTCTTCCAAAGAGTCCTGTAAGAACATCATATCAAAATGCTACCCTCCCTGAGCACCACAATGGAAAAGAACAAAATACCCCTTGAGAATAAAAGTCCCAGCGAGCAGAAAAACAGCTGTGATGACAACTATAATGCATGGAAACACACAAACATCAAAACTAGCAGTGGATGCAATTTAAAGGTGAAGGTTAATTTTGCCACTTGAAAGGAGTTTCAAAAGAGGTAAGCCACCATGAGAACAGAGCTACTGTGGGCACCTGGGCCACAATGGAGCTGTGAGTAAGTATAATCCAGCTCTCAACAAAGCATTCTAGGGCATAGGACCTCACACTTTGCAGTTAGAAGACACAGGTTTGTAGTAAAGCAGACTGAGATATTGACTTGCAGACTATAAAGGATGGCGCCAAACAAGTTAGATTTTTTTTTTTTACTTGATCATTGAGCTAGACTTCTTTGTACAGCTAACAAGGGGAAAAACAAACATGGTCACAATTGATTTTAATCTCTTAATTGCATTACAAACGACAGAAAATTTGACCCAAATCGCTTCTAAACTCAGACATTCACTGACTGAGGCTTCTAAAATGTTTCTTCTTTGGTCGACTACAGGGTTATATGTGTTCATGAGGACACTGTTCTGTCTTCTTCCATCTCTATCCTTTGCTTCCTCTGTTTCCAGTTCCTGCAGTGCAGGAACTTAAACTCAGAGTCTTCTTGCAGGTTAGGCAGGTGTTACCTTCTCCAACTCATGTTCTCCCCTTCCATCCTTTGATAAATTGGTTGCCGACACTCCACTCTCTTGGAATCCTGGGGACTAACCAAGACAGGATGCTGGATGAATTAAAAACCAAAATGACTAACACATACACACTGACCAGAGAAGCAATCCCGCTTGGCTATAATGCTTTCAGAAGATTTGGGAGCTACAGCTGAGGAGCTTGGTCTCATATCTAGAATAAACCCTTGGAGTTTCTTCATAGTTATATCCCTTCTTGCTTTGCATTGATCTTTGTATGTATCTAGTACTGTCCGCAAAATAGACAATCCTCCTGCCTCAGCTTCCTCAGTGCTAGAATTACAGGCCTCTTCATGTCAAAGCTTGATTTTATTCCTTGGTCATGGCCTTATGACCCTTAAATATTGCTGTGCTTAAATATTTCATATTTGTTTGTTTTAAGACAGAATCTCCTGGAGGCTGACCTTAAAAAACTTAATCCATAGCACATATAATAAATAAAAAACTAAATCACATTTTTATTGGTCATCCAAAGAAGTTAAAACATTGCCACATAAAAATAGACTTCAGTTTTTACCTTATCAGTTATGAAACTTCTGATAAAAGAAAATTATACATTTTGTCATGAATAGAAGCATAGTTGACCTTTTAAAAACCAAAAAATTCGTTTCCTACCCCCACCTTTTTCTTTGTATGAAATGGATTTAGGAAAGTAAGGATATATATATATACTTCATGATAGTTTGTTTCATTAATATAAATTTGAAAAAAATTGATAAGCCTTATTCTATGTTATTTATAATTTTGTTATTATAAAATTAGTTGTTGGTGGTTTTTAATGATTTGTTTTATGGCTTCATAGAAAAAATACTTATTAATTTCACAAATGTCTAAGCAAAATGTAAGACTTATTTATCAGAGAACAAATATAATAGGCTTCCTTTCTTGGTGCTCAATGTAATCACATATTTTTTCTTGAAGATTGCTATTCCTCCGATTGAATTACCATGTCTCTTCCTGAGCTGCATGGTTCAATTAAACATGACTGTGTGCTAAGATCTGTGTCTTGGCATGACAAAAATCTCAAACAAATAAAAAAAAATCGGAAAAATAAATGGATTTTTCTTTAAATAGGTTTACACCAAGTAACCTAGTGTTTAACCTGAAGCCATCACCCTTAGTAAAAGTAGCTCATTAATAAGTAAGAATACAGCAAGTAACTGGAGTGAGAGGAGCCATACATAGCAAGCAAAACTGCACCTGCAAATGTGTGCATGGGAGTTATAGTAGAAAGACCTTTGTTCCTGACACACTGCAAACTTTGTTGAACTGGATGAGTTGCTGTTGATGCTAGTGTCTGACTACATGCCATATTTATCATCAGAACTCTCGTGTAAGTCCGCGTTTCAGAGTATTTTAAGGAGAAGAAAGGAATATAATGTGATCAAACCTTTAATTTGGAAATACAATACATATTTCAAAATATAGTTTTCAATTTAGTCTATTTTTATTGTTTAAAAATTATAACTTGATATATCACATTAAATACATGACTTTTGGAGATTAAATGATTGAAAATTTATCTTAGCAGTAGTGAAATTATCAGTATTCTTGACAGCCAATATTAAGAATGATGGGCTACTGGTGTAACAAAAAATCACCAAACATTTTTTTTGACTTGTCCAGTTGAAAATTTTTACCCTTTAGCTATCTACATTGTCAATGGCTCCACAGTCACCTCAGATTCTAGCAACCACCATCTCGTATTGCTTTTCTGTGCTAATATTTATGACTCCATAACTAAGAAAGAATGGGTGCTAGTTATCTCTTGGTGTATGGCTTCTTTTGGCTAGTACAAGATCCATTTCCAATCACAAAAGACAGAATAGTTTTAAGACTGGGTAGTATTCCACTATCTATTCCGCTGTTAACAGACATTCAGAGTTAATTCATATTTTGTTAGTATAAGCTTTGAGAACATGTACTATAGATATCTGGCCCATGAACTAGTTTCATATCTTTGGAGTACATACACAGAAATGTGATTGATGGGTCATATGATTTTTTAAAGAAAACCTCATGATATTTCCATAATGGCTAAAGCTATTGTTAGGTTTTGCCTTGTAATTTTTTCCTGCTATTTCCTAGTTTTCCTTCAGTGTGATTAACTCAGATCTTTTGTCCTGTCCAAGTCTCAAAGCTCTGTTTATCTACTGATGACTCTTCTGTGCACACCCCAGCTTTCATAGTCTTTATTTATTGTGCCGTATGACGCTCTGTGTGTCAACACTCACTTGCTATTTATGACTTATCAACCATAATTTTCTTTCACCCAGTCATGTATATATGATTTATCCCTATAGCACAAGTTTATTTCCTAGGATTTTAAATCTTTATTTCATCATTTTTTTAAAATTTTCTCATACCATTTAACAAGTTCTAAAACTAACCTCTAATTTCTATTAGGAGTTATTTTCAACTATAACAGTGATAAAACTCATATTTTAAACAGTTGGGGAACCTGGATCCTGGAACAAGATTTACCTCAGAAAGCAGTACAGACATGTTAAGAAGAAACATTTAAACAATAGATTGAAGAGTTGGTAATTAATAATATTAAAGCTGGAGATCTACAGCAAGCAACAGACACAGATTAACCTTGCCAGAAGACTAGATTACACAAAGGGAACTTGACTCTTGCTTTTTGCAGAACCAACTTTAGAAAGAGAAACCTTGCTTTCTATCAGTATCTCCTGCTTCTAAACACTGAGTTAAGATTAGGCTCCTCCATCTCATAAGGTAAGTAAAGGTGCTGAACCACTCACCTTGACTTCAAGGGAAGTAATCTTAATGACTTCACATCAACCAAGCTCGGGATTTGGGATTCCCTTCAAGTTCCAGCAAAGGTTAGGTGTTGAAGTTGCCCAGCTGTTACATCTGCTTCACTGTATTCTCAGTTCCATGATGCTGCCTACATTTATAAAAAAAAAATTTATGTTTCTTTTAAGAATTTCTAATCATTTGACTTCTCCCTATGGCTTTATTTATTAAGACTAGACTCCAATTGTAGACAATAACAGCTTTGGGCAGCAGATTTCTTAAAACCAGAGGTAGAAGCTATTTCATCCCCTTAGTAAAGAATCAACCGTGGGCTAGGTCCTATAACTGTTTTTCCATTGAAAATGAATTTATCCCAGAGGACTCAGTAGGTAAGAGCATTGCCCACTCTTTCAGAAGACCTGGGTTCAGTTCCTGGTACCAACCCAGCAGCTCACAACTTTCTGTAACTCTAGTTCCTGGGAACAACACACCCTTCTCTGGCTTTTGCAGTTGCCATATATTGTAGTATAATTCAATGTAGTATAATATATACATTCAAGCAAAGCACTCAAACACATAAAATGAAAATAGATAAATAAGCCTTTATAAAAGGTTTTCTTCAAGAAGTAGATTTTTTTTAAAAAAAATGAAAATCAAAAAGAGGTATTTAATAGGCTATTGAATTTTCAGTGTGTTTTGAAGGAGATTAACAGGAGAATGTGAATATCTTCTGTTTAATGTTATCTAGATTATTAAGAAGCCTTTAGCATTCTCTAATTCTCTTATTGTTAATGTTATTTGTCCATCAGCAGGACTAGCTTGAGGTTTTGTTGCCCACCTGTCATATAGCTGCGTTTAGAGTAATGTGTACTGGGCAGATTCTAGATAACACCAGAACCCAATATTTCCTTATTTGGATATGTGATAAATAGAAAAAAATTTAGTAATGTTAATATGTGTTTGCTTATTTTTAGACAGTCTCAGTGGCCAGTAAAATGATCTTACTAGATGAATTTGACTTTGATTAAATCTTTCATTCAGAAAAAACACATACAAATGTACTTCATTCAAAGCATTGGCAAACTTATGAAGTGTTTTTCTTTAGTATTATTGTCTTTTTCAAATTTTCAAAAAGGTTTTGATTTTTTTCATAAGAAAATCCATCCTTGTTATTTGCTAAGTCACCTCTACACCTACCAGGCAGTGGCACTATTTGTTTTTTTCGATTTGACTTAAATAATAACATCTTATTCATCTTACTTTTAATGTACCATGGGAAAATGAGACAACGAAGGCAAAGTCTCTTAAGAAAAATCTATGAGACAAAATAAGCATCACTTTGAAAAGTAGTAATCTGGAGAAAAAACTCAAGTATTGAGGCTTTAATTGCATCTTTAATAAACATATTAGTTTTTCTCTACTGCTGAAGAAAGATAAAAATAAAACCTAGCTACATACCATTGAATAAGGGAGATATTGATACACCAGTAAATCAAGGTATCATACTGGTTTACTCTGAGAAAATCTGATATCAGTGAACTCAACTGCCTGAACAACACACTCACACTATGGGATTAGCAGATATTCACATCATTGGGAAGCAGCTCATAGGTAATCATAGAAAAGCACTTTAAAATAATATCTCTTGATTTATAAAAGGTAACTGCATGGTGGTGGCATGCACTTTTAATCAGAGGCAGGCAAATTTCAGTGAGTTTGAGGCAAACCTTGCCTACAAAGTGAGTTCTGAGACAGCCAGGACTATTGTATAACCAGAAACCCTGTCTCAAAAAACTGAAAAAAAAAACTCTTAGGAAATTATGCTTTAAAATTTTATTTGTGTCTGTTATTACAGTAATTTTTTTTCTACATGATACACTGTGGGACAGCTTTAACACTCGCTGAATTCAGACAACACAGTCAGGATTGTGAACTTCTGAGACATCCTTACCAGATCCTCTCAGCGCTCAGAGAAGAAATTAATTTATTTGTTTAACTTCCATTTACATATGCCAGTCCATCAAAAAAAATTTTGTCAGAATCTTATAAACCTAATACTCACAGAGCAATAACTTCGGCAAGGTACATTTATGCAAGAAGTGTATAATATATGTGTATGACATTCAGATTCAAAGATGATTTTTCTCAATTTTTATTTTATTTTAATGAGCTTCCTGAGGATAATAAATATAATTTGACAACTGATTTAATTAAAAATGTAAAGGACCTTCACACTATAGGTAATATTTTTGGAAACCACTGAATGACTAAGTTAATTGCTTGGCAGCCTTTTGCACTGTGTTGGCATTCTAGTGGCAAACTTAATAAATATTCTCTCATATAGACAAATGTGCTTCAGAAAATGATGGAGTCTTCGAGTAGAGGGTTGTAGATACAGTCACTGGGGAGGAGAACAATACAGCAAGCAGAGCCAAGTAGAGGAAACAAAGGAGGCAGTGATGCAGGGAATTGTAAAGCTCTTTTTAGGCTGACTCTTACCGCCACATACGAGTGACTGCAGATCTAAAACCCATTGTTCCGTTTTCATTGGAAAGACGCACAAACCCAAGCATGAGTTGTAATGGAAACTGAAAGAACTTTTTCCATTATACACAGAAAACTGATGCTTAGGAAATATTTCAAGTTTCTCCCTTAGAATTTATTTAAGAAATGTGTAACATTGGCCATGACTTTGCATGATTCGTCCTCTGAATTCTTTTTATATCGATGGGTTCTTGCTTTTGTGTCTGGAATTATAGTTACTATTTTTTTTAAATTAACTTGGAACAGCAAGCAGTGTTGAAGCTCTCCTTTCTGAGAAGAGATGTTTTATGGCTTCTTGTAAACAATTAACCTCTGTATGACTTCATAGCCTCTTCTTTTTTAATCTAGAGACCATAATAAGATTACAACATCCCTGACTTTCATTTCTTCCCTTCAACTCTCCCATGACCACTTTCCTTCTCCCCCTTAAATTTACAGTAATTTTTGCTAATTGTTATTATATGTTTATATGTATATGCATAAGAATATTATTTCTAACTATAACCTGCTTAGTCTATATTTTATTAATTGTATATATGTTTTTCAGGACTCACCACTCAGTAATTTCCATAGTTTCTTAAGTAACGCGTTCCTAAAACAATAATAACGAAAACTTGTTACTTCTCCTAAAAGTCTTTTAAAAGCATTATATGATTATGATTTTGTGAAATCATTTTAGAGTCATTTTAATGCATTTTGAGGACATGACAGCAGCATTGCATCTAGAAAGATTTCTTAAATTGTATTGATTTGAATTCAAATTGTATTTAAGTAAACACTAAATCTAAACTAACTAAATGTTTTCTAAAGATTGGGTTCCAGAATATCTCCATTTTGTGTAATCAAATACTGTAATTTCCATCTTCAGCTAGAAACTTGTGTATTTTAACTTTATATCATTCTGGCATCAAAATAAGTAAAATTGAATTAGTTTTTTGAGAAGTTCATACATCCTGTTTAGAAAAAAATCATGCCTTTCCTCAATTCGATCCAGATCCAACCCCCACTCCTTCTACTTAGCCAACGTCAGTCTGTTCATCCTTTTGCTTTTAAATCCATGAAGATCAGTTTGTGCTTCCCACATATTCTTGAATGTGTCATCTTCCACTATAGTGTGCAGACTCACTAGGGGCTAGGCTCTCAGAGAAACTTGTCTTGCACTCTCCCAGCAACTAAGGACTGCCAATTGCTCCATGACCTGGAGTGAGATTTTCTGCCCAACTATCATCTCTGTGCTGAGATTTCCTTCGATTTGAGCTTGTGCAGGCTTGAGCATGCTGCTGCATCTGCTATGAACTCATACTGCAGCTGCGAGCCATATTCAGAAGACACTGCTTTCTTGTAGTCATTCATCACCTCTGGCTTTTGCTTTCTCTCTGCCCCACCTCTGCAATTATTCCCCAGCTTCTTGAAGATGGTAGGGAGGTGCAAGGTGTATGTTTCTTTCCATACTGAGTATTCTGAAATCTCTTATTCTCTGTACTTTATTCAGTTTTGGGTTTCTGTGTTCATCACCATCTATTTCAGTTAGAAGCTTCTCAGTTGAGGGTTGAGATATGCATTGAGCTGTGAGTATAACATAACTCATTAGGACTCAGAAGTCAGATAAACGATAATTTTATGTACAACAAGATACTTGAATGAAATGTATCTTCACTAAATTCATTATTCCTCTAACTAAAAGAAATTAGAATGAAGATTATTTTATGAATTAGATATTCTATAGATTTCTAAACATAATTGAAATGCTGTGCTCACTTACTATATAAAATGTAGCTTTTTACACACACACACACACCCACACACACACACACACACACACTCACTCACACACTCCAACTATGTTTGTTTAAAAATGCTAGTAATACAATGATCATGTGACAAAGACAGAAGAATTTTTATCTTGAAGCCAGATGAGGCTTCATAGGGAGACCATTCAAAGAAACTAATAAAAATATAAATAAATTGCCTTCAAGTAGCTGTAACTCCATACAAGTTGAAGACAAAAATAACAATAATGCAAGATGATGCACAAAATAAGTGAGCAGTGGAGGCAAGAGTGAGTATACCGTCATTCTTTATGGCCCGACAGAAGTACCTGTGTTTATTCAAGTGCTCCAGACAGAAAACCTGAAGCACAAATTGTGCTCATTTGGACTAAGAAATGGTTTTAATTTCCTTTATTCACTATTTCTCTAAATGTTTTAAATCTTGTACAACAAAATCAGTTGCTTGTGACTTTGAGCTTGTTTTTCTTTTCTTTTACACACTATCAAATTACTGTTTTGTGATTAGAACGTCTTTTGTCTCAGTCAAGGATGTACATATCTTTTAGTGATAAGAGGTAATACCTTTTAATGTTTAAATAGTCAAGATGACACCCATTAAGAGATTTGGCTTCAAGTAGACAGGTTATACATATCTTTTGAATTTACTGTAAAACACAGTTTGTATACCAAGTTTTTGTTAATGGTCACTGTTAGGTTTAAGTAGACCCCAAGAAGAAGTCTTTTGTCCTATCTTCAAAGACCCCCAAAATTCTATCAAGATATCTTAAAATTAGTCTGTAATTTCTTTCCATAACTACATAATTTTCTTTTTGTTTTTTTCAGAGTTCCTCAGTCACGTTGATGTAGTTTTAATTTAGTTTACTTACAAGATTAATATTAACAATAATCATTATTCATTTATTGAATGATATTCCTTTCGACACTCTGAGTAGCACATGCTAGATATTTTTTTATTTAAATTTTACTAAGAATTTTGCCAAAGTCTTCCTCTTCTTAAGGAAATGGGGCTTATGCGGAGAAGAATCTTACTTTCCTTGTGTCAATTATAAGAAGGGACATGGAATTTCTGCCATCTTCTGAGCTCACATTTTCGCATTTCACACTGCAAATCTCTCTCTACTTCTTGCCACTTTTGGTTGAGTATGAAATGCTACAACATTTGTGTCTACAAGCTTTGCAGTATGGAGTGTTTTGTTTAAAAATTTTATTATGTCCCAGCTGTGGTCGCCTTAAATACTAGTGGTCTTATACTTAAGTCTATTTCAGGAAAAAAATCTCAGGTTATTAGTACTTGAGGCTTGACTCACTACATGTATGGTACATGAAATAATGTTTTTATAATTTGTTAATCTCACTTTTATAACTCCCTCTGTGTGTAATATTTAAATAGTGGCGATGACGTAAAATATTACAATTTTAATTTTCTCCAAGGTGTGATATTTTCTCAACCCTGTAAGATTTCCTGCACAAATGTGTTTCCTTCTCTTATTTATTTGTTTTTTTTGTTTGCCTCTGAGACTGCAAATGCCAGAAGAAAAAAGTTATTTTTATTTTTATTCATTTCACAATTTACCTTAACTTTGTCATTGAAAAATACTGTCCCCAGTGCTTGCAGCTGATCTTAGCAGTAGCAAAATACTAAAGGCAAAGTAAAGACATTTTTACAGAATACACTTAAAAATCTTTGATCTTGAGATCAATTTTCCTTCAGTAAAAGTTTTATTTCTTTTCTTCTGGAATAATTTCATCTTCCATCCTGTCGAAAGCATGCAGATTAAAAGTGAAAATTTTGCTAATTTTCTTTGAATTGATTGTTGTTTTGACTGAGCTGACCTTTCTTTAAATCTGAATTGATTGATCAATTGAGTCAACGTGGTTAAATTGGTCATGCATATACGCAGAGATTTTGGTTATTGAGTTTGCTATACCCTGAGCAACTGTTCTTTGCTTTTCTTCTGCTCTAGGAAACAGTCCACTTTATGACTGCACTTAACAATGCATCAGAAAATAAGGGGAACTAGAGCCCTTCAGAAGGGAGAGGAGCGGTGACCCCTGCAGTGATTTAACACCCAAGGAAACAATCTTTAGAAATCATTTCAGATTCTCATGGAGCTGGGGTGTCACACTTGTGTGTTATATTAAAGATGGTATCTAATCTTTGGCTTCTACAAAGTTAAGTTATCAAAAAAACCCAAAGTCATTGACAATGTGATTACCATCGGATATAACTGAACAATTTCCAGCATTTAAAAAAAAAATGGAGTGTACCCTGGGACAATCAGATGTATCTGAATGGCCTACGGATATTGCTTTCTAAATCTCATGTTTACAAGTCAAATTTTCACTGTAGTGGGCACCATTATGCAGAAAGAACCCACTAATACATAAAAGAACCAATATAGATCATAATATCTTGGTACCCGGACTTTTCTAAGAATAATAGTTTTCTTGCTCATTTAAAACTTCTAATTTCCTTTGCTTTGTCCTACCTTTTATCTTCTGTACATCAAAAACAGTCCAGGAACTCTGAAATTAATAAGCAAAAGGATATGAAAGTCAAACCCTCAGAGTCCTACAGAAACCTGCCTCTCTGCTTCAAACTGAGAACGGATTTTATAAATGTAGGCCTGTATTGTGAACTGTTATACCAATGATGACCAATAAGCACAATTTCCTCCCACATTCACCATCTTGTCTTTGTACTCATTTCTCTTACTGTTTCTAGAGCCATTTTGTCACATTGTGATAGGACTCTGTCAAACATAATTTTGTGTTTCTCTCTCTGTCCTCAAACCCTGATTGTGTGCGTGTGCTCTTTGGTGTTATAAAGGGTAACTTTTGGGCCTTAAGCAAAACTTAAGAGAAAAGAAAACTTTGCGCTTATGTTGTTTTGATAATGTTAATGAGATGAATAGGTTTTATTGTTGTAACATGAAACAATGCTATAATAATATTTTATATGTAACATGCTATATTCAGGGTATCTACAAAGATAAGTTGAATTTCTGCATATTTGCCTTGGGCAGTTGGTTAGGATATGGTTTTTCCACAAAATATCTATAGGCTGAAAAAATAGACTCTATTGGGGCACAGGCGATGTGATGGACATATAAGTGGTGGGACTTAAGAGGACATTGAGTTGTGTGATCAGTTCTTATAAGAGGAACCTATATTCTTGGTAATTTCTGCATGTGCTTTCTTTCTTTTATGATTCTCCCATATGGAGGTTCCATCAGAGAATCCTTTCTAGAGCTCAATACTATGATGTCTGTAATTTAAAACTCTCCAAATGTGGGTTAAATTGACCTTCATTTCTCATAGCTGTTTGGTCTTGGATATTTTGTCAGAGCAGATAGATTGATAGACTGATAGATTACATGCATGCGGCATGCATCTGCCTAATCAATTCTTAATGGATATCTGAGAAGATTTAAAAGTAATATATTTTCAAATGAAAAGACCTGATCAACTGCACTCAATTCTAGTGTAAAGTCTAGATATTTCTAGGCACACATTATCATTCATTCATAAATTCACCCCATTCATGTATTCTGTTCAAAAATGTTTGTAAAAGTAGTTCTCACCCCTCATCAAGGAAATATATCTTTCAGAAGAGACCACTACAAAATAATCAAAATTTAGAGTTGTAGAGTTTGTCTCAATGGATACAACAACAAAGCACTCCCTCATCTAAGATTTGGAGAATATTGTTTCTAGAAAAGGTGGCTGAAAGATTGTAAGGAGTAGAGGATCAGGATGCTTCTGTGAGACCGTGTCTCCTAGGAATGTCAGAAGCTACAGCCTTAAAATCTTACAACGTGACTGCTTACACTTGAATATACAAATAATAATAATAAGAAGAAGAAGAATAAGAATCCCTAGACCAGAAAGATGCTTCCAGCAACTGATGGGAATAGATGCAGAGTCTCACAAGCAAACATTAGTTGGAGCTTAGGGAATCCTTCAGAGAAGGGGGAGGAAGGATCTGAAGAACAAGAGGAGTCGGGTAAACTATGAGAATGCATCCCACAGAAACAACTGACATGAACTCATGAGGGCTCACAGAGATCAGCAAGCCTTTAGGGGCCTGACCTAGGTCCTCTGTGTATATGTTATGGCTGAGTAGCCTGATGTTCTGTGGGTTTCCTAACAGTGGGAGCTGGGTTGCCCCTGACTGTTTCGCCAACTTCTGGGCCTCTTTTCCTCTTACTGGGTCACTGTGTCCAGCCTTGATCTGATGGTAGATGCCTGGAATATTGTAGCATATTATACTACATCTGGTTGATGTCCCTAGGAGGACAGTTCTCTTCTGAGGGAAGGTGGAACTAGAGGAGAGGGCAGCTGAAAGAAAGAGTCTGGGGAGAGGAAGAAAGGGAATCTGTAGTAGGGATGTAGAATAAAAAAAACCATAAAAATTACAAAAGACTGAAATCCAAACAAATCAAACAGAAAGGAGTAGATATGGCAAAGTGGACAGGGGATAGCCCATGAAGCCTCAGTAGAGAATTACAGGTGAGTCAGACCATGGTGGCAACTTTAATCCTAGCACTCAGGATGCAGAGGCAGGTGTATCTCTGTGAGTTCAAGGCCAGCCTGGTTTACAAAAGCTAGTTCCTAGACAGTCTCCAAAGTTACAGAGAAACCCTGTCTCAGAAAAAAAAAAGAAAGAAACAAAACAAGAATTACAGGCAATTAAGAAAAATTAAGGAATTTTGGGAGTGTAGGAAACAGTCATCCCCAGGGAAAAGCATACCAGTTTGTTACCCAATACCAGTGTTCAGTCCTGAAATGATACTTGTAGTAACATTATAAAGACTGGACAGGTTGTATTTATATATATGTATACACACACACACACACACACACACACACACACACACACATAACAACAATTAATGAAAACAGATGCACTGAAATTTTGAAAAAAGGTTTTGAGGACCAAAATGAAAGGGAAATTGATGTGATTATAATATTAAAAAAAGAAAGAAAACTTAAGCTAAAAGAAAGAAGTATGTCCCGTACAGATTGCTCTCATCTCACGGAAAATAAATAAATAGCTGTCCTTCCTTTCAAATCTTTGTTAAGATATTGGGGGGGTTTTATATCATTCTCCTTTAATTTAAATGATTCGTTGATTTTTTTATGTGTATGTGTAAATGTCTATGTGGATGTGTGCACACAAAGTTTATGATCTGTGGACCAGAGACCAGAAAAGGGCACCCTATCCTTTGGAACTGGATATCTAGAATACTGTGAGCCGCCAGATAATGCTGGGAACAGAACCCTGGACCTTTGCAAGTATAGCAAGTGTTCTTAACCCTGACCTTTTTCTATAGCGCTGCGATAATAATCTTTTTTAGGAGTTATTACACCATAACTTCTGCTTCAAATACCAACCAGTATTTTCCTTATCTTTTTAATTTTTACAGAATGAGGCCTCAAAATCATTCTGAAAAAAATGTTTTCAAGAATTTCAGTATAACAAGGTATCACTGTATCTAAAATCCAGTATCTTGTATTTCAGCAACAGACTTTGTACAAGGAAATAGTGATTACCAGTATTTTTCTTCCCAACACATGGAATGTGAATTGTTTTCGTTTTCTTAAACTTCAGTTAAGAAACTGGTTCTCAGTCGCATGGTTTTAAAAACAGCTGCTTACTTGGCAGTCCTGACTTTCAAAGCAAGGAATATTTTATTTTAAGAATTCAGCTGGACAACTGCATCCACACTGTAGGTCGGAGCGTCACCATACTCAATACAGTCACTCAGGCTTAGATTTTATTCTGTTACAAAATAGCAACTTCTGCTCCCTTTGCCTTTCATAGCTTCTCTCCCCTAGTCTATTGTGAACAAAGGAAACTCTGAGTAATTGATATTATTTTGGATTGTAAAGGTCAAATTGACTTTGATTAGCCATATGTCAGTTAAAGATGCTTAATTTATAATTTTGTTGAGAAGAAACGTGGCAATGTTTGCTAGCACCACATTGGTGTTTTGGGGAGGAGCTGAGACAGCCCTAGGCATACAATATAAGCCTGCTGTGTTCTTTTTTTCAATGTCAGGTGATGCAAGAACATCAGAAATGTCACATGCTTTTGTGCTTTTTCCTTCGTCTCGGCAATAAGTATGAGTGTGGTAGTTTTAGTCTTGCGTGCTTAGTTGTGAGTCGTCCTAACATCCAAGAGGCAATCCTTCAGTTCAGAGAAGTCAGTGCCACCCTAATAGCAGTGCTTAGTGGTAAGGATGTCTGAGAGGCAGAAAAGAGATTTCAAATTAAATGGAATTTAGTGAAAATTGTCTTCACTTTGCAGTTTGGAGTCAGGGTTGCAATTTTCAACTTTCTTTTCCTTCACTTACCTGTTGCTAAGAGATCACATTCAAGGTAAAATTAATGCTTCTGCAATTATAAGGTATGTGAGCAGCCATGGAAGAGAAACTGTAAAGTGAAGTATATAGATAAGAACTTAAAAATTAAGAGGCATTAGAGAAAAATTGTGTACATATAGACATTAAGCAAGTGATTATCAAATGTCTCAGAATAAACTAAGAAGTCTTAAATCTACAAATGTGACTACAGCAATTTATGTAATCTATTGTGAATTAAGCTTTTTACCTTAAAAATCTGAAAAAAATAGATTGAGATAGAATTGGTAAGCATTATTTTCTAGTTTGAACATCTACTCTGTCTCTGAAGACTATTTGAAAGCAGGACATTTTATTAAATGTCAAGAAAGTTTTAAACATGCAATGCAGTATCCTTGTTAAAAATTACACTTTTCCAACAACAAAAGGAAAACTGAAGGGAACATGTACAGGCCAACTAAGTTTTTGATATATTTTCATCACATCTTTTTTCTTAAGAAACTTTGAGTGTCACAATTGAAGATGAATGTTGCTGCTTTTGTTATCAGAGAAATCCTGCACTAACCATTGACTAACCTATCTCCCATGAACCATACGATTCAATGGATGGCTGATATCGAGTTCTTCTCAGCAGTCACTTGACATGTGCGGCACTGACTGGGCTATCGAAGGCATGGCTCTTCTTTTTTCTTCTGTAATTTGAAGCAGCACACGCAAATAAATAGAAAGAAATTCTCTCTGTGAAATGAAGGCTCCAAGATTAGAGCGTAAATGTAATCTACTGCGGCATTTATTTTATAATGAAATGCTGTTGATGCATAGATAAATGTTCCCCGTAGCCACTTGCAGATTCTTTATTTTTTCAAAAGAGGACTGAATGTGTTTCCACATAAATACTGAGTCATTCAGTAAAAAAGCATAACCTTATCATCGTTGTGCTCTGGTTTAATAAAGGATTATAATCAAAGTGAGATTTCAAGTGGGAAATTAGTTCAGGTGTTATTATTAGCCATTGTCACTTGCCAGAGTCACATTCTCAACAGTAACTGTGTCTCAGACACCTTTTCATGGGCTCTGTTAGCTTGTTCTATTGTTTTGAAAGTTCATAATGGTGGCTTCTTCAAGGTACTTTGACATGAAACTTGACTTTAAATGGGGCTTAGTATGTTCTAGTTAAGCCAATAGCACAATACTTAGTTGTGCAATATGGTATTACTTCTTGTAATAATGTAATACCAGGTGGTATTAGGGAAACTTTTTTCTCTGACAAATAATAGTGTTCCTTTTATTACCATGCACTGCTGCATGGTTAGCACAACTTAGCAGATTATCAGTAAATACTTGCTGGAAGGACATTTGAAGAGAAAATGAAATCTTATCAAGGCACTAGGAAAGAATGTAAACATAAAGGATGAGTAAGGAGCCAAGAGTATGTAAGGCTTCCGTATTATCAATGTCTTAGCTCATATTTTTTCAGTTTTGTGAGTCATTTTCTTTAACAAAAACAAAAATCAACATTCAAAGAGTATCCTGGGGCAATCTTGACAAATGGAGTTTGGATCAAATAGAAGATTGGCAACCAAAGGGTATTTCATTGTTAAAGATGGATTACAAAAAAAAAAAAAAAAAAACAAAGGAAGTGACAAAATGCATCCAAGTCTAAAAGGAAGAATATATTTTACTTCAAGACTGCACTAAATCCAAAAGCTCTTCCATTTTAGCTAATATTGACTCTCTAGGACATGAATTCAAACCCTGTGCATTCCTACAATCTCAGAATGCATGACAAAGATGCAGAAGGATTGAGTTAAAGACCAATCTAGGATATTTATACCCTGATCCTGTTCAGATAAAAAACAATTCTTTTATGGAGTTTAGCTTGTGTCCTTTATCTGTGACAGTTTATAGTTTAATATAGGACATTTTATTAAATGTCAAGAAAGTTTTAAACATGCAATGCAGTATCCTTGTTAAAAATTACACTTTTCCAACAACAAAAGGAAAACTGAAGGGAACATGTACAGGCCAATTAAGTTTTTGATATATTTTCATCACACTCACTTATTTATAGAGGAACTACAGAGGATAAAACACACACTACAAATGTTATAGTTCTGTCTTATAGGAAAAAAAGTTTCTTTTGTTTTACTTTGAAAAGTGTAGAACTCATTTTGATCTTTTTTCTTTCTGATGTTAATTAATTCAGGAAAAAATAAGATAATGGAGGATAGGATTCTTATGCTAGGATAATGGAACATTTGTTGTATATCTATACCTTCCTCAAAAATTTTTGTGTGTACCTAAGATTATTCTAAAAAGAAAATGTGTAATACAAAAAAGAAGAAAAATAGGAAAATAAATTACATACAATCAATAAATTAAGGTTCTACAAACACTCCTGCATGGCAAGACTTGCTAACTGAAGGCAACAAGAATGTTTAGGAATTATATTTGGGATTTTTTATTAGCTATCTGTCTGTGTGATAGTGTATGTGAGTATGTATAGTATGCATATATGATATACACGCATGTGATTATATACAAAGCACATTCTAGCACAAAGAATTCTAAGAATTCAATCATCAGACACTTTTCTTGTGATGTATGTTATTCTGCTGTAAATTTCCTGGCTAAAATTTACAGTAGAATTCAATTCTCTTTAATAATCCGGAAAGGTAGACACCACTAAAGAAGTTGAGCCCACCTTGCATGTCCTCTCATAATCATTAAGAACTTCCAGGTCGACAGAAGTTCTCCCTAGTCTGTCTCCATTTGAGTTAGAAAGGAGCCTGTATCCAGTGAACTCCACCTGACATTGCTCTTTGTCACTGTTTCCTTTGCTTCTGAATATTGCTCCAGGGCGAGGGTATAAATAGGATCAACAGAGCCTCGAGCTGCCTCCATGACTCATGTAAGCCATAATTACACTGGCCATGTGTCTATTTCCAGAACAGACTTAAGGCCTATAATTCAGTACAACATTTGCTTTAAAATATGATTCTGGACACTCTCTCAACTATCGTAGAAATGTTAGCTGACAAGAAGGATGATCTTGTCAGATCCCCACAACTTCTTACTACACACAAGTATGTATATGGGGGTACATTCATAAATTTTCATAGCTGTTGTACTTGATCTAAATGCTAAACTGGTAGCCAATATAAAGACCTTGTAAATGCTACTTTTTCCTTCTTGGTGTCTTTATTTTTAGGAATAAACAATGGTCTTTAAAAAGGGAGTTGACTGCCATCATAAAATGCTTCCATGCCAATTTAGCATACAAAGCTTTTCCAGATTTCAAACACACCAATTTACAAAGAAATTTGCATTAGTGTGACCCGCCTCAGTGTACACTTTCATGACATATGCAAGTAGAATGGGCCTCCTTACATAAGATGTCTCTTTGTAAGAAATTAGCAGAAAATGGAGGAAGAGAAGAAAAATGCAGGCCCTTACATATCATGAGAAAATGTTTAAAGAGCAAAAATGACATTATAATGCATTTAAGATACTATCTCAAGATCTTGAATTACACTATGAAAATGTTCTTTTTTAGCTCAATGTTTGTAGAGCAATGGTTAAAAAAAATTCTGCAAATAAGCTAAATTATGTTTGATGTTGAAGTCTTTCTGTGAGTGAGACATGAAGATTGTTTTTTATTAACATGCATTTACTTTGCAATCTTCTTTTCCCTTATTTTTGTCATGGTTGTATTGAACTTAACTTTTCAACATTCTGCAAGAGCTACTTTTAGCATTGTTTTTCAACACATTAAACATGAAATACTTTTCTAATATAAATAGTAAGTTATAAATATATAATATAAAATAATATAAAATTATTTGTTTTTTCTTTAAGCATATAGGGTTCAAACTGAATTTATGATTTGATCTTCTTCATAACTAAAATATTGTGTAAAATCTATCACAGGACCAACATTTTGTTTGGATTTTTGGGCTAAGAAAAAGATAAGAACTTTTATATTCACACTGAACATGAATGATAGATACAGTCACGCCAATCATCAAAATGGAAAGTAGCTTCTAACAAGAGTGAGTCTTCCATTCTCCAGAAGGCTGTATTGATGCAAAGCTACTTCTTAAAAAGAAGAAGAAGAAGAAGAGAAAGATGCATGTGTTATAATAAGTTCCTTAAATCTACCATGACTTTCAATCCTGAATGTTCTCAACTGTTTAGGATTTGAGTGACTAATATACTCATCACACAGTGTGACTTTGGAGAGTTATTTTAATTAGACAATATTGCCACAGTTGCTTAAATGGACATCTGACAATGAATACCTTTCAAACTTGCTGGCTGATGTTTTTTAGCACCATTGATCCAGTGAAATTCAATAATAAGACTGACTTTTTGTTTAATAGAATTCTTTCTAGAATGTTCCACTCCATTAGCAGGAAGGCGTTTCTACAGCTACCAGTTACATAGAAATCTTCTCAAGGACAGTAGCTAATCAAGCACAGATATTTGTGTCTAGATGTTTAATGTTTATATGTAGTCATTTGCTCAAGCAAACCTTTCTGTAAATATATAGGTTATATTAACAAAATGACCACCCTATTAAACTCAACTTGCTTATTTTAACCAGGATTTTTTCAGATCAATGTAGCTTATAGAAACTATTCCCTCTAAAAATGTTGAATATCTTTCATCTTTATTTTTCTATATAATTACTGTAAGAACATATATAAAATACCAAAATATTGTGTAGTTAAAATTTGTTTGTAGAAAATATAACAAGGATTGTTTTCTCTCTGGGACAGTTTATTATAAATCTGAATTATGAAGATGAACAAATATTTGCTATTATTTGTACTTGTCAATGGAGTGTTTCAGTACAGGAACATTCAGAATTCTATCAGACATAGTTTGTATAGGGCTCTGCAAAGAAAGGCTTCTAGCACTGTTTGGCTGAGACATAAACTATTGCAACCATCTCCAGTTGTCTTTTACTTGTGGGGAGAAACTTTATTCTTCCAAGGCAAGAGTGCAGGGCCCTGTCTTGCCCTTATTTGCTTTTAGAGACTAACACTGTCAGGCTGATAAATGGGGTTTGACAGAAGCAAAGGTAATTCAAAGCTCATTCATAGGTAACATAGTGTTTAATAGATTCTTTTTTAAAAGCGTCTCTGGTGAAGAAAAAACACATAGTATTAATTTACTGTGAAGCTTTTATTCTCTTCAAAACCCAAACCCCGTCCTCTCTGTAGGTCTACATTTTAGTCATCTGCTCATGCTTACGATGTATGTGTGATTATTTACAAACAAGCTTATTTATTTTTATTCCTAGGCAAGAAAATTACTTTTATATTGGAAGCAAGAAAATGTGAAAGAAAAGGTGATGGTGTGTTTTATGGGTTAGCATTATCTGAGCTGAATAATATGGTTTTGACAAGAGCATCCTATCTCAATCATATTTTGGAGCTGCAGAGGAAAGATGATGGTTTTGGTAAATGCAGGCAAATTGTAGTTCTAGTCTCTTTGCTCTTGAGGTTTGACAAATCAATTCATTACTGTTATAAAAAATGGGGAAGGCTTGCAGAGAAAGCTCAATCCATTGTATCTCTCCCACCTACCTTAGTTCATGCAAAGAGTAGTTGCTCAAACTTTTGTTATAATATGTTCCCATCATCCTCCCTGGAATAAACTTTTCACATTTCACTCTTAGATTTTTCCCCTATTTTTCATTTAAAAAATTGCGGAAATGAAGCATTTAGAAAGGGCTTCTTCTTTAATGTCAAAAAGATTCTACAATTAATAGTAAATACCAGTAATAGGATGTTTGCTTGTTGGGGTATTCTAGAGAATGCTAACACTTTATTTAGATTGCATTACCTTTAGATTAGCTTATGTAAATAACCACTTTTGCTCTTAAACCAGTGTCAGAACTATGACTCACTTTTACTATATTTGTTTTTCTAAGTTTAGAAGTGTAACACACAGTCAGCTTTCTTTGGAAACAATATTTGAGTAATCAAACACCCCCACATGGATGTATATAGCACACATCTAGGAAAAAAAAATAAAACAACTAATAAAAAACCCAAAGAATTGTTTTGGTGAATAAAATGTCCCAATTCAATGAAGGGCTTTTCTGAGACTTAACATATAATAGAAAGAATATATGAAATTAGAAATAATATATGAAATGTAGTTTTAAAATAATAACAGGATGCCACTGATAATTAAATGTTACTGGGCATTGCAGGTGTAAAACCCTGAGATATGCACCCATGTACATATCTATAGGAGACTTACTGATACAAAGAAAAGCACATATTGTCATGTTTAACAAATCTGTCATTTCACAGACTCAAACACACACACACACATAAATAATTACCCTTTAATATACACAAATATGATACAGAAAGAGATAAGGTTTTCAATGAAGCATTGATACTGAAATAGTACATAGAGAATGGAGTGCTGCTGTGTAGTAAGGAGTCAGTACGTACTTCAGTTCATGTAAGAAGAGATGGGTTTGAAGGAAGGGGGCAACATAAAGCTGGCCACAGCATGTGGAAGGACAAGGATACCAGAGTAATTTTAAACAGTGATTACATCTCAGTTGTATTCCACAGATGACGTTAAGGCAAGGCAACCATTATAAGGATGTTAGAAGTGATAGCTAATATCTAATCATTTAACCAATCTATGCACTGAGTTCCTTCAGTGTTGGATATTGCTCAATGAATAAATACCACTATCAATAAATTCAGAGGGAAAAAATGGATAATGAACACCCATCCAAGAGAGGATCATTGTTAGTTGAAACAAAGGACAAAAAGTTCTTCATTTGGTGCTTAAAGACAGCTACACCTACAAAGAAAAATATACATGGTGACTAAATCTTCTCTGGAGAAGTTTTCCTACTCACAAAAAAGTTAACTGAGGAGCTGACATTTGGGCTGGATCTTGAGGCTCTGTAAATATGAGAGTATGTGGACAGACTGTGAGATGAATAATAAAGCAAGTGAGATAAATATTTGTAAGCGCTAGAGAATACAGAGGGTCGTGGTTTGTGGAAGCCCTGGAGTGCTGTGCTGGGGAGATCAGGGTTTATGCAATGACATTACACTTCTGAAAATGTTTTAGTCGAGAGATCTTATCCTTCCCCTTAAAGAAGAGATCATGTTCTAAGTTTAGCACCAGTTCTCAGGCATTGATTTATAGCGTACATGGACAGATTAAAAAGGTTGTACTCTAGTTAGTACATGGATATCTAATGCCTCTTAAATTATCCTGCTATATTGAATAGCAGAAACTTCATATGATGTCAGTCATTAAGAATTCAAGGCCTGGGAGAACTGCTCAGTTGGCAAGCACTTGCCGGGCTATCATTATATTCCTGAATTCAATCGCTAGAACATTAAAAAAAATGAATAATGCACAATAAAACTGAAGAATCTCTTCAATACATTACTAACCCAAATATCTTTCCGCGGTTACCTCACCGAATTTGAGCCTTGACGTTAAGGAGAAAAGATAAATTGAACAGATATTGAAAGTCACATGCCTATCAGTTGTCAGACAAAAATATATTAAAGGAAACCTGTGGCTGTTCACAAGCCCACTGTTGATGTTAATACAAAAGAAATGCATATGACTCACAAAATACAATGGTCATTTCTGTGACCTCTGCCAAACCTCACTTATATCAAAATTAAATGTTAATCAATGATCATAATAATTATCTGCAGGGGTCATTTCACTGTACTGTACTTATATACAACATATAACAACTATAACATATTTCACTTTAATTCACAATATTTGTAACTTGTCAACACGAATGTTAATTTTGGTATATTATCTTCTAAATATCGTTGTCTTTATTTATGAATATTTCAAGTATCTCCCACATTCTAACCAACTTTATCTCTACATATTCTTAAAACACATTGAGTTGAATACACAAGACCATTTGCATGCATTCACCTTTGCTCTCTGACACTCACATGGCTATTTTGTCTCCTGCATTTATTTATTTATTTATTTATTTATTGTTATCCTCAACCTAATTGTTTTAAATTATCTCCATTCTGTAACCCTCACAGCATGGCCACACTCAACCATACGATCACTTTTACTTGAAATCACTCAAATGACTTTTTGTTTGTGTTCATTGACAGTTTCTTTCTATTCATCCTGCACACATGCGGCCTTTCAAAACATAAGTGATATAATATAAGAATATGCGTACAAGCGACACTAAGTAGACTCAACAGGTTGTATTTATATGTATTTATATATTTATTCAGGCACATCACACACACACACACACACACACACACACACACACGTACGACAATTAGATTAAAAAGTGCCAACAATTTGAGACGAAGCAGTGCTGGATAGAAAGGGGGGACATCACTTAGTTATATTTTATTTGACGTAAAGGGCCATGAGCACAAGCTGCCTGTCACTTGTCTATTTGGGGGGCTTAAATCAGCAGAAAATAATTCAGATGAATGAATGAATGAAAAGACATCAGTATCACATAGTGCCACCATCTTTTTAAAATGTTAATGATCTTGACTAACAGTTATACTGGATATGGCTAGAAAGAAAAATTTGTAGCTTTTTGTCTTCTTCACACTATGAAAATGATGAGATTCTCTATTTGGTTAAAAAAATCATCTATTGAAGTGACCCTAGTACTGCCCCTCTACATTTAAAATTCATGTTGACTGAATATTGTTCACCATTTGTTCTGGAAAAATAATAGAAATTACAAGACAATGTTAGTGGCCTTTCTCCTCCTCCTAATCCCATGTGTAATCAGATGCACCCTTCTCATCAGCAAAGTGCTTATTAAGGCTACTGAAAGGGAGCCTGCAATAGAGTGCATGGCCCTCTGAACACCACTGTTTCTTAGATACAAAGGCAGATAAATGATGGTTTTGTATGTGTTATACGCATACCTTTGTAACAATGTGCTTCCTTCAAAAGGCTGTTTGGTTATTCTTGTTTGCTTGTTTTGATTTATTCAGCTCCATTCTATAATCATGAGTATGACCTACACATTTTCCTGAAAGTGCTCCCTTTGCCGGGAATAATACTACTTATAAGAGTATCACAGTGCTGTTTATGTATTAGGCAGGCAAGATGATGGAAACAGTCAGAGATTAAGAGTGTATAAGAAGAGATCCTAGAGCTGATTCTACTGATCAGGATAAGCTTAACACACGGCAATGACAAACCCTTTCAGTTCCCTGTAGCCTTAGTTTCTACAGCTGTTATATCTTCCATTGAAATATGTACAACACATAGAAGAATCTGATTCTTTATGTCTGGGAGACTTGTATGACTTAAAATATTCACAGATAATTTAGATAATTGCCTCTGGTTGAGAACCAGAGGTGCAAAGTACAAGTCAGAGCAGCATAGGTGGGCAACACGTACTGCCTTTTAAGGCTTGCCGGCTCTGCTCACCTGGAGCAAAAGGCAGTGTCTACTCGATATCAGAATTACTACATCTTATTAAGGTGATTTCTGAACCCACATTGAATTTAGTGAGGAAGGTGATTTATTAATATATGCTTCTATCTGGAAGATATAATTTTTATATGTTTTATATCTAGAATTAATTTGCTCCCTTCTGCCTTCTCCTTTCCTCTCATTTACCCCCTTCTCTTTTCCTTCTCTTAGTATTTTAAAGGAAGCTGTGCTGACTATCCTACGACAATGCAGTCTATCTTACATTATTTTGAGGCATCTTCACAAAATCTCATCATCAAATATGTCTTAATTTACCTCCATATATTCTACATGCAGAGTTTAAGCATCTTTAAGTCCAAAGAAATGTGAAACACTCCATTAAGTTCGAACAGACTTTGTGGAAACCTGGCAATGTGAGTTACCTCATAGGGCCACCTGTACTTCTTCAGTGTCCTTGAGGGTAAATGATATGCACTTACCATTTGCCATGTATTTTATCTGAATTAAACGGTCGCTGGGCTTGGTGTATTTAATCTGAAGTGTGATAGATACTCTATCAGGACCTGTCTGTGTTGTCACCTTTTCGGATGGTTTAGCTGTGTGGCATAATGATCAGCAAGTTTATGTTACAAACTCCCTTAGCTCAATTTGTATCAAACCATTTAATTCTATAATTGGGTTAATGCATATTAACCTTTTCTGGTAGCTTTATTTACAAAACCAATTATTTGATTAATATTTTATCCAGCTGTTCTTTGTGGCCTTATAGCATGAAAAACACCTTTAAAATTTACTTTTTCATGCTAAAGTCTTTTAAAGGAAAAACCTTAATAAATAGTAAGTTCTTTTATTTGACTTTCTGGAAATATAAAGAAGCCATTAATACAAAACAGTGGTACTGTCTAAAATATATTGCTTGTACTGAAGCATTTTTGCCACCCTCACAACTAAATCAGTGTTTATGTCCCTCTACACACAAAGTTGCTACAAAGTTTCTTTTCAAACAGACTGATACTGAGTTTTATTTTTCTCAAGTTCTATATATGCCATATAGACTATACATGCCATATATTCACAGCTGCAATTGTGCCTTTAAAAATAAATTTTGCAGGTAGTATTGTTACATAAATCATTCTGTGAAGATAAAGGAGACCAGGAGAATTGGCTTTCAGGGTTATTACACATGGGTGGCTAGCTACATAATGCACCACAAAAAGTCAT
Organism: Myodes glareolus; assembly: GCF_982192425.1. Classification (NCBI taxonomy): domain Eukaryota; kingdom Metazoa; phylum Chordata; class Mammalia; order Rodentia; family Cricetidae; genus Myodes; species Myodes glareolus. The sequence continues at coordinate 48,761,910 of NC_142033.1, read as the reverse complement.
TGAAGTGTCAATATTCTTCATATAAATAGAAGAAACAACTCTAATTCATGACAAAGAAGAATTAGAGTTTCCTAAAATTTCATGAAATTGTATATTTAGTGGCAAAACAAATCATTGTAAGATTTCCTTTAAAATATAAAAATGTGAAAAAATGTTAAGATCATCAGTTAAAAAATCTGTGATGATTGGGGATGCTGTTGCATAGGCATATATCAACAAACCTGATATGATAAATATACAGAAATTCGGGGAAGACTAGGCCAGTTTTTATGAAAGTTCTTATATCAAGTTTAGAATGAGATGCATAGGCCATACCTGTCAGACATTTGAAAATCATGTAAAAATAAATGCAAATTTTAAAAGAAAAAATTAAAAGTATTCATGTCCTGTAACATAGTGTGCTGTAAGAGCTCTCCCCACTTCACGTCTATAAGAGGCGGTGGTAAGAATTCTGGAATGGTAAAAGTCGGCTTCATGAGTCTACAGCCTGTGCTCCTTGCTCTACGACCTCTACAGTATACTGAGGAGAGAGAACACAAGTATAGTGAGGGTATTGCCATTGCTTGAAGAATTTGATATGTGATTATTGAAGTTAGAACACAGAAGGCTATGGCTAATTTCTGTTCGGAAACCTAGGAAATGAAAGAGAAAAGCGTTTTCAAGCTGCTTTGAGGGAACGAGTAAAAGGTAGTGGCTGGTCTGCTTAGGATCACCTGCACCAGAGGTTGTTTAGTTAAAGATGGCATAACTGCTTTTAGTAGGTAAGATCTAAGTTTTGCAAAGAAAGGAACTCTCCTATCAATGTTTTAAAATACTTTTAACAGGGGGTACTGGGAGGATTCTGTGCAGTACTTGATAGTGATGGACTACGGACACGTGCAGAGACTGAAAGGAAGTAATGTGCCACCCCTGACCTTGAAAATATAGCAGGGAGGGACCAAGGAAAGAAGATCGTAGGCATTGCCAAACTATGATCACGTCTAACTATTTTCCACATCCAGTTAATGCAAAGCCAAGGACCATTCATTTTATTTTAAAACAATTAAATATCTGAGATGCGTTTTATAGAAGCAAATCAATCCAACTTTTATTTGGAAAATTGAAAATCAAAAACTTGGCAATGTAAATTTTAAGAAGAAATTTGATAAAAAGGAATGTTGTGTGTTAGATGTCAAAAGTTGTTTAAAAGACAGAATGGACAACAGTTTGGTAGTAGTATTATGTTCAAGCAATAAACAAAAGGAAAATAACATGTCGTAGAGCTGAATATGTCGTAGAGATGAATACGACATGTGGGTAATTAATTTTCAAAAGCTTCATTAGGAATGCAGCAGGAAGCAGACTGTTGATTGTGGTCAATAAATAGTCTGAGATGATTGGGGGTGGGGGGAATAGAACTCAACCTTGAAGACTGAACAAAATAGATTCCTGGTAAATCAAATACCAAATATTCAAAGCTAGAGATTTAAAAAAAAAATAAAACCACCGCAGCAAACATTCTGACCTCAGAATGAACCGCTTCCATCACATACAAATATATTATCCAGACAAGCTACAAAAAAAAAATAATTTAGCAAATTGACTGTGTTAATATTAGGAGCATCAATAGAGCAGTGAAAGCGTCACAAATTTAATGAGGGGTAAAATGCAGTACAGTGTGAAAAGCACTAGGATGTGTTGACCAACTTTAATTAATGAAACATAGAGCTTGGTATGAGAAAATATCCAAATGATGAGTTAACACATTAAAAGATGAACCCTGCCACTAGTAATTAGGAAATGGGTGATTATAGCAACACGCAAATGCTGCTTTACAGCTCTCATATTCTAATAAAGAGTAACACACAGCAACATTGAATACATGGCAAATATACATTGAAAAAATGTTAATTTTTGAAGGAATACAAACTAGGTTACAGATAGAATACAGTAGTAAAAGTAAATTCACAGTAGGAAATGCTAGCTGGGTCTTGCTTCATAGAACCAACCCTGTTCCCTTTGCCACCTATCCCTCCCTAATGAGTAAGAGCATTTAACATGTTTACTTTCATTACTAAATCCTTCATACCTATTCCCATAAATATACAATTAGACTAAATATTTAAATACATACATCATACATATATACAATTAGGCTAAAATATTTAAATATCCTCGGGCATATACTCAAAATATGATGATAGTGCTGGAGTTTCAACATGCCGCCTAGTTTTGCTATTTTCTCATCACGAATCTGTAGACAATCTTTACTTCGTTTGCCCCTAATTCCTTGGCTAAATCTATTTATAAAATTTGAATTTTAAAATAGCCTTTGGCTTAATATGCTAAAACATCAGGATTTGTCATGTTTGTGATGAAGAGAACATGTAAAAATCCTTGAGTAAATTGATAATGATATTAAGAGGTATGTTGTAGGGAGGCCACTTGTGTGTTCCCGGCCACCCAGACTCCTAAAATAATCACAGAAACCATTTTATTTACAATACTGTTTGGTCAATAGTTTAAGCATATTTCTGGCTAGCTCATATCTTAAATTAACCAATTCCTATTAATCTGCATATCACCACGTGGCTGTGGCTTATCGGCAAGGTTCTGGCTGGCAGCTTGTGTCTTTTGGTATACAAGCATTTGGTTTGTTAAACAGTTATTAAAGGACACTGTCTCATAAATAGCTAGCTATTGATAATTAAGACAAGATTTTTCTTTAGAAATGTAAAATGCCCCACTGTATTTATCCTTTCTTTAAAGGAAAACACTCGAAGCTAAATTCATTTACAGCAAGGAAACCATAGAGAGCTGAGAAATTAATAAAAACCTTGACACAAATCTTAGGAATAGCATCACACTGAACATTATAATTCATGCAGAATCTGAATTATTTTTTGAGTAAGGAAGAAAATACCTAAGAGAAAATTTGAGTACTAAAGTAACTCACCATGCTGTTGTCTCTGGTTGAGAAAAGGTGCCTTCAAGTTCTCTTTGGAGATACTTTTTCAGTAATAGACTTTTAAAAAAAATTATCCTTTTAATTTTATTTTACATACCTTCCACATTTTCCCCTCCACCACTCCTCCTACCCAACAACTGCCTGCCCCTCTGTCCATTCACATCCACTCCTCCGTATGGCAAGAGTTCCCATGAGTCAACAAAGTCTGGCATATTAAGTTGGGACAAGACAAAGACTTGAGTATGGCATTCCACCATAGGAAATGGACTCCAATTAACTAGTTCATGCACCAGGGACAGATCCTAGTCCGACTGACAGGGCTCCTCCTATAGACAAGCCTACACAACTATCTCCTACATATGGAGGGTCTAGTTCAGTCCCATGGAGGCTCTCTTGCTGTTGGTCTAAAGTTCCTGAGTTTCCATGAGCTTGGTTCAGATGTTTCTGAAGATTTGTCCATCATGATCTTGAGCTCCCTTGCTCAGATATTCCCACTTCCCTCTCTTTGATTGGGTTCTCAGTGCTCAGTCTGGTGCTTGGTTGTATCTCTGCCACTGGTTCCTTCAGTTGCTGGATGAAGGCTTTAATAGACTTTTAACAACAAAGAAGTATGTAAGAGATCTGACTAAAGAAACTACACAGAACTTAATATCTTATGTATTTACTTCCTATGTTGCCCATATTTTATTTCTTAGTTTCTATACCCAACACTGAATAACTTTTTATTTTGCACATTTTGATTCTAATGATCAGTCATTACATCTCACAAATAGAAGCATAATGAATGCAGTACATTATATACTATTTTCATAATATGACTATTAAATTTCTTTTGCTTGTAGTTTTACTAAGCATCTAAATGACACACCTTTACAACGACAAGTATTTCATATTTCTGCCTCTTTTAATATTGCAGCATTATTATTTTAGGCTCTTTTATGTGATTTTTGGTCAAGATATCTGAGATTATGTGAAGCTATCCCAAGAACATTACCAAGGTTTGCTTTTTCCCATTACCCAACTTATTTTAAAAAAGCAAGTCAAAACAATGTAATACTCTCTTAGGTAATCTCTTTAATAGAGAACAAACCTAGTTAAAAAGATTTTGTTGTTTTTTTTCCTTCTTATTTCAAGTTTAAAGCTAATTTTTAGAAGATGGAAAATAGGAAATTTGTTATATAAATCTTAAGTAACTAGCTTTGAAACTTCTAGAACTCAGGGAACCAACATGCAGTCAAATTTTTTTCCCTAGGTAGTCCAAAGCTGTAGGATCTCCACCATAAGGCAAGCATGGGTATGGAGAACGTATTGTATTGAACACAGTCTCAGAATAGTACAGATTGTGTTGACTTTCCCCATCAATCAAACAGACTTTCTTTTGAATTATATAACTATAAAATAATAATTAGGCATTAGTATTTCCTGTAATACATAAACTTACTCAGCTTCTTAATATTTCTTAATATTTATAAGAAAGTAAGCTAATTTTAAAAGTGCTGAAATTTACAGGAAAATGGATGACTCTGGAAATGATTATATTAAGCCTTTAGCTTGAAGTCAAATAATGCATGTGTACTTTCACATGCAGATTATAGGTGTGTGCGTGTATGTGTGTGTGTACGTCCACGGTGGTAAAGTAGCAACAGCGTGGGTGCTATACTATGGAGTAGAGTGTTGGAATAACAAAAGCAAAGCATGTGTGAAAATGTGTGAAGCTCAAAACTTTTATGCTGTTTAGAAGATTAACTCTTTCCCCACCAAAACCCTAAAGTTGAAGTAGCTGGACAAATTTTCTGCTAAGAAAGATCCTTTGAAAAGCAAGAAACTGATAATGAAATATAGAAATATCAGAACTTGATTTTGCTTATTCTTCAGTAACAGATTTAACGAAAATAAATAGTTGATATTGAGAAATGTGCTTCATTAAGTACTGTCTTTTAGATAGGACATTTGTGAACAGTAAACTGATTATTATACATTTTACTATTCAAACATCATTCTCTTTTTCATTTTTATTATACACTGCTTGAATGGGACTGTTTTCACGGTTGTGTTCTTTGGTCTGCCTAGTTCTGTAGAGCATTTTGTTATCCTTTCAAAAAGTGAAAAATCTAACTTCACCTTTGTTTGTGTCATAGCCAAATTTTTAAAGATTATGTTCCTAATCTTGACTTTCAAAGGGGACATCCCGTGATGCTGGAAATGGTGCAGCAGGATTATAGGGAAGCAAATGCAGTATCGTTAAGAGCTCTCCACCCTGTCTTCAACATGCTTGAGTCTCAGTGGTGATCTGGAAAAGGACAGTATCCAAGCCTCTGACCTCATCAGAGAAGTCAATAGGGTCAGAGTGTTACAACCTTTAGTTATCTAAGCCATAGAGAGAATCATTGCTGAAGTCTTTGTTTGTATCAAGTTTTTCTCCAGTTCATTTTGTGATGCTAAAATAATTTAAAAAAATTCTAAGCCTTGCAGGCTTTTCTTTGTTTTCTTGTTTTGTTTGTTTGTTTAAGACAGGGTTTCTCTGTGTAGCCTTGGTTGTCCTGGATCTCACTCTGTAAAACAGGATGACCTTTAACTCAAAGAGATTCACCTGCTTTTGCCTGCCAAGGACTGGGCTTAAAGATGTGTGCCACCACTTCTTGGCTTTCATCCTTTTTTATTAAAAAAAAATTTAGGGAGAAATTAAATAACTATAAATACAGCACCCAGTAATAATTTACTAATCATCATGTGTTCCAGGTCAGTGTTTTTGCTACCCACTACATTTATTGTGTTCAAAAGTGAATATTGTCCAGGAATCATATGTAGAAATGTGATACCCTCTTTGATAAAGTTTAGTCATAAGGGCTATGAACCTCTCTGACATGACTGTCTTATGGACGTGTTAAACAGAAACTAAAATGGAAGTCTCCATTTGATTTCCCACCACAAACATAAGGACAGATTGCTGGTAAGTATTTGAAGATGAAAAACTATATAATAGGTTCGCTGATAAGGATAGGAAATTGATTTCACTGCCCTAGTAGACTTTGGTATGAAATTATTTTACAGCAATTTAAAACACTACTGTGCTCTATTATTGAGAATTTAAAACACCAGTAGAGGTTGTTTGCATCAGCTTGCCTGACTGCCCAATTGATTAGCAAGTGTTAAACTTGAACCTTAACTTAGCAACTGATAAAAAAGGATGATCAAACAAAAAATGCACTGTGACACCCTGCACAATTGGCATTCCTTTTAGTTATCTTTCCTCTGCACACAGAAAAGTCAGGCTTTTGTCTATAAATGACCGTGCCTAACCCACAGATGACAGATTTAGTGTCTAACAGGAAGGTGATCTTAAAAGAATTCCAGGAAGTAACGAACAAAGTTGAAAAAGAAAAATAGAGGATTCTGACAGCTAGGAAGTGTTAGGAAAGCAAGGCTTTGAGTCTGTTAATCCAGTTCACTCTGAGCTTTGCTCTGTTTGGAAAGGCAGACACTGCTTAGCCATGGAGAGGCTAGTTAGACGAAGCACATAAGCTAAGGAAAATTGAATTTCTGTTTTCTGTGCACTGGCTCCTCTCTTATTTTATTTCTCATTTTTCTTTTAATGCCAGACTTGTGTAAAACAGAAATGGGAAATTTGCTCTAATTTAAGTTTTTAAAAAGTGTTTCACAAGTCTAATTCTGATACACACTATTTCCAAAGATTTCTTACCTGCAGGTCTCTTTTAAGAAGTCTGGTTATGCAGACTGTGTTTGCGTGTTTCTCGCTGAACAACCATCACCTCATACTGCACACACACAGACATTATTTAATGCATGTCAATGTTTCTTATAGCATTTCATTTAGGTTTACATGGTTTAAGATGAGAGATATATTACATGAAGTGCCCAGAGAAACAGTAGAGAGAAATTTTTGCTTTTTGGAAAAACGTTGGTATCTGTAGAAGTTTTGTATTTTATCTGTCATCTTTAGTATATACATTTATATTTTTTCAGGTATATAAATCTATTGTGCTGGTTGTTTGTCCTAAAACAGAATCTTACATAACTTATTTGATACCCTTAAGTTCAGGCTACATGAAGATCAGAATGCCAACTGGGTCCACGTGAAAGCACAAGAATAATACATATTTGATCAAGATTTACTTGTACATTAAGAGATGATTGGCAGAGAACAAGCAATATTAAGCACTCAGCTCTGCTCAGAGGAACTGCGCTGAATACATAGCCAAGAATACCATCTGTTGAATATAAAATTCTTGGATCAAGACATTATAGATACATTTCCCCAAACAGCAGGGACAGAAGTCTTTCTGGAAACAAAATCACAACAGGGTTGCAGAAACACCCAGTGAGAGAGAAGCCAATAACTGTTCCCTGCATCGTGGGGAGCAGACTCACTCACTGCTAGTGCAGTGTGTGATTAATTACAAGGCACGATTCACAATGGTGGGAGTAAATAAATGTGTGGCAGGCAGTCACCCTGCTCAACTAATTTTTAAGTCAGTTTATCAACTATGAGCCATGGGGGTATCAAAGTTTTTTCACCTGCTGTGATAGCTGAACATTTTTTACTCTCGTGCACAGTGCTGCCCGCCACACATCCTAGTTACAGATTACAGAATGATGTCAGTGTGCTGGACAGTGGGAAGATGCACTTAAAACCACGGACAATTGATTGGACGATAGTATCCCCAAGGTAACACTCAAATATAATCACGCCCCTCTATAGTTGCATATTTTTCTTAAAACGATTGTAATATGCGTCCATGCATGTCTATGATAAGCAGAATCATTTTCTGGCCATTTGTCTAGTATCCAGAGAGAGATGGCTGTTGAAATAGAAATAACCCATGGAAATGAAAAGTGTCAGAGACTGGCAGGTAAGAAAAGTGACAGAGTGAAAAAATAAGAATGGGAATACCTATGTTAATGAAAATACTCGGATTCCTTTAACTGCACCCATTAGGAAAGTTGGAAACCATTGAGGAGTCAAAAATGCTGATGAGTTCAGAATCTATTGTAATTGTCCCCTTTCTGCCATTCAGGTTAATTGTATGAGAACATTTTTTCTTATTTTTCTCTAAAAAATTCTGGTAATTCAGTCCTAGAATTTTGACCATTGGAAAAAGTTAATTGTTACTAATACACAGTAAGTGCCCATTAACTTGTTAAGGGAAGACTGGCTGATCTTGTGGCCGAGAAATGCTTCTTTGCACTTAATATGCATTTACTCATTGCTCTACTTTACCAGTTAGAAAGAAAGAGATACTATTAAAATTCCTAACTGCCTCTTCAAGAAACTAAAAGAGACAGGAGTCATGTATCAGACTGACTTGAAACTATTCCCAACTACCCTATTTTATATTGAAAGAGCTAGGGTGCCATTTAAATATATCTTTGGGGCCTGTACATTCCCATATGGGGCTTACTTTTCACATGCTTGGGTAGGGTATTGGTTGAGGACACTGTCTTTTTCTGAGTCATTTAGAGAAACATAACCGAGAAACCTAGTGGTCTTGGAAGAAGCAAAGGAATTTGTGAGTTCCTGGTAGCACTTCTACCAGCATACTATAAGCAGTATACCTAGCACAGAGTAACTTTGATGAACTCAGTTTTGTAAGCCACCACTGCTGGTTCAATTCTGCCCCTTAATTTTCTCAGGGCATTTTTTGTGTCTCATGCACTCTACAGATTGACTTGTCATTCTATTCTTGCTTGCCTTCTTCAGAATCTTAAATTCTTGAAGGCAAGAAACATGATTAAATTGGTTTTAAAACTTAAACTATAGCTAGTAAAAAAAAAAAGTGTCAATGGTACCAGTGATAATTACCAAAATTACGGAAAGAACATTCTCTGAGTGATTTGACTTGAAAAATTATTGCTGACTTCTTTAAAGTGAATATTTGATTTTCAAGTACGAAAAAGGGTGTATCTTCTCTTTGATAATTTTTATATTAATGCCTGTCATCTTTTCAAGGGAATCAACTTACTGAGAGCATTTAAAAATAACTACTCTTAATTCTTTCCACCTACCTCGTAAGAACAACGAAATCTTCCAAAACCTTAAATGTTTTAAATAATAATATAATGCAGATTTTGCACTAATATATAGTTTGACAGTATTGGATAGTATATACCATTTAATACTCCAAAATGGTACAGTTATCGTTTGTGTCTTTACGTCCGAATATGGTCTCTTCACACTACACTTTTGAACTATTCCAGACATGTTATCTTGTAACTCTGAGTAAGTCCAAAAAAAAAAGTTAGGAACACTGCTTGTTTATTTTAGATAAGTGAGTTCTTGGCCATTCATCAGCTCTCACACTGAAAATGTCCACATGCCAGTGAGAGGATGGTGTTGGCAAAAGTTTGCCAAGTTATAGCAAGAGGTACTATTGAGCTATGTGTTTAACATGTCTTTATATTATGGTTTAAAATATGTAATAAAGAATTTGTCATAAAAACAGTAAGAACATGAATGCCTTTTAAAGGCCACCTTGCTATTTTAACAGTTTAAAGATTTTTTGGCTACTTTACCAAAATATACAAGGCCAAGATTTTTTTCTTATCTTTGGCATTACTTGCATGGGAACTCAAGCAAGACTGTAAATTAATCTTTCTTTTGCTAGGTATTATGTCTAAAATGCCTTAAATCATTATTATGTTTTCATATTGTTCAAGCCCCAGTTTCGAAACATTAAGGCTAAAATTAGACTAGTGACATACATAGATATGATTTTTCACTTGAGAAACTATAAAACCATTTTAGAAAAGCTCTCTGCAACAATTTTCATTTTTTCGCCATAATTCTGCTTAATGATGCCCCTTGAATAGTAATTTCAGCTAATGGAGAAGTAACATTACATTCAGAGAACCATCAGCTAACTCTCAGAGTCTTACAATAAGGAACTACCCCACAATGGCTGGGATAATGAGCTCGGCAGTTTAGCTCTCATTCATTTCTGTGGAGTAAAGTAAGCCATTTTCCCTTGCAGACCCCAGACAACTTAGTGAGAGTTTAGAGCTGCTTGTCAAATGCAATTTGACCTAATAATTACCCCTGAAGATGTGATTAGGAAACACCTGACTCAGATGTCATGTACATATGCACACCACAAGTCATCACCCCTTCCACTCCTTTAATTTTAGTGGCTGAGTGCCAAGTCAGCAGGCTCTGAAAACTGACTTTCCATTTATAGTTTATTCAGGTCATTACACTTATGCCATGTGGGCCTAAGATGAGTTGGTCTTTTATGTGTGCAAGAATTAAATGCTTCTAATAACCTCTCAGACTATGTTAAAATGAAAAGAATTTAGTATTTTCTACCAGTGCCTTGTACGATACCTTAAATATAAATGCTATTAGATAATGGAAGAATGACTCACACGGTACGAACATTGGCTGTAATTACAGCACTCTACGTAGTCAGCCTCGTCTGAATAAAGTGGGAATGGAATACTTTAAGGATGCCAAAATGTTTTCGTCCTTTAATATTCAGTACCAGTTTTTGTGCAAAATAGTGCTTATTAATCTTTGTAGCTTACAAATTGATGAGAAAAATACTGTGTATAATTATATTTAATGTGTATAATTATTTTACTGTGTATATTTATTTTTGAAATTTTTATTCTAAATTTATGCTTGCCTGATCAAGAAAACTTTATGGATTCTTTTCAAAATTCAAAAGAGTAAATGTTACCCCCCCTTTTTTTTCTAATGACTTGTATAAGCTTATGATCAAGACCACAAAAGTCAAATACTATACCACAGTACCATTAAAATATCTCGATAAAATGAAATTGATGGGCAACTTTATTGCCATTTATGTAATAATCATTTTTTGCCGTGACAGTAATTTTCATTTTCAATATACAAACTTAGCTAAGATCATTTTTTTTAGACTTCTGTTTTTAGAACATCTTAGGGAACATGTTTTATCTCTTGTCGAAAGACAGTATCTTTACTTACTGATGACAATTGGCCAATTGTGTGTAATAAAAACAAGGTGACAACAGGGACTGGTCAATGCATCCAACACTTCATGGAAAAAGACAGGGAACAACAAGCACGTGATCGAAAACAGACAGATATGCAGTTTAGACGCCATATGTATCTTCCACGAAGATATAAAAAAAACTTTTGCATGATTTTGATCTACAGACATGAATTTTGATAAGATTTTTTTACTTTTCAAACAAATAAAACATTAAAATATGTTTTGATTTATTAAAAAACTTTGTCCCCTGTATGACTAAGACAATGGAAATTGACAAGTGTGGAAAACTTATTTATGTTGATTGATTGGCATCTGATTTCATAACGATATAGCAAAATTTTATGATCAGTTACTGGTTAGAGGTCTCTGTTGCATGCTGTTACGTCTTACTAAAATGAAAAGGATTAAGTAAAAATGAATTTGATGCAAACAGATCTATACATTACAGTTAACTTCCATTTATTCTCTCCGGTGCTATGAATAAACTTACCCCTCCAAACTATGTTATGTAATTGAATATAACATAGAATCCTCATTCTGCTTAACTATTTATAAATAAAACTTCCACTTAACTCTAGCATTTCAGAACTTAGAAGCACAAAATGCGAGATTCAAGGCGTATATAATTAAAGACAGGAGCTAAATGCTCACATGATTGAAGCAAATGAAAAACTAGAAGTTATTTATAATCATTGAATTGTGAAATTGTAATCAGGCTCTATCTGAAGTACTGTGATTTCCATTTTGGTGTCTGTTGCAGCATTCTATCACCTGATGGAGTTAATTTTCTTTTCCTAGTGGGGTGTTCAAATTTTCTGCACACTCTACATTTGGAGAAGCTGCCTAAATGCATATTCTCAAAAGTGCATGGTACAATGTTGATGTTCAACAAGGTTTCTTCAATTTTTCTTATATATAGTTGGAAACATTATATTTCTGTATATGTATGTAATGACATTATTCAAGCCCAAATAAATATGAAATCAAGGCCCCCAATGTTAGTTTTTGTTAGTTAGAAGACTGAAATACTAGGTAAAATTTGCATGGTCTAGCAAGGATAAACTTTGGGAAAAGGAAGAAAGGAGAAACCTAAGTTGCCGCCACAAGCTCAGGAACTCACCTGAGGTGGATAATGCCTCTCTTCAGAGGAAACTGGTTACATTTCTCTGAGAACATTTATTGCACTAGTATCACCATTGAAAAGTTCAGTGATCCTTACCTGCATAGAGACTATATGATGTTTTATGAATATAACAAGGTTAAAAGTCTTCTCACTAGTAAATCATACACATTAGCCCAGAATCAGATTTTTCACATTTCTGCATACATTTCCGGGAATACCAGTTTATGCAGACAACTGAGATGCAGTTTAAATGCCTCTAATTATTCAAAGTTTGTTTTATAAATAGGCTCAGTAAAAACCTAGGGAGAAACCTGAAACCTCACTTCCATTGGCCTTCTCCTAAATGTCTGAAGTGTCTGACCATCTGTGCTGGGGAATTTTCCAGCAGAATCTCATTTAATGCTGACTTTTTCTCTTCTGGTGACCGACTAAAGAGATGCACAGGAAACCTGTGTGTCCAGGTTTTGCCAGAGGCTATTCTATTCATTCTAATTCTATTGGCTAATATTTCTGGGGAAGATATTACATCCTTTTTAGTGTGTGTGTGTGTGTGTGTGTGTGAGAGAGAGAGAGAGAGAGAGAGAGAGAGAGAGAGAGAGAGAGAGAGAGAGATCTATTAAGCAGGCTGGCCCATTTCTCTAGTGCTTGCTTCTGCATCTCTCCACTAAAGAATAATGTGCAGTAGGAAATCAGCTTTCCAGCAACAGGCCCTTGGATGCTGCATTTTTATTTCCCACAGATATTACCTGATTTTCCAACAGAATAAGATGGTCTTTGTTATAAACCACAAGGAATTATTTTGAATCTCCTACAATAAATGCTTTGTGACAAATATAAAATAGCAGGAAGACTCATTTCCATTACATGCATTTATTACCATTTTAGGGAGACTCAATGACAGCACAGCTTGCTTTCCTCTTACCCTGAGTGATAGTCAAAAGGCAAAATATATTTTTGCAACATTCTTGCTAAATAAGATACACATTACAATCTGCTATAGAAAATGACATATAGACTTCTTTCCGCTTCTGATCATCCTTTAAACACATACCCTCTAAGACCGTTTTTGATGTGATTAGGTAGAAAAGAACTTTGAATTTCTTGAGCAACAGAAGTACTATATTTGTATTCCACAGTTTTATTTGGAAGTTATAGTATTTGGAAATCAGAGTAAAATCTCTCCATGTATGTTATATAATATTATATACCGTAAATGTATTAGTTGGGAGAAAAATCTTTTAACTTAAAACTCAAATGGCATTTTAAAAGGCATCACTATAAATATTACTGCTATATAATATGCCTTTTCTATTACCTCCTATAGCCTACCCAGTGCCTCGAGACTATAGAAAGTTAGACTTTTGAGATTTTTTTTAAAAACACAACATTAAAAGCTAAAACAAACTAAGTATGATCATATGTGAGAAAGCCTATTATAAACCAAAATAAGCTATCTCGAGATAATAAAGCAACTACTATATGTCTGTTAGGTCATTCAAGTCAGCTAACCAGTTCAGCTGAGAACTGTAATCTTCTGATGACATTTCCTCTTCCGCCATTGTACTCCATTCACTGTGGCCATGCTTTTCTAAGGCATGATTGCAGGTTTATTTTCATCTACATATTGGGGTATCTCTCCAATTGCCACATTCTCAAAACAGTGTCTTTTCTATTAATTTGCCAAGCAGTGCTTGAATTAATGCACGTAGAAAGAAATTTGTAAATTAACATTACTAAAGAGGAAGAAAAGAGGGATAGTTCTACATTTCCTCAAAAAAAAAAAAAAGTCACCCAAACAAAGCAAGTCCACAGAAATGTTATTGGAATTTCCATGCGCACCTTCAATAATCTCTATAGTAGAAACATTCTCTGTGTCCTGGTGTCTGCTGAGCCAATCCACTTAGCTTTGTTTTAAAATGAGTGTTTGTAGGACTGTCTTTCACCTAGATATTACATAAGAACATGTTAAAACAAATCAATGAAAGGCTAAGCAACATGCATTGCCTGTCGTAAAGACTGAAAAATCTTCACAATGGATTTTCAGGTGAGATGTGTATTTCGTTGGTAAGAATTGTTTAAGTTTATCCAGCAGAATCATAGACAGGTCCTACTGAGATAACAGAAAGCATTTCTGATAAACAGAAGCAAATCAGCAAGGCACACACATCCAGCCGCGGGACCGGGAGCAGTTTCACAGCATCTGTTAGAGGCAAATAGAACTGGGGAGAGCTTTAGCAAAAATTCTGCCCTTCGTCCATAGACCACTGATAATGAACACATAGAAAAAGCATTCGGTTCAGCTGAAGGCTGCTCCTCTAAAACACTGCCTGCAGCCAAAGTACATTTCCTTTTTAATCTTTAAAAACACTCGGGTTGAGCCTTGTGATCCATTTGACCAAAACTGTTTCCTTCAGGGATGTGTTATTTGGGAGTTAGTATCAAATACCAGTTTATCACACAATTCCTCTGTTATGTGAACAGACAGATCCTTGTGTCTAAATACTGATTACCAAACTGGTAATTTTTAAAAAAATGTGTAAGCTATAAGATAAAATAATAAATAGATACAGTACCTGGGTTTATATTTTCAGAGACAAAAGACCTTGACCTGAATTGCCACACAGCAACCTGAATTATAGACTTGTACAGTAGTACAGGATTTGTTTATGGTAGCAACTGTGGCTTTAAATAACCCCGGTGCTATTTTCTTTCTTTTTGTTTTAGGCAATTAATTGTGTTCATAGCAATTAGTCCCATGGTGGATTTTAAACCTAGTGTAAATTATATTTCTTTGGTCTAGTGAGTCCCTGTGGGCCACCTTCACTTTCACCCTGAAGTCTGAAACAGGAGTATGATTAAGAGCAAGTGACTCAGTGGGCTGGAAAATGCTCAGCGGGTCCACCTGCCATGGGGCCATATAACATTTCTCCTACTACCAAGGGTCCACTCACTGCCACAGAGCTGCTCTCTGCAGCTCCTTTAAAGTGCTACCTTCTTAGGATATAACTGTAATTGTTTTATCTTGCAAACTAACTGAAGGGAAGGCTTTTGTCTGGCTTTCTTTTCTGTGACGAAACATTATATCAATCATTCATTTGCATTTACAAATGATCTTTGCATAGATATTGTCTTAGTCTCCTGATGCTATACCAAATTCTGGGAGCTTGTCATAGTAATGAAGAGATATGCTTTAGTTCACAATGCTGAAGGCTGGGAAATCTGTGACTGGCCTAGGCAGAGTCCTGCTAATGTCTTTCCAAAGTAAGATGATGAAGACAGTCTTGTCCAGAGACCCGACAAGAAGGTCATCATTGGCCATTAGGTCACAAAGCCAGAGCCCTTTTGGCCTCATCACCTTCTAAGGGTATCATGTCTTTATACTGTCATGCTGTAGGCTGTTTACAACACATTCACTTGTGTGACAAAATCTATTGTAGTATTTATCTGAGTTTCAACCACTACAACATCTGTAGGGGAAAGAATCAGGTCCCTGCAGAGGGGCCCACACTAGTATCTTAAGCCCTGGGAATGAAATAATTAATGGAGATACCCAAGAGGAAAATTATGTTCTTTGTAAACAACAAACAAACAGATACATAATACTTAAGAGATCCTGCAGTACAGTACTGAGAAATTCTTTCTGTGAGTTTGTAGCCTGATTTGTACTTTTAATTATTACATTAGTAACTTTTTTCTCATAATTTTGCAGATCAGTTATTTCATCCTTGACTGTGTATCATCATACTGCTGCTTGACTTCTTAAATATGGTTCTACAGAAACATTAAGAGTGTTAGGACATTTTACCATTACAGGGCTGAAATGGTCTTGTACATTTTTACCTATGAAAATAGATAACATAAAAGCTAGTATATGGAGAAAAATCACCCTTAGGATTATTAAACTCTTAATAAGTGCAGAAATAATCTATAGGGCAGTGGTTTTAAAACCTCCTAATGTTGTAAACTTTTAATACAATTAATTATGTTGTAGTGACCCCAAACATAGAATTAGTTCATTGCTATTTTGGAATTGCAATTTTGTTGCTGTTATGAACCACTATGTAAATATTTGAAATGAAGAGTATCTTATATGTGATCCCTGTGAGAAAGTCATTTGACCCTCAAAGGACTGTGACCCACAGTTTGAGAACCACTGCAGTAAGATATTTTTTTCTAATAGTCTATATCACGATTGTGCAATGAAAGCAATTGGTAATTGCTAACATTGCCCACATTTGTTCCTCAAGTATTGTCAGTGATTTATAATATATAATTTATAACTATTCTTCTGCTGTAAAGTATTTGGAAAATCAGCAGGAATTCTTTCTGGTCCCTAGAGAAGCTTCAGCTTAGATACACAAGAATGTCTCTTTCTCAAGGTTTAAGTCACCTTTCCAAAATAAAAGAAGATGTGAACAAACTTACAGGAAAATACTAGGTTGGGTCTAGAAACATTGGGGGGGGGGGTTGGAGGAAGCAATTGAGAGCTATAAAAAGCATCTAGAGGAGAATTTCCTTTCACCTTGCCTAAAATACTTGGTAAAAGTACACACTCTCAATTAAAACATAGCAAATTTAGAATTTCTGTTTGTAGCATATAATCAACCCGTGTGATTTATAGCCTCATAAAATTGAATTAAAACTATACCTAGAATTTAAAAATTAAAAAAATATTGACTGGAAAACATAGATGATGGTTTAGGGGTAATCAAATCTGTTGCCCAGGCATAAATTGATATATAAAAAATGATTTCCTGTCATGGGGCGCAACATAACAGGAAACATACTCGAGTTTATTTATACTTAAGTGGTCAGCTGAGAGTTATCAGAAAGTGTAGGTCATTGTTACTTTACTCTTAGTAAGGGCAGTTATTTGTTTTAAACATTTAAAGTTCAGATACTCGTCAGTATGAGAAAAAGAACGACTCAGGTTTATGGATTCTGTGCTATTTATTTTCTTTGAATCATAAAATTTGTTACTGAGTTTATTGTTTCCTCAGTAGGAGAAATAAACAAAAAAATCCCCACAAGCCTTCTTCCAATAAAAGTTTATATACACTGTGAGAATATTAATTAATCTCTTTTTCAGTGCAGAGATCTTTTTTCTATCTCTGTATGTAGGCATTTATGTAAGCTTTTCTATTCAAATGGACAAATGTGTATGTGTATATATAGACAGCGGGGTGGGGATTTTTCAAAGTCTTATCACCACACATTGGCAAGAAGAGAATGCTTGCTTAGTTTATCATTTTTCAGACTGGACATCATAATATATTTATATCATTAAATGTATGTATGGATAACTTCTTTTCTTCAATATTGCATTAGAACTAGCCACACATTTGTAAATATATACTACATATATACTTACCGTATACATACAGCAAATACTTTTCATAAAACATTATCATTCCTTAATATGCAATTTCCCTAGTAAAACTTTATATTGATTTGTTATCTGCCAAGTAAAAATAAAACAAAGTTAGTTAAAAATGACTGGATTAGTGAATGGTAGAATTACTTTTGTGTACTTCTCTGCATATTGTTGCTTTTTCAGATGTTCAATAGATTAAGGAACTGCTCATGACTTAATTATGAAATCAAAGATACTTTTGAAGTAAAGTAGTTAAGTAAGAGTTAGCATGTTGAAGGAGTAAGTCACTATTACATTATAGGGTAAGGATATTTACATGCTTTAAAATAAGATGATTTATACACATGAATGATTTTTTTATGAACTTAGTTTCAGATCATGGGTTATCTTGATGAAATTTTTGGGGGGTAACATGAAGTCCTTCTCATAATTCTGAAATGGAGATCTTTGTTCATTGTTGTTGTTTCTCCATCCAGGTAAAAGGCAATTGTAAAGGGGGTGTGACTGACATCCCAGCATGCATTGACCCCCCTCCTGTACTCTTTCTCTACCTACGCAGACCAGGTTTCCTGTTATGTTTAGCTTCCATGGTTGACTATTGGGGGAAAAAAATCATCCAAAATCATAGACTGTTTTGAGAAATGTATTTTTAGCACGAAGTTTTCAGTCAGTATTTAAAATTGTACATAGTAATCAGAATATTCATATATCAAGCCCCTATTGTTAGCTAGGTGAATACACAAACCTTTTCATTTTTCTAAGCACCATGAAACATAATAGCTCTTGTACCCGATTAACAAGCACTCAAAGAGGTGGGCCATACTGCACAAAACAAAGTAAATAATTGTAAGAAGTATTTGGTGACTGGTTCTGAAATGCCTCTATGGGGTCAGTTCACAACCTGCATGATTTCACATCACGTTGTTTGTTTAAATAATTTCCAATAATTAAAAATTTTGTTGGTAACAGTAAAATTCCAGTAAATATAATAATTTCTTTTGAACAATATACCAAGTTCCCACCTTGGCCAAGTACTGGGGCTTTAATGGATTCTGTATATTTTGTCCAGTAATGCCAATGTAATAATTTAATATTTAGCCAATGGTGTCATGGAAAGTATTCATCAGCTGAACATTAGAAGTGGTGTATTTATAATTTTATTAGATGATTACTCTTGATTTGGCATGCTTAACTGAAGAAAGAAAGAAGGGATAATCTAAGAGGGGAAAGGGAAGGAAATTTGGCTGTGTGTGACTCTTGCTGTTGAATGTGTGTTCTAGGATCAACACCACAATGACCATACATAGAAACATACATACATGCATGCATCCATACAGGCTATGCAACATATAATTTGACCCTAACTGAAATAACCCTGATATGTTTAATCTAGAGAAGATACACAAACTGGATAGTTGAGAACGGATCACAAAGTGGATTTCGGTAGATGGATTCGTTAAAAAAGAACATTGCAGCTGAGATATAGAACTCTAGTCAAGAAGTCAGCTTAGCCAAAGTAGGCTCACGAAAGGAAGTGTTTTATATCAGCATCAAGCAAGAGTCTAAATTAACGCTTACGTAGTTCTGTAGACCATGGATTCTTGTAAGAATTATGGGGAAAACCTAGCAGACCTGCTATTGTATCACTTCCTATGTAAGTGCACATAGTCTCCGAGGTTTCAAAAGGGTTATAGATGTAAGATGAGACACTCAGCTTTTCTGTGTGTCTTGTATTGTAGCCAGGAGCAGAGGTTTAGAATTCCTGACATCTTGTGGGTAATGTAGTTTTATGCTCTGATTTTAGAGGAAAGTGAGTCATAAAGAGACTAGTGGGAGATAATCCAAGTTTATGGAGTGATGGAAGAATCAGAGAAGAGGTCTTCTGGCATCATGTTAGTGCCTTTCTGGTTGACTCCAGTTTTCTAGACAAGTCATAAGTTAAGAGCAAGGAAAACAGATACGAATGGATTATACAGAAAGTTATAGAAAAATGTTCCTTTATCTAGATCATTCTGGACTTGCATTTTCTATCTTTGGCATGTAGAAAATTGGTTTCATAATCTCCAGAGAGAAAAAATTGCTAATTTTTTCCTGGAGCATTTTTTTTGATGATTCCTATCTGAATATTTTCAGATCTCAAATTAATTTTACCCTATTTGCTATGTTGGCTTTAATGAATCATATTCAAAACCAGTAAAATGTTACACAAAAGACTACAGAGAAAAGGAAAAAAAAGTGCATCTGGCTTTTCCAACCCGCTTCTGTTGATTTCTTACTGGGTAGCATTTTATTCCATCTCTTAGTCTCATTTATATGAAAATCCAGATAGAAATGAAAGTAATATATTAGCTGTTTAGGGAGAAAATGTTAAGTCAATTATACTCTTGCAAGATTTATAAGAACTAAAGTGAGTTTAAATTTGAATTGTCAAAGGAAATTTTACATGCATTAAGCACTCAGTAGAACCCATCATATGTATTTAATTATGTCCTGGGCTTTGAACTGCTGTATTTAAAGTGGTATTTTTATCTTCAAAAAAAGAGTTTTCTTAGTAAAATAATTCTATGCATCACTATGTATTTAAATTATACCTGTGGGTATAATTCAGATAGTCATATATGTTGGTGATGAGATTTGGAGAACAGCATGTGTGGGTGTCAGACAATGAAACAAAAAGTTACCTCCTTTCTTATAAGCATCTGTTTAAAAAGGCAACAACAATTGTCTTGTCTGCCTAATGCAAGCACCTTCAACCTTATATAGTCAAGTGTTCTGGAAAACCTATTCTTTGTGATCACTTAGATTTTTAAGAATATGTGCATGCCGAATCCCTGCATATTGGAATGTTATTACTAAGTAGGAAACAGCTTATCTTAGAAGAGTAAGCAGTGACCTTTAAATCTTGCTTTCCACTGAAATATTTCAAAACTGAACATATTAGAGAAGCATATTAAGCATACATTTTTTTAAAAAAAAATGCAAAGCACCGCAGAGCATACTGAGCAACTCCAAGATATTCGAGATGGCCCCAGTGTATGCTGGCTGCATCTGTATATTCTCATGGTGAAATATGGACAGATCGAGCATCGTGTTGCAAATGAAAGGATTGGTAGGAATACACAGGCTTAAACTCATCACTTTATGCATGAGAACCTTCACAGGGTTTTGATGCCAATGAATTAAATACTACTCTTGTGTAACATTTCTCAGTCCTTATTAATATTTTCATATCTGCGGTAACAGAATTATTTGAAATGGAGTAAGATGCTGAGAATTCAAGCAACAGACATCATTCTTCAGATTGTTATTTTAAATGAAGAGTGGTATGTCTGGTAGTCTGAAAATGTAGCCACATTTGAAACAATATTATTGTTTATTTTATTTTTGTCTAAGTCAAGCAGCATCCTAAATCCAGAAGCATAATATCACCTGGTCCCAGTCTGAGCCAAGTGCAAAATTGAGGAAGTTCATGTTTTAGATTGTAAGCCTTCGTGGGAGGGTGAAGTTCAGAGTCAGAGGCAGTGTGCTCGGAAGCATCATTTTTTACCATGTGGCATACTGGCTGTGAAGATAAAATCATGATGAAAAGCATTCCTAAATAAAAGCCATGGGCTTGTGGCAGGTATCTGAAGACAACAACCAAGTAGCATGGAGGAACCAGCTTGCATGTTGGTAGCTGTATATGTCATTTGAACATTTAATTCTTATGTTTTCTATTAGTTTGGAATTTTATACATTCAAAATGATGTTTGCTTATTAGAACAAAATTTAAGATCACTGAATTTTAGTTATTTATACTAAATGATATACGATTTTGTTACATTTTTATGGTGCTTGTATAAAAAGCCTTATATACCTTAACGTTACTGAACAATTATGAATCTCACAAGATAATTTTCTTTTAGATCTGATACTTACATTAGTATCTTCAAGTGGAAGCTAGAATCCGCAGTACCATCTTAAGATCCAATATTTACTCAACTTTCCTTGAATATTATATGATAAACTATAAGACCAGTGTCTTTTTTATTTTAATAATTATGTATCCTAATAGAGATCAAATAATTTATGTGCCTTTCTTTGATGTGTTTGTATAATATTTATGTAATTAAAAATTTGGATAACGTTGAAGGAACATTTTATTTTCAATGTAATATTTTTAAAAAAATTTAGGTAGTATTCTTGAGTCTACAAGTATTGCCATTTCTAGTTATATATTATTCTATTTCCATTTAGAAAACTGTTTGGCTTAGTCTTCTTAGACTCGTTATCCTGTTTGTACTCTACATTTGCAATTTTATACTTAAAAATATTCTACAGCATATTGCTTTGCGCATTGCATTTTTCAGTTGTCAACATTTACATGTTCTAGTGTGTTATAAACATTGCTGTGAATTCACCAAGCTCTATTTATTGTTCTACCATCACACAGAATGACCTCAGCTGGTAGCCTGTTTGTACATCACGCACAAGGCTGGAGGTTTGATCTCCCAACAATGAGTAAACTGTGTTTGGTGGTTCACACCACTGATCCCGGCTCTTGGGTGGTAGAGGCAACAGATTAGGAATTCGTAGTCATCCTCAGCTCCAGAGTGAGTTAGAGGCCAACTGAGAAAGAACAGCTACGCATCTCAAAGCAAACAACCAAAAGCTACTGAGAGTGTTTGATGAGATAAACAGTGGGAGCTTTTGAGTAGGTATGTTCTCTCTAATGGTTCTAAGTTATACTGTCTGTCAAATGCAATTAAAGCAAATGGCAATGAGAGCATCCAGCTGTCCCATATGCACCCCATAGTTTGTCCTCTGTAATTTACATTAGAAAGAAAATCATTTTTTTCTTGTACGTAAATGGTACAATATTTGATTGAATGAATGTTTAGTGCCTATTGACAGAATATTATCGTTTACTAGAGCATTGTTGTTTTTCTAGGAAATGTTAGAGACTTTTTTGCATTATAATGCATTGCCACGCTCTGTGTTCTTGCACTATTTTGAGCGACTACTTATAATGATTTAATTTGCAGTACTGTGTGGTTAATAAGCTTTCTGTTTAAAATCCTCACACTGAGCTTTCTAAGAGAGACGTGGTCTACATGTAAACTCTTTGCAAAAAGCATCTGAATTATAGGCAGAGACACATTAGGGCTGCCAGGATTGTGTTTGTTGTGGCTGCCTGGATAGCGGCCGCTTGAACAGCTGAAGTATGAGCTTACTGATTCACTAAAGCCAGCTCAAACAATTAGTGTAGCAACCTCAATGGGAAGTCAGTCTCATATACAAAGTTGAGTTGAAAAATTCTGCTGAAATATATGTTGATGGGGTGAGAATGCTATGTATGTGAAGACACAAGATGATCTTCATAAACACATAACAGATTTATGGAATGTTTCAAAATGTTTCTTTGAATGGAATAAAATGGCAAAGTGCTACATTTTAACTCAAAGGACGACTTTTGTAATTATATATAGGATGGGTAATGAATTTATTTGTTAAAAATATACAATACAAAATCTAACTTGAAGACACTCACCCTGAGTAATTATCATATTTATATGATCTACATACATACATATCACATATTTCATTTTCAAATAATAAAGTGTATGGAAATATGAATATAGTAAATCACTTCTATTAAGAAATAGAGTTTTGCTATAATAAATTAGTATCTTAAATCTAACTCATATGTCTAATTCATAAAAATGACCATGGTAAACATACTATAGTTACAATAATGTATGTGGGTGAGTATCAAAAATCAAGGTTGTTTATGTTAAATTCTACCTGTAGATAAATTTAAAAGAAATTTGGAATAAACTTCTAGAAAATATTCAACTGTGAACAACTATTAAGCAGAAGATATTGAAACTCCCTGAAAACATTCTCCCTTTTATCTCTATACTCTCTGGAAGTGCTTGCTCTATATACAGACTTGCTCTTTTCATTGAGGGCAGCTGCCAGACCCCTCAGGGAAGAAGTCAAGCTCACTAGTTCAGAATTCTTTGGCTACTACTATTACCATAATATATAACTGTGTTAAATATGGAAGGCTAAGGAATGCAAGTGGAGAATCACAGACTTTATTTTATGGATTTATATCAAGAATATTACTTATATATTTAATTTAAATGTTATACAAAGAGATAGCTTGTAAACTTCTCTCTCTCTCTCTCTCTCTCTCTCTCTCTCTCTCTCTCTGTGTGTGTGTGTACATGTGTGTGTGTACATGTGTGTGTGTGTGTTTAGGGTGTGTGTGTGTATATGTGTGCGTGTTTAGGGTGGTGTATTTGTGTGTGTATGTGTGTGTTTAGGGTGGTGTGTGTGTGTGTGTGTGTGTTTGGGTGGGTGGGTGGGTGTTTAGGGTGTGTGATGTGTGTATGTATGTGTGTTTATGGTGTGTGCATATGTAAGGTTGTACTCACCCATAGACATGCATGTGGAGGCCAAAGTTTGACATCAAGTGATCAAGTGTTTTTTCTATTTTTCTCTTTTCATGCTGTTTCAGATATTACCCACATTCAGTCTCTCTGAACCTGGATCTTCTCATTCCAGACAGGAATGCTGGCTGTCCCAGCATCCCTCTGTCTCTGTCTTTTCACCCCTTCCCTGTCCCCTACAGACTGCCTACCCTACACAGATGCTCTGCCCCGCCTAGTGTTTATATGTGCCTGTGCCAAGTTCAAGTCCTCTTATTGTGCAGCAAGTACCAATGGGCCACCTATCCAGAATTTGCAGATATATCCTAATTTTATTTCTGAGACTGATCAAAAGTCCCCTGAAAACGCAGAATTACTTCATGAGCTGTTTTGTTGTATATATTTTATATTTCTCGAGCCTGTGGTCGGCTGCTCACTTGGGTCATATTACCTAAGATTATCGCAGCTTTACCTAGGTGCATAGCTGTTCTGATGATAATAAAAATAAGGTTTATCCTTTGTTCCTTTAGATGGGAAGGCCATTTCCAGATTGAGTTCTGGGGTAAAAGTAGATTGGCCATTGGGCAAAAACTATGTATGTCATGATACTAACTTTCTATCACTGTGATCAGTGCTTCCTGGGCGCAGAAGGTCAGCATAGGACTCTTCATTTCATGTTGATTTTCAGGAAATGTTTGCACAACAAAAACGTATTCAATGGAATAAATGACTGCAGTTGTAGAAGGATCTGATTTAAACATTTCCTACTGGCTCAGAAATCCAGTCCATTCGCCTGTTTCTGTTTTGGGAAGTGGCAAGATGAAACACTGTTGAGAAAGGGTGTACTTTTGTCTTGGATAGTAACCCGGGTACTAAGGCATTCAGATGAGAATTGTCATTTTACTCTCTTAAAACCCTAGATTCTTCTATTCATCTATTTAT
Organism: Myodes glareolus; assembly: GCF_982192425.1. Lineage (NCBI taxonomy): Eukaryota > Metazoa > Chordata > Mammalia > Rodentia > Cricetidae > Myodes > Myodes glareolus. Next base: position 48,737,117 of record NC_142033.1, on the reverse strand, counting down.
TCTTATAGCTTCTACTACCTTTTTGAATATTGTATGTTTAAAATGACTTAAATGAAGAAGCAAATGCATTTTACTTTCTTTATTAAGTTTTCCTTGCTGTTCAAAATAAATTTTTATGAGTGTTTGTTCAGTAGATCCATGATTTTTATAATCTTTTCTCAAAGCAGTTTCTATACCTGATGAAATTACCCAAGTAATGTTTCTGTAACTAAGCACTGCAGTATACAAGTAATACCATGAATACATGGATGATAGAATGTAAATTGGAGACTAAATGGTAATAGGAATGCATTTGTCATTTTCTTCTTTCTTCCCCCTTTCTCACAATAAACTACGGAAGAGTGACACAGACGCATGCCATAGAAAGGCCATTAACTGACATACAAAATGGTTCAAGCAATGTAGTTCACTGGAGAGACTCAAAACATGTAATGAGAGCGGAAAAGTAGGTTTGATAATTAGAAAGAATCAAAAGCAATCTCTTGCCTGCTTTAGCTTGCACAGATGATGGTGGAAGGAAAATGTTTTTTATTTTCTTCTGAGACAGAAACAGAACATCAGTCAAAATGATAAGAGATGTCAGCGTAATATTCGTCTGACTGCGTAGGGAGCCCTGAGCTGAGGATTGCACTGGGCGTTTCAAATTTTCTCTTTGCTTCAGTTTTAGTTTGGCCTTTAGGGAAATAGATTCCATATCAATATAATGGAAGAAAAGTTCAGATTTCTTAATTGAGTAATATAAAGATAGTTCATTATCTTCCAATGAAAATTCACCACTTTTGAAGTCAGTAAGATGAAAAAAAGCCTCTTTCTCTGTTAATGTAAATAAGGAAAATATTGCTTAAAATAAGCATGAAATTGCTTTTGTGATAGAATTTTGTAGATATTTGTATTTAATCTGTATTTGCATGCCACCATTTTTGCCTTGACTAACAATGAATTTTATTGGTAATTATAAATTTTATCGAATAGTAAGTGAAGTCATCACTTGCGTATGCTATCAAACTGAACTATGATATAAAGTTCATCTGTAAGGTCTGAAATGCAGGACTGCTTCATTTTCATACTATGCTAAATTTCAGAAGACAATTATAGAATAAGAACATTTTAGGCTACTAATAAAATGCAAACTAAAATCTTATTTTAAAATTATTTGTATCTCACAATTTAAAATATGTCATAGTCATCTTTGTGGTATAAAATCAGTAATATTCCCTCTTTGTCTTACACTTTTTTAAAATATGAAACTTACTTTAACATAGCTGAAAACGTTCTAGAGAGAAAAATGGATAATTCAATTGATATGTACTGACAGTCTTAGAAGAGTGTGACACCGGCATGCAGTAAAAAATTCCTCATAATTGAATAATCCTCTTAAGAAAGTTGTCTTCTATTTCAGTGACTCCGTATTCATGCCACAGGATTTTCTACTTGAATATGAACCCCATTATTAAGATGTTCAATGAAGGATTGTCATCTTACTCTTTTAATACATTGGATTTTTCTATTAATCTATTTATTCTTTGAGCTTCTACTACCATTTTGATGATTAAATGCTACCATCTGCAGTGGTAATTCGATCTGGATAGTCAGTAGCTGCCTCAATCACCTTTCTCACAGCTGAAAAGTCTAAATCCACCCTTGTTACTCTTCCTGGAGATTAAAATCAAGTAAAATAATTTATGCAAAATATGGAAAAAATCCTGGCACTAAATGCAGTAAATTATAGTAGACTATTATGATTGTCAGTTGACATATTGATTTTAAAAGCATTTTATGAGCATTAGACACAATAGTTTTTAAAATAGAATAAAGTAGGCATAGAAGATCTTCAAGAAATAATGAACTATAAACACCTAAAGATAGACTTAAGATAGCATTTTTTCAGATGTTATACAATTCTCACTCATTCCATAGTAATATGTTCCTTGTGGGAACCATCCTGCTACTGAGTTCTACTTTGAGAGATTTTGACATTGTCTGATTGATCTTGACTATACCCTGTAAGTTTTCTTTTAATGGGTAAAATAGGACTACTGCTGTTTGACCAGGTTAGCTCAGCCTTGTGTGTAAGCACCAGTGGTATCTTAATCTCTTTTCCTAATGCTGATAATCTAAGTGATTATCATGAGTTATTTTTCATATCTCTGTAACTGAGCATATTCTACCATAGTTTGCCATGGACACCAAAGTCCACCTGAAAAAAATATTAATCCTTGAGACAAGATGGACATCAAGAAAATATGTGGTCAGTCTGAAGATGAAGTGTCAGAAACAGAGAATCTGAAATGACCATCATAAGCACGGTCTATATTCGTTTTGAATATATGCACGGATACCAATGCTTGCATTAAATACTTTTAATTTATTGTCATTGAATTCTTAAAGCAACAGCAAGGATCTGTGTTATTTTTAGCCCTGCATGAAGCTAAGAAAGTGTAGTAAAAACATTAAAGATTCTCTGGCTCCATATATTGAATTGTTAGACCTGTGATTCAAACAGAGACACTTGAATCACACAGTGACATGTTAACGTCCACAGTATACTGCCTCTCAGTGCACACAAACACTTAAGAAACTAATCATTTAGTATTGATTAGTGTTTCACTGCCAAAAAGACCCTGATGTTAAATATTTATGCTTGCCCAGAATTTAGTTAAATTAACAAGTATCTACGGCCATGGAAGTTTACCAGGACTGGATATGTTTATAAGGAATATTGAGCATAGAATTCATTTATTAAACAAGGCTACTTTGTAGGCAGAGAATAAATAATTAATCAAATATCTGAAACCTTTTTACAAACTGTAGTTTGACTCCATAAATTTCTGGCTACTATTGCCCTTCTTTATTTTTTCTAAAAATATATATATGTAAAAGGCTATTTGTATTGTTACAGAAATTAAGGAACAAGTTTCACTAGAAGTACACATGAGCCGGGCAGTGGTGGCACACACTTTTAATTCCAGCACTCGGGAGGCAGAGGCAGGTGAATCTGTGAGTTCAAGACCAGCCTGGTCTTCAAGAGCTAGTTCCAGGACAGGCTCGAAAGCAACACAGAAAAAGTTTGTCTCAAAACCAAAACACAATAAAACAATAAAAGAAGAAAGAAAGAAAGAACGAAAGAACAAAAGAAAGGAAGAAAGAAAGAAAGAAAGAAAGAAAGAAAGGAAATTAAGAAAGAAAGAAAGAAGTACACAGGAGGAAGTTCTTTTTATTAAAGAATTATAAAGCTAATTTGCCATCTAATGTATTCCATAAGAGAGGTGCTCTGTTAAAGAAGTTTCAGTATTTTGCCTGAATAACTTATGGCTTTCACTATAAAAAAAAGGAGTAATAATACTCATTGTCAAATAGACACATTATGTAACAAGTAAAAGTTCATTGGTTCTCTTTCCCACTGTTTAAGGTCACTGCTTTGAGGTTAGTTTTATGTTTCTTCATGTTTTCTGCATTGCACCATTAAAATATTGTTGCATTACTCTCTGAAAAAAAAGCTTAGAACATAGAGAAGTAAAGAATACTTCACATCATCTGAAAGTTATGCTTTTATGAACACAGTAAATTTTTCTATTAAGTAATATGCTTATTCTAATTTTCATATTTGGACATTGAATATTTGGACAACATATTTGGACTTCACCATGAGAAAACAAAGAAGAAAGAGAACCATAACACTCCCACACTGGAGATATTAGCATGATATATTCTGAGGACAGTGGATGATGGTTTCTGGACCACAGAGACCAAGGAGGAAAAGCACAGATGGTTTTCAACACTCAGTGCTTCATGATGTGAACTACAGTTGACCCTGAACCAAACCAGTTTTTCAAAGAATGATTTTTTTATGTTTTACACAAATTTCTAAATGATGGCATATTTCTTGGTCAGTCTCTGAAGACATATTGAATTCAGATATAGTCTAGATCACTCACAATCAGTGTAATTTTAGTAAATTGCTTAATAGTTTTGCCCTATTTATAACATGTGACCAAACATTAAATGACTCAGTTGTGTAACATGCAGAATCATGACTAACACTTAAGGCTTTCTATAGTTGTTCTTCTTGTGAATTTTAGATGTTCCATATGGAGACACATGCTGGTTCACTGAGATGTTTGTTTTTCTTGGTGCTTCTTTTAATCTTGTGTACTTGCCTTTTTATACACTCTATTGCAAGCAGTGATAAAAAAAAATTCCTCTGTTGAGTAATTTGAGCAGCTTTGGTGAGATCCTATGTCCTTCCTTAAGCAGATAAGAGTTGTGCATCAGTGTGTGGTATAAGAACAGTGTAGACATCGTTATTCTAAAACCCTTTCATCATTTTGAAAGCAGATCCAGAGCTGTGTCTTGCATGGATGCTTTTGCTGAAGTTCATGCTCAGTGGATTCACGACTAGAATATTTGATTTGTGCAAACTATTTGTATGCCCATGAAATTGATTATAAGGACAGCAGAATACAATATTTACCAACTGATATAGAACCAAAGGCATTTTAATCTACATTTAAGGTCTTTCATGGGAAAACCACTTTGAAATGAGAGTCTGCTGTTATCAATACTGTATGTGTTCAGTAGACTTAGCATGCTGTGAGCTCACAGGATGATCCAGACTCTCAAATCTATGAAGCAGAGCCTCTCTTGTTTATAGTATTTAAAATAAATTGTTTCAGTTCTCTGTAGGATTGTTTCCTGTTGAGAAGAACCTCGTAATTAAAAGCAGCAACTGGAATAGAATTATAATGCAGGTATTTTGACAATGCGGGCACCTGGTATATTATCTTGAAATAAACTGACCTATGGCTATTACCGATAGTGTTCATTCTAGGAGAGATTTGCATAACTACGGAGAATTAGTCCCTTTGCCCATCTTTTTTGAAAAGAGCATAGAGTATTTAGTAGAGAGGAGGTAATTATGCTATTTGGGATAATAGTCAGATTTACTGTCTAGAATGTGATTCTGAACACTACATGAATTTCAGTATAATTGTTCAAATCCTGTTTTGATAAAAGCGGATTCATTTTTTTCAGCCGTTTCCTTATGTTCTTTTTTATTCTTATTGTCATTTCTTTAAACAAGCAGCTCTACATTATTAACAATAGTTCTATTTAATATTAATATTGACCTTTTGTCAGTGTCTAGACATTGTTTATTGGAAAATTTTAAGTTATCATAAATCAAACCATTTTTTAAATGTTGACTGTACCTTTGTCCAATATTTCTTTACATACCCATCATTATCTGCAAAGCTTATAAGCTGGTTGAGCATTGTAGTTTTACATGGGTGCCCAAAAGCACTTTGGAGTGAAGAAGCACCGAAGGTAAATGACAAAAGAATTCTCAAGTTGGCTTTGCTATAAAGAGACAATTCTAAAATGATTGTATTATTAAACTTAAATATAATTGCTATAATTTAATTTTGGTGACATTTAGGCATAATATGGACAAAGCTTTACCTACTAAAATAATATTTTCTCATCCAGGTCATACTTAGTTTTTTTTTTCTTCTCACATATAAACATTATCATTGTGATAATATATTTTGATAAAGGAAAAGTAAAAAGGTATTTTGTGTGGTTCATCTTATAGTTATCCATTTTGAGTGCACACAAATGCAAAATGTTAGTTTTAGTTTAATGAGATATGTAAGATTTTAGAAAATTCCAGGTAGGTCTTAGTGACCATCAATGAAACTCTCAGTCAGTATGTAATTTAAGTGTACTATTTAAGGTTTGAAAGTTAAACGCTTTGTTTAAGTGAAAATTTAGCATGTTCTTTGAAATAACTTAGCTAATAATTATGAGTTCTTATTCCACAATGTAGATATTTACCTACAAATCACCACAAATCTTTTTATATCCAAAATATTACCTAGTATTACAAAAGTCATGCCGGAAATGTCTTTATTACAGCATAGAATTCATTGTATCTATTTTAACTATGTTCATCTTAAAATGAGTCATGTACATTGGAGAGTGTGGTGGGGGGAGGGGAGAGAGGTGAGCATGCACAATTAATAAAATATGCAAATTTTGTATGATTTAATCAGAACCCTAAATAATAGTGCATGAGTGCTGTCTTCCACTGTCTTCTCTTAGCATGAATTGTTACGTGGCATCCTCAGTCAGCCGGTCCACAAAGCTATCTGTGACGGAAGTAAAAGATTCTTTCTTGAAATGGATGCTTCATTGCCTCCCTCCTCATAGCCATTCGACGTCCTTTGTCGATTTATATTCATTATTGCCACAGCAGGAACAGTGTGGGTTTTCATTACTTCATTGGCATGGGAACCATGATTCAGCTCTGCTGTTAGTTCTGACCCATTTCCTCCCCTTTTTCACTTTCATTCACTGAAAGTCCACCAATAGAAAAACAAGATGCACAAAGTAAATCAGTATAAACTGTATTTTGAAGATTTTTATACATCATACTTTTAAAAACTATAGTATTATTGCTAATACTCTGAATATGTACTACATTATTATTATGGGTAATTTTGATTTCTTCTACAGTGTTCTGCTGGTAACAAAAAGTAGTTTTGTTGCATGACTGATATATTAAGTTCACAGTTTGATTGAGAAATCTATTCAGTCATTTAGCACAACTTGATCAAATTTATTTGAGCTTATCCTTAATTTTCTGTGCCTCCTATAGTTCTCTACCAAGTTCTCCTTAAGCTTAAACTCATGGATATGTACATAAATATACTTACATAAGTATATTTCACTCATTCAGTAACATGGGAACATCAGGATTTCATTTATTTTCTTTAATTTTACTATAAGTGATAATAGTAATAATATAAAAAATTCATTATCACTAAAATTCCTAGAAAAAATAATAAAAGTATATACCCCATGCCTTTCTTCCTAATAATCAAGAATATGAAGAAACATTAGAGTTGAATTTTAAGATGTTTTTTCTATTTTTGAAGTTAAAATATAGTTACAACATTTCCCCTTTCTCTTTTCTTCTCCAATCTCTCCCATGTATGCCTTAAATTCATGGTCTCTGAATTATTTTTCCAGTTAATTGTTGTGTTATACATAGGTTTTATATGTGTGTGTGTGTGTGTGTGTGTGTGTGTGCGTGTAACTAGAAGCATTTTAGTCCTTATGATGCTACTTGCCTGTTAATATTATTTGAGGCCTCCTGATTTAGTGTTGAATAGACGGTCAAGGAACGACCCTGAAGAAGACTGTCTCTTCCACTCTCTGCAGGCTTCCTTCACCTGCAGTTCCTGGCCTAGGGATGGGACTCACAACACTTCCCCACCCCCACATTAGCATGTCTGTTGTTCCCATCCTTGCTCGGGTCTTGTTTGGTCAGCCTAGACTTCATGGGTGTAACAATATTGAACTGGAAAGTGAGTTTACAAAAGTAATTGGATCTCCAACAACCAAAAAAATCTATTTAAAATGATATTCTTTGTTAACTTGGACACTTCCATTTCATATCACTATTAAATTCCTAAATATATTTATATTTATATTCTATAAAATTTATATTATATTTATACTGCAATATATAAATATTTTATATTTATAGTACCACTAGGAGTGGTACTGTCAGCAACATTTGCACCAGAAGTTTATAGACAGCTTCCACATAAGTGATAAAATTCAATAATGTGTAAATATCTGACATGAAGTGTATAGCTGCCCCGTCCCTGTTTAGATAACACTACTTACAGGAAATCTAGAATAATACAATGATGTGCCTGTTTGTCCTCCTGTGCTGGGAGACTGTGAAACTCTCAACAATCTTCTTTGCAAGTGGCTTAATTAAGTTTTTTTTGTAAGCTCTAACCAGACCAATGAGCAAGAAAAACTATCTTAGAAGCTCTAAATTCTCTAAAATATGTGCTTCTCATACTAGAAAATTTTGTCCTTTGCTCAAATTATCCCTAAACAGCTCCTGATCGCTGTTTCTTCACTTCAGGTATCTTTCTCTGGCATAGCATGAGACCTTGGTTTTTCTAAAGTGGACTTGATTATAAAAAGGTTCATAAACGCTGTTCCCAGGCTTTTTTCCTGTTGTAGGTAGTGTCTAGTGCTTTTATGAGCCCTGAAGTTTATAGGAACTTGTGGTAGAGCACCATGAGAGTCTCCAGACACATGCAAATATGTCCAACTTTTGATGGCACAACAGCCATTGCAAAATTCAACATCCACATCTGAGAACTCGTAATCAAGTTACAAAACACATCTAAAGCAAACCTTGTAATATTTCAAGAAAGTTTACAAGTTTCGACTGAGTTGTTTTTCTATCTATCCTTGACTGATCACGGCATGGCAGCCCCAGAGCTGGCAGGCCTTCTGGGGATTGCATGATGATGTCATCACTCTGCCTGGTAAATAACTGAGCCAGGAAGACTCATTTCACACTCGGTACTGTCACCACCATTTGTACAAGCAGACTGCTTCCATACAAGCGATAACAGTCTAGGGTTCATCCAGGTCATTTTCTCTGCCTGTTAATGTAGAAAAGCAGGAAAATGCAGACATTTAACAGGTAAGCAGTAGACACCCCAAGGACCACAGACACGTCGGCAGTGGAAAAGAGAGTTTGTTGGGGGTAAAGAATCTCACACATACAACAGGCTCACAGAGAAAAAGATTTTCTCCAAAGCAAAAGGGGGCCTGGGAAGCTGAAATATCTAATCTTTTCTCCATGGGTGGGGTTTTTAAGCTTCAGGGTTTTTCCTGCCTAATTTAGAGTTGGTCTCTTCGAAGAAAGCTTGGATGGTTGGTTGGCCCAGAACTATTTTATGACATTTCCTTGACCTTGCTGAACCAGTTCATCAGCAGGGCACCTGAGTGGGGGAGACAAAACACCCTCAATGCCTTTTCTTTAAGCTGCCAGGCATTTGTCTCAACTCAGGAGGGCTAGGAAGAAGCCAGTCATCTTGGAAATGTGTGAGCTTATTATATATCCATGTAACCCCTGACTATCTGTCTTCCTACTCCAGGGTCTGTGTAACTCCTAGTCTCTAACAAGTAGTGATGAGCTTGCTGTCTCTGGAATGAAATCTCATTTCTGAAAATTTTCTCTCAGAAGAAATAAAACAGCAGTTTTAGTGGGACAGTTAAATAAAATCAAATTAAAAGAAAGCATTAATATAAGGCCTGAGAGGTGGCTTACATAGTAACATAGGGACCTGAATTTGATCTCCAGAACTCATTTAAAAAGCTGAAATGAGTGGTTATGTATAATCCCAACACTAGGGAGTTGAAACAGGAGGATTTCTGGAACTTTCTGGCCAGCCAAGCTAGCTAAATTGAAAATCTCAGGATAAAGAAAGAGCCTGTTTCAAGAAACAAGGTGGACAGGTTTTCGGGAACTCCACCCAAGGCTGACCTCTGACTTCCACATGCATGAACATTCCTTAAAACGCATACGTGCACACATATACAAACAAACATAAAGGAGATTGAAAATATAAAATATAAAATAGTGTCAATGCAGTGGTAAAAATCTAGGATCAAAGGCGCATGCAAGGACTGCAAGTAAGTGGATCACACTGCATGTTTTATGCATGTTTTAGAGCATTCTGGCAGTCTAAGGATGTTATATAATACATTCCAGATCAGATCTTAGAATTCGAAATGGGAAGAATTACAGATACTTGCTAGCATGCTCTTTAGTAAAACTTGAGTCCAGTAATTCCTTGAGTTTAACTCTTTCATTGGGGCACAAGCACTGACAACCCAGCAGCAATGCTCGCCTGACAGTTATTTCCTTTCTAATGGAAGACTTTGAGTTTTGTGCTGGAGCAGTGCTCGAAACTCCGGCACATCCTTGACGCATCTGGTAGAACAGAGAGAAGTATGGTGCCGAGACACAGTTAATATTTTAGCATTCATTAATTCATTATTCCACGGTTATTCATCAGGAATCTGAAACGTGCCAAGCAGCTCTCTAGGCAGGATATTTATCAAGTCAATATGCTTCATTTTTGTTTTACTAGGATGTTAGCATCATTATGATATTATTCTTGCTAAACACATGGCATTTCCAGTTTGGAAGAGACTGCATTTGTTCCTTTACTGAACAGAAAAGCCGGAAAAAAATAACTGACTGAAACACCCAGACAAAAGTAACTCCTTCAGCATATTAGGGAGGAAAACCAGTTTTCTCCTCCACCTGGAACTGGATAAATATGTCTGTTAAGACTCTGAAGTAGAGGTCAATTTTGCTGGAAGGGTGGGGAGGTCATTATGAATGAAGCCAGTCACTGAGTCCGCTATAGACCAGTCTTTCCATTTCAAATGTCAAGAACCAAGACAAAAATGAACTAGTGTTCATGTTCAAACATTTCACATAATTTATTGTGCTGTCCAGAGAATGGAAAGTTTTAGAATGTGAATTAAATTTATTTGCATTTTGTTTTTGTAAACCCAGCACCAGGCATCCATCTTTAGAAACCCCCTCCCTTGAGCCTACAAAACCTTAACCCCTACCCAGGGAGGGTCAAGGGATCCCGCCAAACCTTGAACCTCCCCAGGAAAGGTCAAGACCACTCCCACAGTGCTTCCTAGAAAATAAAGACTTGGTCTTCCCTCTTTTTCTTCGGTGGTTGTGTTGGCTTTGCCTACCCTGCCCCCCAAAGGCTACTTGAAAGTGCAGACGTCCAATTAAACCTGAATATCTTTTAACTTCGTTTGATTTGGTCGGTTTGTTTTATTTGCGTCACTGGAGAGGCTCGATTTTTAGGAATATCATAATATATTGGACGTCCTGCGTGGGGGAGGGGGGAGTGCTTTTCCCACAGTCTCAAGGCCACGTGGTGGAAAACGCCCTTATAGAGCCTGCTCTCAGACAGGGTAAAATTGGCTTCCAGGCTAGATAGGCTTCTTCTTGGTGATTTCCCCTTTTCTGCTTATGCTAGTAGAGGTACTGGGCCCATTCGTGTTTACTTTTGTCGATTTTCGGGCTTACCGTTGAAGTTGTGGTTGCACCGTTAATGAAAATTGCGTGGTCAAGGATATCAACTATTCAGTTTTCACAACCCTGTTTTGGCTCGAGTTGTCCCAGTGGATGCACTGTGATAGACTTGAGCCCCACAATTGGGCGTAGGCTTACAAATGGGTTCTTGCGAGGTAGCCAGATCTGTTATTGTCCCTGGACAGCCTCCTACAAAATCTTTACAAATTGGGACTGTCCGCTACAGCTACAATCTGTCCCAAATGACTAATTTCTCTCTGCACTAAGATTTGACCTCAATATGACCTTTACTATGGGACATCCTGTCCACCAGAGGGAACTCTTGAGTTTTCCACCCTCTGGGATCTGGAAAATTTTTGTCATATAGGTGATAAATGGACAGAACTCCAATATGGCACCATTTCTGGGCACTGTGCTCTCACCCCTCCCTCAGTAGCCAGTGTCTTGCAGTACCCTTTCTGGTCTCCTGGGTCATGGAGCCTCCAGATTCCTGACCATCTGGGAATTGGGACTCTGAAAGCTCAGACACACTGGCCCCTTCCCTACTCCCTCAAACCCTTACTACCCAACCCCTTCCTGAGGAACAACATTCTCCACATTCCTTCCCTTACCCTTCCCTCTACACTCCCCAGCCAAACCAGAAGTTCAAGGTCAACTTTCTCCCTACCCACCTTCCTCCCCTTCCCTGCCCTCCCCTTCCTCCTACCTCACCTCCCTACCCCCAACCACTTTTCTATATGAGAGAGATCTGGAGTTCTTACAAGCTTGGTTCAGCTGTCTCTGTAGATATCCCATCATGATCCTGACCTACCCCTCCACTTGCTCATATAATCTCTCCTTGCTCTCTTTGAATGGATTCCCTGAGCTTGGTCAGATGGTTGGCTGTGGATCTCTGCATTTGGTTCCATCAATTACTGGTAATTGCCAATCTGATTATAGGGGAAGGCCAGTTCAGAAAGTCTTTCCACCAGTGCTAGGAGTCTTAGTTGGGGTCATCCTTGTGAGTTCCTGGGAATTTCCCTATAACCAGTTTTTTCTGTAACTACATATTGTCTCCCTCTATCAAGATATCTCTTTCATTACTCTCCTTCCACTTTGTTTTTCCTCCCAACCCCACCATCCTGTTTCCTCCCCCGGTTTACTCACATCCTCTCCCCCAGTTTACCCAGGAGATCCCATCTATTTCCTCTTCCCAGGGAGATCCATGTGTCCCCCTTAGGTTCCTTCTGGTTACACCTAGCTTCTCTATAGCTATGGGTTGTAATCTAGTGATCCTTTGCTTTACTTCTAGTATCCTCTTGTGAGTGAGTACTTACTGTGTTTGTCTTTCTGAGACTGTGTAACATAAGGGCCAGCTTGTTGGGGTTTTTTTCCTGCCCAGTTCCCACAGCCAGTAAACCCCAAAGAAAACTATAAGTAAACCCCAAAGGTCTCCATAAGTTATAAACTGATTGGCCCATTAGCTCAGGCTTCTTATTAGCTCTTGTAGCTTATATTAATCCATTATTCTTATCTATGTTACACACATGGCTTAGTACCTTTCTCAGCGGAGCAGGTCACATCTTAATTCCTCCATGATCTGGGCAGGACTGGGAGGAATAGGCTTCCTCCTTCCCAGAATTCTCCTGTTCTCATCATCCCATCTCTACTTCCTGTCTTTGACCCGCCTATATCTCCTGCCTGGCCAATCAGCGTTTATTTAAAATATGATTGGCAGAATAAGGACAATTCTCCTGCACCAAGACTGGGTTATTTCACTCGGGATGTTCTTTTTTTTCTTGTTTTCTTTTTTTTTTTTGTTCCAGCCATTGGCCTTCAAATTTCACAATGTCATTGTTTTTTAAGGCTGAGTAATACTCCACTGTTTAAATGTACCACATTTTCTTTATTCATTCTTTTGTTGAGAATATCTAGGTTTTCTCCTCAGTGATTTAAAAGTGACAGTAAATCAAAGACAAGACAAGGAAAAAACACAGAAAAGCATCAACTTCATTTTAAAAACATTTTTTTGAAGTTATAATGAAAGCATCCCCTTTCTTCTTCTCTCCAATCCCTGCCACACACCCTTCTTGTTCTCACTCTCTCTCAAGTTCTTGGCCTCTTTTTTTTTTTTTTTTTGAATTGTTACATTCAGGTCACATGTGTGCACGCACACATACAAACACACACACCATAGCTACACAAATACCCATATGTACATATTTATGTATGTAAATATATTCAGTGCTGACCTTTGGTATTGAGTAAGAATTTACAAATAGGGTTCATTTTGTGTTGACCAGCTATTCTTGAGTATGGAGCCTGTCCTGGAGTATGATTAATATACCCAGTGTCACTCATTGTTGAAAACTGATTTTCTCTTTCCCATCAGGTATCAGTAGCAAATAGCTTCTTCATTAGGGCTGGGATCTTGTATCTTGCGTTCACTTCCCCTTCTCCATGCTGGGATTTCTTCTGGCTTGAACTTGTGCAGGTTTTATTTATGATGATTTTTTTACTTTATATTTATTATTTGCCTTTCATTGTCTTTTTCTTGAGAGAGGAATAGAAATATGAAATTGAGTGGATAGTAATCTAGGAGGAGTTGGGGGAGGGGAAAGTATAAGATCAAAACATACGGCATAAAAAATTTAAACAAATAAAAAACCCCAAACAACAATAAATCATTTTTCTTTAAATCTCTGTCTAGACTTGCAAGAGAGAAGCTAGACCTGTGTGGATTGTAATGAGACTTTCTCTGTCATTACAATGCCGAGATTGACTTTGAAAGGGAATTGAAAGCAGCACTGGGAACACTCCAAACCCTGTACTAATTTTAGGTCATTAGTTACTCTTTCCTTGGAACATTAAACAATTCTCAAATAAGGTTTTGTTAATGTTGTCCTAAAATATATACTGCTGCCTAGCCAACTTCCTTGGGAAGCTAATATATCATTTTTCCAGTTTTAAAAAGAATTGTAGCAGAACACATGCTTAGTGTTAGTAGATCCCCTTTTAAAGGGGGTTTAGGGGAGAAAGGTGGGGGCAGAATGAAATCCTGAGTAATGTGTAATTTAAAAAAACTGAGATGCTCTGACCTACTCTGAAACCGATGATTTCTCTGCTGAAAGCACAAATGGACCATGAGCACTGAAGATAGAGTAAGAAGGGACAGAAACTATTTATGGGTACATTTGGATATTCGCGATCAAATGTTAAAATAAGACAAGACAGCCTGTACATCTAAATGTGTGCCTAGCAGACAGCGGCTGTTGACTCATTAATCTTTTTTTACCTGTTAGGGTACTGCTGAAACCTTTCAGCAATTAAGGGTAGATGCAAAATGTTCAAGTGCTCTGTGTCATTTATATATATGCTTTTTTCTTAATGCTATTTTTGTTTCTTGCTAGGACCATGGTTTTCCATTAACTTGTCTACCATGGTGTAGTTTTAAATTCATTTCAGATGCTTTATGTATTTCTCCATCTTTATAACAGGAAATGATTGATCAACTCACTCATTTTTTGTTATTTTTCATGCTGATGTTGAAATTTGCTGTAGAGTCATTTTTAACTTTTCGTTGTAGCCTTATGTACAGCCTGCCCATTCATGTAAAACGAAGGGCACTGCTAGCTCTAACACAACTTCTGACAAATCAAACCAAGATTAACGTGTCATGTACCTCTAACCACAGAGTGCCAATACTCATTATTAACCGCATTTCCAAGCAAAACCAAAATGCTATAAGAGTTTTTTGAAGTTTTGTTTTTTTGAATGTAATACTCATAGTGGAGTCTCATTACTTGTGTTCTAATCTTCTTGTGACTTCCCCACATATTTTATTTTCATTCTTCTCTCCTATCTTTCATTTCTTTTCCCTCTCTTCCTGCCTGCCACCCTCTCCCTCTCCTGCTTTCTCTCTCCATTCCAACTTTCAATGTCTTTCTTTAGTTTTCTTCTCTAGTATCTCTTAAAATGTCACTAAACATAATGTTGGGTTTCTTTCCAGATTTTCCTTTTCAACTATTCTTGCTTAAGATTCTTAAGTATACATTTTATATTTCCTATGTTTTCACTAAAAATCCCACACAGTAGAAGGATGAATGTATAAGAAAAATAGAAATCATCCTTACTAACTTTCTTTCTTCCTTGTATGTTTTCTTAAAAACATATTTACTATACTTAAAGCTAAGAATTTGAGGAATGAAATCATGTTTACTCTTCACCGTGCCTCTATAAAAGATTGGGAGGTAAATGGTTAAGTAGGGTCAATCAGTTTGTATAAGCCTAGATGTGATTTATAAAATTGGAGAAACAGGTGTACCTATTCCAGGGACCACAGCTGAGCTCAAACTTCGAAAACTCTTTCCATGTAGAATTGGTTTTAGACAAATAACTTGTCACATGTTTCTTATTTGGGGAAATGGGAACAATGCGTACTAGTTTCTTTTCTTCATACCAAAAAAAAAAAAAAAGCTCCCACTTTATGGCAGGAACTGAAGAGTCAACTCCTATAAATTAACATACAGGTTTTCTGTTTGTACAAAACTGTCCTTACTGGTTTTAGGGATAAATGTGCGCCACTCATAATGACAGCTGAGCTATTTATCTCAACGAAGGTGGGTGTGCTAAATATAATTGGCACATGGTCAATGTTCAAAGGTCATATGTCAATGTCCAAAAGGCATACCAGATGTTTGGTGTATATTTAGACATTTTCTTCATTATCATGAACAGGGACTGGAGGAATGACAAAGGCTTTTTCATCATTAAGTCATTTAGATTAAATAAAATGTTCATTTATGATATAATAAGCCCAAGGAATCACTATCTATAAATTTGTAGGTTAGTATTGTTTTAAATAAAAGAATAACATTAGTAAGGCGAAAAATGATGTACAACATCACTGGATATAATATTAGCTACAAAGAAGTAAATTAGACAGGCAATCACAATTACATTGTTATTTAAAGTGCTTAAAATTTCAAGAATAATTAGGGCTGACATTTCTTTTATGCTGATAACCAGTGGTTTGCAGCAAACAACAACATTTTAATCCATGAATGCTTGGCTATCTAAGACATTTTATTTTTGTGGCAGTTTTATGTCCAGTATCTTTTAAAATCCAGTCATAAAAATACATTTACTGGCTGGGAATTTGTAGTTAGTGTTATCTTTTAACAGATAGATAGATAGATAGACAGACAGACAGACAGACAGACAGATAGATAGATAGATAGATGATAGATGATAGATAGAAAAATAAGTACTGCCAGAATTTCAGTAACACTGAACATTTTAAAATAACTGTCAGGGGTGGGAGAAGATACATTTCTCATACAAATTCATTTTTTAAGGTTCCTCTAACTTAGCTTAAAATAACCTAATTAAATATGATGGTAGTAGCTTTGTGAATTAGTCTGGAAAGAATTCCATTTCAGAGGAAGAAGAAAATATATGTGGATCATTTTAGTTACCTACAAGACAGCAAATTTAATTATATCTTGCCTAGCAGGAAGGGTTCATAATGCTACATCTTTCTGGTTGGTAGCCTTGGGGTTAAGTATTCAATATTATCATCATTATTTGTGAATCACTATCTTGCTAGAACTTTTATTTTATGTTTCCAAAACAAAAGCATGTGAGATGCTGACTGTTTTAGAATATGTCATGGCAAGTGTCTGGACTCACTGTAAGGGGATATTTTATCTCACTGTTTCCTCAAGCTCATGAATAATGTATAGCTGGTCACACTTCTCAGATCGTCTTAGACCGAATCTTGAACCTGACTGCAATTGTAAATGCATTTAATCATAGTCAATCCCCATGTGTTCTTTAGAAGCCGTGTAGGTTTATCATGGAGAGATAATTAGTCCTCATTTTGAATGGACAACATTTTAAATAGCTAAATGACATTCTTTAATGTATCCTAAAGGGTAAATGAATCCCTGAGTGTTTTCATAGCTTTTATGCAGAGAAGCAACTTCTACTTGACACTTAGTTGAAGACAAGTTCATGTCAAGATGTTGTTTTCTCTTTAAATTCATTCTCTTCTACTTAAGCTCTGTGTTACTGAGCATAGTTAACATGCAAAGCAGGAACCTGCTTCTTAACTTTCCCCCTCGTTGGAAGGTGATTGACTGCATATTCACTAGAACTCTTTCTTTGCTACTTTCTATTCTGTTAAGGTTCTTTACATCAAATTCCATTTTCAAAATGCTAAAGCACTCATAGAGTTCACCTAAGGAATGTACTAAAGACAAACATTCTACTTAATTTCTTCAATTTTACCATCTTTTTCTTTCCAAATGCAACAAAATGGAATTGAGATTTAAGTTGTAAAAAGTATGATCTTAAGTTGCACAAAATAGTAATTATACAAAAATTGTTTCTTTGGAGGAAATGAGAGATTATATATGGTTAAATAGATGACAGAGTACTAATGATTATTTATAGTCTTTGTTATTATATATCTGCAAGTAACAAAAGATTAAGTTTTCATTAACTTTGAGCAGCTAGTAATTACAGCAATACAATGTAAACTGTCAGAAAAGTCATTAATATATGGAGGACTAATCTTCTAAATTAAATTATAATTCTTCTTCTATGCAATTTGTAATATGCATTGTTAACATTTATTAATTAAATCACTAAAAATAAGCAACTTTACAGATATTTTTCTGTCATTAAATTTTCTAGGTCTATTTTAAACAAATGTATTGGTCCCTACAAATTATATCACAAAGACATATACCTGTGATCATTCATTTGTCAATACTATTATTTCTCCAAAGTGTCTAGATAAATTCAAAATTTTAAAATATTCGCCTCTTTCTTCAATTTTGTCCAAGAAAGAGAAGATTGAGTAAAACATATGTTTTAGTGACATAGACTAAATATCCATCCAAATACACAATATGTGGGAAGAGGATACAGGAAAGGGGAGAAAGCATTAGTTTCTGTAATAGCAGATCACATGTTCAGTGCCACTATATTAAGATCTTAATGCCGTGTGCTTCACATTTCCTTGCTCCTTCATCAAAAAATTCCATTGGCTGGTAAGTGGCACAATGTGAACTCACGTCATATCCCTGTGTGCTTGCCACACTAACTCACTTGATTAGTATGATTCCTAATACTCTCTAGAAAGCTTTGTGAGACGTGTTTCCTTGTTTGTGTTCCATTACAAAACCTGGTAAGTAATGCAGACATGTAATTGAAGGCACCAGTCCCATTTTCTCTCATTATTTTTTGGTATTTGTAGCTTTTCTCCATTCTTACAGAACATATTTTAGCTTCATGATTAGTGAAGATACATCCTTGAAAAACTAAACTTTTGAACATTATCAAATAATTTGTTTCTTTTAGGGAGTCCAGTTCAAACCATGTCTTATATGTCTTTTCTTTTACAAAGGTTATGTAATGCGTACTTCCCAATTCAACCAGCTCAACTGTGTTCAGCATGTCTTACGTAGCCTCATACTTTGCTAGAAGTCGCATTATTCTTTTCTTCTTCTGTTTGTTAAAACATGCACTTCTTTCATATCCAATTCGCCAAGAGACTTGACATTGTCCAAATTCAGTCATCATAATACATTGTAGTTTACACACATGACTTTTGTTTTTATGGAATGACAAGAATTCAGAACCTCATAAATTTCTGACTTGTGGAATTTAATTTAAACATATACCATGAAGATGAAACTTTCTCTTGGATACACCTGACTGTAATAAAAGAACAAGATGGAAAATATTTACCAATATTATAATTTTGTCTCCTTATTTTGACTTGGATTGAAAGTTCTTGAAGTTCAGATGTACCTCAAAGACAACTGAGGTACATCTGGAAGAGAAGAGTTTGAGTGAAAAAAGTTGAATTTAAGCAATTATATCTCATGTTTATGCTGGCACTGGAAGCTCCCATATTCACTTGTCTCCTTCTCACTTCTTCATCTCTTCAATGTCAAAACTTTCAAGCTAAGACATTAGCTATAATCTGTTTTCACCACTCTATTTGATAGGCAGAAATGATGAGGAGCTTTGGCCACATGAAGAACAATGTAGAACTTCATTTCAACTCTAAAAATATAACTGTATTTTTAATATTTATAACCTAAGTTTATGTATGTTTCATTTTTGTGTTATTCATCAAAATGTTGTAAAGTGGTAAGGAGCCAGATCTGAAGGCAGATTGTCGGAGTTTGTAGCCACCTTCCAACACTCAGCAGATGCAAGCTTGTGGGTAATTGACTCATTTCCTCTTTGCTTTCATTTCCTCATCTGTGACTGTAGGTGATAAACAATGAGTCACCTGTAGAGTTTTCAGAATCAGTCCTGACAAATCAGTATTTCCTGTACACAGGGATAAACATACTGAAAGAGTTTTGGGAACCCCAGTAGTGGAGTCTGTACTTGAGGAGATTGTAAACTGCGTATCAGTTGTGTTCAATAAAAGTTGACCACTTTCTGTTCCATACTCCCTGGTGGGATTTTCTCTGAGTTCCTGTGTCTTGCCACATGTCTGAAATCCAGTAGCCACTGGCGTATTTGCAGAGTAGCAAAAGCTGACAAGTTGGAAGGCAGAACTTGCCAGTGGTTTCCTTCTGATATTCTTCAGCACTCACAGAGTATAAGCCAATGGTTAAGACAGTGCACATAAATTTGAAGTGGGCCATTTAAATGAAAACTTGCAAAACATGTGCTTTGGTGAGTGTTTGGATTGCTACCATACTTGCAGCTTTGTCTTTTGTTATTGTTGTTCTTTCTGATAGGATTGGTGTGTTTGAATTTCAAGAGATACATTGGCCAATCCCCAAAAATGTATGAAAATGAAATCCCCCCCACAAGCCTGTCGTCTTCTTTGCTGAAGTGCTGCAGAATAGCCAGTGAAGCTAATTCATTGCACACATGGGAAAATCTGTTTACACCATGAGACCTATTTTCTTATGTGAGGCCAACTGCTGGCAAACTCAAAAATGAAAACATTGGCAAAAACAAAAAAATGCACACAAACACAAAAAGACTTAAATAAAAGCATGTACAGCAGATGGCAAAGATGAATAGTTGATCGTCACTGTCTGCTAGCCCCACTGTACAGCCTTGAATTGTTGCAGTACCATAATTTTGCCATGATTATCTATGAAATTATGTTGACTATTAAGCTCTGATTCATGCTTTTCCTAAATCATATGCAGGAGAGATGACACACTAATTGTACTCTTGAATATTTTATACTATGAATTTGTTAAGCATAGACAAGTTTTGCCAAAGAAAAAGCCCAAAAATATATAATTTGACATTGTTACAGATTACTACTTAGGCATAAAAAAGGCAGTGCAATTAGACATCTTTAAATGTGTTCTCCTTCTCACTGTCTATGTACCTTTAAGAAGGCACAGGAAATCGTCTCTTTCTAAGGGTTCTGTTGCCATCCGGCTGACTGAAGTAAACCAAAGTCTATCAGTGGATTTCAGTGGATTGTGTAAAATCTCACTACAATTACACACAATGCTAGATCAGTGGATTTCAGTGGATTATGTGAAATCTCACTACAATACACACAATGCTAGGAAATTTTCATCTAAGGAATTAATTATCAATTCAGAATGTCTCAAGGTAGGAAGTGTATTTACAATAGACATCCTGAAATGACTATTGAGCATGTAAATGACTCTTACTTTTGGAGCTGCCTGAGTTATTTTTTAATGAAAAGTTAGTCTCTGAAGTACAACTTTAAATAATAGCTAAAAGGAAAATTTCAAATGCAGGAAGCATTGTGTCCATATTAAAATATATTGGATTGTACTAAATGTCATATAATATCATACACTTAATTTTAAAATATCCAAGATTACATATTGCTATTACATGTAGTCAATTCTCTCTCTCTCTCTCTTTTTCTGTGTGTGTGTGTGTGTGTGTGTGTGTATGATATAAAGAATAGAACCTAGTCATGTATACCTAAGAAAATACTTTACAACTGTATAACACACTACGTTTTGATATGATTTAAGTGAAATAAACTAGGAACTTTGGGCTTTTCCATGTGGTCTATAACCATAAGTTCATATAGAATCAAGTGCACACATACACACATTTGGGTACACACATAAAAAGTTTAAGTAAAATCATTACAAAACAGCATAAACTCTATCTAAAGCTGGTTATACTTCTTTCTACAGATTTAAAACCAACTCTTTGTGGGTTATGATGTTCACTATGAAAAACAGATCTAAAAATCTGTCTATGATCCATCAAGTTGTTCCCACAGAGCGAAAGAAATTTATCCAAAGTAATAAAGATGGTGCATTGTTGATACTACACTTAACTGTGTTAAGTGTTTAGCTTTGTAGTAAATTCTGTTTCCCTGGTTTATCCTTAACAGAAATGCACAACTGTCAGTAAGCAGTCTCGATGACACTGACATAGCTACTGAAAAATAAGAACCTAAAACGTACTTAACAAGTTAATTCATGCTTATGTGTAGCCTTGAGAACACAGATAGGATTTTCCAATTGGTCTCTCTTGTAGGACCCCCTACCAATGTCCCAAATAACCCTGAACCCTCTTGGCTGAGTAGCAAATCTGAACTGTACAGTTGCAAATATATCTGTTGCTGTTTCCACCCAATCATATTGTTCCTTTGGAACAGGAATCTTACCCAGGGTGATTTCATATATAAAACAGACCCTTTAAGAGGTTGTTAGGTGGGAGTGAGTGGAGAAGTTCATCCAAGTCAACCCATTTCATTCTAACAAGAAAAAGTCTCTTTGATTCACAATATGGCCAATGGCACTTCACTGAGGATGAGCCCATGTCATGATTACGGTTCTTCCTAGGACCACCATGAAAACACATAACATAAACTCTATCCCTTACATGACCCTTATTTTTTACTAGATGCTTACTGAGCATGGAACTAGCCTGACGACAGCACCCAGGGTGGCACAGTTACATGATCCATTATGCCCATAGGGAATTATACTTTACAAATGAAGTCACATGAATATTGACAGATTTCAGTACACTGTGTTAAATGATATGATGAAGACAGGACAAAAACAAAAGAGTCAGAATGGAAATTATGTTAGCCAGAACAAAACCCCGAGAAAATAACTTGGAGCTGTATATTAATGCTTCATGAGAGGTAAGATATGGAAGAAAAAAACTCATTAATGTCATGAAGTTATTAAAAGACACCGGGTTTATAGAAATGACATCATCGGATCTATCTGCTGCGGTGGTGGATGGGAACACAAATGAAAGAAAAAAAGATGAAAAGTTAGAATCCAGATCCAGTAGGGCCATCTGTGCTCAGTCTGGGGTTT
This sequence comes from Myodes glareolus, assembly GCF_982192425.1. Classification (NCBI taxonomy): domain Eukaryota; kingdom Metazoa; phylum Chordata; class Mammalia; order Rodentia; family Cricetidae; genus Myodes; species Myodes glareolus. The sequence continues at coordinate 48,714,863 of NC_142033.1, read as the reverse complement.
CTAATGAAGCTTATGGAAGAGGTGTTAAAAGGGAGAAAGAGATATTTTACTCTAATTATTGTTCTTAAATGATCCCAAAGTCACACAAGTTCTATAAATGTCACACATACTGAGCTGTACTACCTGCTTCTCTACAACTTAGCGGCAATGTGAATTTCTTTTCTAATTTTAAGAATCATGCTACCCAATTTTAGAACGGCTTAGTTATCACTGCTAAGAATCCCAGCAGCAAATATAACTAAAGTGTTAGGAAGGAAACCTTCAAGGTTACCCTTGAAAAGTTAGTTGCTTGCATATTATTGGTCAGCATGAAATTTGACTATGTTAATTGATCCATTGAAAATAATACAGGCAACTAAAGAACAGAGCAAAGTTGACGTTTTTAAGGTTCTTAACTAGATTTTAAAACTTTAAGGTTACATGAATCAACATCCATATAATTTAAGTCAGTTTTCCCCTCCATTTTGGTCAGGTGGTGAAATATGAGCTTTTTTTTCTTTTCTCTTCTTACAAGAGAAGCAATATAAATAGGTACAGGTTCCTGTGTCCTCTATGAAAGTTATCACAACTTAAAAGTCTTTTAAGGTCTCAAGACAGTGGAAATCCTTTCTATTAGAATCAAGTAGATCAGGAGCTTTACACAAAAGTTAGAAGGTTGAAATGATTCTTTTTTTTTCTGTACTCAAGAAGATTATTTCTGTGTCTTTGTTAGTTCCTAGAGTATTCCCATGTTGCTTGGTTTGCCGTCTTAACCCCTATCATCAGCAGAAAGAGTGGCAGGTGGACTCCTCATAATTTTACTCTGACATAATCTTTTACCCCCTCCTTCCTCTCAAAGCCTTACCCCATGGTTATAATTTGGGTAATTGAACAATCCAATCCAATTTCTCATCTCTGTGCCTCTATATTACCAATTTTAAGTTTTTTTTTTAATCTTGTTTCCCATTCATTATGTTACCTGGCTTAGTCACAGGTTCCAGGAATCTTGCTGTCAACAATTGTGGATGTGAGTATTTTGCCTAACTCAGAAGGATTGCTAGAGGGCACATGCACTGGAGTTTGCAATAAACCCACACAACTTAGCAGGGTGAACTGAAAACATTAGAGTGTGCCCAGAGCTGTCGTCTTCTCTTTTCAAAGGCTTCAAAAAGGTGCAGCAATGCTATTCTAGCACGCTCAAAAGAAATAGGAAGTAAATAAAAGAAAACATTTCAACGAGAAGCAAAAAAATCAATGGAGCAAACTAATCTAGGGCTGCCTCATTGATTTCCACCCCTACCTTTAGCTGCTCATTGAGTTTTGTTAGCTGGTCAGCCGAGGTCATTTCTTCCCTTTCCCTTTGATTTCCTTACTGGGCTGGCCGAGCTCTTCAACATTCTTGGTCCTAATCATGATTGCCATTTGTAGTGTCAGCCGATCAACCTATTGACCAGAGTCAGGAGCCAGCATTCTAAGTGTTCTAAAAATCTCCCCACAAGTATTTACACAGGGCCTACCGGGAGTCTCAGAACTCCATCTCTCGACAGTATGTCAGAACTCACTTTTTCCTGGAAACTTTCTCAATGGTTGAAATCTCTTTCTCTCTAATTACAACCTCTAATGGAATCTCTCACAAATAGCCTGTTTTTACAGAAGAATTTCTAGCCAGATAAGCTTGTCTGTGTGTTTGGGGAAACAGTCCAATAAACAACACAAAGCAAAATGTTTGAGAGTATACCTGGGTAAAGCCCACAGGAATTAGAATAATTTTATGGATATTTCAAGGTCACTATATGAAAAAGGAAAATGATTCCGCATCATGGATTTTGCTAGTTTAAAAATTAAATTATTGAATACAAATTGCTATGATTTGCCCCTGTCCAAAATTAGTCTTACGACATTACAATTCTATTCTATATGTTTTTTTTAATTTTTTTCTATGATGTATTTTACACTTCTGCAAAAAAATGTTGAAAAAAAACCAATTGAATTCTTTAATGTTATAGCCACTATTTCATCTCAATATAGTCACAAAGGCCAAAATATCTTAAATCAATATTTAGCAAAAATTACATTTATTTAGTTTCTGTATATTTAATAGAACCTTACCATTGTTATTCTCTGACTTCTTTTTTTGAAAGAATTTTTCCCTCCTTCTGCTCTTCTCCTGGTCCTTGGGAGCTCAGTCCTCGGGGACTCAGTCCGTTGCTCTGATGAGGGTCTCTGTCTCTATCTCATCGCCGGACGAAGAGTCTATGGTGATATTCGAGATAATCATCAGTATGATAGTGGGCCAAGGTCAGTTCAGGCACCCTCTCCTCTGCTGCCCAAGGACCTAGCTGGGGACAATCCCGTGGACACCTGGGATCCCCTCCAGAGCCAAATCTGCTGCCAGCCCTAAAAAGGCTCCGTTAATGTAGATATCTTCTTCCCTGCTTCTATGGGAGGGAGATGCATCCCTCTTCCATCTCCACCCTCCCACTCCCCCAAGCTCTCCCCAGACTTGGTCTCCCTTCTCTCTCCCCCTCTCCCCTTCCCCCACCCTACCCCCATCCCTAGGCTACCAACTTTTGCCTGGCGATCTTGTTTGCTTCCAATTTCCAGGAGGATCTATGTATGTTTTTCTTTGGGTTGACATTGTTATTTGGCTTCTCGAGAAGCCTAGAGACTTGCGAACTATAGGCTTAATGTCCTTTGTTTATGACTAGAGTCCACTAATGAGTGAGTACATACGATATTCATCTTTTTGGGACTGGGTTATCTCACTCAGGATAGTGTTTTCTATTTCCATCCATTTGCATGCAAAGTTCAAGATGTCATTGTTTTTTATGACTGACTAGTACTCTAATGTGTATACATTCCACACTTTCTTTATTCATTCTTCCATTGAGGGGAATCTAGGTTGTTTCCAGGTTCTGGCTATTACAAATAATGCTGCTATGAACATAGTTAAACAAATGCTTTTGTAGTATGATATTCTCTGACTTCTTCAAAAATATTTTGCAATGATGAAGGGAAAATAGAAAAAACAATATCTACGGCATGATTCTTTTTCAGTTTTCTTTCTTTTTACACATTTACTTATACAATACAATAATATAACAGTCTAGTGCAGTGTATTGTTTTGGAATCAAAGATAAGATTCCCACTGCCTTTAAGTATGGAACCCAGCAATATTCTTATAGCAACAGAATCTCTAAGTGCTATAAATCTTTATTCTTAAATTTTTAAGTTTAGGTTTTATTTACTGCTGAGTATACATTCTGCAGCTTCCTGGCCAGCAATAAGCAATTGACTAACCATCAGACTATAGAATAATGAGGAAAATGGTTATGACAGCAGATGTCATAAAACTCAGTTGTCTTAAAACTCAGAAATTTCAGGCTTGGCTATTAGTATAAAGTGATTATAAATTGATACTTACTAATCTTTTAGTACCACCCAAGTGACAATTTCTAAACAGCCATTATAATGGAGCTAAAATAATTAAAAAAAGCCAACAACCTGTAAAATTTTTTATATAACCATTACTGGCTTTGTTTAAAATTCCATTTTAACAAGAATGTATTTTGCTTTTCTGGGATAAGTGACTGATAGTACAAGACTCTTATTAGAAGCAAACGATCGAGTTTGATTTTTGGAAAGAAAGTTTTCAGCTTGATAAACACATCCCAAAGCACTAATACTCTGCTAAATTAAAACTCACAAATTAAAATTTTAACCTAATCAATTCTATTTTTTTAATCTCTTTGTATTTTTAAAAAATCTTTTCTTACTCAGAGACAGTTGCTACAGATAATTTCAATTATTTGAAACTACGCTCTGAATTGTTATGACTTTTTTAACATTTGATTTTAATTCCAGTGGGTTGGGGAGAACTAAGTGCCAATGTACAACTTTTTTTGCCCATCTATTATGATGTGGGATATAAATTGGTACTCTGACTTGTGATTTCTGAGCTGCAACTACTGTATGTAAGATTATATCTTCATGTTAGAGGAGGGAAAACTCTTAGTTTACAACAGATGAATGAAGTCCATAAATCCTCAAGTAAATGAATTCCAGAAAGAATCCAAGAGATTGGAAGGAAAATCACAAGAGTGGAAAAATACACATATAAAATGATGGCCCCAAACTGTGTCTGCTCTCAGTGGGAGAAGGCAGTGGGAGCTGGTGAGATAAATGTCCTGTTTCCTTCATGGGTTTCAGAGCTTCAGTCCATCTGCAGAACTTTTGTCTACCCTTACTCTCTGCTTTATCGCCTGATGCTCTGCTACCTCTGATTTGGCCTGGATGAAGAGAGGATTCAAACAGAAGCCTTATCTGATGTTCGTTAACTGATCATGCCCAAGCTGTCACCGCATTATTTTCTGCTACTATGCTGTTTTCATGTGCCAACCAGCAGCTTCATATTTGTGTTGTTTCAGCAAGAATGCCTGAGATGAGTGTGTGGAGCCATGGCTGTGTGAAGTGAAGCTCCATTCAGAATGACAGAGCTCTAAACCTCAGGGCAGTAAATGCTTCTTGCAATACATTCAATTGCCATTTAACTGAGCCTAGCCTAAGGTACAAAGAAAAGTTGCTGATGCTTTCAAACATTTTTAGACATTTTAATATTGTCTAGACATGTCAGCACTGAATGGAAACACTCCAAGGTATAGCACAGTGAATTTCTGTAATTAAAGCAGCCAAGTTCGGAACAGTTTATGAGCGAGCCCTCTGTTTGAACTTCTTAATTAAATGTGATTATATCTCTGAACATTTTCTCTGAAAACAATGTATCTGAAGTAATAATGGCCAAATTTTATCTGTGAAGGAAACATGAATGAAGAAGAAAGCATTGCTTCCAGATCCCAGGCTCTCACTTGGGAGCAGTGAACATGTTATAGGCAGCATGGTTGGTTCATCTGTGCTCCTTATTTATGTGATCTAGTTCTGCCTCTCCCCCACCCCCACCTTTCACCTCCAAACAAACAAGTTAGTGCTTCAAACAGCACAGACTTCCTGATGCTCCTGATTCAGGAGTTGGCATCTCTGTTTGCCTATTGGATTTTGCCCGGCTAGCCTATTAGCTACCCTGAGCCACTTCACTGCCCTGGGGATGGGTTTACTGAGACAGCTTTGACAGCCAGAATTCTTTCTCCAGTGGCAATCATCTTTAGAGAGGACAGATGAGACTTTCTTTTCCAGTGGTGGCCCCAGAACTCTTGGAGCAGTTGCAAATGCTGCCAGGCCTCTAGAAGGGATGCTGGGGATAGCACAGCATCTTTTTTTGCTTTCAATTGTCAGTACCACCCTGGTTTCAGAAGCCACACCTTTGTAGTGGGAACTATTATGAGACATTAAAGAGGTGCGTACAGAGAGATTAGAGGAGTAGATGGGCTTTAATGTCTCATTTGACCCAATCATGTACATTTATCAGAAAGTCAGCAGAGCTTAGGGTGAGTAGCCTTTCTGTCTTATCCCTTTGATAGCAGAAAGGCACACTGTGTTTTAGGTGTTAGTCCTGTTTTCATGGTCTTGGCCATAATTATAACCTCTGAGTCTTAGGTTCATTTGTTGCTTATTTGACAAATTTTTAAGTTAATGATGATCTACATTGTGCTTTCCAAACTAAGAACAGCAGTCAGCCTTCTAAAAACCCAGTAGTTTAGGATCAGGTTTAAAGGCAGTGACAGCCATTGAGGTGAGGTGTGTATTGCAAAGAAAGCTCCATTTTACTATTCGTACTTATTTTTTGAACAACCAGAGCGAGAAATGCATACATTTTCAGAGAAGAACTGGCAGGTTTAAATCTCAGGTGGGTAGATGAACTAAGGTTTTTAAGCTTGGTAGTAGGCACCTTCACCTGCTAAGCCATTTTGCTGGTCTCACTTGTTTAAATAATTGAGCATAGTATAACATCGTCTAATTGCCTGATTTCAGTAAAATTTAAAGATGCTTTTAGAAGAACATAGCATTTTTAATGTCTGGAACTCAAGAACAAGATGTCTTTAAAACTAGAAAAAAAGAGGGAAAAGTGTCAACACATTTTTCTGTGAAAGAAGAAAGTACATTTCCCTTTCACAAAGTTTTGCAAAGAATATACAGAAACTTGATTTTAAAGATCAAAGTGGAGTATTGTCATGAATGTTTGAAATGTAAAACACTGAGGAACAATCCATTTATCTCATGGGTTGTGCAAATTAAGTAATTTGTAAGTAAAACAAATAAATGATATGCACAGTTTAAAAATAAAACCCCACTAGGAAGGTTTCAAAGCCCAGCACAACCAAGGCCAGTTGGACTGCGACTGAACGAGCATGTGATCCAACCAGATTCTCTGAATGTGGCCGGATTCTCTGAATGTGGCTGGCCTGGAGTCTTTCTGAGAAGCCATTGACAATGACACTGGGACTAGTTTCCTCTGCATATACTGGATTTTTGGGATCCAGTCTGTTTGGATACTCACCTGCCTGGACCTGGAGGGACGGGGGAGGAACTTGAACTTCCCACAGGGCAGGAAACCCTGACTGCCCTTAGGGACAAAGAGGGAGGAGGAGAGGGAGGGTGGGAGTGGGAGGCCGTTGGGACGAGGGGCGTAAATGGAAACTTTTTATAATTTAATAAAATTACTTTCAAAAAAAAAAAATACCAGCACAACATCTGCATGCTTTCACTAGTGAATGGTATGAGCAGTGTGTCCTTAGTCCCTGTCAAGGACCTGAAATACAGTTGCCAGAATTCTGACAAGAAGCATCATCACATACACCAACTTCCACCTGCAAAACCATCTACAATTGAACGAAGGAGTCCTCTGTGCTCTTCAAGAATAATGATGGGTCAAATGCTATAGGCAGGCATCTGGAGACACTAAGTGACTCTGTAAATCTTAGTTTTATCGTTGTTTCTAAATGTTCTACATATTATTTACCTGCTTTGCTTTTTTATTTTTTTTTAATGAAATTAATACAGAACTTCCTCTTTTCCCTTTCCTCCTCCATCTCTTCCAATATATCCTTTGATTCTTAGACTCATGGTGCCTATTTCCTTAAATGTTGTTATGTGTGTGTGTGTGTGTGTGTCTGTGTGTATATATTTACATGTATATGTGTATATATTTACATATATGCATATATCTACCTATATATCTATATCGATATGTGTTTGTGTGTATGCGTATGCACAATCTGTATAATGTTATTGGTGTGCCCATGAATTCAGGGCTGAGTATTTGCTAATGTACAAATGATTTGGGTGCTCTTCGTTGGGGAAGAGTAGTTCCTCTGTTCTTAGCATTAATTACCTCTAGTTCTTTGTGTGGCATTGAGGCACTATGAGATTTCCCCCTTCCGCACTATTCACCTCCATTGGAGTACGTCATTCTTGTTGATGTAGTTAAAGCAGCACCTTGAAGTCTCTGCCTGTGATCCCATACTTCCTCCCTTCCTAGTAAGAATAAAAATCCTTTTGGAGAAAGAGTTTGACTTGTTACATTAGTGTATGATTTTTCCCTACTTTAGGAGATTTACAGCTTTTTTAAAAAAGAGTTTTAAGCCTTTCTTTGTACTAGGTAGTAAGCTGTATGTGGCATCAGTTTTCTGTGCTATTTAGATACTTCTCTTTTCTTTGGAGTCTTTCTCTTTGGGGGTTGGGTAGCAACAATAGACCTCTAAATAACTCCTCTATTATATTTTAGAAAGAAGCAATGCGGTAAAATGGAGAAGCCACCCTACACTAAAAGTCAGAACACTTCCCCTCTGGCCTCAATATTCTATAGGTTTGATTCGTTACTGCATCTGCCCTCCTTGGTCTCCAGTTGAGGGGATAAGGAAATGGAGACTACAGGAATGTACTTCCCATATTCCAAACTACTCCAGGATTCTTTTCTATTGTAATGGCTTGAACCTGTGTTTTTGAGCAGGAAGTTAATTTTATGAAAGGACTTTAGTTTTCCAAACCAATGCAATCTCTCTAGTAAGTTTTATAATTCATTTAAAATGGAGAGTTTCACAAGTATTGTTAAGCAGGAGAGGACTTATTGAATACCGTATCTATTTTGGTTCTCCTTAATATTTCATAAGAATTAGGATTTGAGCTCAAAAAAGTGAAGCATTTTCCACCAAGGCTAAAGCCCTCAGTTTGGTTCCTAAGATCCACATCACAGGAGGAGAGAACCTACTTCTCCATGTTGTCCACTGATATGAGGAAGCATTCCATAATGTGCACATTTGTATAGACATAAATTCATACACGCACACACACTAAATAAATAAATATGCAGAAAAAAGAGTAGGGAAAATATAAAATTCCAAGACCTCTAAACAACTGCTTTATCTTGAAATCATATTTAGAGAATATTATGTTTCCAAATGGGATATTTTACGTGTCTATTAATGTATTACATGCTAACAAGATTTGTATTAGCTGTTTTCCATCTTTACTGTGTTGAAAATAATTAGAATAATACTGCATTAAAGATATAATAACTTTCAGATGTTAAAAAATGCATTTTTGCTATATGGTAGTGGCACTTGCCTTTAACCCCAACACTCAGGATTCAGAGACAGAAAAGCTTAGAAGCTTGACATCAACCTGGTCAACAGGGAGAGTTCTAGGAAACCCTGTCTCAAAAAGCAAAATACTTCTTTTAAAGACTAAAAGGAGGTAATAGTTATAGAAAGGTGACCCCCATAATCCTACAGGATATTTTAAAAGTCTTTTATGGAAGAAAGAATTAATCTCAATGATTTTCAATGTTTCCATGTAATTTTTTAAAATAATAATAATAATAATAATAATAATAATATATGCCTGTATCATTGAAACAAGAAAAACATATAATCACAGAGAACTACTATTCCACTCATCAATTCCCTTAATAAATTGCTTCATAATACAAATTGCATGGATTAATCATTGGCATTGCTTTTGAAGACTTATTTCAGTCATCAGGACGGAAAGTTTTGATTGCTCCTGATGACTCCCTTATAGTTGTTCTTGATTATTTTCTAAATTTGATGCCAAACACTGCAACATGTCTCAGCCAATTAGGCTTGTCAACTGCACTGTGGTCCCCAATCATGTGCTTGACTTTGGAAATGACAGGAGGTTCTTATTAGAAGGAGTGCTTTTTGGATCGAGAAGTGGCAGCTTGCAAATAGACTGAAATAGACTGCAGTAGGGGAAATGTACAATGCCTGTCATTAAAAATGGTAAGAAGGAAACATTCTTAGTAGGAAATACTCTAGATTGTGAAGTAAGGACAGAGGGGAAGACTGAATACTTTATGAGTAGATGATTAGAAAATGAATCAAATGTAAAGGAATAAAATCCTTTAGTACTTACAATTTACCAAAGTAATAAAAAGAGTGGTTGGAACATCAGCATACTTGTTCAGTCTCTTCTAAATACATCTCAAAAAAAAAAACCAAAAAACCAAAACAAAACAGAGCAGTCAGTTTAAAACCAGAAATAAAGATTTCTACAAAGCAGTTCGCTACAGAGCCCATTATGTAAGTAAAGAAACAGGATGAAATGATAGAAAACAATTCTGTGTCATTTCAACCGAGAATAACTACCTCTTCCATGAAGGTATGTCCTGTTTCAGTAACTAAGTGCCAGTGTTCTTCTGTGTGCTGGATAAATACTATAAGGAGAAAAAGAGCTTTGAATTTCTGAAAGATACGAGGAAAATAAATGCTTGGAGTGAAAAATAGAGATGATCAGATTATTTTTCTATTCAAAGTATGTATGTCAATCAAGATAGGTTTTATATCTTCACCAATTTCATATTCCCTATGTAATTCAAATGGATTACAAAAATCATATAAAAAAACATTGACTTTTGTTTTATTTTTTAAGAGATGATGCAGCAAACGGGTTCAGAATTTAAAAAGTAATGAAGGTATGCGTGTGTGTGTTTGTGTGTGTGGTAGTATGTGGTGTGGTGTGCGTGTGTGGTGGTGGTATGTGGTGTGCCTGCATGTTATAATTGTGTTCACTTGTGTGCCTGGTATCCATGAAGACCAGAAGAGGGCATCAGATTCCTGAGAACTGGAGTTACAATTTGTGAGTTACTGGGTGGATGCTAGAAACAGAATCCAAGTCTTCTAAAGGGTAGCCAGTGCTCTTAACTGATAACCAGTCTCTCTAACCTACCCACCTTTACTTCATTGGACTCTTAAAGAATTTATGTACCCAGAATTCAACTTGTAGTGTGAATACTTTCAATGAATATCTGTCAGTAATCCATCTATAAAGGAAAATAATATAAACAAATGATTGAATAGTTATGGCATCTTATAAAATAAAACTTAAAAATGCTGAGAATCATATAAACACCTTTGTCATTTTAAACCTAAAGTATGTGGGATTATGAATATTCAACTATTTATAAGTGTACATGTTGGAGTCAGAATTGGTTTATTTTTAAGTTCAATTATAATAAGTCAATGCCCATTATGATATTCATTGAGGTGATATCATATTGTGCTTCTATGAGTAATAAATTAAACTATGAAATGCATTAAACTAAAACCTACAAGTTATTGTTTCAGAATCTGCTGTGGTAGAGCAAGTTTCTCTCTCTTTATCTCTCTAAAAATTAGCAAAAGTCATTAAGTAGATTTTTAATTCAAGAAAGTATATAATTTTATCCATGCATACTATAACTGCAATATTTAATCGCAATATCCCTAAGAACTCTGTAAAAATGACTTAGGTGTTGGGAAATGAAACACATTTTCCATTCCTTTGATAAACAACATTAATTAGAAACATACGCCCTTCCATTGATCATTTCTGAATGTAACCACACTTATTCAATACATTATATTCCAGATTTCCATTCAGCAAGCTCACTTGTAAATGTATTTCCAAGTAACACACAGGCACTGTCTTCCCACACACATTAGGTCGTCTGTCATGGTGGTAGGGGATGGAGGGTGATGGGATTGGACTTGGGGTGCTATTGCTAATGTGCTCACACCTGTAACCTGTTTGTACTTTGCTTTTGAACTTAGTATCATTTAATGTACTGTCAGTATAGGTTTTACTTCTCAGTCACCTTTGTGGCTTAGAATATATTTTAAGTATAAGGTTCTGCCTATTTGTGTATCTATGGATAATGCATAAGTGAATCCAATTGACAACAGCAGACTATTTATAGGAGAACTTATAGATACAGAAAATTATGTTTTAGGATTTAATAATTTTTCTTGTTTACGTGGAAAATTAAAATCCATTGAAATATATATTCACTTAGCACTCGAGAATATCTGCATGCCTCTGCACTATACCAAATGAATATATAACTGCTTATTTTACATACACAAATTACCATTTCTCCATTTCTCTCTTCCATAGTACTTATTTTTTTTTTTTGCAAAACCTTATCTTTACTATACATGAAATAAGTACTGTTCTCTGGAGCAATGAGTTGCAGGCTCATATGCCGCAGGAAACCCTCTAGATGCATGTCTAACACTGGTGTTTTTTTCTTCTTGTTTTTCAGATTCAAGGCCTCTTCCGGATGTAGCTCTGACTGGCAAGTGCACCCGTGAATGTGATGAGTATGGCCACTCAGACTCCTGCTGGATGCCAGTGCGCACTTCCCCTGAGAGGAAGAAGAGCCAGCCCAAACTCTCCACTTTCATGCCTGTCGATGAACGAGGAAGCCAGGAAAAGCTGGCCAATGGCGAAGCTGCCATCATGGGTGATCGCAACAGAAACCTCCTGAACAAAAAGTTGACCTCATCCTACGAGACCTTCAGTGCAGCTAGTTTCAGCAAAAGTGAGGAAGCCAACCCTGAGGATATTCCTTTAACAAAAACAGGGGAATATAAGCCATCTCCTGTCAACACTCTCACTAGAAGAGAAGTTTACCTGTAGGCTGTCAAGGAGCGACAGCAAAGTTCTTTTCATGTATGAGGAGAGTTAAGGGCAAAACCATTACAAAGTAAAACCATTTAATCACAAGGAGGGGGCTACCAAAGAGACAAAGCTTTCCTGCCACTTTCGCCTCCAAATCAGGCCTTTAGTGATATTGTTTGCCTGATAACGATGTACAAAGTAGAATCCATTCTTGTCACTTGCATGTCTACACCCTTCACTGAGCCCCAACATCCACTCTCTTTTTCCTACCCCTCCCCAAATAACAACAACAAAAAAAGATGATTGCAAGTTCTTTTCATGGTAACAAGTATGATTAGCAGAACACAGCACACCCTCATTATCCCCAATCTGAAGCATGATTTTGGTCACTTTGAGTTATTTGAGTGTCATCTGACCGACTAAGAAATGCAGGACCGGTGAAAATATACTTCAGACATGAGATTAACAATTTATTATTGTGACAGTCAGCCCTTTGGAATTAATAATAATCCCTTTAATGGTGCAGTCTTTATATAGGGGACCTTTTTGAAAAAGTTGATAAGGAAGACTACAGCTTTAATAATTAAACAAAAATTAAGAGCAAAGTAAAACTCAGTGGGAGAATGCAGTCCCAAGATGCCATATGTTATTATTATTTTCAGGTCAAGGGCATTCACTTCTTTTCCATACATTCACAGATTATACTCACCCAGTCTTGACACATCAATTACATGAATTATGACTTGCAAAATATGTTTTGGAATAGAATCACTAATGAATGAACTTGAACTATTATGTCATTATGAGGCCAAAGATCACACGACAGATCAGGGATGTAATGAGGTTGATTTGGTCTTGACATAGAAATCCACTAAACAACAGAAGCAACGGTATCCATTTAGACACAGATACACTCAGATATTAACCTGTTTTATATTAACTCTTTTCCCAGGAAAAAGTCTCATTTGAAAATGCATTTTAGTTGAATGCTCAAAAAAATAAAGAACTAATGAATCACAAGTTTAGTATGATAGGCAACTGATCAAAGCCCAAGTCTAGTCTCATATGATACTGTCAGGGAAGGTTCTACTTTTTAAAGTCATATTGATGCATAGTGAGATATGGAAAGACACACTGGAATTTGATTTTAGGAGGTCTCCTATTGTCATTTTAGGATCCCAGCTTTTCTTGATGATCCTATTGTCCTTTCTAAATTATTGCGTTTTTTCACTTGGTCAGAACAGAAGTGCATTAATTTCTAATTCTGTGCAATACAGAAACATTTTGAGACAACATTTAAGTAATATAACCCCTTGATTGACTTTGATTAGAATATTATTTGATATGCACCTTAAACAATCTCTACACAAGAAAGACTGAGTCCTGGACAGTAATATTTATCACACTATATGCATCTCAAATTTGTAAAATATGTAGATTTGTCAAGGGATACAGAATATGCAGATTTTGAGATCTTTGCTCTATGCAAGATGATTTTTAAAAACTGAAATTTGAGCTGGGACATTCGGAAGAAAGTGACAATCCGTGGAAAGAAAAGGGGATGCCAGGTAAAGAGGACAAATGTTCTCATCACGGAATGTTGGTACCTTGGTAAAGGCATAGCCTTGATGACTTTCTACAAAACTGTAGAGACACTGTAGCTTTGGGTAGTTTCATGCTTTGCAGAAATTCTTAGACTCTAAGGTGAAGAAACCTAGGCTATAGGTTCATAATTCACAGTAGGTCATCAAAACACTTTGTCTTTGAGGGATATTTCTCTGGTGGATCTTTTGGGATCATTTCCTTATGCTCTTTCTTAAGTGGAATTTTCCTTTTGATGTTAGTTTATGTATAATAGGTAGAATGAAACAAGATGTAATTGAGATTAAAAAACATTGGACTAAAATATCAATAATTGAACATGCTTATGTTTGGTTATGATTTACACTATGGAAAGATTAAATTTTAGAACTTTGTTAGAAAACTGCATTCAAGCAGTTCTGCCTTGTATAATCTGTAAGTACCTATTAAGACAAAATACTTCTAAAGATACTTATGAAAATGTATACATATTTTTCTTGCACGTGACAAAGGAAATAGTTGCATAACACTGATGTTCAACACTTTTTTATATGCATATTTCTTTCTTTCATGGGACACTTGAAGCTACTAGATAGCTCATTTCACTCTTAAATCCTTTGGTTGTCTATTAAGCTAATACAGGTCACACTGGACCTACAGATTTATTCAATCCACATTCCACAATGATGTTTGCACCACATGCCAGGCAGCCATGTCATTGTCATTTAACGTGTGAACCTCTCTTTAGAACTAAAATGGATGTGAAAGAATAAAACTCAGTGTACTGTAAGTATTTGAAGTAATTCTAGTAGAATTAGTTATCATAACATGTTTATTATATAATGAGCTGGCATGACACAGAAATATATTTTGTGTTTGTATGACTTTTATTTTGAATAGGTTAAATCTGGTGCCACTCCATATATAGAGTGCTTTTGAAAAAAAAATAAAAACAAAAAAATAAATAAATGAGTGAATGCAAAATAAGCAACTGTGCCTTTTATACCTCTTGTTATGGTAAAAAACAAACAAACAAACAAAGGGTTGTTGGGTTTGGATATTGAGGGGAAAGGGGCTATTCCCAACTTTTTTGATCCTGTATATTTATCCATGTTTATTTTCTGAGAATAAATAATATATTAAAAATTTGCCTTCTGACAAACTCGGATAATAGACCAGTCTTAAATATTGTTCATTCATAAGATAGGATTCAGGCATTAATATGGGGCTGCTTAAATCTCACTGGACAATGAAATCATTGGTTTTACAATCACATAGGAAAGTGTTATCAGGGGTGAAATGAGTCCATTTTGCAAGGTAGAATGTTGATTTAGAAATCTTATTTTTTCATTTTTTTAGGTGTTCTTTAATTTTTGGTTGTATAGTATATAAACTCTCCTTGTTTTCTGTACACAAACTCTCAAGTGGACTTCTGCATGATTATACATTAGGACACACTTACAAATTGAGTAACTGTAAAAACGTATGTGTATTTAAATGTCTGCAGCATCTGTTTAAAGTCAACTGCTCTGTCTGAATCTCCAGATACTATTGTTGTCTGATTTTTTGACTGGCCTGTTGTCTGAGTTTTAAAAACAAAGGAGGCATTATTTTTATGAGAGGAAGAACTAAGGTGGAACACAGGATGTGTGCCTGAAAGGCTACCCTGGGGAGGCCGGGTTAGAGGAAAATAAAAAGGAAACACACAGGCCAGAGAGAAATTGCCAGGAATCAAACAGCCATCTTGAAACAGTTGGGAGAAATCTTAAGACCTATGACATTTCAAATGATAGGTTATGTTGATCATAAATAAATAGCTGCATCCTTAAGATAATAAATAAAAAGGAGAAAAGTTCAACAGGAATATGAGGAAGCTTGTGGGTGGTGTGTGTGAGACATCTGGATGCAGCGCCATTCGTTCAGCTACCTAGGGTTTACTTTCAGACTACTTGTCTTACGTTTTAAAGCACTTGCATTCCGTGTGGTACGATCTGTTTGTAATGTTAATCACTGACTATTGTTCTGCTACTTGGATGTTGATAGTGAAGCAGAGAACAATTAATCATCATTGACTATGTCACTATGCACGCGACTTTGCTAAACATGGCGAAATGTATTAAACACTCGTCCAACTATTTATGAAATCCTTTACATAATTTAATTTGCTTTTGTACAGTTTTATGTAAATAAATTGCTTGTCATTTTTGTCTTTACAAATTAAAATATAACATGATCAAATGGTTTCACCTTTGTAAGTGTGCTTCTCTGTTGACTCGTAATTCCATTTTGACTGGCAAAAAAGTGAATGACTAGCTGTGTCGTTTTGATTTAATATGGATTGCTTTCTGCTAGCTTTAGGTAAAGCAAGTCAGATGATGAGATGATAATTGAACCCTGTGTCAGGCAGGGACTCTCGACAGGTGTCAGACACGGAAGTATACCATTAAGAAGTAAGAATAAAACTTGGCTCAGATTAACTTTATCAACCTGGATCAAACCTTTTAGAAAGTCTGGTACCAGGCAATTAATTCTCAACACATTTAAATACAGTACAATTTGGGGGAAAATTGGAAAAACTTGGGACATAAAAAAAAAAATCCAGGTAGAATACAATCCCAGGAACACAAGAAAACATAATTACACTGAACTTAACTCAGGGTAAATGTGATTTCTTCCAAGAATATCGGCTAACTGTCTTAGTTTAAGGGTGTAATGAAAAATCTGCCCTGGTCTTTGTCACACAAATGTCATACAGGTCATTCATTTTGGCTAATAGCCACCTCTAGTCCTGGTTGTAGGAATTTGAGAGAGCTTCCTGGCTACACAGGTAGTGTAAGGGTCATTTGAGCTGTTAGCTACCTTTGCTCCTGATTGTGAGAGCCTTGGGAGCCTCTGGCTGTAAAGGTCATTATATTACTAGTCACCTCTGGTTCTGATTGTAAGAGCTTGTTATGGCCTGGTCCAACAGATAACATAGATCACTAAGCTATTAATAACTTCCAATTCCCAGCTTTCTGGATGGAAGAACAGGTTTTATGCCCATTCCTTTGATACGACATTGCTACGTGCTTAACATTCCTGATTTTTCCTGGAGGTCTCTGGGTACAAGACCCTTCTGGCTCCCAAACCATCTGTAATTAGCATATTACTTTTCTTAATAATAGAATGGAACTTATATTATTCTCCAGTCATCAAGATATTTCTGTGGCAGTGACATAACTAGCCTTAAGATATTATACATAAGAACTTTATTTTTTCTTTGAGATAAGGTTTCTGTGTGAAACAGTCCTGTCTATTCTGGAACTCACTCTGTAGACCAAGATAGTCTTGCACTCAAAGAGATTCACCAGCCTCTGTCTCCCAAATGCTGGGATTAAAGGCATGCACCACCACCACCATCCGTCCTAAGAAGAAAAAAATTATGACAAAATACCTTTTTAAGTTTTATTTATTTTCTGTTCAGTGTTCTGTCTGCATGTATACCTGCAGTCCAGAAGAGGGCACCAACAATGTTTATAATCCACCATGTTGTTGCTGGGAATTGAACTCAGGACCTCCAGAAGAGTAACCGGTGCTCTTAAACTCTGAGCCATCTTGCCAGTCCACACAAAATACTTTTAACAAAACCTTTCTAACATTGGTACATACAAAAATTTCACCCTTAAGATCAATTTAACTCCAAATAAGAATGTACCTCAATGTAGGATTATGAACACCATTTATTATTGATGTTTTGTGATCTACGGAATTAAACTTAGGACCCGGTACCTATGATCTTCTATAGATACACATTCCAAGCCTGCAGAATTCTTGTATTTCATTTGAATTAATGACAACTAGAAAATCATTGCAACTTAAAATATATTTCATATGAGGTACAGGGAAAAAATCATTTGAAACTAAGAATAGAATATATACTTTAGCCCCTTTTTATTTATATATACATATATCTCTTTTATATGTCTTTAAAAATAAATATCTTTTATATATGTTTAAAGCATTAGTTACCCTTTGTATCTTAATGTTTCTATTTGCATTAGTTGGAAGGTTATGTCCTTAAACTTAAAGCATACTACTTTGCTCATGATGTTGGTATGTTCAAACAACTGAATTCTCTAATCCCCAGGTCACGCCTTCCTTTCAGTCCTGAGTCTTGATAGAGTATTTTCTGTGTGTAGTGATATATCGCAAGGGGTGTTTATACCATCTTGCCACAGCAAGAAGAGCTGAATTATAAAAATCCTCAGCTTGAATAAGCCTGTTTCTCTCTCCACAGTTTGAAAAACTCAGTTTTATCTTTCCTTTTATTTTTTTTTCTTAAATGGGATGATATATACTTTTCAAGTCAATGATATCCTGGTAAATTGACTTTTATTGGCAATCTTTGTTTTCTAATGAAGGAAATGGGATGAAGTATGATGAGGAAATCTGTTGCAGGACGTAATGAAGGAAGCAATGATATGTCCATCCATTTGACTTTCTGTCTCTCTAACAGTAAAACTAAACATCAGTACACCTTATAAGAAACAAAAATGTCATGTACTACTTTACTTTGAAGTCTTATGATGAAAGTGTTTTACAAAGCAAAATTAAAAGTCCTCAGATATATAAATATAGCAAAGTACTTTAGAAAATATATAAACACACAGTAGGTAAACATGAATAGATAACTTATTAGTTAAAACTTCTTACATCCTTTACAAGGGTTAGGTCCTCAGCATTCATTCTAACTGAAGGGAATCTCACATCCTCTTCTGACCCTCACAGGCATCCCCACACACGTAACAGACACACAAACACACTTAGATAAATAAAACTATCCAAAGTAAATAAAAGCTACACGGTCTTGATTCTCAGGCCGAGAGTAGATTGCCATTTTGAAGCTTAGCACCGAGATGCCATCACTGTTCCTTGTCTTTAGACTGTATGTTACAGTTTTGCAGAGTTTCTTGGGATTTATCTAAATGTTCTCATAACACTTGCACACTCTCATTACAATTTTTAGAGATTACTAGGGTCATACAGGGAGGTGGATTTTATGGTCACTAGATACTTTTAAAGTGATAATAAAAATTTGAACACTCATTTCTGCTAGTATTGATGTTTATCCATTTAAAGACTCAAGTACTGATCAAAATAATTTCACACACTGAGTGGCATATACATGAATATAGTTCTCATCATACAAAACAGGAATTTGGAAAGCGGTATACTCAATGTGCCGATGGGCAGTAATACATTGTCTCAAATTATGACTATATATATATATATATATATATATATATATATATATATATATGTACACACACACACACACACTTTCTCCTGACTACTCATGACCTTGTGTATTGGAGATGTGTTTATGGTAGAACTTTGCAAAATAGTATAGCTTTAAGGACCAAAGTTATCACAACTAAATATTCTCACCATCAAAATACTGCTGTAAATATAGTTTTAACAACCTATACTGATTACTCATTTTGTTTTCTTCCTTTTTTTTCCTTCATTTCTTCCTTCCTCCCTCCCTCCCTCCCTCCCTCCCTCCCTCCCTCCCTCCCTCCCTCCCTTCTTTCTTTCTTTCTTTCTTTCTTTCTTTCTTTTGACTAAACTGTGCAAAGAAGACATCTATTAAGTAAGAACTTCTTTAGTTGTTTTCCAAGCCTCCACTTCTTGTATTCTCATTCCGAAATCTTCTCTTTCCTTGAGAAGTGGTTTGCAGTGTATGTGTGTGTGTTTTCTCTTTTGGAAAACAAACCTAGTTTTCTGAGGAGACTGGAGTGATTTAAGCATCTAATCCAGTTCTAGAAGATTTGCACACAATCATCATTATTTTCATGGAAATATAGAACATCAACTCCTTGAGCTCCAGAAAGGAGCTTGGATAGGGACTAAATTCCTCATTTGTTTATTTTCTCTTATCTTTATTCCCTGCTCCAATGATTGTTTATAAACTGCATGAAGGTGATTAACCAAGATAATATGAATTCTATAAGCTATAGGGAATAAGGAAAGAATAGAAATGTTAAAATGTGCAAAGCTGGAAATATATGCTCTTCTTTACCTCTGTTTTACCCTGTTGTATTTATTTGATAAATGGAAATTTTATTCCTGGGTTGATATTTATACACATGACTCATACAGAAATAATTTTGTCTTCTTGTTGAACCTCCTGAGGAAAGATAAACTGGTTAATAATCCATAAATGTAAAAATTTGCCATGAATACTTTCCAAAAATGTTAAGCAAATATACTTCACATGTGAAATTCAGTGCTATTTTTCCATTAAAAGTTATGACTCAAATGATTAATTAAGAGAAAGGTCATAAAAAAAGATGAACGAGGTCCACAGTGTAATGCTAGATATATACTCATGAAGATTAGAATGGGATTTGAAAAATAAAAGTGTTAATTAATGTGTCTAATTTTAAAAATAGTCCAACTAAAGAAACAACAGTATACAAAAATTTAAACAGAGATAAAAATAAAATATTTCGTTTTTGCAATTTATTTGAAAGTTCATTACAATCCTCTAGACTTTGTAAAATAAGAAATAACTAGATATGATCATATCAGTATTTCTAAGTAATCTCACTGCAGAATCACATGGAACATTTTATTGCAGCTTTATGGGTTGCTATAAAAATTTGACCACATATTTAAAGCATTTTATAGTACATTTATATAAAAGAAGTGGGGGTGAAAATATTAGAAATAAGCAAAGAAGTAAAGTCGTTAACTAGCTTATTTATTTAGAGCTTTAACAGCTGCACGTATATATAAATTCTTTTACA
This sequence comes from Myodes glareolus, assembly GCF_982192425.1. NCBI lineage: Eukaryota > Metazoa > Chordata > Mammalia > Rodentia > Cricetidae > Myodes > Myodes glareolus. The sequence continues at coordinate 48,694,659 of NC_142033.1, read as the reverse complement.
GAGCCTGCAGGACAGCTGAAGTACACTATAGGAGCATTTAAAAAAAAAAAAAAAACACCTAAAATTGCCAGGGAGACAGGAGATGATGCTTTTAACGGAAGGAACCATCCTCAGTGACCTCAAAGCCTTGTAATGTTATTAACATTTCCATTTAAATGCTTTGACCACCAAGGCTGCAGTCTTTCCTTTTCCAAGTTGCATTAAAACCCCATGCCTAGATCATGGAAGGTAGACTCCATGAGACATGCATGAAGGCCTCCAGTCACTAGACTATTACCCTCTGCCCCTAATAATTAAAAGAGTCTTATCCTGTATGTGTTCAGTAACTTTAGAGGTGAGAGTTTTCTTTTATTCAGAGAATTAAAAGCCTTAAGCACAGTTCTACTGAAGTACTGAGAATCATTCACTTGGTAGAGCACAAAGTAGCTATTCATATATACAGCATGAAAGCCACACAATAAGAATACTATGATGAGAGTAGCAGCATGAGTCAGGTGAGATGTTTTGTTCAAAATTGTATGTAATCAATGTGTTATATATCAATTGGTGTTTAAAGAAAACATTTAAAGAATATGTCATTGTTTGCATCAGTTGTTTAAATTAACTCAAGTAATTAGGAAAAATGTTTATAGATGGAGCTAGAAAACATCATATTGAGTGAGGTAGCCCAGACCCACAAAGGCAAATATCATATGTACTCACTCATAAGTGGTTTTAAACATAAAGCAAAGAAAACCAGCCTACAAATCACAATCCCAGAGAACCTAGACAACAATGAAGACCCTAAGAGAGACATACATGGGTCTAATCTACATGGGAAGTAGAAAGAGATAAGATCTCCTGAGCAAATTGGGAGCATGGGGACCATGGGAGAGGGTTAAAGTGGAGGAGGGAGGAAGGAAGGTGAGCAGAGAAAAATAAAACCAATGAATTGAGAGAGAGAGAGAGAGAGAGAGAGAGAGAGAGAGAGAGAAATGTTAAATTCCAAAACATTGGATTATTTCATCTCATAATGTGCCTAAAAGAAATTATGTAACAAACAAAGAACACATACACACAAACAAAAGTATTTGGTTATCAATCTCTTTTGATATTGGGTATTGATTTTATATCTCAAAAAGATGATATGATAATAAATTCAGAGATTGCCACATCAAACTAGCACAAAGGAAATAATGCAATACAAAATCTGTTAATGAACCCTAAATTATTTATTTAAATACAAAACTTATATTTTGGATAAAATATAGAAAATATGTGTGGACACTACGCTACCTCCATTAGTTAGTTTCATTGTTACCATTTGCGTAGTTTTAGAGGCTAAAGCCCATTTGGTTTGAAGCATGGTGATGGAGAAATTGTTGAAGAGTCAAGGTGCTTACTTTACCAATTTAAGGAAACAGAGAGAGATATGGAAAGGGCTTGGAGGCAAAGTCTAATTTTCCAGGGCATGCAACTAGTGACTTATTTCCTACAATTATACTCAGCCTCCTAAAAATTTAATAACATCAGATAAAACTAATGGATTAATAATCCATCAATGGATTAACCCATTAATTATGTAGAGCCTTCATGGTCCAATCACTTCCCCAGTGTCCATCAGTTGGTAACCAAGGCCCTAAATTTGAGCTTCCAGAAGACAATTTAGTTCCACGAGTGTGAAAACTGGATTGTTTCCTAACTGAATCCTCCAATACAACTATGTCTGCAGCCTCAATCTGGAATTATTATAGACTTTTTTTGGAAATTAGTAATAGTGGATTTTGTTAATTATCTAGAAATTAAACCCCCAAAAACATGGCTGTAAAAATCTATATCTCTTGTGTGATACAACTGATATCCTCATCAAGCAAAATAATCTTGGAGAACAATCAAAGAAAACATAAAGTACATTCTTTAGTTGTGTGGGATGGGTTCATGTCAGTAATCATTTTGTTAAGGAGAAATAATGATGAGAACGCTGTCATACTGGAAATCTTTTCAAAGTTTCAGATGCTATTGGCAAGGAGTTGGTGAATGGAGCAAACTGCTTGGCTCCTATGGCAAGACATTCAACATTTCCTGAGTCCTCAATACTGGTCTCCTTTGCCCTGTGCCCCATGCTATGCCAAGCACCAGAGTGTATGAAACAATGTTTAACTTACTGCTTGTTGATTTCTTTGCTTAAATTGCTAAGAATACTCCAGATAGCTTGTTGCTGATTCTCGCTACTTTTTACTAGATAAAAACAACATAACCGGTGATTTAAATTTCTCTCTGCTTGAAATTTATATGTGCTTCACAGACAGTATTTTGTTTCCCCTGGGTTTCAAGGCTCCAAGTCATCAGAGAAACATTCACACTTGACTATAAATGAAAGTCATATGATTATAATGGTATTATCATAGGTGGAAAAATAATCTTCACTCTATTGTAATCAAGCCCAAGTCGGATGAATCATCTTAGTTCTTCAGTTGAGATGACAGCTCCAATTTTTATTTTGACTCTTCATAAAGGGCAACACAATATGTAAACAGAAGGATATAGTCAGGCTTAATTCCAATCTGTGATACAAATATAAAAAAGACTCAGGACAGAAGATGGGAGCCAAATTACCAGAAGCTAATTTGAAAATAGCATTTGAATTGATTACTTTCATCATACTTCTTAGAAAGAAGGGTATGACCTCTGGATTGTTAGCTCCCCTACATCACAGACAAAGAATTTACCCAGCTGGTACTTCTTCCAGATCTTAAATCACTAATATCAGGTAGGATTTATTTATTTCACTCAACAATTGTGAACATCAGTCTAGGATAACTGAGATGATTCTATTAAGCCAATTTATTTATCTTATTGACTTGATTTGATTATAATAATTATGCAGGCTTGTTTATAACTGGGTAAGACATAGCATAAGTTATGAACTAAGAACCTAATTAGAAAGCAAATTTCACAAAGTAAGATCTTTTTGTTTACTTGTTTTGTTTTGATTTTGAGACACGGTTTCTTTGTGCAGCCCTGGGCTATCCTGGAACTTACTCTATAGACCAGGCTGACCTTGAAATCAGAGATCTGCCTACGTCTGCCTCTTCTGGGATTCAAGGTGTGAATCATCACTGCCCAGCTGTAATATGACAAAGATACAGCTTCACTTCTAAGTCTTCACCAATTGTGTAGGAAAACTTGTTGGTAAATCTGTAATTCTGGCCTTCAAGATGTATAGATGGAAGTTCTGTCCCGCCAGGTCCTGCAGCCATTCAGTCCTGAAGAAATACACAGAAGCTGATATTAATTATAAAAGGTTTGGCCTATTATCTCAGGCTTATTAATAAGTAGCTCTTATAATTTAAATTAACCAATAATTTCTTTCTATGTTTAGTCATGTGACTTGGTAACTTTTCTCAGTGAAACATTCTCATCTTGCTGCCTCTGTGTCTGTCTGCATCTCTATTTTTCCTCCTCTCTCTTCTAGATCTTAAATCAGTAGTATTTAAGAATTCTCACAGTCTGGTTGTCCCACCTTTCTTCCTACCTGGCTACTGGCCAATCAGTGTTTTATTAAACAAATATGAGTGACAAATCTATACAGTGTACAAAGCATTATGCCACAGTGGTTTCTTTTCTTTTTTTAAAAAGGCCCTGAATCTAATCTCCTTTATTTAGTTTTTTTTCCTGACTATTGTCCATAACAACTTGTAACCAACACACTAAACAAAGACAAACATCCATAATCTATTTTGGGGGGATGTGGGCATAGTTTTCTTGACTACTTCCTGCTTATTGGGGATGCAGGTAATATTATGGGTAACAAAGAAAATTTAGAATTATGGTCAAGTTCTGAGTGGATTATTCTGTGAGGCTGGATCATGGCAGCCAGTAGCCTGGAACATGGTCTAGATGAAGAACTCAGAAAAAAGTGCAAGAGAGGTGCTCTGAAACATTGCATCATCTGGGCTATCTATTCCCATTGGAGATTTTTCAGGGGTCTTTTCTGATCAAACCTTAATTTTCTTAACCAAGAATAAATCCACAGCCTCTCATTTCCTCCGGAAACAAAAGTAAAAATAAGGGAGATTCTCCTAATTAACCAAGGTCCATTAACAGCTAAGGATGCTCTAATTCAGAAGAATATTTCTGAAGCCATATCATATCTGCAGTAAATCTACCTATGTATCATTTCTCTTAAATTATTTCATTTGTCGCTTTTTTCATGAAGGGTGAATATAGTTTGTAAAATTATGTAAGGTATACAAAACCAGTCCTGCATATTTGGAGTAGAGTGATGAGAAATAGATAATAATCACCTTGTTTTTTAAAAGAGGTGAGATGCATACATGAGGGAGGGAAATATTGGGTCCTAAATCAATGTATAATCCTTGAACCTCAATATAATCAGTGATAAGAAAATAAATGTTTTTGGGGAAATTGTGGGTATCTCTCTTGGTCTATGCTGGAAGCATAGATACTCAATATTAGGGAGCAAAGCACAACCAAAACCATCTGAGAAAATAGTAATCTAATAGCTCCAAGTCAGGCTTCTGGGACATGTGGTAGAGTGATGTGAGCTTCAGAGGACTTGGGAAGCTCAGCCTCTGTGGTCTTGACAGTTACAGCTGACATCAGCACTTTCTTTAGGTGTTCCACATTACTGACACCTCCAATTTTCTGTATACCTTCTTGTATTACTCTCTTTCCTGTTGCTATAATAAAATACCTTGATCAAAAGCAACTTGTAAAGGAAGGCTTTTTGTTTATTTATTAGGTTTTTTTTTGGGGGGGAATTACTAGATGCATTCCATATAGTTGAGGGCAAGTAAAACAGCACATCAAGGCAAGAGCTTCAAGGCTTGAATAAAGCTGAAACTGTGAGAGAAAGCTGCTCCCTGTCTTCCTCCCAGGCTCCTAGGAGTCCAGCAACCTTTCCTATTTTAGACAGCACAGGCCTAAGTTCCCAGGGATCATGGCATCACCTACAGATAGCATTCCCATTTCCTAGCTGTGTCATGCTGACAGCAAAACTAACCGTTATACGACTGAAACAGACTTGTTCTCACATATGCATGCTTCTCTCTTTTGGATGATGCGTTCCCAGACTCTGACCACATCACGAATCCCTATTTCTAATGCTGCTTTTCCTGCTGCTGCCCAAATCATGCATCTCTCTTTTGGATTCTGCTTTCCCAACTCTGATTACACCATGCGTCTCTCTTTCAGATGCCACTTTCTCCGACTCTAACCACATCACATACTGATAAATTCCCAGAAATCTCTTTGAACTTCGTGGGAAGCCTTATGACTCCACAAGTCCTGCCTTCTAAAGAAGAGCTACATGGGAAATAGCTCAGGCTCACATTTGCTGGAGCTATGCATACCTATGCTGCTTAAACTATGGGAACAAGGCTTCCTGAGTGCATAGACAGACTGAGGAAAACAGTTCTAAGGGAGGAAATATTGTGAATAGTATGAGGTAGAATTCTGTTCTAATGAAAATTGAAACCTGAAATCCTGGGATGTTGGTGATTCTTGGAGAGCCCTCAAGGCATCTTTTCTATCCTTGTTATGCAAGGTACTTGGCTTACTTTATATGGTGGAATCTCGTAAGTAAACATGCCATAACTTCAAAAACTGCTTTTGTGGGCAAACCATAATTGTTTCAACAGTTTTGACTCCATTTTTTTTCCCCACTGATTATGACTGCAGATCTGACAACATAGTCAGAAGCATCATGTTATCCCAGGCAAGTTGTATACATGCAAACTTAACCTTTTCTCCGCAAGTTCAATTAGCCCATCTCCTTTAAAGTCAGGTGTTCATGTTTCCAAACACAATATATAAATAAGTTATTTGCCAGGATTTAAGGAGAATGGCTTCACGTCCAGTTCCCAACAAATATCCTATTTCCATCTGAAACCTTATAACACTGACTTTTAAAACTGCCCCAAATTATACCAGTATTTTTTTCTTCTTAGACCACATCAAAATTTATCAGTTGTCAGGTATGATTTCAGGACCAACCTTCCTCCATATACCAACCTTCCGTTTTCAACTTTTCATTGCTATCACAAAACAACTGAGAAAAATGAGCCTTTTTTTTTTTTTAAAAAAAAAGGTTTATTTGGCTTAAAGATACAGAGATTTCTTTTCTTTTTTAAAAAGGATTTACTTATTGTTATTTTATGTTCAATGGTGTTTCTCTTTCATGTACATGTGGTTGAAGGTGTCAGAGACTCTGGAACTGGTATTACCCCAGTTCTCTGAAAGAGCAGTCAGTGCTCTTAGACACAGAGATATCTCTCCAGCCTGAGATTTCATTTTTTGTTCAGATGGTTTTATGTTGAGATCTTTGACCCATCTGGAGTTGAATTTTATGGAGTGTTGATAAGTATGGACTTATTCCCATTCTTCCACATTCAACCATCCAGTTTGACTGCATCATTTGTTGACAGTGTTGCCTTTTTTCCAGTATGCATTTTCTAAAAAAAAATTTAAAAAAATTGCGTGTGTAGGAGTTTGATTTTAACACATCTCCTTTTGTAGGTTAGAAAATTTGTCTTCTAAGACTTTGCTGAAAGCATTTTCTATGACTTCAACCTGAGTTTCTTCTTCTTCTTCCATTCCTATTATTCTTAGACTTGGACTTTCTACAGAGTCCCATATTTCCTGTATGTTTTGTTTCAAAATTTTTATTTTTTGGAATTAACAGTTTCTTTGATGAGATAGCCATTTCTTCTATCATGTCTGGAATGCCGGAGATCCTCTCTCCCATTTCATATTTTCTGTTGGTAAGACTTGACTCTGAAGTTCCTGTGTAAGTTACTAAATTTTCATTTTCAAATTTCCCTCAGTTTTGATTTTCTTTATTGATATATTTCTACTTTTAAGTCTTGAACTGTTTTATTCATTTTTCCCATTGTTTATGTTTTCACAGAGTCTTTTTAAAGGAATTTGTTTCCTTTTTAAGAAATATTTTCACATATGCGACCATTCTACCACATTTGCAAGTGCTATTTAAAGGTTTTTGTTTTTTGCTTCTAATTTTCACCATTCTCAGGGCCTACTGTGGTAGGGTTGCTGGATTCTAGTAGAAATATATTGTTCCAGGAATTATTGTGTTTTTATACCATCATCTAGGCATCTGGGAATAGAAAAATTGTATTTCTAGGTAGTGATATCTGGTTTAGTCTTTGTTGGGTGGTTGGTTTGTTCTTTGATTTCTGTTATCCTCTCTGGTTCTTATGAGAGGATAGTGGCTGTGTTGCCAGGTAGTGAATTCTCCTAAATTCTGATAGGTGTGGCCATTGGGTGCCTTGGATAAAATGTGTTTCTAGGTGTTGGGAGCTGATACTTAACAATGGGGAAGGACTTAGGGGGTGGTAAGAGGGTTCGTAGGAGGGAGGAAAACAGAGTGTTCCACCAGACTCTATTCATTCCCTTACAAATACAGATGCTATAGAATGTGTCAAATGGGGGCAACACAGGTCAAATAATTCCAGAATAACTCTGAATAGAGTATGCTAAAGTTTTTCTTTATTATAAAGGAAAACTCACAGAACAGGATTGGGGTGTCCAACATCATGGTGTGAAGAGCAGGAATAGAGGGGCAAGCAGGCAGGCCTGGGGCCTTTTGGCACCCCAATGCCACACCTCAATCTGGTCCAGCGACTCAAAGGCCATTGGATGAAAGTGGTTCCACATCACCTTCCCTCCCCTTTTTAAATAAGAAAGTTCCAAATTGAATACAAAACTATATGCAATAAGAATAGATATCAAGTATAAAAATTAAAACTATAACCAGCATAAACAATATTAAGCAAGGATTATATGCTAAATGTTTCAATAATCATTCTATCCTAAGGATCCTAATCCTTATATGAGAAATGGCCTCACTAAATCATAAGCAAAAAGTAACTATGACTATCTAGTCTTCAACCCCATCAAAGGCCTGAGAAAGGAGATAATATTACTTGAGAGGCAGGAAGTACAATCAAGCAGCTTCCAAAATGTGCAGTAAATGACATTGACAACTGGCTACATGGGCAATCACCAAAAGTCTCATTTGCAATGTTTGAGCAACCATCTTTGGCTAAACCCTAGAATGATTGACAGACTGTTTTCAGAGGCAAGAAAATTTTTTCAAAACTGTCTTACTCTGTCTTGGCAAGGATTGGCAGTCTTTTTTATCTTGTATCCTGCTAGTCCATTCTGGACAAGGCGCATTTTGTCAGTGGTCGAGGCATAGGCAGTTCCTTGCCCAAAGACCAGTTTTGCCAAGAAAAAAAGAAGCTCCAAGTGTGCCATTTTTGGTGCTCAACATTTTCTCAGGAATAAATCAGTGCTGCCAGGAGCAATCGTGTCTCATATCAACAGAGCCTTAAGTTAATTAAATGCCATGTTCTACTACTGTTTGAAGTGGTTGAAGATTATCTATCTATGCAGAATACAATCTCTATGTATCTAAAGAACCTGATTAGTTTAATTGTAAGTATGACAAAAACGAATGACTATTGATCTATAAATCTACCTGTATAATTTAAAGACTAAGTCTTTATTCTAATATGAATTAGAATACTAAACAATCTTAAAGCAACTTGGTAGCAATTGAGAAAAATGACCTCAAAATATAAACAATGTACAAATATCTTGATCAGAGGTAGAAATGTATAATGCAATATGAGAAATATATCCTAAAATTGTATCAATATACAAAATGTCTTAAACAGAGGATTCCCCTCTGTTTTCTGTGATTACCATTGGTTAATAAAGAAACTGTTTGGGGCCTATAACAGGGCAGAGCTTAGCTAGGTGGAGAAAACTAAACTGAATCCTGGGAGGAAGAAGGTAGAGTTAGGAGAAGACATGGAGCCACTGTCTGAGACAGACATGCTAAAACTTTACTGGTGGGTCATGACCTCGTGGTGATGCACAGGTTAATCAAGATGAGTTAAATTAAGATTTAAGAGTTTGCAAATAAGAAGCTAGTGCTAATGGGCCAAGCAGTAATTTAAATAATATGGTTTCTGTGTGATTATTACAGAGTCTGGGCAGCTGGGAAACAAACAAGCAGCCTTCTTTACAACACAAGACAGCATGGTTTCTATGACCCCTGTGCTCATGAGAGCCATGGACATCACCACAGACTCCACCGAGCTGCAGCAAGAGCATGGACCCAAACATGGTACTAGTCAGCGTAGGCCTGGATGTCACCATGGTCCCAGGTGGCAGTGCAGAGTACAAGGACTGGCATGGCCTTCTTGGCAGTATGGCCCTCTGGCCCCAAAATAGCCTTAGGTGGCAGTCAAGACCCCTGGCATTGGTATGGTCTTCTAGTGTCTAAGGAGCCACAGATAACAACATAGACCCTGACTGTAGCAGGGCCATGGACAATACCTCGGCCCCAGTTGACAGCACTGGTCATCCAAATCTGCCTGGCCACAGAAGTATGGTATACCTTTGAATGGAAACATTGTTATAGCTTGCAACTCAGACCGTATAAATTAGCATGGTGCCTGGTGTTACCATGGGCCAGGGACATCAACACAGACCCTGGCCGTGGCATGACCACACTTCCAGACATGGTCTTAGGCAGAATCCTGAACCAAGATATCACCATGGCCCTAGGTGGCTGCACAGGTCACCCAGATTGGCATGTCCCTGGCAACAGTGTAGCTCTCCAACACCAATGTGGTCCACCATAGGCCATTACATGACCCCCATTGGTAACAGGCAAGCTCCACTTCTTAAAGTATATCCCTAAAATAGCACAGATTGGAGGTCAAGTCTTTAACACATAAATCTATATATTCCAAATGTATCACAGACCGGAGACAAACCCTTTAATACATAGACCTCAAAACCCTTATAGCAATCTTCCTAAGAGCAGAAGAATGGGCTAATTTTAGATGATAAGTAGGAATATTGAAAAACTGGAGTAATTCTTGTGTTTCGCTTCCTTAGTGCTGGGTCACACTGTTTCTGGGGAGACAGTGAGCAAACATCTGCAGTTCAAAGATAGGAAATTGACTGACAACAGACCAAAGAGAGGTTATTACCAGAGTACAACTTGGTGAGGCAACAAGTTTTATTAGGATGACTTACAAGAATATGAGAATGAATTTATTTATAGGAACAGATATGACTCAAAGCTGACTGCAGCACCAAGATGTCACAAAACATCAGTGATACCTGATGTCAAAACTTGATTCCTGGAGCACCTCACCCAACATGCAGGCTGATCTATAGGTCAGAGAGTGTTTTCTACATAGACCAGTTGTTCTGTGTTCTAAGATGCATGGAGATAGAGGGACAGAGTGTGTTTGGTAAAGTTCAGAGACCCCCCCTAAAACCTTCATGTGATAACATTTAATAGTTATTTCACTCCATACACTTGCCAAGGATGTCACTATCTTTAAATAACTGGCTGAATCTCTCCACCTTTTCCTTTTGTGCCTGATCCCAGAGCTACTACTGTTGCTTGTGATATTTTTCACTTAGACTTTTCTGGAAGCCTTCTGCCTCCTTTGATTACAGTTTTGGCTCCACAGCTTTCAACAATTACTCTGTCAAAAATAGGAAAAACTTTCTAAAAGTTTGTCCAGCCATGATTTATACCACTGTAGCTGGGACTCTGCACTCCGGCCTTTGCTCCACTTAGAGTTCTACAGGCCAGATCCACACATGTGAACAGCCTTTTTTCTTTTAAAAAAAAGAATTACTTTTATTTCATTTGCATTAGTATTCTGCCAGCATCTATGTCTGTGTGAAGGTGTCAAATCTTTGAGTTCAAGACAGTTGTTAGCTGCCATGTAGGCCCTGGGAATTAAATCCCAGTCTTCTTGAAGTGTAGTCAGTATTCTTAACTTCCGAGCCATCTCTCCAGCCTGAAAGGTCTTAATGTAGGAGGAAATAGCTGCATGACACTCGGTGCAAATTATCTTCTTGCATTTCTATCCTATTCTGTAGCTTTGAATAGAAGAGAATAAAGTTGGAGATCAATACAGAGAATGTAAATGCATCTCAGAATCTTTATTTGAGCTCCTAGCTCTGAAGTCTAATGAAAGAATTTGCTATCCAAATTTCTAATTATTAAAATTCTTACCTTAGTGTCTTTTCTTTAGTTTATAGGATTCTTTCTAATAAGAAAATTATATTCTTATACTTTGATATTTTTAGAATAACATTATATGTTATTATGGTATAGTATTTGAGCACATTTTTTGCTATCATTCAGCATATTTAACCAGTCTGAATATTCACTAATGAATTGTTGACTTGAATGATTGTTAATCAATAGGTATCTTTTTCACTGTTCCAAAAAGAGGAACTATGATTTATAGTAATGCAGAAATAAAACAATGAAGTTCATAAAATCTTTCTTTGGAACTATCCGCCCTTTTTATTATAGCTTTTTTCATATAACTTCAGTGTGTATTTCAGAATTGGTAATAAAAATAATTATTAATGGTTTTATTTTAATTTGAGGATAATTAAATATAATATATAATGCTTCTGCTTCATGTACATTTGTATATACACACATCCCATAAATAGATAAGTAAACATTAAATATAATGAAAGAGTAAGGACCTGTAAATGATATGAGGAATCTTTGTGAAGTTAAAACACCAATAGGCAAGCAGTAATAAAAACTGTGTAGACAGGACCAACAAGGTGGCTAGGCATGTGAAGGTGTTTTCCATAAAGGCTGAAGACCTGAGCTTCTGGTATATTAGTCGGCGTTCTCTAGCGTCATAGAACTTATGAAATTATTCTCTCTCTTTCTCCTCTTTCATATATATATATATATATATATAAAATATTTCATATATATATATTTATGAATATATAGAGAATTTATTGAAATCCCTATGGGCTGCAGTTTAACTAGCTGTGAATAGAAAAATCAAAGAACCTAGTAGTTGCTCAGTCCCACAAGGCTGGGTGTCTTAGCTTGTCTTCTGTATATGCTAAGATTACAAAGAAGTAGACTACCCTGGCTGTATTAGGTAGATGAAGGCAAGAAGGTAAAAAATGAACCTTTCTTTCTTTCATTGTCCTTATGGAGGTAAAGTTCTGCCTTCCAGCCTCAAGGTCTGGACTAAAGCTGTGTGTTTTCCCATCTCAAGATGTAGTTCACAAGTGTGCCCTTCATTTCTAAATGGCGGTCCATTCCGGATACAGTCAACTTGATGTCCAGCAAGCAGTTGGCTTTCTAGAAATCGCATGGTTGAAAGGACAGAATCAATTTCATAGCTGATGTTCTGATCTCAAATGCGTGCAGAGGCATAGGGGTGAACACACATAAACTTGTAAACACATAAATAAATGTAAATTTAAGCACAAAGAAAATGTGGAGAGTCAAGTTATTTAGTTCAGCTTTCCAAAATCTAACCTTTCTACCTATTTCTTTTCTTTTTTTTTTTAAAAGACTTCAAGTTCAAAACAAGACTACAGGTGGGCTCATAATCAAATCCAACCTATGAAACACTGCCACTCTCCCAAAAGAATCTAAACATTCGAAAAAAACAAAAAAAACAAAAAAAAAAAAAAAACAAAAACAACATGGGTTTGTGCCAGGGAGTGGCATTGCTTTCAAAGAGGCAGAGAGTTCACCTGACTTTCTTTTTTCCATCTGGTTTTCTCATATCTGTCAATGACTTTAAGATAAGAATAATTTTATTTTTATCTTCTGGCTGAAAGGGTAGCCAAGCTAACTTCTCTCACTGGAGATGAACGTGACTATTGTGCCCCTGACTTCAGTGTGTTTGTGACTTGCAAGTGGCATTGATACAATCTATAGAGAATCTATTCAATGGAAGGGAGGTAGAACACTGCCTCTGGTCCAACAGAGCACAGCCAGAACCTGCAGAAAGAATAAAAGCAGCTATTACCCTCACAGCGCTCTTTCAAGGAGAGACAAGTGGTGAGCACTGACCCACCATTCAGTATGAAAAACGACCTACAAAGAAAAAAAAAACCTTTAAATAACTTTCACCAGGATTCCCATATGGCCTCTCTGTTGTTCTGGGCGATTTGGCTTTAACAGTAGACTTTCTCCTTCAAAACAGCTTTCTTCATGATTCAAGTCATTCTATGTGTTTGTATGCCTAAAGTAAAAGGAAGGTGAAGTTTAGAAATAGAATATAATACTTTGATTCATCATACATATCTCTTTTCAAGAAAATGACTACTTTTCTAGTTCACAAAGTAATTTAGCTCGTATGTATGTGCACATATATATGACTATATATGTAATATGGATATTACTATCCAACTAACATTATCCATCAAACCTAATTTAAGCTTTATAATGATTCTATGAGAAAGTGATCATCTCCATTGTAGATGAAAATACTGACTCTTGGAAAGCTTTGATATATTGCCAGGGTCACCAGTCATGAATTGCAAATCAAAGCCTAGGACTTTGCCACCAACATCTGTGCCTATCACCACCCTGCTCTGCCATCTGATTTACAAGGGAGTTATATTTGCCCTAGATCTACATTGGAAGTTGATTAATAATTTGAATACAACTTTGCAGAAGTTCATGTAGACTTTCAAATGTTCTCTCATTGGTATTCTGGTGGTGTTTTACCCAGTCTGTAGGCCGGTAGGGATAGTGTGAACATTTTACCAATACTGATTTTTCCAATTTATAAACTCTGAACATTTGAATCTTCCTTTTGAGTTATGGAAGTGAGAGATGCAGTGAGAGGGTTATTGCTATGGAGCACACATCCTCAAGAAAGACTAAGAGACCCTGTTCTTATCTCTTATGAGAAGAGACCTTTCTCGTAATTTGCACTTCATAATGTAAAGACCTTTTAATCTTTGACTGAATATGTATCTAAATATTTTTGCAGCCATTATCAGTGAATTTCTTTGTGGATGGCCATCTCAGAAATTTGCCAATATGACACAGAAAAGCCAGTGAGTTTTGTATGTTGGTTTTGTATCCTGCAGCTTAACAGAATTGGCATCTCAGTTGGTGAGGGAGGCCTTTGGGATTTTCTACATATGAAGACTGACAAGTAGTTGCTATATAAATTCCTCTTTCCTAACATGTTCTTTTTTTGGGTGGCTTGGACTTTTACTATCGTATTGAGCATGTACATGGTTGTCTTAATCCAGATATTAGAGAGAAAGGTTTCAAACTTTCCCATTTAGTGTAAGGTGAGTTTTTGGCTTATGATATATGAATTTTATTATATGGAGGTACATTGCTTCCATACCCAGTTTCTTGTGTGTTTGAACACAAATAAATGTTATACTTTGTTAAATGATGAATCTGTATCAGTAGATATAATAATATTTCTCCCTATATTCTGTTAACACTGATTAACTATCCTTGCATCCCAGGAATAAAACTCAAGTGATCATGATGACTAATTATTCGAATCAACTGTTGAATTCAGTTTGTTGTTGTTTGTTTTTTGAGATGAGTTTGTTACTTAAAGACATTGTATTGTCGAGCTCTTTGTTTATTGTGCTCTTATCTGTTTTTGTATCAGGATAATGCAAGTATTTTGTCAGCTAATTTTTATTTGAATGAATATCTGTGATAATCAGATTCAAAGAGTAACGGTTCATTGCCACAGAATTTTGTAGGTGTGAATCTGTGGATTCCTTACCCGTGGAGAAGCAGCACACTAGTTATGAATATGTGGTGGTATAAGCTGCTCACCTGTAATCCTGTGTGTAAAAGGTATGAGGAGGGTCTCTTAGTCTTTCTTGAGGACATGTGCGCCTTAGCAATAACCCTCTCACTACATCTCCAACTTCCCAATCATTAAATGAGCTTATAGCAGCATTTACCATACATGGACTGTTAGGATAAATCAGAGCACCTAGCCTTATTAACCTTTACTAGATCGGCTGATTTTTTTCCATGTTTTAAAGAACAAATTAAGAAAAATTAGAATTAGGTTTTTTTTTTTCCTCAAATGTTGGTAGAAAACAGAATAGAAGTTGTTTGGTGTTGGGCTTCTCTTGGATAGGATAATTCTTGTTACAGATGTAGCCCTGTTTCTTGTTATTATTCAGTTTTTACACATTTTTTTGTCATTTAGTCTTCAAAAGAAATTTGTGTTTAGGAATTTATTTATTCCTTTGCAGTGTTTTATTGTGCTAGAAGATAGGTATAAAAATGAAAGCACATTTGCCCCAGTCATTCATATACATCATTTCTATTTTTTAAAAAAAACAGCACTGTCTAAAATTGCAGCCTCAATTTCACTCAAAATGTAGGAAAAAATAAAAGTAATGCTTGAAGGATTTGTGGGTAAAATGAGTATAACAAACTGCATGTTGGTGAATTTTTATGTAAGATCTTAGGAACATTCTTTTTAAATGTCTTTTAACCATGTATTAGTTCTTTCATATTCCAGCCATAATTCCATTATCTCTTTTCTTTAGTTAAATTATTTATGCATGTCCCTGGTTCTAATCCAAATTCTGTTTGGGGATTTTACACAAATACTTTTTGTCTTCTAAGATAGTAGCTCTTTTCTATGATTAAAGTCATGCATGCAACTATAAACTAGAAGAGCTCTTTGGCTCTATTTTGCATCCATTACTCCCTTCACATCCTTTCAGAGAAGTCATCTTCTGATCTAAGCATGACTAATGCATTCTGGGTTGTGGTCATAGCACCCCGGGTAAAATAATAAAGAAGAGAAAATCACATCCAATCAAACCCCGAGCGTTAGATGGTTTGCCTTGATGCTCTGTCTATATTGGAGCTCTTTTTAAGGCTGAGCAGGGAAGACCTTACTTTACACAGGATTTTATTGAGAAAAGGCAGTGGGTGGAGGGAACTGTAGGTAAATATATGAGCACAATTATGTTCTTTTGCTTCTTGCTTCCAGGCATTTTGTCTGTTATTTATAAACAGCATAGACACATTGGATGCCCTATAATTTTGAATGAGTGTCTATTTTTAATTAGGCAAAGTACATAAATATTTTAATTATGTATCAAAGTATATCATATGAGTTTCTATCTAAGAAAATAATTTAATTTCTCCTTTATTAAATATGGGGCAAAAAATCTTATGGATATATTTTCAATTTAATTTGTCAAGATTTTTTTGTTTAATGTACAGATTATTTTCTCTTAAGTTTCTCTAAGTTAATGAAGTGTATGATAGTAATGAAGTTGAAGCACAAATTGTTAAGTGTAGCACAGTACTCCATGATGAAGCAAAAAAGCTTTCTGGTTTAAAGACTATTTTTATCACACTTTATGAAATATATATATATATATATATATATACATACACATATATATTTATACACACACACACACACACACACACACACACACACATATATATATATATATATATATATATATATATATAGAGAGAGAGAGAGAGAGAGAGAGAGAGAGAGAGAGAGAGAGAGAAAGAGAGGCTAGAGCCAGGAGAAAACATCAAATTAAGATGTGTTTTTTGGAATTTTGTTAGGATATAAAGTTCTTAGACTTTTGAATTTTGCATGATTTTTACTGCAACCAAACAAAGAATGTTTACCTTGGTTTAGCTTATAATTTTTATTGTCCTTACACAGAAATTCAATTCAGAAAAGAAAGCATCATATCCTCCAAACTGAAGTAGCAATGAGTGCTATAAAGAACATGGTTGAAGTTTGGCTTTTCTCCTCATTTGGTGACCCTGGGGGAGGTATTTAAAAAGTCAGAAACTATTTTCTTATCAAAAAATGGAGCTTGGACACATTTCAATTCATTTGCAACTGGTGAATTTAAAGAAAATATTCCATAATCTATCCTATCTTAGTAATTACAAAATTATATACCTAATTTACTTTCTATCATAGCTAAGAAAAACTACAACTACCACTATCTAGTCTTCAACTCCATCAAAGCACCAGATGGACATCATATAATTTAAATAAATAAAAAGTGCATTGCAAATGACTGCTATAAGCTCTAGAAATGACAGAGACAAATGACTGCCTGGACAGTTACCCAAAATTCCTTTGCAGCATTGGGCCATCCATCTTCAGCCTACAGTCCCATAGCATCTGACAGACTTTTCAGTGAAACAGTAAATTTAAAATACTGTCCCACCTATATTGGAAGGTTGTCAATCACTCTCCTCTGTGATCTGCAGAATGTCTGGCAGTTTATTCTGTGAAGCAGGAATCCTGAATTACTGTCCCAACTTTATTTGGCAATGTTTGCAACAGTCGCTTTCCGTAGGTCCTGCGTATCCATTATGCATAGCAGGTAAAAGCAAGAACAGCTTTTTGCTCAGCCACTAACTTTGCCACAATGAAAGAAAACTTCTATGAAGTTCCTTCAATGTCAATCATCCTTTTTGAAGTAAACTGGTGCTCCCAGGAGCAGCCAATTTTCTCTGTCATGCAAAGCCCTCAGTTAAAAAAACAAAATTAATGCCATATTTTGTAGGTCTTTAAAAGGTTTTAAGACCAACTATCCACCTAAACTATATCCCTATAAGATCTGTAAAGCATACGTAGCATATCTGTAAATTTGATTGCTACAGATGACTAACTATTGATCTGTGTTTCTTGATTATCCTAAATATCAAAAACTAGGATTTTGCCTTATTTTTTAAAATGGACTGCATAGGTACAATACCTTAAACAAGAGCAGAAGCACACACACACACACACACACACTATATATATATATATATATATATATATATATATATATATTGTAATAAATAACCTTAAATTGGTATTGATATACAAAATCCTTTTAAGGAGTAGAAACATAGATACAGTGTATTATAAAAAAAACTATCTTAGATTTGTATCAATATACAAAAGTCTTAAACAAGAGTAAAACATATATACAGTGTAACAAAATTGGCTTTGAATTTGTACCCATATATAAATACCCATGTCAATACATAATATCTGAGATTAATAGTTATCTTTTTGTTCTATAACTCTATATTCCCTTAAATATAACAAATATCTACGACTCATAAAGTAACCAAAGACCACCCATACCTTCTTTTCTCTTGAGAAGGTGGATATTGTGTTTTATAGACTGCTCACTGCTGAAAGTGGGTGAAATATTTTTAGGGTCCCAGATAGAAAATTAGAGATAATGACTAAGTCCTGGGAAGAGTAATTATAACCTTTGTTGATAAATATCACCAGTCAAGTTTTAGGAGGTCTTCCCTGATCAAACCAGACACTAATCAACCTGAAACGAATCCACAGTCTCTTCTTTCCTCTGGAAACAAAAGCAAAACTTCTCCAAAACATTTTTTATTTTCATTTAACAAATACATTTTTTGACTTTTTAAAAATTAAGTCATTCTTAAAATACCTAGGCTGGTTTATTTCCACAGTCTCTCTTTTAACTCCAGATCTTTTAGCATCTTTCCTTTGCTTTCCAGCAATCAAAAAATTCAAAATAAACACAATAGCATACAGGAACCAGATTCCATGTGTATTTCCCAACTTTATTAGCATTTTTCTTTTTTATTATTTTATTACCTCTCTTATTTTCCTACTTTTCTTTTTTATATATGTATTCTGCTTTTTTTCTCTTTTTTTCTTGTTTTTCCCTCTTCTCCCATTCTCTCCACATACCTTCCCACTCCACCCGCATCCATCCATGTATGTATGTATGTATGTTTATATGTATGTATGTATGTATTACAGCTTTCTCAGGACATACATGGAAATATGAGACCTCATCAGTATACCAAAATGAGGTGTGTTATTTTTGCTCTTTTGGCTTTTTGAAGGACCTAGTACCCAGCTCCCAAATAAATCACATACAGAAACTTATTCTTAGTTATAAATGCCGAGCCTTAGCTTGACTTGTCTCATGTCAGCTTTTATCTTATGTTAACCCATCTACCTTTTTCCTCTGGGTTTTGATCTTTTTTTCTGTATATTTTTCTTTATTTCTTTCTCTGTGGCTTACTATGTATTTGGGTTCCCTCCCACTCCCAGAGAAGATTAAAAAGAGTAGAACATCATACAACATGAACGTTTATGTTCTATGTGGAACAAAAGAGATTATAGAGAAGGATTGACACTGCAGCATGGTTAAAAGAAGAGATTTGTTTTAAGAATTTTTTTTGTAAAATATTCTTATACTTTCAAGTTTCTGTTCTTACAATAAGAATGGGACTTTCTTCCTCGTATAAGTAAATGATCTTCCATATATAATTTCATTTCCTCTGGGGAAGAAGGAAAAAAATCTACAGTGTCCTTTTGAGGCTCATTGTTTTTCTTAAAGTACACTCAGCTCAAAATAGTCCTTATGTCAAAGAGGCAGATTCTGAGTTAGTACATTTTCCCACCCTCAGAGATAATGAAATCATCTGTACTTTGAACCATTTATTTAAATTTGAATTTTATTGACTGTGACTTGAAAAATTAAAATGATTTTCACAAGAGAAATAATTTTTCATATTATTTTATGAGTTTACATATATGTAATATTTTATTCATGAGATATGAAAATTTTCAAATAACTGTGTAAAGGCAAATTTAAAGACATTATGGCCTTAAACACTAACTGAAACTTTTCTAAACTATGCTATATTTCAAACCCTTGAAGGATACCTAATGCTTTTCTGAGTATCATACATGGAAAGGGGTGGGACTTGTAGGCAAATCTTTTGATAGTAAATGTCATATATTTCTAAATTTTATTCTTAGAAGATATTTTTGTAACATGAGGGCCGGCTTGTTGGGGTTTCTGTCCCGTCCGATACCCCACAACCGGCAACTCCCAAGGAAAATCACACACAGGACTCCATAAGATTATAAACTGATTGGCCCATTCACTCAGGCTTCTTGTTACCTCTTATAGCTTATATTAACCCACTATTCTGATCTATGTTACCATAGGTACCACATGGCTTGGTACCTTTTTGAGCTGTCAGCTCACACATTGCTTCTTCGGTGATCTGGGCAGGAATGGCGGAGGAAGCTTCCTCCTCCTTAGCCTTCTCTTATTCTCATTGCCCCGCCTCTACTTCCTGTCTGGTTTTCCTGCCTATACTTCCTGCCTGGCAAATCAGTGTTTACTTAAAATATGATTGACAGATTACAGATAATTCTCCCACACCACAACTGGTATTCAAAATCAATGAAATGATTCCTAAAGATATTTTGCTGTATTTATAGATTGGTACCTTGTCCAGTCATCATCAAATAGGCTTCCTCCTGTAGCAGATGAGAGCAGATGCAGTGACTCACAGTCAGACATTATTCGAAGAGAGTGTCTAAATGGGAAGTCTCCTTTGGGTTCCTCTGCTTCAACCTCCTAGAATTCCAGGGAAGAGGGGTCAGAAGGATTGTAGGAGTCAGAGAAGGCAAAGAACACCAAAACATGGAGTAAAGAATTATCTAAACAGTTCACCTATGGGCTCACAGAGACTAAATTGGCAAGCCTGGGACTACATGGGTCTGTACCAGGTATTCTGTGTATATGTTATGGTTCTTAACTTGTTTTGTGGAATGCCTAACAGTGGGAGCAGATATGTCTCTGAATCTTTTTCCTTCTCTTGGGACTCTTTCTCCTGTAGAGTTACCTTTTCAAGCTTCAGTATGAGGGCTTATTGGACTTTTATTGTTTTGTCATGTTTGACTGTTGTCTCTTTTAGGCCCGCTTCTTTTTAATGGAACATTTTGAGGAAGTGGATCCAGGAGAGAAAGGAGGTTGAAAGGATCTGGGAGGAGCGAAGAGCGGGGAAAGAGTGATCAGAATTTATCGTATGAGAGAAGAATCTATTTTCAATTTTTAAAAAGAATCACCCCTAAATATCTAATTCAGATTTAGTGTATAAATGTACATAATTCTGTTCACCAAGAAAATGCCAGACATTTTCCTATGAAGAATATCTTCCACTTCATGAGAAAATTTTATTTTATTGTGATTCTATGTGGTAGAGAATACTTCTGTTAAACATACTTACCTGTCATTAAGGAGACCTTATTTATTGTTGCTTCTAACTCTTTAGCATTTCTTTATAAACAACAACAACAAAAACAAGTTACTAAAATCAAATACTTTTAGGAACTAATAGAAAGAGTATAAACATGCATTTTTAACAAGCAACTCAGAGAAATCATTCAAGAACATCTTGGGAACTCTGCCTCCTTTTGCATCAATAAACACTCTTTCTGAAAAGAAGAAAGGATTAAAAAACAATTCAAAATAATTTTGAAATCTGAACAAAACCATTGTATTTAAAAGTATGACTTAACAAAAAACCTAAGTAGGGGAAAACTAGAGAATTAAAATACAAAACATACACTAATATTACAAGCTCATCTACTACAGAACTTTTTAACTCCTTAGTTCATGCCAATCTGTGCTTTCCTGGACAAATTCTAACTTACTGTAAAATGATGTATAGTGAATACTCTTAAACCCCATCTGAGTTCAGTCAATGTATCAGTTTTTTATAGTACCAGCGCATGTTTCTTCATGATGACAACAAACAGTCAATAAATGTTAACAGATGGCTTCATCTTAATGCCTACCTAGAAGAAGAGAAATGATTTTACTTCAAGTCTAAATTTAGAATTGCAGATAAAGGTATCCAGACAAGCACTAAAATGCAATATACCTTAAGAAAATATATAAACTATGCTATAATAATTTGAATGAAGAAATGATTAATTCTCCATACCTAGATTGTTTTCAGACAGGAGAAATCATGGAAAGGAGACCAGAATGAAAGTAAAATATGGTATGGGAGAATTGTCTGTATTCTGTCAATCATGTATTTTAATAAAACACTGCAATGATGCAATGAGAACAGGAGCATTCTGGGAAAGAGGAAGTTGATTTATCTGACTCCTGTCCAGATTCCGAAGAAGCAAGATGTGAGCTGCCCTGCTGAGAAAGGTACTGAAACATGTGGCTAGCATAGATAAGAACAATGGATTAATATAAGCTACCAGAGCTAAGAAGAAGATTAAGTTAATGGGCCAATCAGTTTTTACAACTTATAGAGATCTCTGTGTGATTTTCTTTGGGACTAAACAGCTGTGGGAACCGGGCAGGACAGAAAAGTCAAACAAGCAGGCCCCCTTCACATTACAAGTTGTGATTTGTTCTACTCTAGATCTCTCAGCTATCCTGTCTCCAGTTACTAACCATTCAGGCAGTATCAGGCATGGGCCTCTAGTTAAACCAGACACTGGTGGGCCACCCCCACAAGTTCTGCTCCACAATTTCCCCAGGACATCTTGCAGACAGAATAGATTATAGGTCAAAGGTTTTTGAGGCTGGGTTGGTGTCCAGGTTTCTCTTTCAGTAGCCTGCAGTGTATCTTCCCACAACAAAGGGACTAGAATGTAGGCGTGAAGACTACGTGCAAGGACCAGTTCAGCCTCACCTTAGTGGAAACTTTTTAACAGTTTGAAAAAGAAAATCAATTCAGCAGACAATAGCTAAATTCCTATAATTCTGTGGCAGCATCCCAAAGCCCCATAGGTTGACTGCAGACTTTTTAAGAGAAGACCAGCTCCTGTCATTCAAGTAAACATCTATTTGTCTATGCTTCTATCCCTGCATTTCCTCAGAGAGATGTTCATATATGGAATACTTGCTGCATATGAAAATCTATACCTTTCTTATTTCACCGGATAAGCAAAATTTCCAGGAGAGAGCAGTAATTTTGCCCAATATAAGGTGGCATTTTTGGATTTAGACACTGAGGGAAGTCAGATATTTTATATAGTGCAGTATGTCCACATGGAGTCAAAAAGCATAGTTTATGTATTACAAAGTTGCTGAAAATGAGGCAAATTTGAAGTAGGAGTATCATGCAGTAACAAGCATCTACCTTACGTTTATTTCTATGTATCCACATATATGTGGATTTCAAGCCATGTATGCTCTAAAATAGTTTCCTTAAGCTAAACAATTTAATGATTGGTTACATAGTGTGTAAAACCTAATGGTAGTATGAAGGAATTTAAAATTAACATTTTATAATGAAGTGTACACTGGAATGATCTGAAGCTATGTTAAATGACCCCAAAATGGGATACGAGGGATTATTGATGGGAATTTGATGCCTTTGAGAGTAAAAATAATTCTATCTACCATTTTGCAAATTATAAAAAGTCCTCCTTTTTATTACATTAATTTATTTTCTCTTTTCCTCATTCATGTAAAGGAATATATGCTGTCCTTCTAAGATTCAAGTATCATGCTAGATGCAACAAGAATGAAAGCATAATATTTGTTTTAATAGACTTTACAGTCATTTAATTTGTGCAAGTATGAAAGTACATTAGCAATGATAATAAATGTTTCAAGGATGAAAACCAAAATACACACTGTCACATGCTTTGCTACAACAAAGCTGAATATGAAGACATGGTGTGGGAGGGTCTTCCGTATATTTATTGCTTTTATGGGCTAATGATTAAAGAAGATGCCTTGGCCTGTGATAGGGCAGAATAGAGCTAGGTGGGAAAAACTAAACTGAATGCTGGGAAAAAGAAGGCAGAGTTGCAAGAAGCCTTGTAGCCCTACCAGACACAGATGCTGGATACCTGATGGAATTTTACCCTGTATGCCATAGCCACATAGTGTTACAAGATTAATGGAGACGGGTTAATTTAAGATATCATAATAGGTCATAAATATGCTTAAGTCATTGGCCAGGCAGTGTTGTAATCAATATAATTTCTGTGTGGTTATTTTGGCTCTGGGCAGCCAGGAATGAATAAGCGGCCTTATCCAACAGAGACACACAGCTCCTATCTTAATGCTTTAAAGATAGATAATGAAAGTTTATTATGAGTTCATGTAGCCTAGCCTACATGACAAGGTCAAGGCCAGTCAGGGATTCATAGATGAACCTGTATAAAAAAAACTGAAAATAAAAGCTATGGAAGTTTTTGAGATAAAGAAGAAAAAAAACACAACACATATCTTGGGTCCAAAGACATATGGAATAGCTTTTAAGATAAGTATCTATTGATCTGAATCAGAAACAAGAAGATAAAAATTGATCAATGATGGCAAAAGAAGAAAAGTAGTGTGAAAGTGGAGATGTTAAGTGGATTGACAATGTAAAATGGATAATACGCCAATTAAGAGACAAGTTGAGGCACATTATACTTGGATCACAGTAAAATAAGATGGCAAATTAAAGAAATTGTTGGACAGTTATAACAATATACCATAATAACATGTTAATATGGAAAAAGATGTCACATGCACAAAAATATAAACATATAATCTGCTATTTTTTGAATCTATCTCATAAAACTAATTACGCAGGTCAATTTCTAATTACAGTTTTTTTTAATTTATTCCATAAAACTAATTGCAATAGTTAATTTCTGATTATAATTTTCTAACCTCCCCTGAAAATTTTAGACATGGGTTATGTCTGGTAATCAACCAATACTATTTGTATATACTTAGTACCTACTTCTTTTTTTGTTTTCCTTATTTGTTCAAAAAGTGAATCCATATACCCATATGCTGTATAGATTATGCTATATGTCTACATATGCAAGGGGATTGAAGGGCAGACATACAGTGTTTTATCTTCAGGAAGTTATCTGTTTAGATGCAGAACACTTGTTTTTTAATTCACTTTTTTTATTTTAGCTTTTTAAAAATTTCACCAAATAATTGTGTAGGTATATAGGGAGCTCATTGTATTTTTCATTCAGTTCCCCCTGTTACTGAACATCAGGGTAGTTACTTTGACACCTTTGTCATTGTTAATAAAATTAAAAAGTGTGTCATGTTCTCCAGAGAGACAAAGTCAATGGAATGCATAAATAGATCAGTTAATAGATTATAAATAAATAGATGATAGATAGATGATAGATAGATGATAGATAGATAGATAGATAGATAGATAGATAGATAGATAGATAGATAGACTGACATAGTGAAGCAAAGAAATA
This sequence comes from Myodes glareolus, assembly GCF_982192425.1. NCBI lineage: Eukaryota > Metazoa > Chordata > Mammalia > Rodentia > Cricetidae > Myodes > Myodes glareolus. The sequence goes on along the minus strand of NC_142033.1, from coordinate 48,669,769 downwards.
GATAGACTCATAGGTAAGAGGAGATTATTTAGTGAAACTTTGTTGTGTAATTATGGAAGTTGAGATGTTCCCTAACAAGTCCTTTAGAAGCTGCAGACACCGGAACGCCAGAAGTATAGCTGTGGTCAAGTTCTGAGGCGTCTGCAAAAGAGAAGCCAATTATGTAACTATAACCCTAATGTGGTTGTGGGAGCTGCAGAGAATCTGGAGGTCTATCGTGTAAAATCTGATAAACAAGATCATCCTAGCTCCAGAAACAGAAGACTCCAAATTCTTTTTTCTTTTATTTTGTTCTATTTTAACTCCTGTAAATTCCATAATATCTACACATAACAAATCTTAGAAAGATCATCAGAAGCAAATACAAGTCACTGCATCTAAGGGTAGTCATTGAAAAGGACAGTTGTTCTTTACCTCCATGACACATTAGTGTCAGCACAAACCATTTGGGATTCATCTGCAGGACATACTTACTTCGACTTGTTCAAATTATAATCTTTATCACTATGGATTCAAGAATATTTTAATTTGTTTAATTCCAGTATATTTTATTTTGTTACTTGAAACCTTATAATCATGTGGACTAGGAAAGTTCTACATGATCTACACATTCTCTCACTTGCTCTGTACTCTTATTGGAAATCTATATCCCTGTTTCATTTTTGTTCTATCAAAGTCACACACTGGTTTTTCTCTAGTTGATTATCTTTCTTCTGGCATGTGACATTATAGCAACACCAGGCAATGGATCTTCTTCTGAATGAACAGCTAGACTCTCAGAGGCCTCCTGGTGCCAGACACTCAATTCCCCAGTACCCTGTCTGATTAGGAATGATTTTCTTGTGTATACGTTTCCTTTCTCTTTATCCTTTTGAGAAGTACTTTGCAGGTTCTTAGTTTTGTGGCCAAACACTATAATAAAGCTTCAAGCCTTTCTTCTGGACTTTAAATGTTTTTCTTTTCAACTGCATAGCCTTTCCCAAAGAGAATTTATTTCCCCTTTTAGATTTAACTAACTTAAGTTAGAAAATCAGACGTCACTTTAACTTTATTCATTTGTCAGTGATCTTTCAACTCACCTTAACACGTCTGCCAACCTCTGAGCTTATGAGAGACCAGAACTGTGTGTAGTATGTAAGGAATGCAATAAATTTTTATTTTTGTGATTGATAAAGTATCTAATTATAGTTTTTTAATGTATATATTTTCCCTCATAAAACTTATTAAGCTTTTAATTTTGAACTCATTTTTTTTAGTTCATCTGGAACTAAGATTTAATAAAAGACATTCTTCTGTTTATGGAAAAAGGACTTTTTTGATCTTTATATTAGAAGTAATACGAAAGGCAGAAATGATTTAAGAAATGCATGTAAACAACCCAGTAATCTTTGGTCTTATTGCCCAAGAAAAGCTGCTGGCTCCTATGTCAGTAAGTCAGGGATGATTGGAGAATTGAGTTTTGATCTCCAAGTTCTTTGGATTATAATGGATATGGATGAGAGCTGATGTGAGGAGTCACAGGTCTTTATCTACTTAGCTAATTTGCACTGTCCCTTACTGTGTAAAAGCTGTCAATCCAAAGGCATCTGTCCATACAAATCAGAACATTTTTTCCTCTCCAAATAGTAAACAGCAGCATGAATGCTACTTCCACAGAGGACAACTTGTTCTAAATACAGAGGAGTGGTTTTGTAACTCAAGGGAGAGCAGAGCAGACAACATTGGGAAGTTGGAAACCTTCCAGAAATTGCAAATCTGTCCCTTCATTCTCCTTCCCCCATCCTTTGTCTGTGTTTCTTCCTGGGCATCTGCTTCCTGCTCTCCCTGCGGACCAGGTTTTTCTGCTATTCAGTCCATATGGAACCAGAAGGCTTTCCCATTATGTGAACCCTTTTCCTTTCAGGAGACTAACTGTATTTATTATTCTTAATTCTAAATTTCAAAGAAACCTACTCTGCGTCAGGTTTATTTAGTTTTACCCATATATAGGGCCCAGATGCCATGGCCTCAGATATGGACATGATGTCTAGTACTGATTGGATGTGCCAGAGTTTGGTCAGAATCGATGAGCCATCCTAGGTTGCTAGTTGTAAGCAAAGGTTTAAAACTGTTAAAAAGGATCAAAGAGGAAGGCCACAGAGAAATAAATTTAAAAACACACAAAATTACCTGTCTGCCATACCTTACTCTCCCACATGGTCATAAGAATGTTCATAAGTACTATGTGATTGACAAATTTGTTGGCAGTATCATTTCTCTATTTTGAGTAGTAATCATATCTCATTAATTGTCAACTTTGACTGACTTATGATATTGCTTGCTCTGCAAAAATTAATAAGTTTGCTCTGTAAAAATAAATAACTTCTAATGTATTACAGAACACACAATATAGAAAAAATATTCTTAATGATGCAAGCTGTTTCATAAACATTCCATTCAATAAACACATGTTCAAGAATTAGCACAAAGCCAGAATATGAAGTCACTTTTTTATCCATGCTTTTGGTTCAGCATCTGTCCTACAATGTGATCTTAACAGTACACTGAACTTGTCTATAGTATTTAAAATTATATGTTCTCATCAGTGTTGTTCTTAAAAATGAATTAACTACTTGCCTTGCACTCAACTTAAAGAAAACATAATCTGTTGTAACAATGGAAGATTTACTTGCACCTGAATTATTGCTTGACCTTATTAAAGTAAATGTTGAGAATTTCATAAATGTATATGCATATATATTAAATAAAATATTTTGTATGTAGTGAACATCAATTGTATATATTGTTTTCTATGTCAGGATCTTGAATGTGTCAAACGTATCCCAATTGGAAAAGGCTTGATTTGTAGAACATGGTACTTTGGAAGAGATGAAGGATGAAGGTAGGGTTTTGTAGGAGGAGGTTGAGTCTTTGGGGACATGCCCTTAAGGGTATATTTGAATTGTAGTTTTTCTCTTTATTTCTTGTTTATCATGTTAAAAACAGGCATTGCTTATTCACTGACTTCATCTAATTTCTCCATCATATACTATGTCATTTTATAGAGAAAATAACAAGATTAAGCGGCCATAGACTAAAACTACTGAAAATACCAGGCAATGTGTATGTTTTTGCCTCAAAGTTGACTACCTCTGGTATTTTGTTGTAGTAATGTGAATCTTCCCTGATAATTTCACTGTAGGAAATTATGAAAATTGCTAATGTATAGACTGTTGTATTCTACCTGCTACAAATAATACATTATCTTAGGTTATATAATAATTCATTTTACTTTAGAGAAAACTTATTTGAATATTTATAGACATGAGCTAGTTTCTAAAAATTTGACTTCTAGTCTCTTATTTCAAAAGTCATATATATTCAGAGCCTTTAATTCTTTTCTTCCTTTGCAATATCCTTCTAAGCTTGCCCAATTTATTTAAATTTAATTAATCTTGGCATATGGCCATTTTAGAAAGTAGACTTAGCTTCCAGGAAAGTCCAAATTCATTTCATATGTTAGACACTTAAATTAGGAAAAAATATTTTAAGACAAAATGTGTTGTGCCTCAAAAGTAGTGCCTGCCTTACTAGAATGGAACACGGTGTTACTCAGAGTAAAAATCACAGAAGTGACTTTCAAACAAATTATAGGAATTTTACTATAGGCAATAGGTAAATATGATGGTCACACTGATAAAGAGAACATGCACAATTCAGAACACTAGAAAAATTATAGTTATGTAGTAGCAATAAAATAATTTTGTGGTTGGGGGTCTGCACAACATGAGGAACTGTGATAAAGAGTTGCAACATAAGGAAGGTTGAGAATCACTTCTCAAGTTCATTAATCAACTGATATTTAAAAGCAAATTGTTTTAATTAGGGTTAATATTCCCTGTGATAAAACACAATGACTGAAAGCAAGTCAGAGAAAAAGAGTTTATTTGTCAGACAGTAGTTCCAAGCAGACATAAGTTCTCAAGCAGAGCTAGAAGATAGCCATTTGGACCACAGAATCACAACTCAAGAGGATTTAGAAGAGAGCAATGATTAGAAATTATTCTCATAATATTTTAATAAAAATGTGTCTACATTTTAACTATGTTCTAAGAACTTATCTGGTGCAGAAGTTCCTTCTGTTTATGTGTTGCTTTCATTGGTTGAATAAAGAAACTGCCTTTGCCTAGTTGATAGGGCAGAACTTAGGTGAGTGGAGTAGACAGAACTGAATGCTGGGAAGAAGGATAGAGTGGCAGATGCCATGGAGCTCCTGCCTGAGACAGACACTGGTTAGAATCTTGCTGGTAAGCCACACTCATGTGGCAATACACAGATTTAATAGAAATGAGTTAAATCAGGACATAAGAGTTAGTCAATAAGAAGTTAGTGCCAATGGGCCAGGCAGTGTTTAATGAATACAGTTTCTGTGTGATTATTGCAGGTGTAAGCTAGCTAGGCAGCTGGGACAGAACAAAGAGCCTGTGCTACATGTAACACTTATCTAAGACTAAATTAAAAGTGAATGGACTGATTCCCTTGGTGGAAGAAATTTTAGGATGATCCAATATTGACTGTGTCCTGTGCTTATTAGTAATCACTCTTTTGCAGGTCTACAGTGGAAAAAGAACAAGTGGGGTAAGAAGAAATGCAGTGTGTGTGTGTGTGTGTGTGTGTGTGTGTGTGTGTGTGTGTGTGTGTTTAAAAATGTAATAGCTTAACATACCATCAAGGTATAGGCTAGAAGTAAGAATGTATTGTTAAGAAAATTAGTGGCATTAGCAAAAAATCAATCCTATATTAGCAAAATAAGATAGGGGCCTGTAGGGTAAGACCCTAAATAGCTCAGCCTCCAACTTGTGAAGAAAATCCCTCAGGATTTTCTTCTTTTATAATGCAGTAACTAACTCAAGCTGCTGCAAGTATGCTTGATGAGGGTGAGGGTACATCCCAAGCTGGCAGCCACAGCTGACATTGTAGACTTTCTTAGGATTTTTATTGCTAGGAAGAAACACCATGACCATGATAACTCTTATAAATGAAAATATTTAAGTGGGGTATATCACTTACAATTTCAGAGGTTCAGTCCATTATCATTATGATATGATGTGGGATTCCACTCTGTATGCTGTGATGATGTAGGATTCTGCTCTGTATGCTATGAATACCACTGGTTAATGAATAAAGCTTTTTGGGGCCAATAGCACAGAATAGGGCAAGACAGAAATTTTAAGCTGACAGAGGAGAAGAGAGTAGGCAGAGTCAAGGAGAAGCCATGTAGCAGTCACGGGAGACAGACATCAAATGCCAGATGCTAAACAGAACCTTATTATGTAGTTATATCCAGATTAATAGACATGGGTTAATTCAGGATGTAAGAGCTGGATAGAAATGTGCATAAGCTAATAGACCAAGAAGAGTTTTAATTAATACAGTTTCTGTGTGCTTATTTTGCATCTAGGTGGCTGGGAAATGAATAAGCAGCCTCAAAATACATTGTGAATACATTTTATTATCATTGGTTAATGAATAAAGTTCTTTCAAACAATGGCTAAGCAGAGCAAAGCCAGGCGGGAAATCTCAACAGATAAATAAAGAGAAAGTAGGTGGAGTCAAGGAGATACCTTGCTGCTGCAGAAGGAGAAAGATGCCCAGAATATTTATTGGTAGGCCACAGCCTTATGGCGATACACAGATTAATAGAAATGGGTTAATTTAAGATGTAAGAGCTAGCTAGAAAGAAACCTGAGTCATTGGTCAAGCAGTGTTATAACTAATATAAGCTTCTATATGATTGGATCTGGACTGCTGAAAAAGCAAGTGACATCTCTGCCTACAAAATTGCACCCATATGTTTGGGGCTAACCTGCGTGACCAGCCACATACGTCAGGTCCATGTGCTTGTATAGCCTTTCATGGTTAGGAGAAAAGTAGCTGAGAGTATGTCTCAGCATCCCAGTTTAGGCAGGCAGATGAATCGGGTCTTCTAGGCTAGGTGTGTGCAGGCAGGAAAACACAGCAGACTCTGGCTGCCATACACAGAGACACAATTCCACAGGGAGTGCCACTATTAAGAGATGTGGTTTTGTTTCAGTGGGTATGAACTTATTGGAGGAAGTATGTCACTGTGGCGGTGGGTTTTGATGGCCCTTTGCTCTGGATATTGCCCAGTAATTCATCTGACTTCCTGTTGCCCACAAAATGTAAGACTCCCAGCTACCACTCCAGCACCATATCTGCTTGCATACTGAGTAACTCTACTCTAAGCCCCAAATAACAGTCTAAAACGGAAGCATCATAGAGAACTCTTTAAAGAAATTGTGATAGAGATGCTGAAGTGTAGCTCTCCACAATTTATGGATTCAGGCAGGGGTATAGGTGGAGAAGAACAGACTTTTCCTTAGGAGATGGCCACTGGAAGTTTTACCATGCTACAGTGAGTAAATGAACAACCCTAAATGTATCTGTTTTTCTTTCCTTTTTTTAAAGCATCTTCTTTGCAGGGGGAAGTCACAAAGGAGTGGAGCAGACATGAAGAACTGGGAAGTGTGTATGATGGGGGTACATAATGTGAAATTCCCAAATAATTATTAAAAATATTATGTTGGAAAACGTTAACAATCATAAAGAAATCCTGGTTTAACTGGAAAGAGGGAACCATAACTGAGGAATTGCCTACATCAGATGGCCCATAGACAAGTCTAGATTTCCTTGATGATGGATGTGAGAGGGACCAGTCCACTGTTGATGGAGCCACTTCTAGGCAAGTGGTCCTGCATGGTATAACAAAGCAAGTTGAGCAAGCCGTTGTGAGCAACTAGTAAGGAACTTTGCTGTTCCTGCCTTTGCTCCTGCTTGAATTCCTTTCCTAATTCCCTCAGTGCTGGACTATGATCAGAATGTGTAAGCCAAAAAAACTTTTTTTTCCAAGTGGCTTTGGTCATTGTGCTTTTAAAGTAATAAAAAGTAAACCAGGAAAAAATTAAAAAGAAAGTAAACCAGAACAGGAGGTAATAAAATAATCTGATTGGTGGGCTATCTGAGAATCATCAATGACCCTCTCTTTAAGGCTCTGATAATATGTTAAACAAGGGTTTTATAAATATATGCCAGATCACCTTAATTTTTATTGTTTCATGTTTATATTCTTACTGTCTACATATTATTTTATCCTATTTCAAATAATGACTTCCACTGCTTATTGATACTAGCATCATAGGTTTATTTTTCTTTTGAATTTCTAAAGAAATACTCTAATATTACAAGTTTTTTCTTATATCTGTATTGCATTCTAGCTTCTAATCTAAAGTACTTACACTGAATGCAAAGTTTTCCTTTTGCAGAAGTAGAGTGTGCTGTTAGTGAAAAATGGTCTCTAATTGTGCATTTCAAACCTACATTTGATAAAACTGCCTCAATAAAACAAAGGTTATCAAAAGCCAGTTTTGAAACCTAGCCAGTGCAATCCATCACTAACTATAGCAATTTGTTCTACTGTAGAATGTTAGAGTACTGATAAATCGTAATTACTATCTAGATATTAAATTAGCTTTCAACCCTTGGCAATCAACTAAAACATGGATAAAAAGTTAAGGTCAAATCAAGAGATGAACGATGAAGAGAAAAACACTTCAATCACAGGAAGCACATGAATCTGCAACAGTGAAGAAGCATAAGAGTACTGATAAACACAATATATACATACCCTAGTGAATCATAGCCTTCCTAACTCATTGCCTGTTTCTCTAGAGATCATTCATATGAGCTCCTGGGTTAATACAATTACCTTCTACATGTGTGAAGAACATCAAACAGCTCTTGATCAGACTTAGTGAACCAAGAAATAGAAAAGATAGCATGTGTGAAAATTATATCTTCCTTATTCATATGCAGAATCAGCTGTATTAATGAAACAAACTAATCCAAGAAGTGGATGAGTTTCTCTATCTGTTCTCCCATTTGATCAACGAGGATTCACTATTGCTTTTAAAATTCCCAAGTTCTCAACAAACTGTTTGTCCTCAGTTCTCCTTTGGTGGTATTCTATAAACAAAAGGATATTTTTTTTGTTTTGTTTTTGTTTTCTCTTTGTTACTTCTCTTTGTAACTTATTATAGATTTCAGATAGTCTCAGAGCATAATAGGATTGTTATTTAACCTATTATTTTAAAATTTTGCTTTCTTATAAACATTTCCTAAGATTTAAAGTTTTTTAGCTGGAAAATACCGTGCATGGCAATAATATGTCAAAGGATTACTTTTGGTCTTGACCACTGACTTTTATATCTGTGAGTAATTAAATATGTAGGAAGCTAATTCGTCTTCAGCCATTAATTTTCATTTCAGGTTAAGTGCTTTGTCTGTTTGACTTCATTTCAAATTATCAGAACTTGAACTTAAACGTCCCTTGGCAAAACATAAAAAGCCTCAAAGTTCCAGGAGCTTAATTATTCTCTTTTTTGAGAGAAGTAACCATAGAGGATAAGTAAAGAACATCACTTAAAAAAACACCTCTAAAACCTTCAGGAGACATAGAAGAACAAACCACAAAAGTAATTTAAGATCGGGAACTTACGTCAACTATAATTTTTAATATACGATTTCTTTTGGTGCTATCAGTTTCTCAGATATTAAGATGATAGCATCTATTTATTTTTGCTGATTTGTATGCTAATCAAGAAAACAACTTTATTCAATAGAAAGTCAATATTTAAATTAAGTCATTATATCACAACAATAAAATAACTTCTAATGTTTTTCTACTATACTTACAAATCAGTCCCTTATCCAATCATCATCAGAGAGGCTTCCTGCGGAAGCAGATAGAAACATATGTAGAGACCCACAGTCAGACATCATGTGGAGAGAGATTCAAAATTCTAGGTCTCTATCAAATTTGTTCCTTCAGAGTTCAGGGAATCCTAGAGAAGAGAAAGCAGAAAGATTGTAATAGCCAGAGAAGGTGGAGGAAAACAAGGCCCACTGAACCAACTCAGTAAGGCATATATGAGGTCACAGAGACTGAAGCCATAAGCATAGGCCTCAACCAGGTTTTCTCTGTGTGTATTATAGTTATTACCCTAGAATTTCTATGGGGCTCCTGCCTGTGGGAATGAGTGGGTTTCTAACTCTGGTGCCTGTCCTTGGGACTCTTTTCTTCCTACTGGTTTGTCATATCCAACTTCAAAATGATAGGTTTTGATTTTTGCTTCACCTTGTTTTGTTTTGTCAGACTTCATTTTTATCTCTTAGAAATCTGTTCTTTTTTAATGAGCGACAGGAGAAGAAGTGAATCAGGTAGAGAGGGGAAGTGAGGAGGAACTGGGTGGGATCGAGGGAGGGGAAACTATCTTCAGGATATATTGCAGTAGAAAAGAATCTATTGTGAATAAAAGGGGAACATGAAAAAGAAGCATCTTAGAGGATACTAGACACGATGAACTGTTCTGACATACAAACATATGTAAGTTTTCTACTGGAAGGAACTAGAGCTGCAAACGGTGAGTAGTAGAAGTTCTGTGGTGTGTCTACATCTTTTACAAGATGAATTGCAGAGATGTATTGCTATTTCAAATTAAATGTACATCTACTCATCCCCTGTTCCATTAAATCATGATTAGCTTATTTTTGTCATATCTTACAAAAAATGAAAACACTTTTTTAAACAGAAAGGAAAAACCGTTAGATAGCATAGCAAGTTAGGATTGTGGATGCTGGCTATGTATTAATTTCCTAAGATAAACAAAATTGCAGAGACAGCTGATCAATGTCTTGAGTAAACAGGAGGTTGACCACTGGTGTCATTGGTGGAAAACAGAGCAAATTGAAGAGAATGGTAATGCCATAGGATAATAAGCCTCAATTTGTGAGTTTTTAAATTATAGTGAAATGAAGTTAAGCATACTGACCATTGTTGTTGATTGAAAGAAAATGGTTCCCAAAGGGAGTCACATTATTAGCAGGTATGGCGTTGTGGAATGGGTATGAACGTGTCGGCATAAGTGTGTCACTGTAGAGGAGAGTTTAAGGCCTCATTTATGACCAAGCCACAGCCAGGTCTCAGACCACTTACTGTTACCTTCAAGTCAACTGTAGCATTTCCTCCAGCACCATGTCTGCCTACACAGTGACTGCCAATCTCCATGCCTTGACGATAGTGGACTGAACCTTTGAAGCTGTAAGCTACCACCTCAATTAAATATTTTCCTTTATAAGAGTTACCATGGTCATGGTATCTCTTCACAGCATGAGGAACCCAAAGACAGCAAGTTAGCTTGCTAATAACTGTTTTCTGCATTGTCTATTTAATAATTTAATAGGAAAAAATTTACACACATTTTCAATGTATTGTTTTTTCAAAAAAAGATAATTTCATAAAAATAAAACTTTTCTATAATAATGTTGAAAGACGTTGATTGAAAAATAATGTTTGACATCTGGATCTCTGTGAAGAACACAGATCAGTGAGATGAAATTTATTGCTAACTATTCACAATTCTCCACAATTTTCTGCTTCCTTTCCAAACAAAGATAATAGTGCAATTCTTTGAAATACAGAATATTGCTCTAACTGACCATCTATTCCATTTCCTCTTAGGAATTAAAGATAAAAAAATATCATTTCAAGAAAATCTAGAGGAAAGATAACTTACAGTCTTCAAAATAAAGCTGACTAAAACTGACCAACTCAGAAGAAAGTGAAGTTCAGTGAATTGAAAGGAAAAAAAAAGGATTTGAGAAAGGGTCAAAGGTGGCAGATATCAAAATATGCCGGTCAAACACACTTCCTGAAGGTGAAGGCATTATCCAAGTGTGTGGGGGGAAACAACTTATAGAAAACAATCAAGGTGGAAATTTCGAACACAAAACAGTAGACGAAGAGGCTAAGCTGCCTGAGGTATCTCAAGGCAACATTTGCAAATGTTTTCAAAGAAGTCATTTTCTGAAAGGAGCTTTCTAGGTCACCTTTGTGTGTTATTTTCCATTTCCTCCATGGAATTATTCTACAGATTTATCAAAGAAAAGAGATGATAATTCAATGAAGAGTAAGTATTACCAGGCATATAGAGCAGAGGATTAGGGCAACATAAAAAAAATCAGGAAAAATAAAAGAAATAATACCACCAAAATATATGATTTAGAGAAATCAAACACATGTTTCAGCCTAACAGCTCATGCTTGTTTGTTTGTTTGTTTTGGAGACAGTGTCTCCTTGTGAGTCCTTCCTGTTCTGTCTGTCCTGGAACTTGCTATATGGAGCAGGGAGGGCCTCATCCTCATAGAAATCAGTCTGCCTCTGACTTTTGAGTAAGATGATTAATGACACATGTCAACACACCTTAGAACAACCTCCGTGCAGAAAATCAAGCAGTAGAGGTGCACAACCACCAGAAAGCAATGGGGAGGAAAAAAAAAAAAAACAGAGAACCCTAAATGTTAATAGTAACGGTAAAGTGGAAACAGAAGAGGATGGAAGAAATACCTCAACTGGTCACATGACTAAATGTATCTGGGAGTCTCTAAATAGAAATGAACTTAAGACACCTAGTAAAAATGAAAAAGACTTTGGTGTTCCACCACAAAGTCAAGATGCCTTTGTATATATAACAAATAAAAATATTTCTATATAAAATAAAATAGTTTTAATCTGAAAAAAACACAGTTGGCGGTATTCCTTCGAGTCACAGAGGAAAAAAAATGATATTTCTCAATCAAATGTGAAGATGACAAATCACTTTTATAAAATACCAAAAACAGTACAATTTTTATTTATTATATTACCAAAATTCCAGCAGAACACTGGATCAGATTAGGAAACAATGCTTATCCTCTGAATTGTGAGTAGTGAGAATAAAAACTGGAGTATTGGGCTGGAGGGCTACTTTCACAAAATTAGCCAATACAAAAATCCATCTTAATCAATTTTATTTCTAATATGACACCTATAAATTGCAAAAATATTATATCATGGTAATAATGCCTAGAAAGAGTGATTTGATCAATATTCTTTGTCAAAAACTGTAGTAGGAAATACAACAAATATCTATAAAAGACAGGGGCACATAAAGTTGTAGCAAACTGTTACAGAATGGTATACTATAGAAAAATAAAATGAAATGAGGATTCCTTTCCCTACAGAAGCATCATTAACATATATCAAATAAAAGAGAAAGAATAGCATGCATATTACCACTTTCTTTAAAAAGCCCTTCATAATTGCAAAGTTTCCATTCATACTCATTCTGCCTGTCGAAGCACAAAGGAGATTAGGAATGTTACCTTCAGAAGACCAGAGAGTCCCAGAGGACCCTTTCTGGATAAAGCACAGTGGGTATCTCAGTTATTTCTAGGGTTTTGATTTGACTTTTAAGCATTGGGAGAATTTGGAGGAATATTTTTCTGGGTTGTGGATTATATGACTAACACCTCATTGTTTTGGTTACATATTTTTAAGAACATTTCTAACAAACAGCAAATTCTAAGAGGATATAATTTTGCATTATGTTTTCACTGCACTTTTCTTAGGGTCTGCCAGAGATTTCAATGCATAAGGGTTTCAAAAAGATTTGATAGAGTGCACTCATGTGGGATGCCTGAGGGAAAATGGGTGAAAGGAGAGAGTTTGTTTCTTCCTTCTTCCAATCTTTATCGTTCTCTTACTGAGGGTCTCTCCCTGCGGTTGCATCTCCTCTAGCATTTTCCTTTTTACTCCCAGCCATGCCAACATCAGGTGTTATCTGTACACTACCCATGTCAACATGGTGTTCTACCATTCTTCTTTGATGTAGTAAGCCTAGATGAACACACCACATTTAGGTTATATATGATCAGTTTAAGCTTTTTGGGAAAAAGAAAAAGATTTTAACAGTTTAGACTTTTTTGCAAAAGAGAAGGATTTTAGAACACATAGAAAAAATAAACAAAAGATGTAATTTTGGGGCCAACATCAATCCAAGCCTTTTATATGTGACCACTGGATTTGTTTTGTTTTGTTTTTCTATGGTTCTTTTCAGTCTGGCCCACAAAACAGTAGCCAGGTGACCTTTAGTCCTCAGGGGCCACAGATAAGATCCTGACAAACTCACAACTGTCCTGTTGTGGGAAGTCCCTCTGATATAGGAGATTCTTCTTTCTATGTGTTGCTTTCATTGGTTGAATAAAGAAACAGCCTTGGCATTTTGATAGGACAGCAGTTAGGTAGGCAGAGTAAACAGAACTGAATGCTGGGAAGTAGAACAGACAGGCAGGCACCATGGTTCTCCGGCCCGAGTTGGATGCTGGTTAGACTCAGTCAAGTGGCAATACACATTTTAATAGAGGTGCCAGGGATAGAACTTTATTCGGTAAGCCACAGCCACATGGCAATACACAGATTAGTGGAGTGAAGTGGATATAAGAGTTAGCCAGAAATATACTATTGGCCAAATAGTATTGCAATTGATACAGATTTATGTGTGATTATTTCGGGAGTCTGTGCAGCTGGGAAATGAACAAGTAGCCTCTTACTACAATGTCTGATACCTAACCCCACAATAAAATATAATAATTTCTTTGTAATTTTTATCTATTAATCTTAGGCTTACTCTTGGGTCTTCCAGTAACAAAGACTCACAACACAACAGCCCAGATATTCAAAGGGAGTATCACTTTTTCTACTGCTTTATTACCTCAGTGATAGCCTTTAGTTTTATTTTCTTTGCAAAATGAAAAAGTAAACATTGGAGTTTTCCTAATTTTGTAAATATATCAACCTATACATTCATAAAATTAGTTTGTAATATTTAATTATTTCAAATTTCTCAAACTTGGCTACAGAACTTTTTCTTAATAGTTTTATAGAACTAAGAACAACTGGTTTATAGTAGTAACACATATTAACATACTTATGCATGTTTTTCTAATGAGGCCTAATCACATTTCTGTTTTATAAATATATGCCAGGACCAGAATAATAATAACAACAACATTGACATGTAGTTTCTTCTTCACTACAATGCTTAATGAAGTAAAAATCCAAATAACTGTATAGTTCTAAATTTTCTGAAAAATTTTTAGGTTTCAAGAAATAGAGAAATACTGATGCTGACAGCTTAAATCTAGAAGGAATAAATATTAACAAACAGGTATTTTGTAATAAGGAGGCCACTTGTTAGTTCCTGGCTGCTTAGCCCTGAAAGAATCACACAGAAACTGTATTAATTAAATCACTGCTTGGCCCATTAGCTCTAACTTCTTATGGCTAACTCTTACATCTTAATTTAGCCCATTTCCAATAATCTGTGTATCGCCATGTGGCTGTAGCTTACTGGCAAGATTCCAACTGGCATCTGTTTCTGGTGGGGCTCCATGGCTTCTCTCTGACTTCGCTCTTCTTTTTTCCAGCATTCAGTTCAGTTTTCCCCTCCTAGCTCTGTTTCCCTATATGTCTGCTATTGGCCCAAAGAAATTCATTTATTAACCAATGATATTCACAGCTTACAGAAAGGAATCCCATATCAGTATATTATTATATTGAGGCCTTAAAATGCTGTTAAAATAGAATCTATAAAAGACAGGAAGAGCGTTATCAGATTTAGAAAATTTACAATAAAACTGTGTGCTGTGTATTTTAATGATTCCATAATTCTTCCATTAGATGACATGGTGTGGGTTTTCAGACACAATTTTTGCAGTTTTAAATCTCTACATATGCAGTCTGATGGCTGTCAACAGTTTTAAATCATTGGATGTAGCTTTGGGAGAAGTAAATTGTACTTATGGGAAGCAGAAAATCTGACAAGCAGTAAGAAATGCCTGGACAGAGAGAGCTGCAAAGAAGAATTCCCTGTGTCTGAGGGTGTGGTGCCCGCAATTCAGCTGATCTGAAGCAGATAATGGGTAGTGGTTCCAGGACCAATTTTTTGAAAAAGAGAAAGCAGGAAGAAATATCACTCTACTCCCTAGTCTTCTGAAGAGCACAGTGTATCCCTCTGTCTCTAGCAGTCTTTTAGTTATTTTTCCCAAATCCCGTCCAAAATCTAAGTAAGAAAATGAGGATCTACTAAAAGAAACTCCACAGGATATCACAGGAAAAGTTTTGGATAGATTTTTAGAAGCTGGGGTTGAGTAGCGGTAGCTGGGGTCAGTGACAGGTAGCTGAAGAAAAAGGAAAAGGAAGGAGTTGAGAGAAATTGACTTGGAAAAATATAGCAACCCCATCACTCTGTGTTGAGTAGTGTGCCAGAGCGGAAAATGCACTGGAGCCTCTGGGTGTAGAGAGAGCAAATGTCCTTGCATCATTTTCCCCAAATGGCTGGGGCCATTTGCATCGTCACAATCAAGTGTTCTGACAGGGAAGTCTAAAGCAGGATGCAAAGACCAAAATAAACTTCAGACTTTGTATAGATTTTTACATACTCGGAGTACCAGACTCTTCTTTGAAAGTCAGAGAGAGCACAAAATATTTTGAATGATCTGAAAAACAGAACGCAGAACTGACTATCTTTCAGGAAATTTGCAGATCTTAGTCAACATTTATACCATTTAAACTTTGGCAATTCTGTGTGTGTATACTATGCTTTCTGACCACATTCACCCCCTTTCCCTCTCTCCTCTATTTCTCACTCCTTCTGACTCCTTCATTCTTCCCAACAAGTTCTACTTACATGTATGTTTTGGCAGTTGCAAGCCTTACTCAGGCAGCCATGCTTGGTTGCATCCATTCATGACTGCAAAGACCACGCCATGCACCATACCCAGGAGACACTGTTACATTGTCCTCCTCACCATCCTCTCACTCTTACATTCTTTCACCTCCCCCTCCATAATGTTTGCTGGGCCCTGGCGGGAGGTGGTATAAATGTCTACTTTCTGTCTGCGCTTGCAAGTGCTACCAATTCTCCGTTCTGAGTCCTGTTAACCATCTGTCCACCACAAAAATAAGCTTCTCTAAACAAGGCTGAAAATGGCCCTGAACTGACTGTTTAAACATAAATATTCAGGAGGCAGTTTTCCATGTCTATTTACTAAAGCACCAGTAGGAAGCTTCCCTAGGTCCTGTGAGATCTCCAGCCATGAAACTTTGACTACATATATAACACCATAGATGTAGAAAATAACTTGTTATCTCTTGAACTATCATGCCATTATTATGCCAGTGACCACATCATGCCTAAAAGGTCATTACTGTAGAATTCACAGTCCACAGCTGGGTAAGATGTTTTATACTGATTTTCCTGCAGCCGTTTACATAACAATCTTTACCCAGGAATGTAACCTAGAAGGGAGGAAACTTCTAGCTCAATTCCATTCTGAAATGTCTGATTACTATAACCAAAGCATGTAGTGTCCTCAACAAGAGGCTTATTGTTTTAGGAGCCACTGTTGTCTCCTTGGCTAATAACTCAGAGGTTTTTTGTTTTTTTCTACAGAGCAAGATGATTTTGTTTTTAAGCCAATGCTTTTGGAAGCAGCATCAGTCATCCATTCATCCTCAGATTTAAAACATTTCTTTGACCACCACCTGAAATGAGAAAGTACAAAAGCAAGTTTAGTAGTTTGTTTTTTCTCATGGGGAATCTTTGATATGTAAATTTAAAAAAGAGTACATTCACTGTGGATGACGAAACACATTATGGGTTTCCAATAGACTTGCAAGTGACTATTAGGTTCAGCACATTACAGCAGGTTACTAATGATGTCAAAGTTCAATTCCCGTATGGAACCAGTTAACTGTGCCCTGTTCTATGATGACCCGGCATGCCCCTAACTGTGGACCCAGCTGTGTCCAAAATGCATTCTCTTTGTATAAAGGTATCAGATTATATAGGGATAAGTGAAAATTCATTCTCATAACTGGAAAATTTTCTCAAGGCAGATGGTTTTTCAGCAGTGCAGCTTTAATATATAAAGGGCAGCATACATTCTCATATTGAAAAATAATGTGGAGATTTATCAGATATCCAGTTGTGATTTAATACTTGGTATAGATTCAACTGAGTGTAGGCAGTCACCTTGAGGGTTGGCATTTGTTGAATGTATGACCATGTTATGAGCTCAAGTTTTAATGACCTTGGTGACTAAAATACTATTCTGTTCTTCTGTGTGACAACTATGATAAACATGGTGATTACATGAGTTATCCATAGCCTATATAATCAGATAAAAAGTACAGTAATAAAGGAGTTTTGTAAGATGTTTTAATTCATATGTGCCTATATCAAAATAATACCAAAAATCATGGCTTCATTTTTAAGTATTGGATGAAAGAAAAACAAAAATGAGCAAAAGTTAATCATAATATACACCATATTATTATTATAATTAATAATTTCAATTTTATTTCAAAGTAGGACTCTGAAATACACCAAAAAGCCCATTCTTATCATATAGACAATAAAAATATTTGGGAAATATCACCCTCCATGCATAAATGTTGAGATTTTCCTAATTCCTAATATATGTTCATGGCATAAATAGTAAGTTATCTATAGTAATAATTTCACATATGTAACTAGATTTAATTTTGAATTTTGTTGATGTAAATTGATATAGTTGGATATGCAGAAGACTACCCTTACTAATGCAGACACCAGAAACTTGAATGCTTCTTTAGAGTACATAAACTTCCACAAGGGAAAAGTAAATCTTTGCTTTTACTTAGGTAGACTCTATTGGAGGCACTAAGTGGACTTCAGTCAGTGTGGATCTCAACAGAGCCATTAAAGAAAGGATTTGCTTAAGATGCTGAATTTTATGTAAACTAAAGCAGATGAGGGTAAAACAGAAATAAACAGTCATTAAATTACCCAGAAATTTCTGGATGAAATAAAACAATCCTTTACAGTTTCTAGGTAATGGCAAAAGTGTTCCTGGCAGGCAAGAAAAGCATAATTAACAGCAGAGCGAAGCTTTGCTTTCCATTCTTTTTGGCAATTGAGTCTACTAAGTGGAAAGCTGCTAAGTAGAGAATGTGGGTTTCATATTAATTTGCATTTCACTTCACTGTTCTTTACAACATTGTGTGCAGGAAACAGAGAGGTCTGAGTTCAGCACAACAAATTACTGAACAAAATAAGAAATCGCTACTCAGGCAGCTTTTTGTTTCTGCTGGGTATGACATGCTGTGCGCAAAAAGGAAGGGGGAGAGAAAGAAAGAAAAGAAAAAGAAGTGTTGAGTCTTTAAAAGCATTTCAACACCAGATCCACACTCTCAAAAATAGTCCTCAAACATGGTTAGAGTTATCTAGAATTTCAGCAGTTTGCAAACAAGTGCGCTAGGGAGTATTTTTTTTCACACTAAAATATTTTTGCTACACATCAGTAAGTCCTTGAAGAGCGCCTGCTGGCTCCAAAGGCCTGTAGTTTGCTGTGGAAATAAGAGAGCAATATTTAGCTGGAGCTCACAGGGAAGTGGGGATGCGGTTGTCCTTTGTGGCAACTGCTCCACTTGACCAAAAATGACTGAGCCACTGGGTTGAGAAAACAGAAATTCACTTGAACTACTCTTTCTTTTCTTTTGTTTTTTATTTTTATGTGCATTAGTGTTTTACCTGAATGTATGTCTCTATGGGGGTGTTGGATCCACTGGAACTAGAAGTTATAGACAGTTGTGAGTTGCCAAGTGGGAGTTGCGAATTCAACTTGGGTCACTGGAAGAACAGCCAGTTCTCGTAACCACCAAGCTCCTTCTCCAACCACCCCCCCAAAGTTTGTGTGTATGTATGTGTGTGTGTGTGTGTGTGTGTGTGTGTCTGTCTGTCTGTCTGTCTGTACACATACGTGTGTGCACACGCCTGCACATACATGAGGGCACTTGTCTACAGAGGCCAGAAGGGCACCAGACTCCCTGGAGCTGGAGGTATGGGCAATTGTAAGCCATCTGATACAAATATTTGGAACTTAATTTGGGTCCTCTCCAAGAGCAGTACAGTCTGGTAAACTCTGAGATGTCTCTTCTGTCCTGAATTTTTGTTTCTTAACTGCTGATTCTTTGCTATTATCTATTTGTAGAAGTATTAATATATGGTTCATACTAAATCTCAAGTAGGCTGGATTCAGAATCATGTAAAGGAGAACTTTCTGAACATGCCCGTTAGAACTAAATATATTAGGCTAGGCTCTGGGTAGGTCTGTGAGGAATAATACAGATAAGGTGAACAGAAGGGGGAAAATTCACCTTAAATATGACTGATACCCAATCTTGACCTGGAAGCCCTGGAAATGCATGAAAAGGAGGAAGCTGTTTTAACACCAGCATTTATCTCCCTCTACTTTCTAAATGAGAGTAAAATATCATCAGCGTCTTCAAGATCCTGGGGCCATGACTTCCTTGCCTGGAACTAGGCACCCAACACCCCTTCCTTCCTTAATTTGACGCCATCTGGTAGTCTATCACAGCAACAGACAAGTAACTAGTACTGTAGACATGTCATCTAGTATTTCTAAAGACTCTAATAACAAAATTTAAAAGACTTTCTAGCAAAAGATTCTGTGTGTATATGTGATCACGCGCATTTGTGCTTATGTGGGCCTATGTCTGGAAGTCCGTGTACTACTGTCAATTGTCTTGACTAGTGTTGGCAAAAAAGACAGAAATGAATGGAATCTTACTGTCCTCCAAAATTTTATTTCTTGTGCCTATTAATTAGTTTTTTGTATGTTTAGAAACAATGTTAGTTGTACTAGCTTTCTTTAAACTACTAGAATATGTTGCTTGTGTTTCTACGTCAACTTACATAGGCCTAGGATAGAGCCCAGGATATTTTGATTGCTTGATCATGGATCCTCTTAGGGTATGCACACTTTTCAGCAAAACAGGCAAAGGATGCATGAAATGTGCCGCTTTACTAAGCAAGGAAAAGCTCTTCATTGGAGAGGCTTTCGTATTGGCTGTCCTCCAGATGTCAAACAAAGTTGTTTAAATATTTGCTCATCAGTGAAATGAAATGATATGATTTTAACTCATTCCCAATTCTTGTTTATGATGTTTCAAAGCAACTTTTTAATATGTGCTCTAATGGTTTCTCTGGAGCTCTTGTGTTATAATTTGTTTTCTCTTTCTCTTAACTGGTTATAAATTAATGAGGTAATACCGAATGAGATGTTGGGTTCCCTCTAAAATTCTCATAGTGATTTGTTTGAGAGTTTTGCTGTGGCTTTTGTAACTACACAACCACACATTTTTTTGTTTTTTTTTTAAATATTAACAGTATTTTATGGTAAATAAGAAACTGCAGAATAAGCCACTCTGTAGTTCTAGGTTTTTCTTGAGACATACAGACAGGGAAACAAATGTCCATAAATACCTAAGAGAATAGGTTTTTATGGTTATATTGGATGAGAGCTTGCTTTGCCAGATTCAGCTAAATGTGTGTAAATGGATTCAGTGACTAACTATCTGGGTTGAATAGATGCCAACTACTCTGTTTATTTATATCTTCTCTCCTCTAAGCCACCTTTACCGTAGCATGCCCATTTTGAATGGCCATTTATAAAATTAACATTGTTACCTCATTTTAATTCCTTTATGACCAGGATTCTCTGTAGGGAAGCTTAAGAGCAGGAAGGTGACTAATTGACATCTCTTAATTTTAACAGAGTCAGGACTTTTTACCCTAAGTTCCTTCAGGTTGGAGATGGTGTTAGTTGTTATGATTTCCTCCAGAGTGTCTCAGGCCACATTAGGAAATAAACACAGCACACCTATGTGATAAGAGAGCATCCCATTCTTGCTCTTTACTTGTTTTCCCTCTGAAAAAGATTATTGTTAAAATTGGATCATAAGCCCTCACATGCAGCAGAGCAAAAGAGATTTTATTTGATTAGTCACATTCTGGGTCCTAACCCCATGCATCACCAGTTTTTATTTAATTTTTTTTCACAAACCAAAATAAATGAACTTCTTAAAATACTATAACAACATTAGCCTTGGGTAAGGGCAATTCTGCAGGTCATTGTTACTTTCAAAAGAAGTCAAGAGAAACATTTGGGACAAATGTCCATTTAATTATCTTTCTGTTTGTAATAATACCCTGGTGATTGTTTAAAGAAAACACTAGATGGCCTTACTTTTTCCTTTAATTATGATTACACAACAGTGCAGTTTAGAAAGTTAAGGAGATTTTTTTTGAAATACTGGCTGAATTCCCAGGCAAACAATGCATTCTTTTAAAAATATGCTGAAATAAATCTTTAGGCTCAGGGTTTTGACACTTTGGAAATTTAATTTTGCAAATGCAGTGAATAAATGGTTTATCAGCGTCTTAGGCTATGTGCAGTAGGTGTGATCAGTTGTATAGATTCATTTTTACTTGTGTGTTTATTACGTCAAAGGTAAATATTCAATTTTGCATGAAATATTTGACTTCCTTGTTCTCAGTCTTAGCCCAATGACAAAAATGAGAATAATTTATAATGAACATTTGAAGACATTTTTAGAAATTCTGAATTTATATTCCTTTGGATCATAGTGATTTTTTTCTATGATAAGGATAACAATTTCGGGCAATGTAAGCTTCTATATTTTACATTTTTCTGTATGTCCTATCTTAGTCTTGAATTATGGTAGGGCTGAGATATGTGACTGGTAGAATATGGACATGACAAAAATATTGCTATGTCTATGCCTATGTTTGAGACTGACCTCAGGAGAAGTCTGCTGCCATGCTAAGCAGCTATTACTGGAAGGTTCCTCTGAAAATTATCAAAGCCTCCTCCTAGTAGACAGAAGCATCATTCCACTAAGTTAGAAAAGCCATCCTTGGGTACATCTTCTCAGATCATTTAAGCTTACAGAGGTTTATTACTTGCAGCATCTGCATTGCATATATTCATAAAAAATAATACAAACGTGGTCTCTGAAGATACTCACATTTTAATATTTGGTATAGGTTGTCTTTTACGAAGTATGAAGATACTTAGACATTTTCAGTACTCTACAATTCTACAGAAAAGAAAGTGATACTGTTGAAGTTAATGTAGAGTTATGGGGAAAGTGGATTATTATTGTCAAGTCTTTAAAAAATAATAAAAACAAATGATGATTATTAAATTGAAAAACTTTGAGCTGATGATAAATTGAATTTGAATCTTGTGGTAAAATAGAATTAGGCAAAGAGGCACTTTAGAATGAGAAAAATGTAGTTTTCAAGTGAAATTCTGTGTGTCTTTTGGGGTCAGAGGTTAAACTCTGTTAGGCAGGATCATACGGTCTTTACCTATAGATACACTTTTAAATCCTGAAATACATGGTAGTTTTAACTTGTATAACAAAAGCAACTTTTCAGATACCACAGAGGTTAAAGATATTGATGTAAGGAGATGACTTAGTTGTACCCAGTGCAATCATAAAACAAAAGGTAGGGGATTTTTATAGAAACTGGGAGATGTAGTAAGGTTGCTTTAAAGATGGAAAAAGAGACCTTTAAGCAAGGAAGACAAGGTTTCTAGAAGCTGGAAAGATGAATTGGATTGTCTTCTAGAGGACTCAGAATGAAGATAAGAGCTTTATACCAAGATGCTAACCTAATGCAAACTATTATGGAATTCTCTTCTCTATAACTTTAGCACAACACATTCTTGTCTTCTTGATATGCTATGCTCTTGGTAAAGTTTTACAGCCATGACAAATACTACTGTGTTTATATTCCTTAAAGAGTAGTAAACATTGAGGAGATTGTGACATTAAGCACACACCTTTCACCCTGTCTCTCCAAGATATGTCAAGTTCAAATATACCAAGTCCAGGAAGTCTTTCTACTCTCTTCAATTTTAAATTATTGTCATCTTCTGCACTCAAGAGGTGACTCTGAATTACAATTGGCCATATTATACACAATACAGTTACTTTTACTGGAGTTTAAATTTGCTACACAAGCTATGTGTACCTTCTTTGCTAAAATATCAGGTGTTTGAGAAGAGATTAAGAATCTTGTGTTGTTTGCACTTTCCAAATCTATATTATCAACATACTCACCTCATGTTGATTTAATGAGTAAGAATTTCAGTTTGTCATTGTTGCCTTTGCCAAATTAGGTTTCAACTGCATACAATAAAAAGTAGAGGTGAATATTGTGGCACGGCTCTTTAATCCCAGCATCTGAGGGACAGAGGCAGAGGCAGGCAGAATCAAAAAGTGTAAATTTTTGTGCAGGATATGGCATTGGCCATTTCAGTAGACTCCAAAATTTTCCTTGTGTCTCTTTTACCATCATTTCACATTTGCCTACAAATACTGTCTGTCTTAACAAGATGTTTATTACCAGTGGTTTCTCATGCAGTAATTGCAACATAAATTGTTTATCCATGTTCACAAGTTGTTTTGATAGGTGTTTATCTACTTGATCAGAAGTTGATAACATTATCTGAAACCACTCCAAAAAATTTGTGCCATTTTATATTTTTGCCAGCAAATTGTAGAATGGCAGATGATCTGTCCTTGCCAAGGTTCTGTGTCTTTCAACTTTTTATTTGAACTTTACTAAAGATGTTAAGTGTCATCTCATTCTTGCTTTAATTTTACTCTGTGTGTAATTAATTTTGAGAATATTTTAAAATCAATCTGTGAATATTCTATTTAAAGTACTTAAGTCTTCAGTTATTTTTAATGACTTTTTTGAAACTTTATTAGTGCACAAAGATTATTTTTTCTAAATTTTGGATTTTACTCTTTGTTTTCTTTGAATTTGCGGTTAAGCAGTCCTAGCATTGAATTTTGTTGATAAAACATTTCAGTTTGATTTCAGGCTCACTTGGTAAGGGCACTTGTTGACAAAATATGATCCCTGAGAATCACATGGTTGAAGAGGAAACTCACGTCTACATCTTGCCCTCTGATCTCACCCATGAAAGCAGAATAAATAACTGAAAGTTAAAAATTAATTATCAGTTTTTATGAATCCTATTTTCAATTTTACTCCATCTTTTGTTTTTATCATTCAACCTCATATGCATTTCTTATTTAACTACATAGTATATATTAGCTGTATGAAACAGTGTTTCCTTGTAACATTTTAATATCGCCCTGAAGTACTACAATCACATTAATGCCTCCATTCTTCTCCCTTCTCTCTAGTCTTCATTCCCACTGATTCTTCCTTCTTTCATCATAGTCTTGCTTTTATTTCCATGCAATTTTTTCCCCTAGATTCCATGTTTGAAAAGCAAACACAGAATACTACTTTTTCTGTTTCTGGATTAATTCATTTAACATGATAATCTTTTTTACCCATTTTTCTAAAAACCTGGATGAATTAATACAACCCCATTCAACAAGTCGACCAGTGAATCAGCTTTTCCTTATGTATTTCTGGCTGACTTGAAACTGACTGTGTATACCTGGGCAGGTCTCAAATCTCTAGAAATCAGTTTACCTTTGCCCCTGAGTGCTGGGATTAAAGGTGTTGATCACCATTAATAAAAATTACCTTTGATAAAAAAATATTTTTATCAAAGTTTTAAAATACAGATCTTTCTATTTATTAAATTTTTTATTGATTCTTATTCACTACATATAAGCTTGTAGGTGAAATACCTGGGCCCTATAATAGTACTGTTTGTATTTGGGAAGGAGCTGTCACATTTATTTCCAAAGTATTTGGAAAACATAATCAGTTCCCGTGATTGATGTTACTTTGACAATTACAGTTATGTATGACTGTACATGTACCTATATCTTCCTTTACTTCTATCGCTGACTAATCTACACTGTCACTGTAGGGTAGGCATTGCCGTTTCCTATGTTCAAGATGCTGCCCAGTGTCTGAGACCATTTCGTATTGCCTGCAAGATATAAGACTCTCAGGTACTTCTCCAGACCATGTCTGACTGCACGCTGCCATATCCTACCAGGATGATAATGGACTGAACCTCTGAACTGTAAGTGAATCACACCAATTAAATTTTTTTCTTTCTAGGAGTTGCTCTGGTCATTGAGTCTTTTCACAGCAATAGAAATTCTAACTAAAACACTAGCTTTTTCAAGTGTTGTTACCACTCTGGGCTTCTACATATATTTTTTCATATGAAGTACCTAATTTATCTTTATAGTTTGTTCATCTTCCAATCTCTGGTGTGATTTTGCTTTTGAAATCTATTTCATCTCTATTAATAAATAGTCAACCCAGCATTTTATTTAATGTTTTTTATGGCATATTGATTTTTTCTTTATGGTCTTTCTGTATATTTACATGCAAAGTGAGTTTTGTAGTCAGTTTACAATAAATCTTATTTTTTATTCAGTTTGACAATCTGCATACTCTACTTCAATGATTTAGTTCCACTTTATTGTGTTATATGTTAGTGTACAATACAGAGATTATAACATGAATACTTAATTTATCACAATCTATCTTGAAGTAATAAAAATACACCACAGAATAACAGAAGAAACCTTTTCAAAGAATAATCCAATGTACAACTCTGATTTTCCATGCTTATGATTTCCTGTATTGAAATTCTATATACACTGAAAATTCAGAATATATTACCACAGTCTATCTTAAAACGTAATCATTTCTAAAATTATATAAACATGTATCTGTATACTTTCATAGAAAAACATTTTTATAGAAAAAAGTAATAAACTAAAGAGTAATCTTCATATTTACTCCATGGATATCCATTTGGCTATTTTCTCTCTGTGTTACATTCAGTCTTCCATTTTTCCATCTCGTGCCAACTTGATGAATGATTTTTAGCATGTCTTGTGCTGAATTTGACTACAAGTATATTCTTTCAACTCTCTTGTGTCAGAAAGCGTCTTTATTTCAGGTTTAGTTTGAAAGTTATTTTTTTATCGTAAATAAGTTTTTGGTTTGACTTTTAAAAACTATTTGGAATGCAGTGTTTTTCCCCTCTGACTTGGACTGTTTCTCCTAAGACTGTTCACATTAATAATCACCTTGTTGTCCTGGATAATATGTGTTTCTCTCTTTCTCTGTTTATGAAAAATTCTATTTATCTTTAATTCCAGAGACTGTAGTATGATGGTCCTGGATATGGTTTTCTGTGTATTCATCTTTCATGAGATTTACTGACAGTCTTAGGTACAAAATGCTTATGGAAATTCATTTTATTAAGTTCAGAAAATTATGAGCCAGAACTAAGTATTTCTTTGATCTTTCTCTATTCTTTGTCTTTCTCTTTTTCTTCACTCCTTGCCTGTCTTCAAGGTGAATCCATTTTAACACACTGTTATTAACTTGTGTAATTATGTCCATGTATTCAACAATTATCAATAAACTTTCTCACCTATTTTTTCTTTCTATTAGAAAAATTTAGACTTCCACTAGTAGATTAGAGAATGTTGAAGTACTTTTAAAATTAAGCATGTGGTTTGCAAAAATGAGACGAATTATGCCTTTAGTAATCAAGTAATGCCCTTAGGTAAAGCAAGACAAACACCATCACCATACAGCAAAATCTCAAAGCACTAAGCCACTCAAGGGCAAGGGTGGCTTCGTATATTAAAACATTATCTCAAATAAACTGGTGGGAATAAATGCTTTGTATATACAACGCTTCCATTGTTTTGTGAACTATTGCCTGTTTTTGTCTCCACTAAATGTGCTTTCATTTTTTATTAATCAAGGTAACATTAATAAAAGGTGAAAGATTCTTTTGATATCTATTTTTTATTATTTTTAAAATGATCTTATTTTACATATTAATCCCAGTTCCCTCTCTCTTTCAACTTCCTACTTCCCCTACCTTCTCCCCACCTACACCAACCACTCCTCTGAGAGGGTGAGGCCTCCCATGGGGAGTCAATGAAGTCTATTACATAACTTGAGGCAGGACCATGGCCCTCCTCCTCCTATTTAGGCCGAGCAAAGCCACACCAGTAGGATTTTCTGAGGGAAGCAGAGGCAGGAAGATCACGAGTTTGAGGACAGCCAGGCTAAACATGACTCAGCTGCTAAAGGCTAGGCTCACAACCAAAAATATAAGGCGAGAGATAGAGTACTTACCTCAGGTGCATGAACTGGCTCTTTGGAGCCAATTCCCTCTGATGGGATACCTTGCTCACCCTTGCTGTGGGGACAGGGAGTGGGTCTTGGTCTTGCCTCAGGTTGGTATCCCAGAGTTTGTTGATTCTCCAAGGAAGGGCTTCCACACCCTGAGGAGTAGATGACAGATGGGAAGGAGGGGGAGATGGCATTTAACAACAACAAAAAAATGACCAAATCCAGGTATGATGGACACACCTGTTGCTGTGACATAGTCCTTGACTCATTGAAAGATATATTTTTGATTTATTTGGGCTACAAAGCTAGATGATACCTCAAATAAAGGAATATGTAAATAAAAGACAATGGCCCTCGAATTGTAGCTCAGTCCCAAGTTTGATAATATACCTCACCAAATAATGTAAATAAATAAGTAGAAAAGAAACTTAATGGAATTGGAAATCATCTATAAGTTATGCAAGTTTTGATTGAGCTAAACCAAATACAAGTTTTAAACCAAAACGTATATGTTTTATGGTATGACTCACATCAGAATCTTACCACATTAAATAGATTTGTCTGTTTAATAAGACTGAAATATAGACTCAAAAAACACATGAAAAGCTTTATTAAGTTCGCTATTTGGTTAACTGTTTCCTAACAGCCCACACGGTAGGACTGAGTCTGTAACCTATCCTGGTTTGAGGAGGTGAGTGTTCTTTGCTCTTTAGGTCAATGGGAAAAACATTTAAAGGACTTTGTGGCACCTAGTCTACCACTGCTTCTTTATATTTCTCTTTCACATTCTAGCAGAGCAGTAAATGATTGTGACCTGTGCATTCTTGCTGTGATGTACTGATTTATCAGCGACCTAAAAGCAACCTGGCTGTTGTGGTTTGAATGTAAAATTTCCCCAAGTGTTTGTATTTTTAAACACTCACTCCCTAGCTCATGGTGATGTTTTGGTAGCTTTTGGAACCTTTGGCACACAAGCCCTAGCTGGGAGATGCAAGCCCCTAGGAATAGACACTGAGTCATTTAGCCTGGCTCTGTTTTCCATTGAATCTCACGATGATCAGCCACAGTGAGGTTTTAATGATACTGAGGGAATCACTCCAACTTCCAGGGATTCTGTGTCCACTGCAGCTATGCGTCAGAATATGTCTCTCCTCCTTTCAATTGTGTCTGTTGCCTATGTTCCTTATCCTGCCACAATTATGAAGAAAATAAAAACTATTAAAGGGTGTTCAGGGAGGTGAGGAAGGCAATGGATCTGTATTAAAATCTCCAGGTCCATGTGCCAAATTAAACCCTTTGGTTACACTGTGTATTTGTTCTCATGTTCTAGCCTTATTCTGAACCTATTATATATGGTTCTATTTTCAAGGTGCTTCAGACATATTTCAGTTATATTAACAGAGTCTGTTATATGTAATGACAGTCCATAAATAACAAAATCAGAGAAACTTGAACTAATTATATTTTCTTTGTAATTAATTTTCCCAGTAATATACATTCACTATTCGACTCCTACCATAACCCTCCAGAACTCGTCATACTTAATGATTCTTTTCATAGCGTTTATGTCATTGTTTTCATTCTACACTAACTAAATATGTGTATAAATATATAAACCATCTAGCAAAACAAAAACAGATTTATAATCTTTTATAAAACAACCTCTTCCTATTGTTTCAAAGACAGATACCATCAAATTAGTTTATAAGCTTCTGATGTATTTACATTTGTTACATGTGCACATTTTTATTTGTAGCTACTTAAAAAGCAGCATGCAAACGTCTTGAAATGCAGTCTGAACTGATCTTTCCTTGCCTTTTCTTTTGCCTTGAAGTCATTTTCTGTCTCCTCTCATTATATACATATGTATGTATAATGTGATTATCTACAATCTATAGGTAGCTATTATCTTTATGAGTCTCATGCCGTATACTCCTCCAATAGTAGACACTTCATTATTTCCAAATTAGGAGCTGCTAGAAGCAATGCTATGCTTGATCACTGTTCCCAAATTCATTATGTGCTGTGTTTTCCACCACCAGGAGTTTATCATTGCAGACCTGGGTTCCATCTGTCTGAATGACTATGCTCTCCACTGTCTTTGGGCAGACCCTCTGTTCTCATTTGTCTCAACACTGTCTCAACACTGTAGTTGTTCTTAGTGCTTAATTCTTGCAAGAGACACCTTGTGAGATTTTATAACTCAGTATCCTGAAACAGAAACCTTCCCAAACTTCCTCAAGTCATGAAGTAAACAACATTATCTTCACTTCCTATAGTTCCTACTTTTTCTGCACAATTAGAAGGAATTAAGTACTATTTTAACCAGCACACTTCATTTTAAAGTAACTTAGCTACTGATATTTTTATCTGTCTTTCACTAATTTAGTTTACATATTTTTTATGTAAAAAAGAAAGTACTCAAATAGTACTTTCCTTACAATTTGTTCTTGATGTTGTAGGTGAATCCAATTCATGAGAGAGGTGGGAGTCAGGCATTTTTTGAACAATAACAGTTTTCCTAATTCTTCAACAAAATGTATTTTTAAATGATTATTCATGGCTAATTCAATATGAAAAACCAATGTGGATCCGAATCACTGGGACTTAGAATTGTGTTGACATTATTGCAGTCTTGTTATTCCTCTCCAGTGGCTTTATGCCTGTGATTTCTATGCTGGATTCCCACCCCAAGGTGGTTTAAGATTGCATATCTAAAAGCACACTGAAGCCCTGGATCATTTAAATGTGATAAAAATCAATTTTACCTGTGTTATTCCCAGCTGAATGCCACTTCTGATGTGCACCAGCCTCAAAAGAAATTAAAAGATAAGTAACGTGATTACAATCAGATTAGCTTGCATAGGCAGACAAACAAGATTGCAGAGTTCTGTGAGTTAAGATACTCACTTTCTAGTGAGTCTGGTTTACATCACATTAAACAGAATTGAGTTTCCAATACATAGACTACATAACAAAGTGGGAGAGAAATTCCAGTCTTATAACTGCTTGTGAGTCAAGAAAACTGTTATTTTGTGAATGTTCAGGAATTACTGCCTGTCAGGAAACTTTATATGGTTTCTTAGAAAAAAAATGAATCATTCTTCAACACTTCCTGGTTGTTTAAACTAAAATAAGTATTTCTTTGACTAACTGAACTCATGAAAGTCAAGAAGAGAATGAAGAGGGGGTGGAATTCTTGGCTCCCATCTTTTTCTGCACTGCAAAATAGGATAATGAATAATATCAAATAGAAATCCATGTTGAGTCATATCTATGCAGAAAAGATGAACACAAGTGAGTGAATCATCTCAAGCAAGAAAAATGTTTGGATTCAGTTTCATTAATATGATATGGACTGTGGATAACAAAGCTTCTAAATTTACTAATCTTATTTAGAAGACAGATTTTTTTTTAAAAAATACTGTAACTCAAAAGGGAAAAAGGATAAGAAAGGCTAAGTAGAAAACAAATTAAAACAATGTTCATTTAAGTATGTTTGTTAATGTCATCACCAGTGCTTGTTCCTTTTAGTCTCTAAGGCTGAGCAAACCATACAGAGCAAGCCAGTAAGCAGCATCCCTCCATGGACTCAGAAGCTCCTTCCTCTGGATTTCTGCCTCATTTGAGTACCTATCCTGACTTCCTTTGATGATGAACAATGGTATGGACATGTAAGCCAAATAAACACTTTATTTCCCAACTTGCTTTTACTAATGATTTTATATCGTAGCAATAGTAATACTACTTAAGATAAAAATTAGTGCCAAGGTAGTGGGATATTTCTGTGACAGACAAGACTATGTGTTTTTCAAGGATTGTGGAAAGACATAGAACTTGGTACTACAAAAGCCATTGCATGTTAAGTTTGATGATTTCTTCTGTGGGTTCTTAGAAGAGTAGAGTAGTGAGAGAAATGAAGAAGACAGAGGTCTACCTTGTGAGGTTTCAGAGGGAAGAAACTACTCCACCAAGCCATCTACATGAAGAATCTGTAGTGTTAAGTCAGATGTGGCTGAAGAATCAGCTGTGATGGACAAGAGACCAAAACTACTAAAGATTGCTTGGATAATCGATACTGGTCAGCTGGAACTGAGAAATCAGCAGTGATTTTGAAGAGGCCAGCATCAACAAGGTTCTGAAATCTTCTGGAAAGTACTTACTCAGAGAGAACAGAAAAAAACTGTGTTCAAGAGTCAGCATAGAAGAGCTGGGACCACGAGTTGACAGACTAACTTGATCATGTAAGTGTCATCCAGGGGCTATTTGTTTTGAAGGTAGGAAAGGATCAGGGAGAATATTTGGGAGTTGGTACTCTGGAAGACCAGGAAAGGCCATTGATGAAGCTGCAACTTCAGCAGTAATTGAAGCCCCAGAATTACACGGTTATGGTGAAAAGTTGAGACTTGTTGACACCATGAGAGCCCAGGAGAAGCTACTGGTGAAAGAGCAACCCAGTTGCAGCACACATGCATTTAGAAGATGCAGTACCATGGATTCACTGCCAAGAACAGAACGGAGTAGAGCTGGCCGCAGCCTAGAGGACAAGCTGTGTATGTTGCTGAAGGCAGAGCAGGAGAAGTGACCTAGACACTTTGGAGAAGCCCAGGAGATTGGAAGTATGTCCCTGATAAAGGACATTGAAAGATTTTTACACTTGGAGTTTGGTTTTCCTTTGATCTGTTTGTGACTGTGCCATGCTTCTTCCCTCTTGAAGTAAGGATGTGTTTAACTTATTTTTGATTATATGCATGTCCACAGTTGTAGAGTTTGGATGTTAAAGGGCATTTGATTATAAAAAGAAGATTGAATTGTTTTAAAGAAACTGTATTTTAAAGGATTTGGATTCATAAAGACTGTGGGACTTTTTAAGTTTGTGAAATATTTTATATTGTGACGTTTATATTAAAATGTGATCTTGGGGATGAATAAGGAAGAAAAGGTTGTAGCTTATCAGTGTTGTGCTTGTGTGTCAATTTGATAAAGTGTTAGTTGTGCTGGCTAGTTTTATGTCAAATCAATACCAGCTAAAGTCATAAGAGAAGAAAGAGTCTCCACTCAACCCTATAGTGCATATTCTTAATTAGTGCTTGATTGTAGAAGGCCCTGCTTACTGTGGGTGTTGCCACCCCTGGTCTGGTGATCCTGGGTTCTATTAGAAAGCAAACTGGACAAGCCATAAGAAGCAACTCAGTAAGCAGCACACCTCTATGGCCTCTTCATCAGCTTCTACGTCCAGGTTTCTGCACTGCTTGAGTTTCTGTCTTGACTTCAATTTGATGATGAACAAAGAAAATGAAGTCCAAGCCAAGGAAATCTTTCCCTCCCCAGGTTACTTTAAGTCATGGTATTTTATCACAACAGTAGTTACTTTAATTAAGACAAAGCATTCTCAAGTTTTAGGCTGCCTATACTTTGGAGAAGCAAATACTGATGATTGGTCCATATTCTATCTAGATTTTTTTCCCACCAAATCAATCTTTAGGAGATTAACTACTATTTAAAATTTTGTTTCATTATCTTTAGTTATTTGATCAATTGAATAATATTTGTTTCTAATTTATAATCTTGAATTAAAAAATTAGATGAGAAATGAGCAATCCTCCATTGAAGTTACTGTACTAGATTTTAACCTCCACAAAACCTGCCAAAATTTTAGGCTCTGATTCAATTTTCTTAGGACATAACTTTTGCTATTCAGTTATCACTTGTTTTGGAAATACCAAGTTTTCTTAATGATTGGCTTTATCAGTTGGCATTTTTCTTATCTAATGATTTACATATGATGTTTTTGGCTTAGGACCATAACAACAGGAGATAACAATAGCTCCATATTTCTCTGCACCACTGTATTGCACTTCAAAAACTTACTATTCTTTAACGACATTAAAAACTATTTCATGTTCTCCTATGATATACTTTAGGCAATGTAGAGTTTATAGTTTTATATTCTGATATGTGCCTTCTGCAGCCACACTTAAACCCCTTGACTCATCTGCATCGCTGAGTATCTATTCTGTTTATTGATATGGTTTTGTGGGCTATTTTAAATAAAAGGTGGCTATTTTTTGTCTCTTAGTGATTAATCATTAGAAGAGTTGGCTTTGTGATTGTTGATACATTTTCACATTGTGCTGAATTTGTACTTTGAATTATCATTTGATCTCTGCATAATCTCTCAGATATTTTTCTTTTATAAAACAAACAAAACAAACAAAAGCAAAACAAACAAACAAACAAAACAGTGAACAAGCACCAACCAGCATATCATCAAACAAATAGATTTGGTCCAATTTTTATCATTTGTTTTCAGTTTCTAAGTGGTTTAACAGTTTATTTCTCTCAAAAATAAAAAGAAATATGCAGTTCTTATCTTTTAAGGAATTTCTAGAATAGACATAAAATGACATCTATTTGCCTTCCTGTTACTAAACCATTGAGGGGTTAAACTTGTGAAGCCCATGAGACATAATTTTGGAGACCGAAGACCCAAATGAGAAAAAGTTTTAAGTGCTCAACTCATTTGTAAGGTGTAGTTTTTCGAAAGCTTCAAGGAAGAAAATCCTGGCTTTTCCAGTAAAGAAGGGTGTTGAGACAGCCTAACTTGTTTTTTTTTTAGAAGAATGATTAAGTATACTTACCACAGCATTCTGTTTGTGAAAAATAAGAAATATTTTAAATTAGTGTATAAGACTATGCATCACACCTCTTATATACATATATATGTATATATATACACCTCCTATATTTATAAAAAGCACATAATATACAAAACAATGATGATTATTTTACATACTAACAGTGTATTTAAGGTAGAAATAAATAAAAAATAGGATTCATCTCCAGGTGAAGAAATATACATGCAAATATTGAGATTACCACCTGGAAGAATATATACAGAAACCAAAGCAAGAAATGGAGAGAAAATTGTTGTTAAGATTGGAAGGGAAACGAGAATGAATTTACTCTTAATATATTAATTTATAAAATATAACTTATGTGTCTCCTATATATTAGTTTCCTCCAAAATTAAACATTTCCATCTTGGAAAGAAAATTTTTAAGTTATAGGATATAAAAGGGAGGGGACATGAAACACTCCATCCTTCAGAGCAGTTTCTTAGAAAGGAAATAACTTAAAATAGCTTCAGGAAGTCCCAGAAACTGATCAGATTCACTAGGCCCCTCCTTCTCAAGGAGTACATAAGCAGTGATGACTTTTGACAGTCACTTGGATAGGGTGAGCTGCTTAGAACTGGCTCAGGCTGAGATGCCTGGAAGAAGCAGAGACCAGAAGACCTGTCTAGAAGAAACAAAGACCAGTGGAGATGCCTGGAAGAGGCTCAGTTTGCTTGGGCTACCAACAAAATACACCATTTAAGCTGTTAAGCTGCTTGCATGCCATGCAATAGGCTACAGATTGCCAACTTTTGTGAACTGTCATCTAACCTGGGGTTAACTTCAGTGATAAATCATCTTTGAGTTACATTTTCTCCTATAGGTAACTCCATACCTACATCCTCTACGTAAGCCTCAGAAAAACCATTGGTTTACCAAGTGGTATTTGGTATTATCCCCACCATGGTCGTTCATATTTATTCCGATCTGGGGTAACTGGGCTTTTGTTCATATCTCCACAAGAAAAAAAAATTCACACAATAATGTGCTTATTGATATATGAAAATTTTGATTAAGAAGTGCAGCATTTGTATAAAGGCTCTTTTTAAAAAAATATTTAATTGAGGTATTTATCTATTTATTTTCATTTTTAAATTCTTTATCTCTTACTCATTTGTTTGTTTGTTTATTTTTATGGTCCTTTGTGTATATATTATGGCTTCTGATTTTATATTTTTAAGGGAATCCTGTCTGTGCAAATGTGTATTTTTCTTTGTCTATATGTGTTTCTTATGCTTTTCCTGGGATTTTTTTCTTCTGTTTTTTTCCCTCTTTCAATATTTTATTTTTGTTTTGTTTAAAGGATGCTGATAATTGCAGAAATAGTTTTTCTCAGTGAAGAACACACCAATTGGAAATCCAATACCAAGAAGTCTGCCCTGAAACCATGCATAAAAATAACATTATACAGACAGAGCAGGGTATATTTTAGACACATAATTATCTACATATATTCATATAACAACCATCAATGGAAAAGAAGCCATGCATTTGAAAGAGAGTCAAAAGTAGAATATGACAAGATTTAATGGGATAAAGGAGAATAGGGAAACCTAACCATTTGCATTTTTTTGAGTTACTATGACAGATACCTTTAAACTTAACTGATAATGAGAAAGTACACATCTGTTTACAAAATGAAGTACCCATACACATACATTTATGGGCTCTTGAACTATAGAGACCAATATCAATTTGCTGATGACTATTGGGCCTGGTGATGGCATGAATGAGTTCTCAAATAATAGTCACTCTTCATATATGGACAAAATGAAAATAGATGATGTAGGTGGAGAATGGTGATTAGTGCTTGAATGATATTACATATGTGTATAGACTGATCCATAGCCTGTCTGACAGGGCCTGGGGATCTAGTCTTCAGCCAATTTTCATTGAATGACAGTTTATAAAGCTTTTGTTTTGTTTTTATTTTCTGATTGTGAGAATCAAACCAAGGGCCATGTATAAGCAAAGTAAACACTCTAATCCTAGGCTGTATCCCCAGCAGTATTGATACTTTAAAAATATGATTTGAATGAAAATGCTACCTTTTAGGATAATAGTTTGTATTTTTTAAATCCAGGAGCCTCATAAGGTTCATTAAATGAGTATTTCTT
Organism: Myodes glareolus; assembly: GCF_982192425.1. Taxonomy (NCBI): domain Eukaryota; kingdom Metazoa; phylum Chordata; class Mammalia; order Rodentia; family Cricetidae; genus Myodes; species Myodes glareolus. The sequence continues at coordinate 48,634,051 of NC_142033.1, read as the reverse complement.
GGTCTTGGTTTCTTTGGTCCTAATATGTGAAAGATTCAACAGAATCTTTAGGGTAAGTTCTAGGCATGCTCTCTTTATAGAGAAGAATTGTTTGAAATTTGGTTTCTGAATTCTTAAATCTTGGTTTATATTTTGAATATAATGAGTTTGTATAACATGTTTTTTTAATAAGCAAGATCTACCCTTCTCTAATTGTTATTCAAAATAAAAATGAGGAAAATAGATAAGGAATCAGATTTGATTTCAATGCTTGAAATGGCTATGAGCATTAAGACAAAAGGCCTGCAATATCTCTAGTGTTCGATTTGTCCTTTATCATAAGAGGAAAATGACTTCCAAGGCTACTACAACATATAGATAAAAAGTGTATTAATACATGCAAATGATTAAAACTATTTAAAGTGTTTTAAAACGTAAAGCACCCAAAGAACAACAAAAGCCTAGACATATTTTCATCGTACTGCCTCTTGATTATGCTAAGCAAAGGTTATATTACTTGCTTTTTGAGTTTCTACAGCTGCTCTGCCTAGAAATCCTTTTCACAGGCTTATCTGCAAGGTTTATTTTCAGTTTTCCTTGGGATCTCCAATGAAATGTCACCTTATCAGAGAGGCGTCCTTCCGCTGCCATCCTATATCAATTATCAACATTCACACAGGCATCTCCCATCTCCTCTACCATGTGCTATTTCACATTAAAAACTGAAGCATTATCAAGTGGTGGAGGTGTCTAGACTTCTTAAAAATGAATACCTCCTCCCTAATGCAACCGAAAATTGGATTTAATTAATATTCCTTTGCGCCTCTCACCCTTAGAAGAGTGTGTGACATGACAGGCACATAGCAAATCTTAGTGGGGAGAATGAACACACTTACACATTGTCAGAGGGATCTTTGAGTCAAAAAATAATAAACAGCATTTTTATTTTATATTACTAGTCTTTTTTATATCAATCATTTTGTCAACCCTATCCATGCTAGAGTATTGATAGTAGTTCATCTCATAATGTTCTATGTTTATCAATGAAATACTGAAAATGTATAATGAATTTCAAAATTCCATTAAATGTTTTTGTTATGAATCATTTTAAAAAGCTATAACCATTTCTGATGAAAGGAGATGAATTAATTCACATGTCATGTTAAAACATACAGCTATTACACCAAATATATGAAAAATATCTAGCTGTTGATGAGTATCATGATATCCTGCAGCATGTAAAGGCAACTGCTATACCTAGAAGTAGGCAAAATATTTACCCAATCAGTTTGGATCCTCATAGAAAACGATAATAAAGAAGGACCCATTCTCATGTTATCCAGCTACTTTGAATGTCACTCAAAGCAGGAATAATGTCTGTATATGTCCCGTGAAGTTGTTTTGTCAAATTAACACAAATTGGAGTTATCTTTGAAGAAGTACCACAGTTGATAAAATGACTCCAATAAAGATTGATGTGGAAAGGCCAGGTTCACTGGGATGGTGTCATCCCTGGGTCTGTGGTTGTGGATGGTATAAGAAAGCAGGCTAAGCAAGCTTTGGGGAACAGGCAGGAAAGCAGCATTATTCCCTTGCTTTGGCTTCAGTTCCTGTCTCCAGATTCTTGCTTTCCTCAATGGACTGTGGCCCAAAATATGTGAAGGAGACCCCTAAACATGGGGCTTCCTCTAGGACCCTGTATTAGACACAAACCACACCCAAACACCTATTTTCACAAAGAGATTATTTATCAAACAAAGCCAAGTTAAAGTGGTGTCTTTATTATTCAGGGAGAAAACAGCAGCAAATGACCTTGCAATTGTAATTATTAAAAGGAGGTAAAGGGTAGTCTGTGATAGAATAGGATAGATTGTAGTAAGATCTTTTGAGTGGGTATGTTAATTAGGTTAACCAAAGAGACCTGAACAAATACTAGCTGTGAGAACAAATGAAATATTATATCCTGTCCATTCTGGTTTGTTCTAGACTGATGCTATCTCTGCAGCAATGTGCTTCTTTAAGAGCCTAAAAATCGCTAGGGTTTGGCCATATGAATAAGAGTATATTTATGAGAGAGATTGAGTGAAAAACCAAGACACAGCATTGTGAGTGTTGCTTGCCAAATTTTAATAAAAACCAATAAAAGACTTCCTTTCCTTAGATCTTTGAATACAATTGATATTTCCTGAGCATCATGAAGATTCTATGGCCCAGTTTTCCTGAAATTGCTTCTGAATGTCTATTTTTGGGGGACTACAATTTTAGAAACTCTGCCGTAGTTGAAGGATATTGTGGTCTTTATAGAGTTCATGAAAAAAAAAATAGAAATTATAGTTTCAAGTTGAACTGACGAGGCTACCACACAGGTACAAAGAAATAATTCAAACCTATAGCTAAGATATATCTAAGGAAACCCTAAAGGCAAAAGAGTCCTCTAGGACAACTACAGGAATGTCACAAACAGTGTCTTCCTTAGCAGCTAAATCTAGATATTAAGCATAAGGTTACTCTGTCCTTTGAGATTCATATGTATTTGGTCCAGTTATTACATTGTGTCCTGGGAACATTATTAGGCTTAGCATGAGTTTAACTTAGCCACTAATGCACAGTGCTGCTGACCTTAGACCAATGATCTTCAGATTATTCAGAAAGATAGATCACGTTTACCTTCTGTGTCCACATTTCCTCACTGGAATGACATCTAAGCTGAGCCAGAATAGCCCAGAGAAAATCTTGTATCATATTTCACCTGTGTGAATAGAAACTTCCAAGAACTGCAAACAAATATGGAAAGAACCTAGAATCGTTTCATTTTGAATTTTTTATTGATTTTTATTGAGCTCTACATTTATCTCTGCTCCCCTCCCTGCCTCTCCCCTCTCCTTCAACCCCCTCCCAAAGTCCCCATGCTCCCAATTTATTCAGGAGATTCCCATGTAGACTAGATCCATGTATGTCTCTCTTAGAGTCCTCATTGTTGTCTAGGTTCTTCCAGATTGTGATTTGTAAGCTTTCTTTCTTTGCTTTATGTTTAAAAACCACTTTTGAGTTAATACATATGATGATTATCTTTCTGGGTTTGGGTTACCTCATTCAAAATAATGTTGTTTTAGTTCCATCTATTGGCCTGTAAATTTCAAGATGTTATTTTTTTCTGCTGTGCAGTATTCCATTGTGTACATGTACCACAATTTTCTTATCCATTCTTCAGTTGAGGTGGATTTAGGTTGTTTCCATGTTCTCATTATGACAAATAATGCTGCTATAAACATAGTTGAGCACATGTCCCTGAGGCATGGTTGAGCATCCTTTGAATATATACCCAAAAGTGGTGTTGCTGGGTCTTAAGGAAGGTTGTTTCTTCACAAATCAGAATCCTATGTTAAAACAGAAAACAGCAACTGAATCCCATAACCAGAAAAGAGGCCCGGATGCATGTTTTGCATCAACATAAATCATGTAAGAGGCCACGCCCTAGTGGATGAGTAACTTAAAGATTATTGGATGAAGGATTTCCTACAGCATCACCATACTGATATCCAAAGGCGCTGTACAAGCTTGCACTCCCACAAGCAATACAGGAGTGTTTCCTTTACCCCACAACCTCTCAAGCATAAGTCATCATCATTCGACCTTGGACATTCTTATAGGTGTAAGATGGAATTTTAGAGTTGTTTTGATTTGCATTTCTCTGATGACTACGGATGTTGAACATTTCCTTAATTGTCTTTCAGCCATTTTAGATTCCTCTGTTGAGAGTTCTCTGTTTAGGTCTGTACTTCATTATTTTTTATTGAATTATTTGTTCTTTTAATGATCAATTTCTTGAGTTCTTTGTATATTTTGGAGATCAGACCTCTGTCTGATGTGGGGTTGGTTAAGATTTTTTTCCCATTCTGTAGGCTGTCGTTTTGCCTTGTTGACAATGTCCTTTGCTTTACAAAAGCTTTCAATTTCAGGATGTCCCATTTATTAGTTGTTTCTCTCAGTGTTTGTGCCACCACGGTTATATTTGGGAAGTGGTCTCTTGTGCCAATGCATTCAAGTGTACTTCCCAGTTTTTCTTCTATGAGGTTCAGTGTGGCTGGCTTTATGTTGAGGTCTTTGATCTTGGACTTGAGTTTTGTGCATGGTAATAGATACAGATCTCTTTGCATTCTTCTGCATGTTGATATCCAATTATACCAGCACAATTTGTTAAATATTAATTTTTCCATTTAATTTTTTTTGCTTCTTTCTCAAAAATAGGGTATTCAAAAGTGTGTGGATTAATATCCTGGTCTTCAATACAGTTCCGTTGGTTCTCCTGTCTTTTTTATGCCAATACCAGACTGTTTTCAGTACTGTAGCTCTGTAGTAGTGTTTGAAGTCAGGAATTGTGATGTCTCCAAAAATTATTTTATTGTACAGGATTGTTTGGACTTTCCTGGGTTTTTGCTCTTCCATATGGCGTTGAATACTGTTCTTTTGAGGTTGTGAAGAATTTTTCTGGGATTTTGATGGACATTGCATTGAATCTGTAGATTGCTTTTGGTAAGATTGCCACTTTTACTATGTTAATCCTACCTATCAAAGAGCATGGGAGGTCTTTCTACTTTCTGGTGTCATCTTCAATTTCTTTCTTCAAAGATAAAAAGTTCTTGTCATACATGTCTTCCACTTGTTTGGTTAGAGTTACTCTGAGATATTTTATGCTATTTGTGGCTATTGTGGAGGGTGATGTTTCTCTGATTTCTTTCTCAGCCCACTTATCATCTCTGTACAGAAGGGGCTACTGATTTTTTTTTTTTGAGTTAATCTTATATCCTGATACACTACTGAAAGTGTTTATGAGTTGTAGAAGTTCCTTGGTAGAATATTTGGAGTCTCTTATGTAAACTATCATATTATCAATAAATAGTGAGAGTTTGACTTCTTCTTTTCTTATTTGTATCCCCTTAATCTCCTTTTGTTGTCTTGTTGCTCTAGCTAGGACCTCAAGAATTATATTGGATAGATATGGAGAGAGTATACAACCTTGTCTTGTTCCTGATTTCAGTGAGATTGCTGTGAGTTTCTCTCCATAGTTTGATGTTGGCTGTTGTCTTCCTGTATATTGCTTTTATTATGTTTAGGTATAAGAACCTAGAATCCTGATATTATCACTTAGCTACTGTACGCAGACATGAACCAGCTTCTTATTGATTGAGATGACAAAAATTTCTCCTGTTCAATTTCTTTTAGTTGATATTCTGAGACTGTTTTTAAAACAGAAGAAATGCTAAAAATATCTACCTAAAAGACCAAAAATGCACTATAGGAAATAAAAATGTACAATTAGAAAATCCAGTAATCTTATGAAATGTGATAAATTATACATGATATGCCATATAATACTATTAAATTGAGAAAACAAATCAATGACTAATATAATAATACAGTTAGTGATTCAAAATTTATATCACTCAAGACAATAAGGTTTTTTCATGGATTTTAAAACTTTCAGTTTGGCAGTAATTCTTGCCTTGGCTTGTATTATTTTAGTAACTGTCATTGAGTTTAGTGTCTTCAGATAGGAAACTATTGTTTTCCACTTAAATCTTTTATTGTTTTTGTTACTTAAAATGGTAAGAGGAAAAAGGCTTTTATTTGATAGCACCTATTTTACTATACACTTTGATTTTCCTCTTCCCCTATTGCCCTCACTCACTCTGTCCTACCCCAACCACTTACGTGTCTCTGTTAGTGCCACTTCTATACTCTCATACACTTCACACTGTCTTCTTACTTTGCCCATGGGGACAGAGAGAGATTACTAGGTGGATACAATTTCCTGCAAATAAAATTATTTTCTCTCTACCGGTAGATAGTACAATGTTGTGCATACCTATATAGATGAGAAATAGATATTATTTATCTACTGCTACATTTCTAGTTTGATTCCATATGTCATCTCCATAGAGGAGATGAACTAGGCTGTTGCCCAAGTTTCATAAACTATCACGCACCAAGACAAACCCCCATGTCTTTGACAGCAGAGTTTTTTGAGATGTTTTAAGGACAGATTGCAGTCATACTGCTTAGAACTATGTTGGTAACTCAGCTTAGCCTCATGTGTGAGAATTATTTCCAGAAGCAAAACACATAGGATTGCTGAGTTTGTTTTTGAACTATGTCTGGCATATTCTGTAAACTGGAATGTAAAAGTTCAGTGTTCAGTAACTGGCTGTCTCTAGTGTCTTCTAGGAGCAATGTCACTCACACAACCTTCCAAATAACACGCTATGTGTTATAAAGCAAGTGTCCTCTTTACAATGCCTTACTGCATGAATCATATTCATGGATATATACATACATATTTTTTTCATGTACCTTATCTCATTAATCTTTACTAGAGTTTTCCACTTTTGTATAATGTAAAGGAAAACTTTACTCAGTACATGAATAAATGCATGTAATTTACTTCTAGGTCCTTCACAGTATTTCAGTGAAATTGAAATTTATTTTTAAAATAAAACAGAAGTGAAACATCTATATTTTATTTGATTTTTTAAATTTCTGATTTAGACATGTTCTTTTTTTTAAAGGGAGGAGTTTTGCAAAATTCTATTATTTCCCCCTCTACAGGAAAGTCCTAGTCACCTTCTCTCTCTGACACTGTTCCTCACCTCCCTTTCCCTCTCTATCTCTAGCTATTAATATCCCCAACACACACATAAGTACACACACATGCTAACACATACACAATTATTGCATAAACAGTAGTTCAGTACAGCCTCCTGAAAAGAATACTCATCTACAGCATGTTATAACTAATATACCACCTTATTAAGTTGCCATGGCAATACCGAGAATTGCATATTCTCAATTTTTGCTTTACAAGCAATGAGTTGAATCACACAGACGAATTTATGTGGAAGCAGAAAGGTCATATTTCAAACTCAGCTTGTTGACTCCAAACTTTTTATTCCAAAGTGCTTTGTCTTTAGAAAGATACCACTTTTTGAGCCAGTTCACTGCATAATATTAGTTTAAGAGAGTTTAAACATAAAACACAGTAAACATTTTCAGGTAGAACTTGATATTCACAAGTATGGGCTGAATATTTCTTTCACCTATTAGGTAATAAGAATAAAGAAAACACCTATTTAATTTTATGTCTTTACAAATACTGGAATTTATTAAAACAGACACTTTTCATTATCAAGTATGTATTTGTTTCATTATTTCTTTTTTTCTTTATTTTTGAGAATTTCTTTTTTCTTTCAGTTTGTTTATGACTCAAACAGCATCATAATCAAGGATGTATTAAACTCCCATAGAATTTAACAATCAGATAGGTAATTAATAAATGAGGTAAATGATAAGAATAAAGTATTAATTGGAGTAACTGGGAAACTGGCATTGTTTTAAATAAAATACCATAATATTTTGGCTATTCTTTATATCTTTTTTAAAGTTTTTTTTAAATTTTTTAAAATTTATTTATTTATTAAAAATTTCCACCTCCTCTCCACCTCCCTTCCCTTCCCCTCCCCCCACCCTCTTCCTCTCCAGTCCTAAGAGCAGTCAGGGTTCCCTGTCCTGTAGGAAGTCCAAGGTCCTCCCCTTTCCATCCAGGTCTAGGAAGGTGAGCATTCAAACAGAACAGGCTCCCACAAAGCCAGTCCATGCAGTAGAATCAAAACTCAGTGCCATTGTCCTTGGCTTCTCAGTGAGCCTTCATTGACAGCCACTTTCAGTTAGTCCGGTTTGATCACATGCTCCATCAGTCCCAGTCCAGCTGGCCTTGGTGAGCTCCCCTTAGATCAGTCCCACCGTCTCAGTGGGTGGATGCACCACTTGCAGTCCTGACTTCCTTGCTCATGTTCTCCCTCCTTCTGCTCCTCATTTGGACCTTGGGAGCTCAGTCCAGTGAAGAAAGAAAGCATCTTTAACAAATAGTGCTGGCATAACTGGATGTCAACCTGTAGAAGAATGAAAATACATCCATATCTATCGCCAAGCACAAAACTCAAGTCCAAATGGATTAAAGATCTCAATATTAATCTGACCACATTGAACCTGATAGAAGAGAAAGTGGGAAGTAGTCTACAAGACATGGGAACAGGAGACTACTTCCTAGGTAGAACCCCAGTAGCACGGACAATAAGAGCAACAATGAATAAACAGGACCTCCTGAAACTGAGAAGCTTCTGTAAAGCAAAGGACACTGTCAGTAAGACAAAAAGGCAACCTACTAATTGGGAGAAGATCTTTACCAATCAAACATCAGACAAAGGTCTTATCTTCAAAATATATAAAGAACTCAAGAAACTAGACACTAAAACTCTAATTAACACAATTAAAAAACAGGGTACTGAACTGAACAGATATTTCTCAACAGAAGTAATTCAAATGACCAAAAGACATTTAAGGTCATGCTCAACCTCCTTAGTGATCAGGGAAATGCAAATCAAAACAACTCTGAGATACCATCTTACACCTGTCAGAATAGCTAAACTCAAAAACATCAATGATAGCCTATGCTGGAGAGGATGTGGAGTGAGGGGAACACTCATCCATTGTTGGTGGGAATGCAAACTTGTGCAGCCACTGTGGAAACCAGTATGGCGGTTTCTCATAAAACTGGGAGTCAACCTCCCTTGGGACCCAGCAATTCCACTCTTGGGAATATACCCAAGAGATGCCCAATCATACTACAAAACATTTGTTCAACTATGTTCATAGCAGCACTATTTGTAATAGCCAGAACCTGGAAACAACCTAGGTGCCGCTCAATAGAAGAATGGATAAAGAAGGTGTGGAACATATACACTTTAGAGTTTTACTCAGCGGTAAAAAACAATGACATCTTGAATTTTGCTTGCAAATGGATGAGAATTTCTTAAAATATATAATGAAATAGCATCATACCTATTCCCATTTTCTACTATACTCCCATGTGCCCTCTATGATCTATATTTCCTTCACTGAAGTCTGCTTATATAGTTGATGTCTTAGTCACTCTTCTCTTCCTGTGAAGAGACACCGTGACCAAGGCAGATCTTATAAAAGAAAGGATTTAATTGGTGACATGCTTATAGTTTCTATAGTTTAGTCAATTATTATTATTGGCAAAGAGCATGGAGCATGGCAGCATTCAGGTAGATATGATCCTGGAGAAGTAAGAGAGAGCTCTGCATACTGACAGGAGAGAGAGAGAGAGAGAGAGAGAGAGAGAGAGAGAGAGAGAGAGAGAGAGAGAGAGAGAGAAAGAGAGAGAGAGAGAGGGAGAGAGAGAGAGAGAAGGGGGGGGGGCTGGGTCCTGGCATTGACTTTTGAAAATCAAAGTGTAACTCTAGTGATACAACCACCAACAAGGCCACACCTCCTAATCTTTTTAATCCTTTCTAATGTCCCACTTCCTGGTGATTAAACTTTCAACTATTTGAATTTATGATGGGCCTTCTCATTCAAGGCACCCCAATGGTCATTATGTGGAAATGTTTGGGTGTTGCCTGACTGTTTGCCTTATATCTGATTAGAAATATTGTCTTGGTGATGTGGGATTCCCCTCTACATGCTGCACGTATGTTTTAGTACCATTGTTTAATAAAGAAACTGCTTTGGTCTATGGCAGGGCAGAATAGAAGTAAGTGGGAAAAACCAAACAAAGAAATAGAGAGAGAGTAAATGGAGTCAAGAGACACCATGTGGCTTCCAAAAAAGGACATGCTGAAACCTTACCAGTAGGCCACAGCCTCGTGGTGATACATAGATTGATAGAAATGGGTTAATTTACGATGTAAGCTAGGTAATAAGAAGCCTGAGCTAATACACCCAATAGTGTTATACTATGTGATTATTCAGGTCTCGGTGACCGGGAAACGAATGAGCAGCCTCCACTTACAACTCGGATAAAACTCTTTTCTGTCAATTAGCTTGTGATGTTGCTAGGTTTGAAACCAAATTCCCAGTCCTTTGATTTGGCACAACATTCTTTTTGCAAACATTGTTTTTATAATAAAATATTTCCTAATAGAAACAAAATAGAAAATATTTATATTTTTATTATTGATTGACTACAGGCTGAGTAAATTATAAGCTCTAAAAATTCATTTGGATCATCTTCATTGATACTGGGATGCTTAACAGTAAGTTCTGGCATCTGGTGAAAGTGCTGATGTAGTGTGCACTAGCAGAGAGACAAGTGAGCAAACAGATATGAAACAGAGATTAAAAGCAAAAGGCTGCACTTACCCTTTCCATGAGGCGTCCATACTCATCACAGTTAGCACACCTTTGTCATACCACATCTCTGCCATCTTTAGCAATATTCATACCCATTTAGGAGGGCTGAGCTCTCCCAAACTAATCATATTTTAACGGTCTCACCTCAGAATGACTAAAATGGTAATGGAATTTCAACATGAATTGTTTGGGTGATTTCAAATGATAGCAAGATAAGTGTTCTGTTTCCATAAAAACAGTTTATTTGAATTGGGTGTCTGGTTCAAAATTTATCTTTATAGAAGTCAGAACACAATTCTAAAGCAGGAACTTTTAGGCAGGAATCAGAGAGGAACTGCTTGTTGGCTAGCTTTCTGGCTGAGCTGCAGAGTCATGCTCAGCTAGATTTTTTTAAAATATGCTCCAGGGCTACATACCTAGAAAATCGGAATATCCAAAGTGAGATGGGCACTTTTATATCAATTGACAATCAGGTCAACTCCGCACCAACATGCTCACTCACATACTCATAAAAGCAAAAGACAATGACCCAGTTGAAACTCCCTCCCCCAGATGCTTGTAAATTCTGCCAAATCGGCAGCTAATCCTAACTAGGATAGAATGGTAAACACTAAGTGTATTGACTAAAATGAATTAACTAATCATAGTCTGCATATTATAAATTCTTTGCAGATGTTAGATTTTTAAAATTTTATCATTTTTTCCTGGCTATCAGCTTCATGCTGCATTTCTGTGTTTAACCCTCATACTACCACTGGCTCTGGTCATTCACAGAAATCCTATTGACTCCAGTATTTCCCTCTCTAATACCAGCCATTTGAATGGTGGCTTCACGTAGGATTCAGGTTCTGAAGCACTTGAGATCTACGGGCTTAAGTGGATCACTGATAGCATCTTTTGCTGAGTATTTCTTCCACATCTCATTCTTCCATATAAACCAGATAATGATCTCACTGTAAACAGAGCAAGTGTGTAGCCAGTTCCACATATTGTATAATTTTCTTGAGCCTTTGATCTATAACTCTAGTAGAAGAAAAATTTCAAAAAAAAAAAAAAACCCTTCATCTCATCCTTGGAGACGTAATGGAAAAAAGAAAGGATTCTCTGAATGCTGAGTGAAATATCCATTGCCCCAACATAACTGTGGGCTTTTAATTATTGTTGTTTATAGCAAATATTACTTCAGAACAATGTGCACATTTGTAATTGGTGTTTGGGAACCTGACTATCTCCTTGCTTACTGTGAAACTCAATGGCAATTTCAGGTAAACAGAACTGAACTGAACACTAACACAACCTAATTATACACTTAATTAAGTGACATGGTACAACAAAGTTACACAATTAGACTGTGATGTGTCTAGGTTTGCAAACCAATTCCCAGGCACTTAGTAAAGTATTCTTTCTAAAACACTATAAGAACTCTCTAAAGCCTTTCTGTTAGAATCAAAGAAAAAAGAACACTCGTCATTAAATGTACAAAAATATTACTGAGTTATTATGTTCATGTATATTTTTATTAGATCTAGTGATCATATTTAAGTCTGAATTAGATTCTATGTTTTTAAATATTATTTTGAAAATGCAAACAAAAACACCTTTACCCTCACATACTCACCTTTACCTTTACATACTTTTTTCTTTCCTTTTTTGGTTTTTTGAGATAGTGTTTCTCTGTAGCTTTGGAGCCTGTCCTGGAACTAGTCCTTGTAGACCAGGCTGGCCTCGAACTCACAAAGGTCTGCCTGACTCTGCCCCCGAGTGCTGGGATGAAAAGTGTGCACCACCATGGTCCGCCTTCATACTCTTTTCAATAGAAAAAGGTATGCCTCTCTGTGAGTGACAAAGATTTTTCAATTGTGCCAAAGAAGAGCTGAATATAAAGGAAAGTTAGAAAATGAAGATTGCAATGATAGGGATGATTTTCATTATCCCTATCTAGAGTACATTTGTAATCTGATAAATGGAATGATCAGTTGATCTTTTTATGCTGGTTAAGTATGGTTTCAGTATCACAGCATTCACACACTCCAAGGACCAGTTCTGAATGTGATCTTTACAAACCCACAAAGGGCCTCTGAAATGCCAGTCCTGCTTGAAAGCTGTCATTGTAGAAGAATGCGGGTAGACTTGGTGCTGTAGTTTTTAGTGCTTCTCCTAATGGAGCTTCCTCCTGTCTGACACTTAGACTCAGAAACTCCAACTTAAAATATAGCCTGTTTGAAACGTATTTTCTATTTATATCACTGAATAGTATTTCTGTAAGCACAATGAAGAGTTAATGATTTGGCAAAAGAATCCAGATCACTTCTAACTAAGAATCTGAAATGAAAAGTAATATTCAATGTTTGTACAGATATCTCAAAAGTAAGATAATAAAGGATATATGTCTTTGGTAAAGCCATTACTGAACACTCACAACATTTTGATTTTATTTTAATCACAAACCCAAAAGACACTGGGTACTTAATATTGATAGGTTAGTCCACATCACACTGCAACTTGCTGGATTATCTCATGAGGTATGCATTGATTAGGATCTGTTTAAAGTGCAGTTTAGAGACCTTATTTCTATGAGTGTCCTGTCTGAATGTATGTCTGCATACCAAAAGTGTGTTTTGGATCCCACTATAGATAGTTGTGAGTCACCATATAGTTGCTGGAAATTCAGCTCAAGACATCAGGAAGAGCAGCCAGTGCTCTTGAATTCTGAGCCATCTCTCCAGCCTCCTTATTATTGTTGTCATTGTTGTTGATAAAGTCTTACCATGTAAAGTGTGCAGGTCTGGAACTCTCTTTATAGATCATGCGAATTTTGAGTTCATAGAGCTCTATCTGTCTCTGCCTCCTAAGCACTTAAATGTAGGCCTCCACATCCACCTTCCAAATCTTAACATCTTTGAAGGAGTCCGATTTCACTAGCAGAGATTTCAGCTTTCATTACATTTACTATTTCCCACCATCTGTGGCAAACCCAGTGACCATATTAGCTGTAATTACATCCAATGAGGATTGAAATTTTTCAACTTCTTTTGTGGAGAATTTTATCAAAGTCACTTTAAAGGAAGCCACAAAGGGGGATGTGAATTGGCAATAGCGCAAAGTTGTTTTCTTCAGTTATGTACTTTGATATTTAGAAATCACCTGGAATAGGAAAAGAAGAGAGGAAAATGATAAGGGAGACACCTTCGATATATCACACAGTGATCATTATCAGTGAGCAAATAAGGGGAAGGAGGCACAACAAATACAGTAGCTCAACTGACAGCATTTACCTACCTATACATTGAACTTAGACTTATGAGACATAAAGTCACCGTTTACAATGAGGTTTCCATGATTTTCAACTATGAACGATGTCACCTTCAAGTTTTTAAAATGTTAATATAGATTTTTTCAGGTTTTACTTATTTAGGCTTAAAATTTAATTAAAACATTTGTCATTTCCATTCTTCCCCTAAAGCCTCTTATGTACCTCTTTCCACTCTTCTTCAAATTCATGGCCTATTTTTTCACGAATTATTAATGAATGCATATAGGTAAGTCTGTTAACTGTGACTTGTATATATGCTTGTTGTCATGGGTGACCATTTGGCACTGCACAGCCAACCATTGTGCTGTTTTATAAGGAAGAACAACTTTCAAAGTAAGAGAACATGAAAACCTAGTAATGATTCTAATCTTCACAAACCAAAAAATGTCTATGGCGTGAATAACTATGAAGAATACACGATTTTCCTGTGTTTTGGAATTGTTTCTACTAATCTGTATTCTGACTTTCTTCTGATGATTTCATATTGGTTTTTAAATAAAGTTTGGAACTTGTCATGTGTTTAAGCATTCATAGACCAACCAGCATCATTTTACCTCAGTTTCCTCATGAATACAGTCATGGACAGTGTATAGCTCCTGCAGTATGGTAGTTTCTACTGCAGGGTCTTTATATATTAATTACATTTCTTCTTTATCCACCATTAGTGCCTCCCCTTCTCTACTTGGTATCCATCCTGTTTGCTTTGGTATAGCCAAAGACAGTAATGAGTTTTACTATGAGTTTTATGCCCAATTTTGATTTTCTAATGTTGTGAATATGTGTTCTTCATGTATCATACTTTCTTCAATAATACATGCTTATGCATTTATGAATTACATAGGATGATTAACACATAACATCTATGAGGAAGGCAAAATCTTTGCTCTCAAGAGAGCTATTTTAACATTGAATTTGCATTTAGTTATTAAGATAGTATGGGGGAAAAGTCTCTACTAGTGTTATTAGTTCAACCACATTCATATTTCACTGACAATTTAGAAACTGCAAAAGTTTGAAATTTGTGAAGAATTACCTAACAAAAGGTGCAGTAGTCTCTAAATGTAGTTTTGAGCTTGTGTCCCTAGGCATAATAATCGGTTTAGAAAGGGAACACTCTTGTGGTATATATGGGATACTTACCTTGTGAAACACCTTCTATTGGTTCACATTGCTGGCCAGGACAATGTTACCCACATACTGTTCTTAGTGGAATGTAGGTTGAACTCTGAGAAATTAGTTTTACAAAAGACACTATAAAAATAAAAATTTCCCCAAATCTAGCGACAACAGATATTCAGGGAACAAAACTGAGAGTTATGTTGTATAACTATGGTGACTGTATTATTTATAGGATGGAAGTAAAGGCAAAAACAAAAAGCAGAATAAAAGATCTGATCCCTTGCTTGCACAAAAAAATTAAGGCTAATTGTTTGCCACATCCCTACCTCTCCTTCATCCCTGCTTTGACAGCTCACTTAATTTGTCTCTTTATTATGAATTATCTCCCTCCTTATTTCTTTCTTCTACTAGCTTTGAGTTCCCCTAAGAACAAGATCATATATTTTTGTCAATTATCTCACAAAATCAGACAAGTATTTTACAAATCCTTTAAGAATTTGGGTAAAATTTTTAACGGTTCAGTACAGTGTAGTTTCTTCACCACAACACAGTAGGAAGACTCAACCTAAGTGTTATACTGTCCTGAACTGGGGCAAGAACTCAGTTTGTAAAGGACTTCACCAGCATGTACAAAAAATTAACTTTGGTCCCCAGACTACATAAATTGTTCATAGTAACACACACTTTTAACTGCAGAATCCAAGAGATAAGGCAGAAGGCCGGACCTCAATTTAAACGGCATCTTTAGCTACATAGAACGCTCAAGATCAGCTGGTGCTAAAGGAGCCTCTGTTTCAAAAAAAATATCAAATCAAAAGAGAATAGGCATTATTATAGCCTTACTTTGTGGAAAGCACATTTAATTTAATTCTCTCTCAAGATTTGAAATTTATATAGTTTATGAGTTAAACAAATAATTTCATTTCCCCTGATAGTTTTTGTTCACTCTTTTGGGAAATGCAACATTGCATTGTGAGCTATAGAAAGACAGGGCCACGTCTATTCAATGTCACAGAATAACATCGATAGGCACCTGGGTAAGCTGGTGAGTAACAGAGAGATTACCCCTTTAGCACCGAGAAACTACATGACATTCAATAGCTAGATACTGATTGGAGGCAAGAGTCCGGTTTATGACTGTTCCTCCTGGTATGTACATGATCACAAATGTCTTTAATCAGCCTTCACAAGCTCCTCACTGCATCTTTAAACAGTCCCTCTCTGAGGCAATGGATTTTGCTGACTGCTGTGTGACTCTTTTCTTTGGTAGTGGGGCTGCATTGTGTTATACACGGGGGCTTCATTGTTGCAGCTTTTCATGTATTGTCCCTAGGCAAGTTGTAGTCTTTAGTAGCCTCACTTTTCTAAGAAGTTCAGCAGACTTCCTGGTGTACAGACACCTTTGATGTTTCGCGCTTCTTTAAGTCACCTCAGTCAACTCATTGATTCACCACCTTGGACTTGGATGGAATTCTTTGTTGGTCTGTCCATACGAAGTCGATCTGGGTGAATAAATGCTGTACCTAAGAAAGCATCCTGACACATGGCTTCTAAGATTGAGGAGAAGTGAAGGAGACTTGGGAGATTTGTGGAATTTTGATTTTATTGAGACGGTAGAAAAATTATAACAAAGTAATAACACTTAAAGTTATTAAAGCACTGATGTGGAACTCACAAATATTTTGCATTCAGTTTAAAATGAAAAAAAATGATACACTCGATGAACAGAATCAGTAAAATGTAGGAGGAGGGCCCTCTTGTTCGTTCTGGACACCCAGGAGCTTTGCCCTGAAATAAACACATAGAAACTGTAGTAATTATATCACTGCTTGGCCCATTTGCTCTAGCATCTTATTGGCTAACTCTTACATCTTAATTTGACTCATTTCTAGTAATCTGTGTATCGCCACATGGCAGTGGCTCACCAGGTAAAATTTCCACCGTCTGTCTCTGCCAGCTCCATGGTGTTCTCTCCTAACTCTGTTTTCTTCCTTCCAGAATTCAGTTCTGTCTTCCTATGTTCTGCCCTATCAACAGGCCAATACAGTTTCTTTATTTATTAATGAGAGCAACACATAGACAGAAGGACCTCCTACAACAGTAAAATCATTGATTTATCAATGGTCAATATGATCCATCATTTAGACAGTTCATGGAGTCAAACTTTCTCATTAATGCCCTAATTTAAAAACAATAATAACAGGTCTAAAAGACTGCTTAGTCTTAAAAGTATTGTACAACCATAATGATCTGAGTGAGTTTCTATCTCAAACTCATGGAAAAACTAAGTGTAACAGAAGACATTTGGACCTCCAGCACTTCTGAATATTCAGCGTAACCAAGATATAAATTTCAAAATTCAGAGAGACCGTGTCTCAGGGAACAACAGAGAGAACTACAACAAGAAGAAATGGGCCCTTTAGCTTCCCTAGGTGGGCACACAGGTGAATACAATGTCATATGTTTGAACATAAACATGGATACAAACATATACAAGCTTACAAATACATGCATAAAAACAAGATAGCATATTTATGTTACCATGTAACACTCAGCAAACAGATGCAAATGCAATTGTATGATTAAAAAGAAATATGAGACATCTTTTGTGCGTGTAATTATCCTTCTTGGGCAGAATTATATGCTTTTTACTTTGTAGTTTTAAGGGAAAAGTGTTGTGATTGAGGGACTGTTCTCAATACACCTCTGATAAAATGCAAGCATACCAACAGACTACGTGTAATGGTTCTTTAAGTAAGCAACACAAGAAAGTCAAGGAGAGTAGGGAAACCATTTTGAAGTTGCAATAGATTATACTTCGTTGGAAAACACTTCTGCTTGTAACAAGATTGTCATCGTCCAACAGTACCACCATAATACCAAGGAACATGAAGGACATTGGGAGTATTGCCTATATGCCTGGGAACATTAAGAAATTTTAAGACTTCACTTAGAATGTCATATTTTCCTTCACTTTCCATGCCAGTGTCTTTACTCCCAATGTTGTTTTCTTTCTAAGTTCTGCATCCCGGCTAACCCATTCTACAACATGGCCAGTGTGAACTGTTAGAAATTCAAATTGTGCTGTACCATTAAACAGCTCAAAACGGTTTAATGATTCTTCCTAAAGGGGAAATAAAAACACAAAGCCATCGAATGACACAAACTCTTCTACCTCTCTTCTCTCCCTCCGTTTCCTCATTGAATCTCCATGAGCACTAATAGTAAAAGAAGTCTTTCTTTCATTTTTCATTTTAGACAGAGCCTTAGTATATAACCCAGGCTGGACTTAAAATGCAGTGATCAATCTACCTCAGGTTTTGAGTGCAGAAATTTTTGGTGAGAACCACAAAGGCAGGCTTTCCTTCTTATGAGACTATGTGAAAGTGATATCTCCTCTCTGGCAAACTGCTGTTGTTTTCTTTCTTCTTCACCGCACTCCTTTGATGAACACTTTTTTTTTTTTTATCTGTGTCTTGCATCCCTGCATCCCTGCATCCATGCAGACTTAAGATGCTCTGACACTTAACACTCTAGGGGAACAGCAGCAAAGATTGCACAGGCTGGGGCGGGGGTTGCCGACTGTTGGTTTTTCTCATATAAATGATGCTACGTGAAGAAGGTATTATGAATTTCTTCTTAACATACCATATTATGATATAGAACTGTGAACTTTGTACAGGCTACATGTGCAAAATAAGTTCTTTATCTTTCTTGGAAGTTGCATTTCCAGTGGGAAGTTACGTGAATCTTCAGATCTTACTTTCTTATGAAGAAATACTGGGGCATCGTCCCTATGTTAATCTCCTTTCATAATAATGTTGATGTGGTCAGTAAAACCCAAACATCTGTGACATTCACTAAGTGACTAAGTGCTAAGACAAGGTTCTTTTATTTTCATTCAAAGAACAAGAAACTGTGTCACAAAGATATAAAGAGGTTGTCCACAATAACAAATGTTATATGTGCAAGTGCTGAGTTTGACTCTAAGTACCCCAACTGCAGCGCTTGTAATTCTAATCTAAAATAGCTTGATTTTCTTATCAATCCATTCTCTGACTCAGACTATGCTAGACTACAATTCAACCTTTAAAGGAAATAATTTCATCCGCAAAGTGGGAGAAATAAAACTTCAAGTTTGGACAAGATCATGACAGACAATGAGTGATAGACACATTAGTGCTTGACACATGATCTGAAGCAGAAATTAAACTTAAATGACTTCTTAAAATGCAAATGTCTCCTCCTCATCAGTTATAGATAATGGGAAATATGTACATGCATTGTTTCATATTAACTTAATGTGGAACTCAGAATCCTCAGACACTAATGAATTAAAGCAGTAGATTAGTGTTTGATTGTGTCACTTTCCCACCTCCCATGAATTTTGACCTCACAATTGTTTGTGATTGTCCAGGGCGTACCATGTATTAATATGCCTGTATCTTTTCGGCATTCTACTAGAAGAGTGACAAGAGCACACTGAACTACTTTGAGGGAAGCAGGGGAGGAAAGAAGGAAGGAAGGGAGAGAAAGAATGATCACATAATTCTTACTACAGTACATTACTATTGCTCTGTTATTACTAGCTGTACTTAATCCCTTACTGTGCCACACATACAAATTAGTCTTAATCATTGCATGCGCATAGAAGAAAACTTTCTCTCTGTCTCTCTCTATCTATATCTGTATCTATATCTATATCTACCTATCTATCATCTATCTATCTATCTATCTATCTATCTATCTATCTATCTATCTATCTATCTATCCATCCATCCATCCATCCATCCATCCATCCATCCATCCATCTATCTATCTATCTATCTATCTATCTATCTATCTATCTATCTACCTACCTATCGATCTATATACATATATATATGTATGTAGATATATGTATATATCTTAGCACTTGGTCACTTACTGAATGCCATATATGTAGATATTTGATGAATGCTACCTCTGTTATCAGGAGCCCACTGGGTATTTCAGGAATATCTATTGTAAACAATAAAGGACAACAGTAGCATCATCTAGACATTTTCTTTGTTTTGGAAATTGTGATACCCTCTTTAATGAGCTACACATTATTCACCTTCTACAGCCTGGCATTTCTCCAACCTTTTCAGCAAAGTCTCTTTGTTCCTCTCCTCAGTATTTCCTCTCACAGAGTCTATATTATCTTTGTTTAAATTTCCTTTAACTTTTGTATTTCAGTGCCCCATATCAGAGAGTGATCTTGTCAGAGTGACCATGTTTATCATTCTTTGTAGTCTATCCATAGCCTAACATGCTGACTGTTAAGGATGACTTTTAATAAGTGACATTTGATTACAGTGGTCATAGGAAAATAAAAGAACACCTTCACATAAAACTTTTCTCTTGCCTTTATTTTGTTCCTTTAAATGCAAGAAATATTCCCTTTACTATTATTTCTGTTTTAAAATGCCTACCAGTTATTCTCAGAGCACAAACAATTGCATATAAATAAACTGATTGGAGGGGACCCTCTTACTAATTTCTAATTCATACTACTTCCAATGCACTCTAAATATATGAATAGGCCTTTGTGAATTCCAGTGTAAAGTTAATTGATAATAACAAGCACTTGTTTTCTGTGAATGTTAGTATGATGAATTAGAAACCATATTCAGCCTATGTTGAACTTAGAATCTTTTAGTGCCTCTATCTCTCAACATGTGTCTTAACACAATCAAAACTAAATAAACTAAACTTAACCTTCAAAGGGTCTGTCTTTGTTCTCTGGTAGTATTCATTCAGATGCCTTTATATCTGGAAAAAAAAAGTCTTAGTATCTATTTTTCCAGGTAAGGTGACTTCTACATCTACTGTGATAGCACACAATGATAAATGATTTAGAAAGAAAAGAAAATATGATCAAGGGAGGAAAAATTATCTGATTTGATTTTCATTAAATAGAAAAGTGATTTTACATTAGAATGACATTAAACCGCTATGCATGCTTTGCAGCAATTTTATTCGAGAATGAGAAATCTTAACAATACAGAATGTGGTAAAATAGTAGCTATGTTTGTTAGCTCAGTAATCCTGAAGAATGCTTAATCTGGTCTTCAGTTTGCAGAAATGTGATCCAGCCTCTCACAGTTGTAATAGTTTGCCTTTATTTATGCACCGACGCATTGTCTTTGAAGTCAGGTAATAGCTGCAAATCAAATGGCATATTCTTGTTCCTTGTCAATTGCTCTGCTCCTTAAACATTAGAATAAACAGACGTGGCTTGGCCAAAGCTATCGTCGGTAACACACTTCTTCCAGTGGCAATAAATCCCCCACTAATGACGTCGGGTAATAGAACTGGTCTTTTGCACTGTCTTTCCTCACTGCTCTATTTTAAGGCAGTGCCTCTGTAAACAAACACTTCTATAATGTGAGGTATTACATGGTGTGAAATGAGCTGGGTCCATTAGCATGGTATGAAGCTGGGGCCTAGAACAATAAGAGGAAATAATGTGATCCGGACGGCGGGGGATGGCAGGGGAAAATACTACTCAGAACAACATAAGTACACTGACAAAAGGCAGGGTGGCTTAGTTTTATTTATAAAAGCTTTTGCATGTTTCTACATTTATTAAAGAGTGACCCTCTTGAACTCAGTCTGAATGATATTAAAATGCTGACAGAGAGACAAAAACGAAGAGACTGCCAAAACATTTTTTCATCAATGCTGATGTTTTCTATTTATTTTACCATAGATGAAAACGAATAAGTGAATTAGGGAACTTGCTGCTTGTCATTTCAATAGCAAATAACACCTACTTAATAATACCTCTGAGGAAGTTGCTGGGGATTCATTTTTTATAAGCTCTCATGCCGTGAGAGGGGAAAATATGAGTTATTTTGGTATATTAGATCTAACACTCTTAATATCTCACCAATGCAAAGATCAAAACAGGAAGCAATGCATTGTTTCTTAAATTTGATCTTTTCTAAAAGGCAATGCCTACATTTCACTCTTCTGTACAGTGTTCCCAAAGACCGTGAAAAGCAAATGCTAAGGATTGCCTTGGTAAATTGTCCTCTTCATCTTTCTTTTCTCTTTACTTTTGTTCACATTCTAAAATCAGTATGTTCAAGGACCTCAAAAGGATCTGAATTAATAAACAAAACCATTATATATTTTTACATGTAATAAAAAAATTGCAAAACCATGTTCTGGCTCATTAGTATAAAACTGACTTTCATTTAATTTCCTAGGCATAAATGCCTTCATTATTTTTGAACTTAGTGTTTTATGTTCAACATTCAAGCTCAGTAATTGATCCTAAAGTGACCTCACCTGTAGCACTCAGAATTAACTCTTTCTATGAGACCTAACAAAAAAGAATTAGTAGCATCTTCTTGGTTCCTTATATTCAATGGAAGACAGCTCATGACTCACATTTAACCTTTTTGGTGTATGTATTATAACACAAAAGGAAAAGAAATCCTATTTAAAGGCCTGGAGAAATAACTCAATCAGTAAAGACTGGTGCACAAGCATTAAGACACAAGTTCAGATCTTCAGTCCCTACCTAAAAAGCTACAAGTGGGCAGTGTACATTTGTATCTGAGCACCGTGAAGGCTAGGAGCTTGGTGATGAGTTTGTCTGGCTGAGTGACCAAGCTCCAGGTCTAGTGAGAAAAATCTATCTCAAAAAAAAAAATCTGGCATTGACATCTGGCCTCATATATATACATCCTCATGCACCTGCACACACATCTAAACATATCCACACAAAACACATGAATACAGAGATACAGACACAGAAATACACAAGGAAAATATACTTGTATAGTGAAGTTAGATTCTCTTTTTCTGTGTAGAGTCATGCACAGTGGTATAATCATGAGATACTACCTAGCATTGGTAGTGTTATGTTGACATCCCAGTCAACCCACAATCATTAAAAACAAAGAAACTATAATACAGAATTTTGTTTCTAATCTATAATGTATGGTAAAGTGGGATTTTATGCATTTTTATTTTTCTGAATCAAACTGAAACTCCACTTTAAGTTGAGGGTCATCTTACTACCATAAAGCATATAACCTGGCATGGATCAAGCATACATTTGATGATGAGGTGAACTAAGTCTCTTTCAGTAAAAATACTACTTATATTGCAAACATTTTTGCCTCTGTGAATCTATTCATCATATGTGAGCTAGGTTTTTAAAATTATTATGCACAAATAATACTAGGAAATCACAGTCCACTTACTTTCTTTCTGAATGCATGCCAACCATATGCACAATTTTTTATTAAGTTTTCAGGACAAAATGAAATGATCAAGGCATATTTTCTTCCCTTAATGAAGCTAGAGTCTGTGCAGCTCTAGATAAACAAAAGGCTGAAATGTCCAACCTAACATGACCTTTGGGAGATAGGAAGCTCAGAAAAGAGGATAGAATGCATTTGAAGGAGCAGAAGTTAGAGAAGAGAGAAAACTTCTACTTTGCTGATTTTGGAGAGGAGGGAAGAGCCACGATCCATGTCATCTCTAGAAGCTGGGAAATGGATGGAAGTTGAATCACCTCCGGCCTCCGAAGAGAGCACATCACTGCTTACACCTTGATTTGGGTCCAGTGATACTTATTTTGATCTCCTGTGCTGCAGCACTGTAAGATAATACATCTGCACTGCTTCAAGCTGCTATTTTTTGGTACTGTCTCTCCAGAGAAGACAAACATACATTCTGTCACTTCTGTGGGGTGTTGCTGTCACAAGGGCCTAAAAATATGGAAAGGGATTTTGTTGGACAATAAGCAGTAACTAGAATAATTTCAAGAGGATGGAAAATACTAACTATCCTTGAACAGAATTGAATGAATGTGAATGTTTAAGAATCTGTCTAAGAGGACTCACAGTATGAGCACAAAGGAGACAAATGTCATCTTGAGATGCTCAATTGCCATTAACAGACTACTACCATAAATATGGAAATATATAAACTGGGGAAATGGATAAGTGGGTAATGTACTTACTGTGTATGTTGAATATCTGAGTTTACACACTACAAAGCCAGGCATGGCTTTAAGCATCTTCAATCCCAGAACCGGGTAGTAGCAACAGAAAAATTGAGGGTTGTTTGTCAGCCAATGTTGCCAATGAGTGACCTTCAGGTTTCATGAGAAAACCTGTCTCAAAAATTTAGTGGGTATAAATAGAGAAAGGTATCCAAAGATGACTTCTGGCCTCTCCATATGCACACACAGGAGCTTAACAGCTCCCTTACACACACACACACACACACACACACACACACACACACACACACGTAAACACATACACAGAAGGAGGGAGAGCAAAAAATAGAGAGAGACAGAAAGGGAGAAGATAGAGAGACAGAGGCTACTAAAGTACTACAAATGAGGAAGTTAGGAGAGCTCAGTTGGAAGTAAATACTGATAGCCAGAAAGTTTAAGTTGAAATCAAGTTTACTGAATTACTGTGAGAAACTCTGTAGTCTATCCAGAGAGATGATATTATAACTCTTAGAAACACTTGCATTTGGGATGAGTAGAAAAGGCCTAAATAGAGTTGACAGAGCAATGTCAGATAATTTAAGAAATTTTTATAATATTCAGTTTTGACTTGATCAAACAGTACACGAAGTTTGTAGAATAGAGTATTATTGTATTTCTTGATTAAGGAGCCATTATTTTCCCTCATGAGAGCAATAAAATAGTAAATAAATAAAATAGTAAAAAGACTGCAGATTATAAAAGTGACTGAAGGGATGTTTGTGGAACAATGGTTCAGTATTCAATTCATTAAGCATTTGAAGATAAAAAGTGAAATTAGTATAGTAGTTTAAGGAAAGCATATCCAAGGAATTACAGAAAGGAAAACATATATTCTGCTTTAGGGTATGTACATGGTATTTGCTATGAACGGTGTGAAAGGGGGCTGTGCAAATGACTAGGACTTTTATTAGAAAGGAAGCAAATGATGCAACCAAAGTGAATCTGGAAATCTGGCTTTGGTCAGGAAGAGGAAATCCTGGTTTGCAGATATGTGAACAGAGTAAGAAGGAACCTGAAAAGCATGGATATTTGGAATTGGAAAGGATGGCCAAAGCATTCCCACAGCTCTGCTAGCAATGTGCATTGTATAATATGAGTAAGGATGTCAAGGATGGGCCAATGAACTTGGTCTGATGACAGAGAATTTAGGAACACCTCTGCTACACAATCAGGGGGTTCAGAAACCTGAAATAAAAACTGGAGAGAGCAGCGTGGGGTAGAGAGCAGGTACTCACAAGGTGTGAGTTTTTGTACTTCACTCTAGTAAAGATATTTGAGGCCATCAACTTATAATGGGGAAAGGCATATTTTTACTCACATGCTTGAAGATTTTGGTCCACAATTGGTTGTTCTCATTGCATGAAGGAACAAGTGGCAGAGCTAAACAGCCTCCCTCATTTCCAGGGTAGAAAAGAATAAAAACAAACGGGTGGGATTCCAAAACACCCTTCAGAGACAGGTCTGTAATGACACACAGACCTCTCTCTAGGGTACACCTTGTATAGCTTTCACAGTCTCCCAGTGAAGCCTTTCTGGGGAGCATACCCTTAGGACATATGGGAACATTTAAGATTCAAGCTAATCCAGCATTAGTACATTGGCACAATTAGTGATAATCCTGAAATCCACAAAATATATAAAGTAGCTGTAGAAGGCAGCAGAGTCAGAATAGGATTTTTTTTCAAAGCAACTGATTAGTAAAGTACGGAGGGATTTCAAGCTGTGGTGAATGAATTTTGTAAAAAGACTTCACTTGCGTATAACCAAGAGGCAGAATGAAGCACAATACAGGTCTTGGCCTGAAAGAGCCTCAAGCTTTGATTCTTATAGTCTCACATTTCAGTGTTAGTAGGACTCTAACCTGTGATGCTAGGTACAATTCACTGGCCCCAGTACAGTTATGCTAATTCATTAGGAATAAGGCACAGGCAGGGTTTTGCATTGAAATGCACACCCCAGGTGATTCTGACACAGGTGTTCTAAGGCTCACACTGAGACATATCCTCTGATTGCACATTGAGAGGTAGGAGCCTGGGAGAAGGGGGATTAAGCTAAGAGCACACAGGTCATGATGGTAATGAACAAGTTGGGTTGTAATTAGCCTGTAGCCTGGGGTGTGTGTGGGTGAGTGCTGGGGGCAGGATTGAACATGAGTAAGAGAAATTCATTTCACAGGGTCAGGGTTGAAAATAGAGCTCTTTTAAAAGTGTACTTTGGAAGAGACAAAAGGCTTTTCTTCCTTTGTCCATCCTACTGTCTTCTGTGCTACAATCCAAGAGGGAACTAGTTTGTAAAATTTCTCAACAGCAAGTTAGCCATCCTAGGTAGTATTTGGAGTGGCAGTTCTATTGCATTACCCATTCACATATATTGGTAATCCCCATTAGTGAATTTAACATTTGGGTAGGACAATATGCCCAGAACCCTAGACTCTGAGTTGCTTACCCTCTTCAATTTTATTGATGTTTCCATAATTCATCTTTATTCATCTATACCCATGGCCATTAGACTGATATTCTGCTGTGCCCTGAGCAGTCTGAATGCCTAAATTGGCAGAGGGTGCCAGGGTTGAGACCTGGAAGAACAGCAACCTTTTTTTTCCCCAGGGCTAAAGCCTTTCATACCTCTACTGCTTCTGTGGAAAAACACTGGCCAGAAAGAACACCAACATCCTTGTCAATTACAGACCACAAGGAAGTTCCTCTGTCAGTCAGGGCAGCTAGATCACAACAATATTCTCCTTATGAACAATTTGTATTTTAAAGCATGCCACTTTATTTTTTTTAGAAAATTATAAACATAATATTTGATATGTATACCAACATGAGCTTGAAAGCTTGCATGTGTCATGACATACACATGAGGTCAGAGCCTACTTTCAGGAGTCAGTTTTCTCTTTCACCTTGATCTGAAATTTAGGTCTTAAGTCTTGTGTACCCAGCGTTTTTACATGTTGAGTCTCCCAAGTGTTATCTCAAGTTTCTGTCCTGCCCGGTCCTACAGTCATATAGTCCCAAGAAATACACAGTGGTCTACACTAGTTATAAACTGGTTAGCCTAGTAGTTCAGGCTTCTTATTAACTCTTTTTTTTTAGTAAAAATTTTCACCTCCTCCCCTCCTCCCACTTCCCTCCCTTCCCCCCATCCCATGCCTCCTCCCCCTCTTTCTCCAGGCCAAAGAGCAGTCAGGGTTCCCTACCCTATGGGAAGTCCAAGGTCCTCCCCATTCCCCCCCCCCCACGC
Source organism: Myodes glareolus (assembly GCF_982192425.1). Taxonomy (NCBI): domain Eukaryota; kingdom Metazoa; phylum Chordata; class Mammalia; order Rodentia; family Cricetidae; genus Myodes; species Myodes glareolus. Next base: position 48,607,136 of record NC_142033.1, on the reverse strand, counting down.
CCGACCAGGAAGGTGAGCATGCAAACAGACAAAAGAGCCAGTACATGCAGTAGAATCAAAGCCCAGCGCCATTGTCCTTGGCTTCTCAGTCAGCCTCCACCGTCAGCCATATTCAGAGAGTTCGGTTTGATCACATGCTCCATCAGTCCCATTCCAACTGGCCTTGGAGATCTCCCATTAGATCTGTCCCACCGTCTCAGTGGGTGGACACCCCTCGCGGTCCTGACTTTCTTGCTCATGTTCTCCCTCCTTCTGCTCCTCATTAGGACCTTGGGAGCTCAGTTCAGTGCTCCAATGTGGGAGAGAAGGAAGAAGGGGAGGATGGGAAGAGCTTGAGAGAATGGGATGGTTGGGGTGAAGGAGGGATGGATGTGGGAGCAGGGAAGTATATATCTTAATTAGGGGAGCCATTTTAGGGTTGGCAAGAGACCTGACTCTAGAGGGGTTCCCAGGACCAAGGAGATGTCCCCAGCTTGTTCCTTGAGCAGCAGCGGACAGGGTGCCTGAACTGGCCTTATCCTATAGCCACACTGATGAATATCTTGCATATTACCATAGAACCTTCATCTGGTGTTGGATGGAGATAGAGACAGAGACAGAGACCCACATTCTTATTAACTCTTAAAACTTATAGTAGCCCATAACTTTTGTCTGTGTTCGCCATGTAGCTTGGTGAGGCAGTCACATCTTGTTTCCTCTGAGGCTGGGTCATGACTGCATACTTCAGAATCCTTTTCTAAGAATTCTCCTGTTCTTTTTGCCTTACATCTACTTCCTTTAAATCACCCCACCTATACTTCCTGCCTGGTGACCAGCCAATCAGCATTTTATTAAACAAGTACAAGAAACAAATGTTTACAGGGTAAAGCCATTGTCCCACAGCACCCAAGCATTGCATTCTCTAGCATTGTTTTTTTTTTTTTTGCTTTGAATTATCTTCCTGTAGTATGAATTCTTCAATTATTATTGTATCCCTTTAGATCCTTTGGCTGATTAAATCCGGAATATTACTGTGTCCATTGCTACCTTTACTGTTTTAACTTTTGACATGAAGTTTAAATTCCATAACTTTCCACTACAGTTCCTTCTTTTAATTAATCTAAACTTTAATGGGATCTTTTTATTTTCTTTATTATTGACCATAAAAACAACACTTTGCTTGATCCCATCCTGTATTGCCTTCATACTTTGCACAATAACATTGATAACACCAGTTAGGGTCCAAAATTGTGCATATTGCTTGAAATAGTTTGAATATTTCAACAATCTACATTCTTAGATAATTCACTATATCTTATAATAAATTAATCCATCAATTCTCAAGGATAACTGTTATATGCTTCTCCATTCTTTAACTAACAATTAACTACCAACATTTTTCACTTCTTTTCATCACATTCTACTAATTTTATAATGGGCGAAAACCTATATACTGAAGAGATAATTTATCATCTACCTTATCACTCCCCAATCTGTATTAGTAACTTTTCTGTTGTCAATTAAAAGTGAAAATGCAGAATTCAAATCCAGAATAATCTTAATAAGAGGGACTGAGGACTTCGGATATCAGTATAAGCTCTATGGAGGTTAGCTACAGACTGAGATTCAAGAAACATCTCTTTGAGCACATGGCTAGTCTTCGAGACACGCTATCACTACTGCTACCATCCTCATGCAGAAATGTAGAATACCTGTCCCTCCAATAGTATACTTTCTCTGCTCACCCTGTTCTCTAGAGATGCCTTAACCCATTATGCTTGGAGTTCAAGATGGTCTTCAGTTGGGCAGTACTTGCCTACCATGCACAAAGCCATGAGTTAAATCCCTAGCAGTCCTTCAACGAACAGAAAATCAAATCAACCCAAACAATAACAAACTCCTGAGAAACTTAAACCCCAAATCTAATTAAGTGTCTTATAATTAGAAAACTGTATTTGGTGACACGATTGGAGTCCCCTGAGATGACTGAAACCATCTCAGCTTTGTGCTTCACTTCCTCCTTGGTTGTGCTTGTCTTTATCCTGTGCCTAATTTCCACTTTGTCTTCTTCTATCTCTGTATTGTTTCTTTTTTATTTTTTCCTTATTTATTTATTTATAAGAATTTCCACTTCCTGCCCTCCTCCCAACACCCTCGCACTCCACCCACTCCCTCTCCTCCTCCCTCTGCAGTCCAAAGAGCAGTCAGGGTTTCCTGCCCTGTGGGAAATCCAAGTTCCTCCCCCCTCCCTCCAGGTCCAGGAAGGTGAGCATCCAAACAGACTGGGATCCCAAAAAACCAGTACATGCAGACGAAACAAGATCCAGTGCCATTGTCAATGGCTTCCCAATCAGCCCCCATGTCAACCACATTCAGAGAGTCCGGTTTGATCACATGCTTGTTCAGTCCCAGTCCAGCTGGCCTTGGTGAGTTCTCATTCGATCAGTCCCCTTGTATCAGTGGGTGAAAGCACCCTTCGCGGTCCTGACTTCCTTTTTCATGTTTTCCCTCCTTCTGCTCTTCATTTGGACCTTGGGGGCTCAGTCCAGTGCGCCAATGTGGGTCTCCGTCTCTATCTGCATCCATCATCGGATGAAGGTTCCCTCTGGTTCTGCCTTCCTTGCTCACGTTCTCCCTCCCTCTGCTTCTCATTTGGACCTAGGGAGCTAAGTCCAGTGTTCCAATATGTGTCTCTGTCTCTATCCCCATCCTTCACCATATGAAGGTTCTGTGGTGACATGCAAAATATTCATCAGTATGGTTATGGGCCAAGGCCAGTTAGGCACCCTCTCCTCTGCTGCCCAGGGAACAATCTGGGGACCTCTCCTTGGGCCTGGGAACCCCTCCAGAATCAAGTCTCTTGCAACCCCAAAATGGCTCCATTAGTTGAGATATAAAATTCTCTGCTCCCATAACCATCATTCCTCCCTCCCCCCCATTCCCCCGAGCCATCCCCAATCCTGCCCCTCTCCCCTCTCCCTAACCATCTCCCCTTACTTCCACCCCCCCCCCCCCGTGTACCCAAGTTTGCCTGGCAATCTTATCTACTTCTAATATCCAGGAGGATAACTATATGATTTTCTTCAGGTTCACCTTCTTATTTAGCTTCTCTAGGATCACGAATTATAGACTCAAAGACCTTTAACTATGGCTAGAAACCACTTATGAGTGAGTACATACCATATTCCTCTTTTTGGGTGTGGGTTACCTAACTCAGAAAAGCGTTTTCTATTTCCATCCATTTGCATGCAAAATTCAAGATGTCATTGTTTTTTACCGCTGAGTAGAACTCGAATGTGTATATGTTCCACACTATTTTAACCATTCTTCTATTGAGGGGCACCTAGATTGTTTCCATGTTCTGGCTATTACAAATAGTGCAGCTATGAACATAGCTGAACAAATACTTTTGTAGTATGTCAGTGCATCTCTCGGGTATATTCCCAAGAGTGGAATTGCTGGGTCCTGAAGGAGGTTAACTCCCAGTTTCCTGAGAAACCGCCACACAAATTTCCACAATGGCTACACAAGTTTGCAGTCCCACCAACAATGGATGAGTGTTCCCCTCACTCCACATCCTCTCCAGCATAGGCTATCATTGGTGTTTTTGACTTTAGCTATTCTGACAGGTGTAAGATGGTATCTCAAAGTGGTTTTGATTTGCATTTCCCTGATTGCTAAGGAGGTTGAGCATGACCTTAAGTGTCTTCTGGCCATTCGAAGTTCATCTGTTGTGAATTCTCTGTTCAGTTCAGTACCCCATTTTTTTATTGGGTTAATTAGAGTTTTAGTGTCTAGTTTCTTGAGTTCTTTGTATATTTTGGAGATCAGACCTTTGTCTGACGAGGGGCTGGTGAAGATCTTCTCCCAGTCGGAAGGTAGCCTTTTTGTCTTACTGACAATGTCCTTTGCTTTAAAGAAGCTTCTCAGTTTCAGTAGGTCACATTTATTCATTGATTCTCTTATTGTCTGTGCTACTGGGGTTCTACTTAGGAAGTGGTCTCCTGTGCCTATATCTTGTAGACTACTTCCGACTTTCTCTTCTATCAGGTTCAAAGTGGACAGATTAACGTTGATGTCTTTAATCCATTTGGACTTGAGTTTTGTGCATGCTGATAGATATGGATCTATTTTCATTCTTCTACAGGTTGACATCCAGTTATGGCAGCACCATTTGTTAAAGATGCATTCCTTCTTCCATTGTATACCTTTAGCTCCCTTGTCGAAAATCAGGTGTTCATAGGTTTGTGGGTTAATATCCGGGCCTTCTATCCTATTCCACAGGTCAAGTTCTCCGTTCTTATGTCAGTACTAAGCTGTTTTCAATACTGTAGCTCTATAATAGAGTTTGAAGTCAGGGATGGTAATGCCTCCAGAAGTCCCTTTATTGTATAAGATTGTTTTGGCTATCCTGGGTTTTTTGTTTTTCCATATAAACTTGATTATTGTTCTCTCAAGGTCTGTGAAGAATTTTGATGGGATTTTGATGGAGATTCCATTGAATCTATAGATTGCGTTTGGTAGAATTGCCATTTTACTATGTTGATTCTCCCAATCCAAGAGCAGGGGAGGTCTTTCCATTTTCTGATATCCTCCTCAATTTCTTTCTTCAAAGACTTAAAGTTCAGGTCAAATAGGTCTTTCACTTTCTTGGTTAGAGTAACCCCAAGATATTTTATGCTATTTGTGGCTATCATGAAAGGTGAGGTTTCTCTGATTTCCCTCTCTGTTACTTCATCCTTTGTGTATAGGAGGGCAACCGATTTTTTTAGTTGATCTTGTATCCTGCAACATTACTAAAGGTGTTTATCAGCGGTAGGAGTTCTTTGGTAGAGTTTTTGGGGTCGCTTATGTACACTATCATATCATCTGTAAATAACGAAAGTTTAACTTTATCCTTTCCAATTCGAATCCCCTTGATCTCCTTAAGTTGTCGTATTGCTATTGCTAGAAATTCAAGCACTATTTTGAAGATGTATGGAGAGAGTGGACAGCCTTGTCGTGTTCCTGATTTTAGTGGAAAGGCTTTGAGTTTCTCTCCATTCAATTTGATGTTAGCTGTCGGCTTGCTGTATATTACTTTTATTATATTTAGGTTTGATCCTTGTATCCCCAGTCTCTCCAACACCTTTATCATAAATGGGTGTTGAATTTTGCCAAATGATTTTTCAGCATCCAATGAAATGATCATATGGTTTTTTTCTTTCAGTTTATTTATATGATGGATTACATTGATAGATTTGCATACGTTGAACCAGCCCTGCATCTCTGGAATGAAGACTACTTGATCATAATGGATAATGTTTCTGATGTGTTCTTGGAATTGGTTTGCCAGGATTTTATTGAGAATTTTCGCATTGATGTTCATGAGTGAGATTGGCCTGTAATTCTCTTTCTTGGTTGTGTCTTTGTGTGGTTTTGTTATCAGAGTAACTGTAGCTTCATAAAAGGAGTTTGGCAACGACTCTTCTGTTTCTATATTGTGGAATATGTTAAGGAGTATAGGTATTAGCTCTTCCTGGAAGTTCTGGTAGAATTCTGCATTGAAACCCTCTGGTCCTGGGCTTTTTTTAGTAGGGAGATTTTTGATAACAGCTTCTAATTCTTCACAACTAACAGGTCTATTTAGATTGTTCACTTATTCTTGGTTCAACTTTAGTATATGGTACTTATCTAAAAAAACGTTTCTTTTACATTTTCCAATTTTGTGCCATACAGGATTTTGTAGTAAGATCTAAAGATACTCTGAATTTCCTCTGTGTCTGTGGTTATGTCCCCCTTTTCATTTCTGATCTTATTAATTTGCATGTTCTCTCTCTGACGTTTGATTAATTTGGATAGGGGTTTCTCAATCTTGTTGATTTTCTCCAAAAACCAGCTTTTTGATTCATTGATTCTTTGGATTGTTTTCTGGGTTTCTATTTTGTTGATTTCAGCCCTCAGTTTGATTATTTCCAGTCTTCTAGACCTCCTGGGTGAATCAGCTTCTTTTTTTTTCTAGATCTTTCAAGTGTGCTGTTAAGTCTCCAATGTGTGCTTTCTCTCCTTTCTTTAATTGGGCACTTAGTGCTATGAACTTTTCTACTAGCACTGCTTTCATAGTGTCCCATAGGTTTGAGTATGTTGTGTCTTTGTTTTCATTAAATTCAAGGAAGAGTTTAATTTCTTTCTTTATTTCTTCCTTGATCCAGGGGTGATTTAGTAGTTGACTGTTCAGCTTCCATGAGTTTGTTGGCTTCCTGGGGGAAGCATTGTTGTTGAATTCTAATTTTAGTCCATGGTGATCTGACAAGACACAGGTAGTTACTAATATTTTTTTGTATCTGTGGAAGTTTGCTTTGTTACCGAGTATGTGGTCAATTTTCGAGAAGGTTCCATGAGCTGCAGAGAAAAAGGTATATTCTTTCCTATTTGGGTAGAGTGTCTATAGATGTCTGTTAAGTCCATTTGATTCAATACCTCCAATAAATCTCTCAATTCTCTGTTTGGTTTCTGTCTGATTGACCTGTCCATTGGTGAGAGAGGAGTGTTGAAGTCTCCTATTATTAGTGTGTGTGGTTTGATGACTGCCTTGAGTTCTAGAAGTGTTTCTTTTACATATGTGGGTGCCTTTATATTAGGAGCATAGATATTCAGGATTGAGACTTCCTCCTGATGAATTGTTCCAGTTATGAGTATGAAATGTCCATCTCCATTTCTTCTGATTGATTTTAGTTTGAAGTCGATTTTGTTAGATATTAGAATGGCCACACCTGCTTGTTTCTTAGGTCCATTTGCTTGGAAAACCTTTTCCCAACCCTTTACTCTGAGTAGGTGTCTGTGTTTGTGGTTGAGGTGTGTTTCTTGTAAACAGCAGAATGTTGGATCCTGTTTTCGTATCCAATCTCTAAGTCTGTGCCTCTTTATAGGTGAATTGAGTCCATTGATATTAAGTGATATTAATGACCAGTGGTTGTTGACTCCGGTCATTTTCTTTTTTTTTAGGTAGTAGAGTGTATGTGTTTTTCTTCTTTGATTTATGCTTGTGAATGGTCACTAGATGTTCGAGTTATTGTAGGCCGTGTTGGGAATGTTGGATTCCTTCGGTAGTGATTTTCCTTCTAATATTCTCTGTAAGGCTGGATAAGTAGCTACGTATTGTTTAAATTTGTTTTTATCCTGGAATATTTTGTTTTCTCCGTTGATAGTGAACAATAGCTTGGCTGGGTATAGTAGTCTGGGTTTGCATCCATGGTCTCTTAGTTTCTGCAGTACCTCTATCCAGGATCTTCTGGCTTTCATGGTTTCCATAGAGAAATCCGGTGTAAGCATGATAGGTTTACCTTTATAAGTTACTTAACCTTTTTCCTTTGCAGCTCTTAAAATTTTTTCTTTAATATGTATGTTTTGTGTTTTGATTATTATATGGCGAGGGGATTTTTTTTCTGATCCAGTCTATTCGGTGTTCTGTATGCTTCTTGAACCTTCATAGGAATATCGTTCTTTAGGTTGGGAAAGTTTTTTTCTATAATTTTATTGAATATATTTTCTGGGCCTTTGATCTGCAGTTCTTCTCCTTCTTCAATCCCTATTATTCTTAGATCTGGTTTTTTTTTTATTGTGTCCCAGATTTCCTGAATGTTTTGTGAAGAGAATTTGTTGGATTTGCCGTTTTCTTTGACCAGAGCATTTATTTTCTCTATGGTATCTTCAGAATCTGAGATTCGTTCTCGTATCTCTTGTATTCTATTGGTTATGCTTGATTCTGTAGTCTCCGTTCATTTACCTAGGTTTTCCATATCCAGCCGGTTCTCCGTTTGTGTTTTCTTCATTGCCTCCATTTCAGTTTTCAATTCTTGAAATGTTTCCTTTACTTGTTTGATTGTTTTTTCTTGGTTTCTCAGGGTCTCATTCACGGATTTACTTATTTCTTCAAACTTTTTGTTATATTTCTCATCCAATTCTTTAAGGGAGTTATTCATATCCTGTTTAAGGGACTCTATTGCTTTCATAATGGCACTTTTTTCCACTTCTTCTGGGTTAAGGTGTTCAAGTCCTTCTGTTGTAGGGTCCTTGGGATCTGGTGTTTTCATGTTGTTTTTCAGATTGTTGGAGGAGGTCTTGCCTTGGCGTCTGCCCATCTCTTACTTCAAATGTTTTCTATTGGAACTTCTGTTACCGGGTCAGGTTCCCTTCTTGGGCAGGGACTTCACTGACAGAATGCCCACCTTTCCTCAGGCAGGCTTGAAGCACAGGCACTCCCTCTTTCCGGGATGCACTTACAATGCAGGCTCAGCTTGCAAGGCAGCTGAGCTGTGTAAATTTTATGGCCCCAGGGGGAAGGGAGAAATATAGGAATTCCTACCTGAATGGGAGCTGGGATGGCAGGCAGGAGGGGGTAGCCAGCACTGCAGGGCGACCTGGGCGACTGTGGGGTCGGGGAACGCCAAAGCTCCTCCTCACCAGGACCCTGTCAAGGCCCGAAGCAAACTCACCCCTCCGATGGCCCTCTGCTAGAAGTCAGGGCCCCTGCTGGTCAGGAATGTGGCTGAGCTGGCACCTGGTCCACCTGTCCTCAGGGAGGCCTTTAAGACCCAGGAACTGCCTCGAGCCAGGCTGCACCTACAGCCCAGGCCCAGCTCACAAGGCAGCTGAGCTGGGGAAATTTTATGGCCCCAGGGGGAAGGGAGAAATATAGGAATTCGTACCTGGATGGGAGCTAGGATGGCAGGCGGGAGGGGGTAGCCAGCACTGCAGGGTGACCCGGGCGTCTATGGGGTCGGGGAACACCCAAGCTCCTCCTCACCAGGACCCTGCCACGCCCGAAGCAAACTCACCCCTCCGATGGTCCTCTGCTAGAAGTCAGGGCCCCTGCTGGATGGGAGCTGGGATGGCAGGCGGGAGGGGGTAGCCAGCACTGCAGAGCGACCTGGGCGTCTATGGGGTCGGGGAACGCCCAAGCTCCTCCTCGCCAGGACCCTGCCACGGCCCGAAGCAAGCTCACCCCACCGATGGCCCTCTGCTAGAAGTCAGGGCCCCTGCTGGTCAGGAATGTGACGGAGCTGGCACCTGGTCCACCTGTCCTCAGGGAGGCCTTTAAGACCCAGCATCTGCCTCGAGCCGGGCTGCGCCTACAGCCCAGGCCCAGCTCACAAGGCAGCTGAGCTGGGGAAATTTTATGGCCCCAGGGGGAAGGGAGAAATATAGGAATTCCTACCTGGATGGGAGTTGGGATGGCAGGCGGGAGGGGGTAGCCAGCACTGCAGGGCGACCTGGGCGACTGTGGGGTCGGGGAACGCCAAAGCTCCTCCTCACCAGGACCCTGTCAAGGCCCGAAGCAAACTCACCCCTCCGATGGCCCTCTGCTAGAAGTCACGGCCCCTGCCCACCGATGGTCCTCTGCTAGAAGTCCCGTTCTTCTATCTCTTGTATTCTATTGGTTTTGCTTGATTCTGTAGTCTCTGTTTGTTTACCTAGATTTTCCATATCCAGCCGGCCCTCGGTTTGTGTTTTCTTCATTGTCTCCATTTCAGTTTTTAATTCTTGAACTGATTCCATTACCTGTTTGATTGTTTTTTCTTGGTTTCCCAGGGTATTGTTTACAAATTTACTCATTTCTTCAAACTTTTTGTTATATTTCTCTTACACTTCCTTACTCATTTCTTCAATCTTTTTGTTATATTTCTCTTCTCTTTCCTTAAGTGAGTTATTCATACCCTGTTTAAGAGACTCTACTGCTTTCATAATGACACTGTTTTCCACTTCTTCCGGAATAGAGTGTTCAAGTCCTTCTGTCGTAAGATCGCTGGGATCTGGTGTTTTCATGTTGTTTTTCAGATTGTTGGAGGAATTCTTGCCTTGGCGCCTGTCCATCTCTTCCTTCAGATGTTCTCCAATGGCTCTTCCCTCCGCTGGGTCTTCTGCTACAGGATCAGTGCCCCTTGCTGGCCAGGAATCTCCTTGCCTGCAGTCCTACCTTGCTGCAGACAGGCTATTAAAATAAAGGAACTCCCTCTGTATTGTTTCTTATCTTTATATCAAATGCAAATGATTTCTTTCAATTTTCTGATTTCAACTCTTTGCTGACCCTAACTAATTATTTACTACTTAGGCTTCATTTGGAGATACTGGGTAGATATATGTTTTGAGAAGACACCATTCCAAGTATTTCCTACAAAAGAGTGACTATCTTATTTTTTTTCCTTTGAATATCTATGAACTTAGGAACCAAAATTAACTTTGCTGCTACAACTGCTGCAGGATCTTTTTTAAAAAGCTCACTTAAGTTAACAACTAAGCTTATAATTAGAAACTAATGGAGTGTCATGTGGTTTAAAGCATTAACTGTGCATCATTGCTCAAACATCTAAGGGTGATTTGACCAGTCCACTGATCTTCAATGTGGTCAGCCCACACCCTTAAATCTGGCAATAATCTGGGATCATTGTCGGGAACTGGTTCACTAGACAGTTTCTGCAAGACTAGGTTGCATCACATTAGCCTGGGTGATTTATGGTGATTCTGGAGTCTCCAAAAAATGGCAGAAGCAAGTAAACTCTCCTAAGACATAGATTCTATACTTTGTAGAGAATTCTGTTGCATAAAGAAAGTAATAATACCAATACTACACAGGGAAACAAACTCCAATTTTGAGGAGAACTGAGAAAGTATATTGCTAGGGCTAAAGGGAAGAAAGAATGGGTTGTGCTCTACTATGAGCCTCTCAGCCACCAGCCAAGCTTTTTAAGTAGAAATAGAAACAGAAATTGCTGAAAATGCAGCTCTCACCTAATTTAGAAATTTTTAATTTATAAATGAATGCATTGCCCTCCTGAGTTGTATCTTTTGTGAGATGTGGGAGAGCATGGGAAGCACATGCACAAATGCTTAATGAAGATAAATGTTTCAAAGGCCAGACTCAAAGATGGCTCCCAAGTTCCTCTAGTTGTCAGAATGCTGACCTCATGCCATTATACTATTGTCTAGTAGTGATACATACTTTCTATATGATAACATTGAAAGGAAATGGAGTCCTGACTTCATGGGTAGAAATCAAGAAGAGATAAAGTACTTTTTTCAAAGGGTTTAGCGAGAAAAAGTATAATTCATTATTGTTGATTGAAGCCGTCATACAAAATTCAATGGTAAATTCATTCTCCATTTCCTTCTATTGAAATATATACATCCTCTGGCAGTATTTCAGTGATTAAAGAAGCCATGAATTTAATAATTAAACTAGAAACTGGTACACAGATAATATAGGTATTCATGATTATTACCATAAAATAGCTACTCTTACTAACATTAATAATCATTTTCAATGTTAACCAGCCACTGGCTTTAGTCAGTTCAGTTATTAAATTTTGATTTGAAAAATGGAAGTTCGTTCAGTGCAATTTAAATGTTAGTAACATTTTGTGTTTTGCGGCATTCAGTTACATGCAGTGAAAATATTAGATGAATGACCTTTCTTCAGTGGAATTTGTCAGAATAGCTTGAACAAATCTCTCTCTCTCTCTCTCTCTCTCTCTCTCTCTCTCTCTCTCACACACACACACACACACACAGTCTTTAGGCTGTGACACAGATACCCACATCTGGTGTGAAAATGTCTTTTCCAATTTCATGTAACTTTTCCTTTACAACTTCACAGTTGCAGCTGCAACTCTTCTTCACCTTGGCAGGGTGGCTGTTTTCCTATTTTTGTATTTATCTCTTTTCTCACTTCTATTTTGAATTGTTCTTTTTATTTTTCTCCTCAGGTCTACACTTTTTATGTCTCTTCTATATTACTCATGTTATATAGAGTAAGAAAATTCATCAAAGCCGTCTTCCAACAACCCTCAGTAGTAATCACGGTTGAATCAGCATAGATAACAATTAGTTCTATATAATTTATTTCCCAGTTTTCCACACATCGTATCCAGTTGCATCTCACTGAAAGAAAAGTAAGGTAGTAGAACAGGCCTATTATAACCATCATAGTGACTAAAATAGGAGAATTGTGTGTTCCATGGTAATTTGAGCAAAATAGTAAAATCTTATATCAAAAGATCATGACAGGCTATCAAATAAGAAACCCAGTTTTAGGAAGAATGGGTTACCTTGTTTGGAGTCGTTAGTCAATAGTTTCTCATAGACTATCAACTATAAGTTATTGTAAGTAGTTTTGGTCACCCTCCAGAATTGATAGGCAGCATCAGTTGTGAAGGCAGCATATACTTGAGTCATAGAATATGGTTATATCATATTGGAACTGACATGGAAGCTTCATCCCTACTGGCTAACTTTCATAATGCTTTTTAGGTGCTATGGATGCTACTGGAGGAGAAAAGTAATCATGTGTGTGTTCTTGCTGTGTACCCTGGGAACCACAAAAGTGACTAATGACTTGAATCTAGGAGTAACCAATGACTTTATGATTGGACTTAAGGTCTATTCCCACAGATAAAACTCATGAGTGGTACCATTAATGGGATTAAGAACCCAGGATTAAACAGTAGTAACCTTAGAGAAGAGCCTACTAACACTATTCTCTTAAATAGACAGAGTATTAAATATTATATTAAAGGCGTGTATACTCATAGATAAAATATTTTTCAATGCTCATATGAGAAGTTTCCTTTTGTAGTAGATGCTGAAGCACTAATAATAATAAACCCTCAGAGAGAGAAATTGGGGCTCAACCTGAAGGTCAGTAAAGCAAAGCTGCCAGCCACTGGCTCTTACCTTTGTCTAGTTCTGGAATTCAGGGTGTGCACCAGTACCGCCTTGTTTTTATGGCAAGCTAGTGTAGCTACTGGAATTAAAGGTGTATGTTTTTGTTACCTGGTCTATGAGGCTGGCCACTGTGGCTGTTTTCCTTTTTTGTTCCTCAGGGAAGTTTTATTTATTAAAATACAAATGAAATACTACTGCAAGATGATATTAACATAGAACTAGAACCAGTCAATATGCAGAAAAATAAAAGACTGTGGAGGGCTCAGTTCTAAGTCAGATAGCTAGATCACATTTCTTTCTGTCTCCCTCCTAGCATCATCATGGAAAGACTGTAAGAGACAGAGACAGCGAATGACTACTGTGAAGCAGTGCTTCCTGGACGTCCAGAACAGCTGAGCATGAGAAGTCACACTGGCTGCAACTCTATACATAGGATCTGCCCAAAATTAAGTCAGACAAACTCCCAACAAGAAAGTAAGAGGTAGGCCAAAAGTACAACTCCCAGCAAAGGAATTGTTGGAGATTGATGAAATAGTTTTACTCAGGAATGCAGTGACGTAGAAGGTATCTATCTATGCTCCAGTATAGGAACATACCCCCCATGAATTCCTGACAGTATTAAATGAACTCAGCACATTTTTTTTAAACAAAAGAGAACACATGAAATTTGGAAGGATTAGGAACTATGGGGGGATATGAGATAGACTTGATCATACTACATCATATACATTTATGAAATTATCAAACATTGCGCTTTAGCAAAAAGTAAAACAACAGCAAAAAACTTGGCTACTCTATGTTTATCACCACTTTTAATTCAGTTGTTCAGATGAAAATCTACATCCTCAGTTTCTTACTTTTCTTTATCGCTGGTTTGTATTCTACATTGAATCTTAGTCACTTACTCATTATAATTCTTTTTCACCTCTTTTTTTCAGTTTGTCATAACTGAACACTGTCTGCTGGAGTAGGCAACTTAAAGAGTCTCAATTTATTTTATCACCTCCAGGATTACCATCACTACCCTGTATTATACCAGGCTTTTTCTTTTAGGCCACCTACCATCTCCCAAATATTGATAGGGAAACTTATATTAGTTTTGAATGCTTGGCCTCGCTTAGGCTTATCTCTGACTAGCTCTTTTAACTTGCTCTCTTTACCTACCATTTGCCTAGGAGCTTTATACTTATCTTTCCTTCAGTATATCTTACTTATACTTCTTCTCCAGTCTGCTGGCTTGGCGGCTGCCTGCCTGGCCCCAGACATCTCTTTATTGTCTCCTCCTCCTTTTCTCATTCTTTCCCAGAGCCTAGATTTCTCATAGTATTTATTATCTCTCACTTTCAGCTCTGCCTATCCTTTCTCTGCCTAGCTATTGACTGTTCAGCTTTTTATTAGACCAATCAGGTGCCTTAGGCAAGCAAGGTGAAACAAATGCAATACATCTTTACATAATTAAACAAACACAGCATAAACAAATGTAACACAGTTTTACACAGTTAAAGTAATATTCCACAGCATAAACAAATGTAACACATCTGGGCCTAGTTAAAATGACTTCAAGCTCTATTACAGAGCTACAGCAATGAAAACTGCTTTGTATTGGCACAAAAACAGAGATGTTGACCAATGGAATCGAATAGAAGACCCAGATATCAATCCACAAACCTATGAACACCTGATTTTCGAAAAAGGAGCTAAAATTATACAATGGAAGAAAGAAAGCATCTTTAACAAATGGTGCTGGCATAACTGGATGTCAACCTGTAGAAGAATGAAAATAGATTCATATCTATCACCATGCACAAAGCTCAAGTCCAAATGAATTAAAGACCTCAATATAAACCTGACCACACTGAACCTGATAGAAGAGAAAGTGGGAAGTAGTCTACAACACATGGGCACAGGAGACCACTTCCTAAGTAGAACTCCAAGAGCACAGACAATAAGAGCAACAGTGAATAAATGTGACCTCCTGAAACTGAGAAGCTTCTGTAAAGCAAAGGACACTGTCATTAAGACAATCGGGAGAAGATCTTCACCAACCCCTCAGCAGACAAAGGTCTGATCTCCAAAATATATAAAGAACTCAAGAAACTAGACACTAAAACTCTAATTGACCCAATCAAAGAATGGGGTACTGAACTGAACAGAGAATTCATAACAGATAAACTTCGAATGGCCAAAAGACACTTAAGGTCATGCTCAACCTCCTTAGCCATCAGAGAAATGCAAATCAAAACAACTTTAAGATACCATCTTACACCTGTCAGAATAGCTAAAGTCAAAAACACCAATGATAACCTATGCTGGAGAGGATGTAGAGTAAGGGAAACACTCATCCATTGTTGGTGGGAATGCAAACTTGTGCAGCCACTGTGGAAATCAGTGTGGATGTTTCTTAGGAAACTAGGAATCGCCCTACCTCAGGACCCAGCAATTCTACTCTTGGGAATATACCCAAGAGATGCCCAATCATACTGCAAAAGCATTTGTTCAACTATGTTCATAGCAGCACTATTTGTAATAGCCAGAACCTGGAAACAACCTAGGTGCCCCTCAATAGAAGAATGGTTAAAGACGGTGTGGAACATATATACATTAGAGTTTTACTCAGCGGTAAAAAAAACAATGACATCTTGAATTTTGCATGGAAATAGAAAATACTTTACTGAGTGAAATAACTGAGACTCAAAAAAAATGATTATGGTATGTACTCACTCATAAGCGGATTCTAGCCATAAATAAAGGACATTGAGCCTATAATTCGTGATCCTAGAGAAGCTAAATAAGAAGGTGAACCCAAAGAAAATCATATAGTTATCCTCCTGGATATTGGAAGTAGACAAGATTGCCAGGCAAAAGGGTGCACAGGGATGGGGGTAGGGTGGGTGTAAGGGGAGATGAGGAGGGAAAAGGGAGATGTGGAGGATTGGAGAGAGGTTGGGAGGAATGGGGTGGTTAGGATGGAGGAAGGGTGGATATGGGAGCAGGGAAGTAGATATCTTAATTAAGGGAGCCATTTTAGGGTTTGCAAGAGACTTGACTCTAGAGGGGTTCCCAGGTCCAAGGAGATGTCCCCAGCTTGTTCCTTGGGCAGCAGAGGAGAGGGTGCCTAAACTGGCCTTGCCCGATAACCACACTGATGAATATCTTGCATATCACCATTGAACCTTCATCTGGTGATGGATGGAGATAGAGACAGACACCCATATTGGAGCACTGGACTGAACTCCCAAGGTCCAAAAAGGAGCAGAAGTAGGGAGAACATGAGCAAGGAAGTCAAGACCGTGCGGTGTGCGTCCACCCACTGAGATGGTGGGACTGATCTAATGGGAGCTAATCAAGGCCAGTTGGACTGAGACTGATGGAGCATGTGATCAAACCGGACTCTCTGAATGTGGCTGTCAATGAAGGCTGACTGGGAAGCCAAGGTCAATGGCACTGGGTTTTGATTCTGTTGCATGGACTGGCTTTGTGGGAGCCTGGTTTGTTTGGATGCTCATCTTCCTAGACCTGGATGGAGGGGGGAGGACCTTGGACTTCTCACGGGGCAGGGAACCCTGACTGCTCTTAGGACATGAGAGGGGGGAGGGGGATTGGGGGAAGTGGGAGGCAAATGGGAGGTGGGGAAGAGGTGGAAATTTTTAATAAATAAATAAATAATAAACTTCCACAACCCTATATTTCACTCCATTATTTCACTTTTGCTTTTCATACAGGAAGGGAAGTAACATTTTAAAGTTAGATACTTCTTTTCCCCGCTTCAAGGCAGAATACCAATCTAATCTCTCCCTAATCCTCCTTTGTATCTAAGCCATGATTCAGGAGAATGGACTTCATATTTGCAGGGTGAAAACAGGATGATTTTGCATGACAGGAAAAAAGAGCGTGGTAGAGGAAGTATTGTGACTGGCAAAATTATGTAACTATAATATTCCTTATTATCCATAAGGGTGACATTTGAAGACTCCAGTTAATGTGTGAAACTGTGGATAGTACCAAGTTCCATGAATATTATGCTTTTTTCTATAAGGATATTAATATGATAGGGTTTCACTTACTAGAGACAGTAAGTCATTGGTAAGAACCAACAAAAGAGCAGCTATAACAATATGGCATGAAAAATATTATGTGACTGTTTTTTGTTATACCCTCACCAAAGATAATAGTTATATGTTACTGGGAGGGGGCTGACTGCTTGTTCTTTCTGGCCACCTGGCTAGCTTACACTAAAAACAATCACACAGAAACCATATTAATTAAATCACTGCTTGGCCCATTAGCTCTAATCTTATCGGCTAACTTTCACATGTTAATTTAACCCATCTCATTAATCTGTGCATCACCATGAGGTCATGGCCTACCAGCAAAGTTTCAGCAAGTCTATCTCTGGTAGTGGTTCCATGGTATTTATCTGACTCTGCCTTTCTTCCTCCCAGCATTCAATTCTGTCTTCCCTGCCTACCTAAATTCTGTCCTTTCAACAGGCCAACGCAGTTTCTTTATTCATTAATGCTAATACAGCGTACAGAGGGGAATCTCACATCAGTTATACCCTCATCAAAGATAATAATGACCTCCGACTATGTGAAGTGATTGATGGACAAGAATGATAGGCATTTGTCATAGCTTTAGATTGTCATTAGCTTTCTCTATTGACATCCAGGTATGGTTGTCTTTTGTCCCACCCAAGATGCTAACCTCCTGTGGTCCACTGTGCATGTCACACAGGACAGTCATCTCATGGTTACTTAGGTGTCTTGGAGGTGATGTGATTTACTAATGTGATAACAAAATGTTCTGCTTCAAAGACTCTCCAACACATAATATAATTGAAAACTTTGGTATTATTTACTTATGTAACTATCAGTTTAATATTTTTAGTAGTGTAAAACCATGGACATTAAGGGGATTCAAGTATTTAAGAGAATAAAGCTCATTACTGTATGTGGGTATTAGTCTTGTATTTCCTCTTACAAGTGTTATATATTGCTAGGCTTCCCTTTGCTTCTTAGAAATGCTTTATGTAGTTTTAGGAAGAGTGTGTGATTAGATTAACAGTGGAGTAGAGTTTATTATCTCATGCTGGAGAAGCCTAATCCACCACCCACTGTTGTCCTTGAAGCCTTTACCCAACATTTTTTCTTCTCAATGTCAATTGAGTTCTTTAATCATATCGTTTGATTTCTATCTTTTGCAGAACAATATAAGCCTCCTGACAGCAACAGATCTCTACCTCTTGAAACTGCTTCATTACACCATCAAGAAATGACTGTTATCTTTAAGATAAGCAACAAATATTCAGTGAAGAACTTAACATTTCCTTGGTATAATGAACAGGATCAATATTAACTCCCATGGTATTTCATGATATTTAAAAATTCTGTTTCCTAGGCTTGAACTTAATATTCCTGACACCCAGGGTGCATGGAGATAGGGAAGAGTGGGTATGTGGGTAAGAGCCGAGCCTCATGGATTTTGTACTGAGATTTTGAACTTCTTCTCTGTCCATCCGACTTTACTTGTTTCTTCTGTACCTAGCAATGAACAAAAGTAAAGATTCAGAGTTCTGTAATGAATATGGTGTTAGTGAATTCTTAGTGAAGCATATTTCAACTTCAGATGCATTCTCTGGTGAGGTTCTTGAGTACAAGCCTCCATCAAGGTACTTTATGAATGTACCACTTCTAACTACTCATGACTTGCTTCTCAGCTTAGTAGATTCTACAGGGCCTATTTTCGGGTTGTCTTCTTTTAAATATACTTGGGCTGTTCTATTATATTTCTGGGAACCCTTTCAAATCCACTCCATTTGTAGAAAGCACAGTAATGTATTGCCTCAAACTGGAAATAACAGTCATCTAAAAGGATTCCTTGCATTTCTCTTGGCTCACAGAGTATGTCCAGTCTGTGCTCCTCTTTTAGATATAGCAGTTTGAAAACACAAAGTTAGCTCTACATTATATATCTCCTGGAGATGAAGTCAAGCACTATAATCTGCACACTTTTTTTCTTTGGTTCATATCACTAAGACTAAAATTTAAAGCATCTTTTTTTCTCCTTTCCATTGGCAGATGGCATTGACTAGACAGAGCACACATTTTCTTCACTCTAATTTCAAAGGATTTTTTTTCTTTTAATGCTTTATGATAAGAGGTGAGTGCTGTAGGATGAAGTTTATGATCCTTTCAGAAGTCTTTATAAATGGACTGAACACGTGTTGAGGATATAGGATATCTAGTTCTGAACCCACTAAAGATCTGGAGCCAAAGGAAAGTACTTTTAGCATTATAATACATCTTCAAAATGTTACTGTTGGTCATTCTAAAATAAAATCTTTAGATTGTGTTTGGGGAGCTGATGCACATTTATGACTTCATTTACATTTGAATGCTGATCCCTGAGTGATGGCCAACAGTTAAGTTATACATTCTCTCTACATTCTCATTACATAATGATACTGATAGTGCTACTATAAGACCTGTTTTGGGTACCAGCTGCTCATGATGGTTCCAAATAGGTTAGCTGAACAGTGCATGTTTTTACAACATTCTGGCCAAACCTCTAAATAGGAAGCTCATAAAAACCCTACCAAATACTCAGAGACTATTTGCAAACATATCAGATAGTAATGTTGGAACTTCACCATCATTTAACTTTCAAAGTATTCCATAGACAGAACATTTTCCCAAAACAGTTGGAAGAATTCTAGAAGATGACTTCCCCTCTCCCAACAAAGTTTGCCCTCAGGGTAAGGGACATCATTTAGGGGTTGATTATAACTGGTATAGTGTTGGGGTTTGGGGGGAAATTTTACAGGCTCTTTGAAGAAAAAGGGGGAAATTGGATGGGATAATAGATTTGTGTGAGCTTACGCACACTAATAATAATAGTGAGTAATAGAGTGAATACTTGTGAGTTATTATTTATAGGCAATTACAATGGTATAAATTCTTGTATACAAAGTTAAATTACATTAAATAATGTATGCATGCATGATTCTACCTCTGCTTAAAACATTTTTGTATATATTTATCATATTGCAATATACATTGTTTATATTTTAAGGTCATTGTCCATATTTTAAGGTCATTGTCCTCATTTGTTATGCAGTTATTCATTGTATAATATCCTAGTATGAAGTCTTAGTCTTTAAGTTATGTAAGTACTAAGAACTATAGATCAATAGTCATCTACATTTGTCATACTTATAGTTAGACTAATCAGGTTCTTTAGATACATAGAAATTATATTCTACATAGATAGGTAACCTTCAATCACTTTAAAGAGTTATAGAATATGGCATTTAAATAACTTAGGGTTCTGTTGAAATGAAGCACAATTGCTCCTGGCAGCACCTATCTTTTCCTGAGAGAATGTTGAGCACCAAAGACACTCCACTTAGAGCTTGTTTTCTTCTTGGCAAAACTGGCCTTTGGGCAAAGAAATGTCAGTGCCTCAACCACTGACAAGATATTCAGGATCTAGAAATAGATAAGCAGGATTGTCAAATCTTGACAAGACAGGGTAGGATGGTTTTGAAAAATTTCCTGCCTTCAAAAATGATCTGTCAGTTATTCTAGGCCTTAGCCAAAGTTGGTTGCTTCAACGTTGCAAATGAGACTTTGGGTGATTGCCCAGGTAACCAGTTGTCTCTGTCATTTGTTGCATATTTTGAAAGTTGCTTGATTGCACTTCCTGTTTACTCAAGTAATATTATTTCCCTTCTCTGATCTTCTATGGGGTTAAAGACTAGATACTTGTAGTTACTTTCCTCTCTTGATTTGGTCAAGTTATTTATAAGACTTAAACTAGTTAAGATAGGATAATTATTGAATATAGTTGTTCTTATTGTATATAATTTTGTATTAGGCTTAGAATTCTCTTATTTAAACAAACAAGGGAAATCTTATAGCTTATGGTTACCTACCTACTGGGGTGTGGCCTCTTAGACCATATATGCTGATGTAGAGCCTGAGTCCACCACTTCCTTCCTCCTTTTCACCAGCTGCTCGTTCAGATTGTTAGACTGCTAGATTCCATCTGTGTCCACTGTTCAAGCAGAGAATTTTTATTTGTGAGTTTACCCCTAAATAAATACTATTTCTCAATTCTGAACTAGTGTGGGGTTTCTTTTAAGCATCCATTCATCACAAGAGTTGTTTTGTAGGGTCTTGAGGTAGGTTGATTCCAAGTTTTCTGAAAGCCTTCTCTTAGTGGAATCGTTTTAAATTTCTCTCCATTAATTTGATGTTGGCTGTCAACTTGCTGCATATTGATTTTATAATGTTTACATATGTTTCTTGTATCCCTAATCCCCCCAAGACCTTTATTATGACGGAGTATTGAATTTTGCCAATTGCTTTTTCAGTATCTAACGAGATGATCATATTTTTTTCAGTTTATTTATATTGAAGATTGAAATGACACATTTTCATATATTAAACCATCCTTGCATATTTGGGATAAAGCCAACTTGATTGTATTTGATTTTTTTTAATGTGTCCTTGGAATCGGTTGGTCTGTAATCCTGTTTATTGGCTGAGTCTTTGTGTGGATTTGGTATCACAGTAACTGTAGCCTCATAAAGAGAGTTTGGCAATGTTCCTTTTGTTTCTATTATGTGGAACACTTTGAGGAGTATAGGTATTAGTTCTTTGAAGATTTGGTAGAATTCTGCACTGAAGCCATTCAGTTCTGGACATTTTATGATTGGGAGTCTTTTGATGACTGCTTCTGTTTTCTTGCAGGATATAGGTCTATTTAAATTGTTTACCTGGTCTTGATTTCATTTAGGTATGTAGTACCTATCCAGAAAATTGTCCTTTTCTTTTACATTGTCCAATTTTGTGGAGTACAAGTTTTTGTAGTGTGACAAACTGATTCTCTGGATTTCCTTGTTGTCTGTTGTTATGTCCCCCTTTACATTTTTGATTTTGTTAATTTGGTTGTTCTTTCTCTGTCTTTTAATTAATTTGGATAAGGGTTTTTATATCTTGCTGATTTTCTCAAAGAACCAGCTCTTTGTTTTATTGATTCTTTGTATTTTTTTGTTTGTTTGTTTCTATTTTATTGATTTCAGCCTTCAATTTGATTATTTCCTGTTGTCTACTCCTCCTGGGTGTGTCTGCTTCTTTTTGTTCTTGATGTTTCAGGTGTTCTCTTGGTTTGCTAGTGTGAGATTTCTCCACTTTCTTTATGTAGGCACTTAATGCTATGAACTTCCCACTTAGCACTGCTTTCATAGTATTCCATAGATTTGAATACATTGTACCTTTGTTTTCATTGAATTCTAGGAAGTCTTTAATTTATTTCTTTAGTTCTTCCTTGACCCAGGGGTGCTTCAACTGATCAATTTCCATTTGTAGGCTTTCTGTAATTAGTGTTGTTTTAACTTGTAACTTTAAACCATGTTTATCTGATAAGATACAGGGGGTTATTTCAATTTTTTTTTGTATTTGTTGAAGTTTGTTTTGTTACTGAGTATGTGGTCACTCTTATAGAAGGTTCCATAAGGTGAAAATAGAAGGTATATTCTTTTTTTTAAAAAAAGATTCATTTATTTATTATTATGTGTACAACATTCTGCCTCCATGTGTGCCTGCACATGAGAAGAGGACAACAGAACTCATTACAGATGGTTGTGAGCCACCATGTGGTTGCTGCAAATTGAACTTAGGACCTCTGGAAGAGCAGGCAATGTTCTTAACCACTGAGCCTCTCTCCAGCCCTAGAAGATATATACTTTTGTAGTTGGTTGGAATGTTCTGTAGATGTCTGTTAAGTTCATTTTAGTCATGACATTTGCTAGTTTTCTTATTTCTCTGTTAAATTTCTGTCTGGTTGATGACCTGTCCATTGAGGAGACTGGGGTGTTGAAATCTGCTACTATTAGTGTGGGGGGTTGATGTGTGATTTAAGCTTAAGAAATGTTTTTTTGTTTGTTTTGTTTTGTTTTACATATATACTCTTGTATTGGGGGCATAGATGTTCAGGATTGAGACTTTATCTTGACTAATATTCCTATGATGAGTGTAAAGTATCATTCTCCATCTATATTGATTGATTTTTAGTTTGAAGTCTATTTGTTAGATATTAGGGTAGCTACATCCACTTGCTTCTTAGGTTCATTTGACTGGAAAAATTTTTCCCAACCCTTTGCTCTGAGGTAATATCTATTTTAGATGACTTTCATATCCATTCTTTTAACCTGTGTTTTTTCACAGTTGAATTGAGTCCATTGATATTAAGAGATAATAATGACAAGTGATTGTTAATCCCTGTTATTATCTTGTGGTAGTGTTTGTGTGTTTCTTTTCTTTGGGGCTTGCTAGTATGAGTTTAACTGTCGTCTGTGTTTTTATTGTTGCAGTGTGCTTCCTTGGGCTGGAGTTTACCTTCTAGTACTTTTTGTAGGGCTGAATTTGTGGATAGATATTGTTTAAATATGGTTTTGTCATGGAGTATTTTGTTTTCTCCATCGATGGTGATTGGAAGCTTTTCTGGGTATAGTAGCCAGGACATTCTAGCTTTCATGGTTTTCATTGAAAAGTCAGATGTAATTCTCATAGATCTGCCTTTATATGCTATTTGAACCATTTTCTTTGTGGCTATTAATATTCTTTCTTTACTCTGTATGTTTTTTGCTTTGATTATTATATAGCAAGAGAACTTTTTTTGGTTCTATCTATTTGGTGTTCTGTAAACTTCTTGTATCTTCATAGGAATATCCTTCTCTAGGATGGGAAATTTTTCTTCTATGATTTTTTGAATATACTTTCTGTACCTTTGAGCCAGAGTTTTTCTATTCCTATTATTCTTAGGTTAGGTCTTTTCACTGTGTCCTAGATTTCCTGGATGTTTTATGTTAAGAATATTTTAGATTTAATGTTTTCTTTGACTGAAAAATCTCTATCCTCTATAGTCTCTTTAGCACCTGAGATTCTCTCTTCCATTCTCTTGTATTCTGTTGGTTATGCTTGCCTCTGTAGTTCCCGTTCATTTACCCAGATTTTCCATTTCCAGAATTTTCCCAGTTTGTGTTTTCTTTATTGCCTCTATTTCAATCTTCAAGTTTTGAACTGTATGAACTGCTTGCTTCACCTGTTTGATTGCTTCTTCTTGGGTTTCTTTAAGAGATTTATTGATTTCTCCCAGTATTTTGCTTATCTTTTTCTCCATTTCTTTAAGGAATTTTTTTTCTTCTTTAAAGGCCTCCATCATCCTCATAAAGTTTTATTTAAAACCATTTTCTTATACTTCTTTTGGGTTAGCATGATCTTGTCTTTCTGTTGTTTGACCACTTGATTCTGATGTTACCATATTGCTTTTTAGGTTGTTGGATGAATTATTTTTTGGGTACCTATCCAACTCTTTCTCCAATTGGTGCCAGCAATGTCTTTGCCTCTTAGTTGAATCATTGCAGTTGATATTTGTCTTTGGGAACTGTTCTTGGTCTGCTCTGTACTGTCACTGTCTGTGTGTCAGGGAACCACTGAAGTCTCTCTTGGACTGCTCTCTTGGTCTACTTTCTTGGTCTTCTCTCTTGGTTTGCTTTCTTAGTTCACTCTGTGCAGCCAAGCCTTTGCTTCAGAGTTCCTCTAATATCACAAGGCAATAGGAGGGTTTAAGGACACAATAGGACTTGTAGCTTACAAGGTCTGATGGATGGGGTGGGGGTGTTGTCACAGCCTACCTCTTGGTCTTCTCTGTGTAGTTGTAGCCCATGTTACAGAGTTCCTCTGAGGTCACAGAAGACAGGAGGATTTGGGGGATGAGTGGGACTTGAAGCTTACAGGGTCCGATTTATAAGATGGGGTGGAGCAACCTACCTTCAGGAAGCTTGCCTGCTGGTTGGCTAGAAAAGCTGAGGGGTCTGGGATTTTGTCCTCATATGGAGGGCCTAGAGAGTGGTGTGCCCCACTGGGTAGGTGTTCACTCACCTCTTGGTCTTCTCTGTGTCCTCTCAAAATCTTCTTACATAAAGTGAGGCAGTGGTGGTGCACACCTTTAATCTAAGAACTCAGAAGGTAAAATCAGGAGGATCTCTGGGAGTTTGAGGCCAGTTTGGACTAACAAAGTAAGTTCTAGGACAGTCAAGGCAACACAGAGAAACTTTGTCTCAAAAAGTCTTACCTTAATATAAAGAAATTTGAGCTACCTTTTCAAGAGTCAAAATAATAAAGAAATTGATAAGAATTGTTGATATCAAAATTAAAGTTACCATTATCTATATCATGCTTCCACAATGATCTTGGCTCAAATTTTTCTTTTTCCCTCCATTTTATTATGGGTTCATTTCTCATATAATATCCTGGTTATAGTTTCTCCTTCATCTACTTATCCTAGTTCTTGCCAACTTCTCCTTCTATCTGATCCATTCATTTCTGTCTCTAATTTAAAAAGAATAGGCTTGATAAGTTCTTATAAAAATAGCAACAGAACATAACAACATAAAATATAATACAATAAAACAAAATGCAATCACTTTGAAGTTCGACAAGACAGACAAACTGAAGGAAAAAAATCCAAAGAGAAGTCACAAGAGCCGGAAACACACTTGTTTTCATACTCCAGAATCCTATAGAAAATTAAGCTGAAAGCAATAATATGTGTGCAGGGAACCTACTTCAGCTCCATATTGACTATTCTTGATGCTTCTGTCTCTGTTAGTTTGTATCAGTTTTGCTTAGCTGGCTTAGAGGAACTTTCTTCTCCTGTGTTCTCCATTCTCTCTGGCTCTCACACTCTTTCAGCATCCTCTTCTGCAGGGTTCCTTGAGGGCACAGATTTGATGGCGATGTCCAATGTATTCTAAGGTCTCTCTGTATCTGTGTGTAATATCTGGCAGTGGGTTTATGTATTTGTTCTCACTTGTTACAGGAGGAAGCTTCTCTGATGATGGCTGAATAAAGCATTGAACTGCAAATGTAACATAATATCATTAGGAGTCATTTTAAACTGCTTTTTCTTCCCTTGTACCAGTGGTATTTGATTTTATTCTAGATACCTGGGCTATATAGTTTCTGGTTCTGGTCACCCAAGCAGTTTTGTGTGTAAGTTCCATCTCATAGATTAGGATGTAAGTAATATCAAACTTTGGTTGATTATTTCCACATGATTTGTACCACTATTGCCCTGGCATATTTTGCAGGTAGGGCAGCACTGAAGATCAAAAGATTTGTAGTTGGGTTCGTGTTTGCATTTTTTCTTTGGGTAGCCTGCAAAGTACCTTTCTGTGTGAGAGACACTAGAACATAGGAGTAAATGTCATACACAAAATCAATGAATTGTGTAGATGTTGTCTTCAGCATTGGGACCCTGCTTTCAATTTGTCTAAAGCAACCCATTGTCTTGGGAACAGCCTGAGTCGTTTGGAGATTTCCTTGGGACCCCTTTAGACAACAACTCAATTGGATACAACCCAGTCCCAGTACTGGAAGATTTATGTGGTGACAAGAGATGGCCAGTTGGGAAACAGTCTCCCTTATTATCTACAGAATTCTTTAGGGTCTCCTTCATAGTCAGATTTTCTAATAATTTGCTTTTCCCTGTGAACTAAATAATTGAAATAGAATGGTGTGGTTCCCTTTTTTATGGGTAAATATTCCATGGACCAGATATATAGAATGACTTCTTGGAATCAGTGAGGGATTGGTTAGCAGGCCTCTATGGATTCAAAACCCACTTTGTTCTGACAGTATGAGCATGGTGTATGGTCATTTACTGAACCACTAGACTCCACTCCTGAATATGCAGTGTTGCGGTTTGCATATACCTTACCCACATCCTTCTGACTGGAAATGATTTTGAGGTTGCTTATAATATCTAGGACAATGAAAATGTTGTGTTAGTTTTTGTCATACTTATCGATGACAGAAGAAACATCTGAACATATTTAATACAGATGCTATACTTTTTAAATACTAAAGTTTACTATACTTGTAAATGACATAAATCAATGGACTTACTTAAATACCAATGATAACTTTCCATGACTCTTTTATTTAAATTCTCTCTCTCTCTCTCTCTCTCTCTCTCTCTCTCTCTCTCCCTCTCTCTCTCTCTCTCTCTCTCTCTCTCTCTCTCTCTCGTGTGTGTGTGTGTGTGTGTGTGTGTGTGTGATGTATGTAGGTGCCTACTAAGAACTTCGTAAGAGGGTATTAGATTTTAATATCCTGTAGTTACAGGTGGTTGGAGTCACTTAAAGTGAATGGGTGCTGGAAAACTGAACTTTGAATTCTGGCAGAATCACAAGTGCTTATAACCATTGCTCCAACTATCCAGCCACCAATTTAAGCAATCTCCGTGTCTTGAAATTAACTGCTTTTATTTCTGGGTACAGATATTACTCATCTTACATACTTTTATACATAATATGCCTTTTGTAAAAAACTTTATTAAATAGTAAAAGAAAAAAATGAAACAAATGGCACCGACATAATAAGATTTGGAAAATAGGTATTGATAAATCATCCATTTTATAGTCTAAAGTCCTGAAATACCATTTGGTTACCAGATATTGTTATGGGTTTAATCCACCATTAACTTAGAGAAATTAGATTCTTACCAACCATGTCTTTCATTATTTTTGTAAAGTTATAATGTAAATTCTTAGCAGTTACATTTACTAGAGGAAAATATAAATATACTTAATAGTGGAATGTTCGCCAACAGATATCTGATTATTGGCACAATGTGAGAAAAGTGACTAAGGCTGTCCCTAGGGTTTCTTATGTAACTGTTTCCAGTGTAATTCTCAGAGTGTTGTGCACATATATTTGCTAACCTCTTAACCTGAGAAGTGCAATCATGCGACATGCTAAATCTTCATAAGCCTGAAGTGGAATGTTTTCAACAGTAAGGGTTTTTTGTTTGGTTTGGTTTTGCCTTGTTTTGCTCTGTTTTCAGTTTTTCGGATTTTTTTTAATAATTTTGTTGTAACCATGGGAACATTTTCTCCCCTACAACACAGCCTATGGTGAGGAAGCTTCAGTGACCATAGGCCCCAAGACGAGATAAAATGTGTTGAAAAGAAACAGACACCTGCTGGAGTTATTTTTGTTTTGACTAAAGAGGCTCTTTGATATTCAGCTTGGGGGAGGAAATGCAAGTGAGATTTCCAGCCGCTGATTAAAACCATGTTTTCTTTTCAGTCGGGGTTCTCTTCGGGTTTTAGCACTGCTTCAGGAGGTAAAGCAGGAAGGCATGTAACCTTTGCACTCTACTGCACATCACTAATTTCACCCAGAATGAAGACAGAAGCTCCCAGTGTGTGGTGCCCATGGAACAGATACATTTAATAGATCTGGGCTTGATTCTATCACAAACACTGGCATTCGCCAAGTTTCCCTAGAACAGAAATCTAATCTTACAAATAACTGAAATAGAAAAAGAAACTGTATAAAACACCTGACATCTGTTTTTTAAAATTATTCTAATGCCTATAAATTGAATGACCCACGTCCTAATTAAGTCAACTTGTCTTTATGAATTAATGGGCTATAATACTATTTTTAAAAGGAAGAAACTTCATTTTAAGTTAGTTTTTATTGTGCTTTTAAATAACCCTCCCCAAGAAAAGAAGTTTAATTTCTAGCTATTGTTGTGGTATCTACTTATTCAGAAATATCACTTGTGCTTTAGTACATATATTTAAAAAGCATTGTGTATATGATGAACTACTTGATGAAATAGCATTTTAACATCTAGCACTCCGCTGATGATAGGTAGTAAATGGAAGGAGAAGACTTCCAAGAGTCAAAGGCAGTGGGTGACTGCAGCGAAGTAGTGTATTTTGTGCAGTCAAGGACTGTTGCACGCATGACATCACAGCATGTGTGCGTGGACATACAAGACCTGTACAAGGTCAGCCCCGATCGAAGCATAGGTAGATTCAGAAAATCCTCCATCACCAAGGAGCTATTAGCAACTGAAGGCTGCTGAGAGATGGAGTCAGTTTTCCATAAGTGTGCAGGCCCTGACAGTTTCCTTATAAGTGGAGTACTTTAGGAACATGTGCATGCTGATAGTACAAAGTGGACTCAGTGGGTTTAAAAAAAAGTTTGGAGAAAATAATGGTATATGGTAGGAAATAGGAATCAACTGGAAGGGAGGAGAAGGGAGGAGATTT
The DNA here is from genome assembly GCF_982192425.1 of Myodes glareolus. Taxonomy (NCBI): domain Eukaryota; kingdom Metazoa; phylum Chordata; class Mammalia; order Rodentia; family Cricetidae; genus Myodes; species Myodes glareolus. Next base: position 48,578,323 of record NC_142033.1, on the reverse strand, counting down.
GGTAACTTGCCTTTTGTTTTTTTCTGTGTTTTTGATTATTTTGGTGGAATAGAATGAATCCATGTTTTGTGGTTTTTCTATTAATAAGATATATCCAAAGTTCATTTATAAATACTGAAATTAAGTAGTTAAGTCTTTTCATACATTTTTATTTCTTCTCTATAAAAAGTGGGAAACAAATTAGTACACTGAGTTAGTAACAGCAGAGACTTAGTGGAGAGATTATTGAGACCAAGTGCTTCCATTTTGGCTGAAGTGCTGTGCTGATGGCTCAGGAGTTGAGAGTTCACTTGAAACCTTACCACTCCAGCACATCATTTGTTTTGATTCAAAGACATTTTTAAAGACAAGCAGATAGAGAATGGCATGTTGGTCTACAAGCAGCGGGGGAAGAATTCCCAATAGGACCGTTTTCTCTGTGCAATTGAAGGAAGGAAGATATCCTTCTTACCAGGAATAGGAATTAGAAGCAGTGAGAGATCTGTAGAAAGTTTTGGAATTAACCCTCAACTACCTAGTAACTTACCATAGATAACTGCTATAAGCCCAACCTCCTTCTCACTACATTGTTTCAAAATTTACTCCCCTTGTTCATATTGTTTATAAGCCTAGCACTTAAACTGATTTTTAGATTTTTTTTTCTGTAATGAGAGTTCTTTCATCTCTGAAAATGTAATTATATTTGTGTTTGGAGCATTGCTTTAAGATGTGTTACATGTGTTTATGCTGTGTAATATGTGTTTAATAATTGAAAGACATATTCCTTTCTTTTATGCTGCATTTGTTTAACTCTGTGAAGCTGTGTTAGTTTGCCTGCCTAAAACACCTGATTAGTATAATAAAGAGTTGAATGGCCAATAGCTAGACAGGAGAGAGATGACGGATGGGCTGTCATTCAGAGAGAATAAATAGAGGGGAAAAATCTATGGAAGAGAGCAAGGAGTGAGAGGAGAAGAAGAAAAGGACACCAGGGGCCAGACCCTCTGCCATGCAGTCGATCACAGAGTAAAAAGGAAAGAAAGATATGTAGAATAAAGAAAGGTAAAAAGCCCAGAGGCAAAACATAGCTAATTAGAAACCAGATAATTTAAGTTAGGAAAGCTGGATAGAAACAAGTCAAACAAATGCCAGGCATTCATAAGTAAGAATAAGTCTCTGTGTATTTATTTGGGAGTTGGGTGATGGGTCCTCTAAGAGTAAAAACATCAACATTAACGACAATAACGACACAACTGCACATATGTATGTTGTTAAACTGATCGGTCATGCCCCTATAATTCTCAGACAAACATGAAACACTAAGGACAGAGGTCAAATTTTTGCCTATCTTATTTTCAAAACCATTTTAAACCCAAGTAACTGTGGGGATAACATTTTTTCTTCTTCTCTGTTTCTTCATCATCATCATTATCTTCTTCTCCTTTTCCTTCTCCTTCTCCCTCTCCCTCTCCCCCTCCCCTCCTCCTTCTCCTCCTCCTCCTCCTCTTCCTCCTTCTTCTTCATGTTCTTTCTTTTTAAAACTTTGGACTCAGGCAGCTTCTCTATCCCATGATGTTGCTATCTGGATTACTGTTACCTTGTGCTTTGCCCTTCTGTATGCATGTCATTCATGATCATTGTGGAAGAAACTGGTCATGTGACTTCTGTTCATATTTCCCTATATTGAGCTATTGACAGACTGAAATAACTATAACCAGATTGAAAAATGAGGCATTTTATATATTCAGCAAGTAGAAAATGTTTGTTACAACTGTTCATATGCCAATGAAATAAATATCAGAATAGTAGAACAATCACAGGATCAAAGGTTATTGTTCAAGGTAATTTTCTATAGTTTAAATAACATTGAAAAATCAGTGATATTGATAAAATTCTTGTATATGGTATATTATAAAAGGAATATTTCAGTAGTTAAAATGTAAGATTCTCAGTTATGTAATCTTGCAGTAGAAAGCCTGTTTTATATTAACTGCTACAATGTCTTATTCTACCACACATATCTCAGCATGCCGTAGACTTTTGAACTGATGTATAATCCTCTTCGCTTGTTGCGCTTCTTTTGAGGTTCATATCAGTTTTCAACAAATATGGACCTATATATTTAATATCACCCCCAAATTAAATATTAGCAAATGAATAATATTATGATTAAAATTTTCACATATAAGCTTTCAAGTACCTCAACATTTGATCTCCCATGCTCTTGGGTAGGTAGAATTAACATAGCAAAAATGATAATCTTACCAAAGCAATCTACAGATTCAATACAATGCCTATCAAAATATCAGCAAAACTCTTCACAGACCGCGAAAGAATAATACTTAACTTCATATGTGAAAGCAAAAAGCCCAGGATAGCCAAAACAATCGTTTGTAATAAAGGAACTTCTGGAGGCATCACCATCCCTGACTACAAGCTCTACTACAGAGCTACAGTAGAAAGACTGTATTTCTAATGTTTACAGTCAGAACTGTAAAACAGTGGATATTATAAGTTCATGAGCTCCATTACATTGTGGCCCTTGTTTCACTGACCAACCTTCAGTAAAGACCACACAGCGAGTATAAGAGCAGAAAATGACCTTGACGGATGGAAAACAAAAGAAAGAGAATACGATATTGAGTTGGTAAGGAAGAGAATAAAGACTGGGAATAATTTGGGGAGGGAATGAATATGATCAAAATACATTGTCCAAAAGTTTCGAAGAACTCAGAGAAAAGAGAGAAAATAAGAAAAAGAGTACATTTACAGTAAGTTCTATGAAAATTATTTAATGGGAACCCGTTTTCCTAATTCCTGAATGCCTGACTACAGTTTCTTGATATTATTTTTAAGAAATTAGAAGCATATATAACAAAAAAAGATCCAGTCATAATCTTTTAAAATATTTGACTAATATATATTTCAGTCAACCAGACATGTTTCCTTGCAGATATTTTTTTAAATTAATTTAAATTTTTTGGTTGTTGTTATGAAGGATAAACCTGGGGTTGATCACCTTAGGAACAGAGAAGGCCATGTCATTGAAAACAAATTAGCTCAATCAACTTTAAGAACTAAAGTTAACTTTTTGGCATTATTTGAAAAGCTGGGCATTATACAGAAGAAGGAGAAAAGGTGCTGTTTTATTTTTCAACTCAAATCCTCTTCACATTTTGGGGCCTTGCTGAAGAATTCAGTTAGAAAAGATTGCCTACAAAAATGCCTTAAAGTAAAAATGAAGTTCACATTTAACAGGAAGTGAATACAAGTCTATGCAGGACCTTGGGGGAAGAATGCCATGAGAGTATTGTGTGACTCTCTTCCTGCAGAGATGTGAAGAGGTATCTACACAGTATGGACAAGAAGCCAAGGGCAAACATAGTGTAGACATCATCAAAGTACATCTTAGAGTACCAAGGGGTACTTATAGGAGTATGGAAGAGCAGCTTCTTCTAAGCATAGAAACAGTTGGAGACTCAGGGATGCTGGTCTCCCACCAGCTTTTTTTTATATTTATATAAAAAATATAAAATAAAATAAATATATTTATTTTATTGATTTTTTTAATTCAGGTCTACATTTTCCTCTGCTCCCCTTCCTGCCTCTCCCTTCCCCTTTGACCCCAAGGTCCCCATGCTCCCAATTTACTCAGATCTCGCCAGCATTTTTGCTGCCAATGGGATAGTGAGTGCCTTTTGGAAGAGTCTGTGACTCATTTTTTACCTTGTGTTGTTCATTTAAATTCACCCCAAACCAAAACATCTTGTAAAGAGGAATAAAGGAATAAAGAAAGCAGGAAGGAGGGGTGGTATATAGAGAGGAAGTAAATTCACAAGATGAAATGGCATCGAAATATTTTTGTTTCAAGGATTAAGCTCTGGTGGAAATACTGATTTCTAACGTTTGCTACATATTAAGACCACCCTGAGTTTTGCAAATACTGTCTGTAGCCCACTGTTAAGAATTGTTGCGCCTAATACTCCAGTATAATTTTAGCTATTCAAAGAATAATTGCATTTCTTTTGGTATTTATTGAGCTTATGTTTAAGTTAAATAATTCAAGTTTAAACTTACTGTCAATGCTTGTTCCCACGTATGCATTCTTTTCAGCTTTTCTCCATTTGCTCCTTTCATTCTTTATGCTCTGGAGAACAGCACTGTTTGCAGAAGCAAGACTGAAAGGGCTGAAGGAGTTTGAAAGCTAGGAGGCTGGTCTGCTGCCTCATTCTTGCTGGTTGTTATGGATATGAGTGACTTGCTTTGCCATTGTGCAATTGCACTAATCCTCTGTAAATTCCTTTCTAATGTAATAAATTCCTTTTCCATTGTATCGGCAACAGGTTTTTCTGTTCCAAGCCTGACCCATGATTATGGGAGCCATTTTCTTTGATTTATATCTACTCTGAATGCTTCATCTCAGTATCTTTTCCAGTTACTATGTAGTCATCATTGGGGCTGATGGGATATTTGTAATCCCTTTAAAATATGTGCGGCCTGTAGGCTGGCGGATTCCTGTGCTTCTTTCGAGTAAAATCTGCAGCATCCTGAAATGGCGTTGTGATCCCTGTTCACGGAGGGTTTTATAAAAGGAACAATGATTGCCCGCAACACTCTGCTTTTAGCATCTAGATTCTTGTGAAAACTAAGAATAAACGAGCACTTCCCATATATATCAGAGGCTGTACAATTCTGTAGAGCTGTATTCTTGACTATTTTCCCCAAACGTTGTGGAAATGAATATGTACATGGTACTCTTCTATTTCCTAAGTAGAAAAATGGAGTACTTTCAGCAGAGTCATTTAAGTTCTGTGTGTTTGATCAGAGATCAACTCCGCCCTCTCCTACCCAAGTGCCTAGATTTGGTATATATGTCAGACGTCTAAGTTTCTTTCAGGTGGTCTCCTGCTAGACAGATATGTTTGTGAACCAGGCTGTAGAGTTTGTAGAGGACAGCCCTTAATTTGCAATCTCCCACCTACCTGAATTCTTCATCAGTTTCTACAGAATACTGACCCTAGTAGAAACGTGAAAAGAGGCCTGAGGCAAATTTTCAAATTGAGTCACCAACCCACTTTTTTTCATTTCTTCCTTCCTTCCTTCCTTTCCTTCTTTCCTTCTCCCTCCCTCCATTTCTCCTTCCCTCCTCCTCCCTCCATTCCTTTTTTCTCTCCCTCCTTTCTCATCTCCTTCCTTCTTTCTCTTTCTTTTACCTTCTCTCCTTTCTTCTTTCCTTCCTTTTCTCCTTCCCATTTCTTCTCCTTTCTTCTATCCTCTCTTCTTTTATTCCTCTCTTCCCTCCCTTTTTCCTATTTTCCTATCTTCCTCATTCACATAATGTGTTTTTTTCTATTTCTTGTAAAATTATACCCCTTTAGTACAGAATTTTTTTAATTATTATATTTTCTTATTAGGTCAGAAGTGCTTGTTTGCTGGGCAATAGGATATATACATTTTAGCTTTCAGTAAATCTCTATGCTATATTCTCTAATTTGCCCTTTATCTCCCAGCTGTAAACTGATCCACACAATTTCTACCACTAAATTCTTGTCCTTTAAAACATAGTTTCCTTTTTTCTTTCTTTGTTTCTTTGTCTCTTTGTTTCTTTCATTCTTTTGTGGCTATTTTCTTGCTCTGAGTTAAAAGTAAACCCCTCAGATTTTCCATTAATTTATTTATTCCATGCTGTATCTGCTCTGTATAAGCAATAAATTTTAATTACTGAATATATGTCACAGGAAAAATGCACAAAAAGAAAGCTTATGGTTAAAAAATATTCAGCCATTATTCCTTATGTCTAATGAAAAACAGCTAGCATTCCAAATCTTTAGGTATTCTTCCTTCAACACCTTTAAGTTTCCTTTGTCTCAGCTACACAAGGAGCTAGTCTTCCATGATTGACGCCTGTCTTTCAGTTCCAGTACCTTCTTCTTTTCCCATTTTCTGAGGCATAGCCTCTTCTTAATAGCCTATTGTGATGAATGAGACTGTGCATTAATTGGTTTTCTGAATCTAAAACTATCTTTTATAATCTATATATCTGATAATCCTCCATAAAATGAATAATTAAGCACTTTAAATTAGCTCATAATTACATTTTCCGCCTTCCATATGTTCTCATGTACTCCCATCTCTGCTCACTCTCAAAACCATGCCCCGATTGTCTTTAATTGTTAATCACATATTTATAATAATAGCTGAAAGGGGAGAAGGAGATTTGTATTTTTTAAAGAACTCATACATTGATTAATTTTCATTTTATCTTTTCATTATAGAGTAAATATTTGCCAATCTTGTACTATTTATAGCACTGAGTTTTAATTCTGGTATGTAGTTTAGTGATAGTCAATAGTCATTTTATGTGTGGTTTTATCCTTTTGACAAACAACCAGCAAGAAGAAGAAAGAATAATAATAAAAATAATAATAGAAGAGATTTTTAAAAATGATCCAAAAGACCTAGACATATAATTGCTAAAATATTTCTCAGAAAGTGGATATTAAAAACAGGAAGACATCTAACAAAATTCTGGGCAGTAGTAAGGAAAATTATTAGAATATTTAAATTTCATTTAATGTAAATTACCAAAAATTAGAGGAATCATGATTTTAGAAGAATGGATTCATAATTTCATTTCAGAGGTTTTTTTAGAGTGTGTATTTTCAGAAACGTAGCATGTCCATCATAAATTTCTTGTTGGAAAACCATTAAAATCTGTGAGAAATTAGAACGATTCAGCGAAATATTGAAATGTTTTTCATCCTTAGTTTCTTTGCAAACTGTAGTCTAGTTGAACTGCCGTGACAAAATACCACAGATGGATTTGCTTAAACAAATAAACAACAACAAAAATGTTTCCTTTCAGCCCTTGAAACTAGAAGTTTAAGATCAAAGCCGGCGCATGAATGGTTTCTGGCTAGACATCTCTGTTCTGCTTCCAGATGGAAATTACTTGCTGAATCTTCAGATCGACTTCTCAGTGCATAACCGCAATGATGAAGGAAACTAAGAAGGCAGAAATGGGGGAAGGGAACAAACATAGGAAGGGAGAGTGGATGGTGGAACTAGGAGGTAGAGAATGGGCCCAGGAGGAGAGAGTAAGGGGAGTCTGGGATCCATTCTTCCTGTCAGTGCTTGGGCTACTTACTGTTCTTGCTAACTCGACACAAACCTAGACACATCGGGTAAGATAAATCTTCAGTTTCCTTCATTTACCTTCATCAGATTGACTTGAAAGCGTGTCTGTGGGAACATTTTCTTAGTTAATGCCAGATGCAGGAGGGCCCAGCTCTCTGTGCATTCCTGTGCAGGTTCTCCTGGGATGTATAAGCAAACAGGCTGAGGAAGTCACAGGGAGCAAGACAGTAAGCATTATTCCTCCAAGCACTGTGTTTCTGGTCTTGCTTCCAGTTTCCTTCCTTGAGTCCCCACCTTGACCTCATTCAGAGAGAGACTCTAATTGGGAAATGTATGTATGCTGCCTTGTACACTGTTCTGCTGCTGTGAAGAGACACGATACCCAAAGCAACTCCTCTGAGAGTTGGGGACATGCTTACAGTTTCAGAGATTTAGTCCATAATTGTGATGGCAGGGAGCATGGTGACATACAAACAGACACTGGAGTGGTAGCTATGTCCTGATTCATAGAGAGAGAGAGAGAGTAAGACTATATCTCAGCCCTACCCAGAACTGGACATTGCAGATTTGATGGGCCAACTGTAAACAGAGACTGTTCTTGCGTTTCCTGACTACCCAGACCCAAACAATTACATAAAAACTATGTTAATTACAGCACTGTTTGGACGACAGCTCAAATTCCTAGCTAGCTCTTACATGTTAAATTAACCCATTTCTATTATTTTATATTTTACCATAAAGCTTGTGGTTTGTTACCTCACATCTTGCTTTTTGGCATCTCTCTTACTCCTCCTTCTTTCCTTCTCTATCGCTGCTTGGATTTCCCACCTTGTTATATTCTGCCCTGTCATAAGCCAAATTAGCTTCTTTATTAACTGCTGATAATAAAATATATTCATAGTATACAGAAGGGAATCCTACATCAGTCAGCCAACTGATGGGGCTTCATGAGAGTCATCCTGGAACGTTTCCCGATCTAGATCGGATTTGATTTCCTGTGGGAAACAACTGAAAGAACTCAAAAGCTTGATTCCACTAGATATCTGACCTTCCTGTCAGCCAAAGGTCCTGCCCTGCCATAACTGTCATTAAGGGCCACAGTGAAGATGGGTCAGCCTAGTGAAGACCACCAAAACCTCAAAGTCCATCCCCAGTAACACAATACCCTATAAAAGCCACATTTCCTAGTTCTTCTCAAATAATGCCATTTCCTGCTAACTAAGTATTCAAATACATGGACCTATGGAACCATACTTATATGCCAAATTAAACTCTTTTATCCTTAAATTGATTTTGATCAGTGCTTTCTTAGAGCAACAGAGAAATCAGATTAGAAAATTGTCCCTCCCTTTTGAATTCATTTAAACTCAGTTGCCCAACGCTAAACTTAGAACTCTCATTCCAAGGAAAGTTACACTGGAGCTAAGTTTCCCCATATAAATTTTGAGGAAACAGTCTAGTCTGTATTATCATCTCTGTAATCAATTAAAGTATTCTTTTGAAGGCATTTTAATCCTCTAGCATGTTGGATATTTTCCCTATGTCTGTTCCTAGTTAATAATACTAATAGGTGACATTGCATTAAAAACTTTTTCACTTTATAATTGTCAACGATTTATTAAAACTCTTCACAATATGAAGACACACTCTTTTACTTTAAAGTGCAGAGAATATCTTTGTCCTATTGCCACCATGAATTACGTGGAATTTAGTGGTTTAAAAACCTTACAGACACTTTTCTTTTTAAGATAAAGAAGATAAAAGCATATCTTGGACTAAGATGAACATTCAGAAAGAACTCTGATACAGAGTGTCACTGAGACTAAATCTTTTTAAAAATAAAAACAGTTGGGTTGTGCCCTTTGGCTTGTTGCTCTTCCCACAGTACCTCAATGTTGAGTCACTTCCCGTGCCCTTTTTTCTCTGTCTCTCACCTTTGATTCCGTTGTTCAGTCTTGCCTGAATATGAATTGTTTTTTGTCTCCTGACTGCGGTTGCTGAAAATCTGGGTATGTGAGATAATCTCCTTATTTCATAATCCTTAAATTCATCACACCTTCAAATACACTTTTTTTCTACAAAAGAACTCAGGTTATAGGAACAAGGGTTTGATATTTTTTAGAAGACATATTGAAGACATTTTTCCTATTATTTTCTGTGAAACGTTTCTTAGAATTAGAGTTCCCATCAATGAGTCTATAAAGATCTCTTACTTACAATGGGTATTTTATCTTTAAAACTGTTTATGTAAAGCAGGAATAATTTTGTATCAGTTTTAGATCAATGTTAGATCATCCATTGCCTACAATCAGAAACTCAGTTAAAAATATTTTCTTTTAAAAGAAATTTCATGCCATAGATTCAGTTTATTTTCCAACTGACAGGTACTCCTGTTCAATTTTTAAAATTTACAATTTTTGTTATATAAGTAAAACAAACAATGATGAATTATTCAAATTGGCCCCAAAATTATTCATTTCTTCACTAAGATTAAAGCTTATCTACCATAAAACGCAAATTGTTGCATATCCAACTGTTTTAAAAATTGCTTCACTGAGGTTTTTTTTTTTTTCATTTAGAAATTGATCTTGCATGTTCTATAGAGCCTCGCTGGTCCAGTGTTATCCAGTGACAGGGCATGATCTCAAAGGTGTAAGTCCTCAAAGTGCTCCTACTCTTTAGGTTTCTCTGAACAGAAGATTCCCTACTGCGTCCTAAGCAACATCCTCTAAACATAAGCATCTATTCCTCACTACAGGCCCCTCAAAGATGCCTGTACCCTGCTTTAGTTACTTCTGTTGTCCACATGCCACAGAATAAAATCCAAAAGGTATTATAGTCTTTTATGGTCGTTCCTTTTCCTGGCCTGGTATGACAATTGCTGTGATAAAACATCAAGGCTATGAGCAATCTGGGGAGAAAAGGATTTATTTTACCTTTTAGTTCACTGTCCACCATCTAGGACCGTGGTTCTCAAGCTGTGGGTTGAGACCGCTTTGGAGAGTCGAACAACCTTTTCACGGGGCATCAGATACATTGCATATCAGGTATTTGCATTAATATTCATAACAGTAGAAAATTCATCGTGATGAAATGGCAACAAAAGCAATTTTATGGTAGGAGGTCACCACAACATGACGAACTGTATTATAGGGTCACAACATTAGGAAGTTTGAGAAACATAAATGTACAGAAGTTGGGACAGGAATTCAGGGAAGGAAGGAACTGAACCAGAGACCAAGGAGTTCCCTAAGGCTTAATCAGTCTGTTTTTTTTTTCTTTATTTATTTCACATCCTGACCTGACCACAGCAGCTTTTCCTCTCTGCTCTCCTCCCATTCCCTTTTTTCTCCTCCTCTATCTCCTCCCTGTCCCACCCACTCCTCCTTCATCTCTATTCAGTAAGGAGCAGGCCTCCCATGTTTTTGAACAAGGCATAGCACATCAAGTTGAGACAGGAGCAAGCTCTTTTCCCTGTATTAAGGCTAGGCAAGACAACCCAGAACAGGGAACAGGTTCCCAAAAGCCTGCTCAAGTGCCAGTGCCAGGTCCTGATATCATTGCTAGGGGCCAAACAAAGAGACCAAAACACACAACTATCACATACATGCAGAGGTCCGACATTGGTTCAATGCACAACATGCATTTTTAACGCACCCAAGAACCATCTTCCTAGAGGTGGTGTCATCCACAGTAGTCTAGATTCTCCTTTACCAGTCATTAGTTATAAAAGGGACTCACGTGATTTCTCTCAAGCTGACCTGCAGGGATTTCTCTCAAGCTGATATGTTTGAAATTGAGGTTTTAGGTTCTTCCTAAATGACTTTAACTTGTGTCAAGTAGACATAAAACTGCTGCGGGAGCTCCTTCCGCTCTTTCAGCCAATCGCTGATGAGTTACCAGCCCATTGGGGCGTGGTCTCTCTCTCTTTAAAAAAAGCAGGGCGTGTCCTCCTCTCTCTCTCTCTCTCTCTCTCTCTCTCTCTCTCTCTCTCTCTCTCTCTGGCTTCCAGTTTCGCTTCCAGCTTCTAGACTCCTTTCCTGTTCGCGCGGAGGGGCTGTTGTCTGGGATGGTAATCTGTAAGTTTTTTCCCCTTTAAATAAATAACCATTCTATTAATCATAATTCCAAACTGGTGTGGTATTGTTTGTGACTTACGCCTTCATCTGGCGCCCCACATTTGGTTGTAGAACTTCCCCTCCCCCCCACTCAACTGCTTGCTGCCAGCTCAGCTAGTCACGAGCCCTCCCTCAACTGCCGCCTGTGCCCATGGTGTAACACGGTTCCTCTCTCAACAGTAAGATGCCTCTCACTAAACTGTAATCATCTACTTACATAAATATTTATCATATTAAGGACTGTTATTAACATAGGTACTGAAAATATTGTCTATTATTAAGTAAATGTTACCAAATGTGAGAAAAATTTGCAAGGCAACATGCAAATAATCATATTTAATTTAATCAACAGAAGGATAAAATAAGGAAGGGGGTATTATATCTATTTGATCTGTAAGAAAATGGGATTTATAAAAGTTATATAAATGGCCCCCAAAAAAGATAAATTATTCATGAGTAAAATAAGACGTGATTAGACAATGACTATGTAATTGCATAATTGGTTTAGCCTTTTCCCCTTCTGCTCCTCTGCTCACTTTTATTAGGTTTTATTCTTTTTAGTATGTTTTGTTTCACTAATTCATGGAATTCAACTTCTCACCACCCATAATAAAATGCAATGTTTTTCTTCATTATGAAATTAAAGTAAAAGAAAAAAGACTCACTGGGAATATTGAATTGACTCTGCAGAAAATAACTATTAATTTTCCTTTGTCCTTCATTGTGTCTAATATACTTGTCACAAATCATTTCCCCTAAATTGACTTTTAGTCAATTAAATTCCCAGGGAGTATAAATACAATTATGTATATTCTTGGAATATATTTGGAATACATGATAAACAATAGCTGCAAAAATGAAGTTATAAAAATATCTCGAGTGTGTACCTTGCAATGTTTATAGCAAGCATGCAGGAAGGATTTTTTTTATATTTAATAATCTCCTGATAGTAATTGGTTCCCTTGCTAAATTTAGTTTGCAATGAAATATCCTTATTCTCTTGTATAAGTTAGAAAAGGAAGAGTTCAAGCTCCAGAAATTTATTGAGCTTGCTATTTGGAAATATCAGGGGGAAATTAATCATTAATCATATCTGTATATGGCACTCGCTGTGGTATAGAGGAGTGTGCTTCTTGAAGGGTTCAGACACAAGTCAATACCAAAGGAAATCTAATGGCCCAAGTTACACAGCAATCATCTGTCACAATAGAGGTTGTCACCAGGAAAATATTGTGTTAGCTTTTAAAAAGTAATTCAAATTTTGTATAAATCAGAGTACTCATACAATGGAATTAAATGGAGGTAAACAGTCATAATCAGTAAGAGGCAGTATTTTTGGCTTGCAATAAAAACTCAAGAACAACGAGGTAGATAATGCCATTTTGAGTAATTTTTGGAGGCTATTTTTAACGGAAATTAAAATGACATTTAAACTGAGACTCAAAATAAGGAGACTTGATTGTGTTGAATGTTTACTAGTATCAGGTTAGTTAGTGCATGTCTTAGTTACATCTATTACTGTGAAGAGATACCATGACTGAGACAATTCATTAAAAAAAAATTTACAGGGACTTGCTTACAGTTTCAGAGGTTGAGAAAATTATCATCCTAGCAGGGACCATGGAGGCAGGCATGACATTGGAGTAGTAGCTGGGTGCTATATCATGATCCTTAAGACAGGAGAGAAAAGAGGTGAAACGAGAGAGGAGAGGAGAGGAAAGGGAGAGGAGAAGAGAGGAGAGAAATTGGGCCTCTCATGGGTTTGAAAACTCAAAGTTCACTCCATTGATCCATTTTCTGCAACAAACTCATACCAATTCCTGTTGGCAGAGACTGTTCATTTGTTACTGACTGCTAGACCTAAAATAATCACACAGAACCTATATTATTTAAAACACCGCTTGGCCAATAGCTTAAGCAAATTGCTAGCTAGCTCTTATATCTTAAATTAACCCATTTCTATTATTTTATATCTTATCATGAAGCTCGTGGTCTACTGGCAAGGTTCCACCTGGCAGCTTGTGTCTTTCTTCTCTGAAGACTACATGGCATCTTACTGAATCAGCCTACTTTCTCCTCCTTCTCTGCTTTGAATTTCTGCTTGACTCTACTCTGTTAAGCTATTGGTCAAAAACAACTTCTTTATTATCCAATAGCAATAAAACACATTCACAGCATATAGATAGGAATCCAACATCATATTCCAGAAAAGCCACACTTTTTACTTGTTGTAATTCTTTCAAACAGTTACATTCCTTGGTGACCAAACATTCATGTATATGAACCTATGAGGAAAATTCTCATTCAAGTCACCACAACAAGTTAAGACATCTGATGATAAACACTATTATATAAGTAAAGATTATAAAATATCTCTATATCCATGGTTGATATTCAGTCTCTAACAACCCAGTCTTTAGGATGAGAAAAATAAAAATTATAATGGGCAATAGATTCACTGTTATGAAGTAGCTAAAATAAACACTAAAGGTAAATATCTTTAATTTTGTTATCATTTTCCTCATTGTGTAATACACACCATTCAGCTTTATATCTGTACTTATTGTGAAGTTATATCATTTAGAAACTCTCCTCATCCTTTTTGGTTGATGGTAAGTTAGACTTATGAAACTGCTGTCTTGTCATACCCATTTCCTAACGTTAAAAGTTACTTATTATACTCAGTACCTAAAATTGATTTAACTTGTACTTTTATCTACTTAAAAATGATAACATAATACATGTAATTCTTTGATGAAGCTCAGAAGAAAGAATCTTCAGTATATAGAAAACTCATGAGACACATTGCATGCTTTGCAGGTTGAATTAAATGGATACTTGAAAATTTATTTTTTTATCTTCCTTACTGAACTATGTATAATTACTCATTATACTCTTTTTTAGAGTACTTACACTGTATTTTTATGAATAAACTATATGATTGATAAGATAAAACAAAGACTACAGAAACAAAGTTTGTATTTTACCAAAAAACTCAAACAAAATACATGAATTTTTCAAATTATGGTGTTGGAAAGAGATAAGAGAGTTTGCATTTGAACATAGAAAGTGTGGGATGGAATTCACACAATTTGGATAAATAGTACTTTTAATATTTGATCTTGCTACTAAAGATGTCTCTTGTCGTTTAAGAGTATATGCACTTTTTAAAAAATATGGTATGTATGTACGTATTCAACATACATAGATGCTATTGACGATTCACATGAACTGATTTTACTTTTTAAAACATAACGAACCTTGGATAAAAAATATTTGAAAAGAAAATATTCATGTACAGACGTTGTTTACATTTTTATTGTCTACATCCTTTAACAAGTAGGATAAAATATTCAAGTGGCATTTTTTACATACTAAATTTTATAATCTATGATTTTATATATAGAATATGCTGTGTGTAGAGAACATGCTAATACTATGACCTTGTGTATTAGGAACTTGAACATCTTTGAATATTTGTTTTCAGGTACATTCCCAAAACAATGGCCTAATATAAACCAAAAACAGTTGTTTTCATTTTATTGGAATATTTTTATGTTCCTGGTGTTTATATGAGATTGCTTTGCAAAGTATTCCAAATAAAATACCAAAAGATTGCAATCAATAGACTCTTCCATGGAGATTTATCTCTGTGATTATTGAAGGTAGCAGTGTTGAAATACTGGGAATCAAGAAGGGGAAAATGATTTAGGGCGAAACCTTTTGATTATGTTAACCATTAGGAGATTTTTCAGAGTGAGAAGTATGATAAATGACTGCTCTCTAGTCTTATCCACAGTTGACCTTTCTTCGGCAGTGCGGGAAGATTCAGAAGAAGCTGACATCCACGAAGTACAGCTTACTGCCAGAAAATTTGAATTTCATTTCCTGAAATGCCATTGGAATAAAGCACGTCTTCATTGGTAAAGAATTTCTCGCTGTAGGCTTGTGAATGTGTTAGAGTATGACATGCAGAAAATGCCCTCTACTGTTTTGGATCTGGTTTTGGAAAACACTGATTGCATGAGGCAGCAAGAATAGGAGAAATGCCCTGCCACTTGTCATGGGTGTGGCAACCCAAACCCTAGATTCTTGTCTCACATGAAAACATGTCACTGACACTAGCTACTATGGACATAGAAAATTTAATATTTTTTTTCCATAAGAGCAAGAACCTCTCAAAGTTAAGTGGTACTAGAGTTTAATTACCTAAAGAGTGCCCACATAATAAAAGAATTGCAGGGTTCCAGTAAATATACATCATACAAACTCATCTATAAAAGTTTATAATAAATTGATCATATATATATATACATGTAAAATACATGTAAAATGTATGAAAAAAACTTGTCACATAAATACTGCATATAAATGAAGATAGAATTTTATTCTTTACTTCTTTAGAGAGCAGCATAAAATGATACTGTCATTAACAAATCCCTACTATGAAATGAAGCAGAAATAGAAGGGTTTGAACCAAGTGAAGTCATGTTCTAACCATATAAAAATTCTTCCAGGTGTCAGATGGAATCTCAGAGTTGTTTTGATTTGCATTTCTCTGATACCTAAGAATGTTGAACATTTCCTTAAGTGTCTTTCAGCCATTTTAGATTCCTCTGTTGAGAGTTCTCTGCTTAGGTATGTACTCCAGTTTTTATTGTATTATTTGTTCTTTTGATGACCAATTTCTTGAGATCTTTGTATATTTTTGAGAACAGACATCTCTCTGATGTGGGGTTGGTAAAGATCTTTCCAAATTCTATAGGCTGCCATTTTGTCTTATTGGCCATGTCCTTTGCTTTACAGAAGCTTTTCAATTTCAGGAGGTCCCATTAATTAATTGTTTTTCTCAGTGTTTGTGCTACTGGGGTTATGTTTAGGAAGTGGTCTCCTGTGCTAATGCATTCAAGTGTACTTCTCACTTTCTAAAACATTGATTACAACTTACACTGGAGAAGTTATCGGGTAAAGGGAACACTCCTGCATTGCTGGTGGGAGTGTAAGCTGGTAAGCCCCTTTGGATATCAGTATGGTGATTTCTCAGAAAATTAGGAAACAACCTTCCTAAAACCCAGTAAAACCACTTTTGGATATATATCCAAAGGATGCTCAATCATACCACAATGACATGCACTCAACTATGTTCATAGAAGCATTGTTTGTCATAGCAAGAACATGGAAAATACCTAAATGCCCCTTGATAGAAGAATGGATAAGGAAACTGTGGTACACTTACACAATGGAGTACTACACAGCAGAAAAAAATAATGACATCTTGAAATTTACAGGCAAATGGATCAAGCTAGAAATCATCATATTGAGTGAAGTAACCCAGACACAGAAAGAAAAGTGTCATATGTATTCACTCTTAAGTGGTTTTTAAACTTAAAGCAAAGATAACCATCCTATAAAGCACATTTCCAGAGAAACTAGATAACAATGAGGACCCTAAGAGAGACATAGATGGATCTAATCTACATGGGAAGTAGAAATAGACAAGATCTCCTGAGTAAATTGGGAGCATGGTTACCTAGGGAGAGGGTTGAAGTGGATGGGAGTGGAAGGGAGGGAAGCCAAGAAAAATTTATAATAGTTCAGTAAAATCAATAAAAACAAAGAAAAAAATTTCTTCCAGTTTAGAAAAAATGTAGGAAGTGCATAATTTTTGTTATAGAGTTTATTATTTTAAAGCAGCAAAGCATATATACCTTCTTATCTTGTAGTTACATCTCTTTTATTTATTATTTATAGACACTTCGAAGGTTATTTCTTTTATTTATTTATTTATTTTTCATTCAAAGTTTATTAAATTATAAAAGTTTCCATTTCCGCCCCTCCTCCCAACACCATCCCACTCCCCCTACTCCCTCTCCTCCTTCCTCTCCATTCTAAAGAGCAGTCAGGGTTTCCTGCCCTGTGGGAAGTTCAAGTTCCTCCCACCTCCCTCCAGTTCCAGGAAGGTGAGGGTCCAAAAAGACTGGATCCCAAATCCAGTATATGCAGAGGAAACAAGTCCCAGTGTCATTGTCAATGGCTTTTCAGAAAGACTCAAGGCCAGCCACATTCAGAGAATCTGGCCACATTCAGAGAATCTGGTTGGATCACATGCTTGTTCAGTTCCAGTCCAACTGGCCTTGGTGAACTCTCATTAGATCAGTCCCCTTGTATCAGTGGGTGATGGCATCCCTCGCGGGCTGATTTCATTTTTCATTTTCTTCCTCCTTCTGCTCCTCATTTGGACCTTGGGGGGCTCAGTCCAGTGTTCCAATGTGGGTCTCCGTCTGTATCGCCATCCATCGTCAGATGAAGGTTCCCTCTGGTCTTGCCTTCTTTGCTCACATTCTCTTTTCTTCTGCTTCTCGTTTGGATCTAGGGAGTTAAGTCCAGTGTTCCAATGTGGGTCTCAGTCTCTATCTCCATCCATCACCAGATGATGGTTCTATGGTGAAATGCAAAATATTCATCAGTATGGTTGTGGGCCAAGGTCGGTTCAGGCACCCTCTCCTCTGTCCAGAGAACAATCTGGGGATCTCTCCTTGGACCTGGTATCCCCTTTATAATCAAGTCTCTTGTAAACCCTAAAATGACTCCCTTAGTTGAGATATATACTTCCCTGATCCCATATCCATGCTTCCTCCCTCCCCCCCCATCCCAGTCCCCCGAGCTTTCCCCATTCCTCCCCTACTCCCTTCTCTCTAACCCTCTCCCCTTCCAACAACCCCCCCACCCCCCATGCACCCGAGGTTACCTGGCACTCTTGTCTATTTCCAATCTCCAGGCGGATAACTACATGATTTTCTTCAGGTTCACTTTCTTATTTAGCTTTTCTAGGATCACGAATAATAGGCTCAAAGTCCTTTAATTATGGCTAGAATCCACTTATGAGTGAATACATACCATATTCCTCTTTTTGGGTCTGGCTTACCTCACTCAGTAAAGCGTTTTCTATGTCCATCCGTTTGCATGCAAAATTCAAGATGTCATTGTTTTTTACCGCTGAGTAAAATTCTAATGTATATATGTTCCACACCTTTTTTAACCATTCTTCTATTGAGGGGCACCTAGGTTGTTTCCAGGTTCTGGCTATTGCAAATAGTGCTGCTATGAATATAGTTGAACAAATGCTTTTGTGGTATGATAGGGCATCTCTTGGGTATATTCCCAAGAGTGGAATTGCTGGGTCTTGAGGGAGGTTGACTCCCAGTTTCCTGAGAAACCGCCACACTGATTTCCACAGTGGCTGCACAAGTTTGCATTCCCACCATCAATGAATGAGAGTTCCCCTCTCTCAACATCCTCTCCAGCATAGGTTATCATTGGTGTTTTTGACTTTAGCTAATCTGAGCTGTGTGAAATGGTATCTTATAGTTGTTTTGATTTACATTTCCCTGATCGCTAAAGATGTTGAGCATGACCTTAAGTGTCTTTTGACCATTCGAAGTTCTTCTGTTGAGAATTCTCTGTTCAGATCAGCACCCCATTTTTTAATTGGGTTAATTAGAGTTTTAGTGTCTAGTTTCTTGAGTTCTTTTTATATTTTGGAGATCAGGCCTTTATCTGATAAGGGGTTGGTGAAGATCTTCTCCCAGTCAGAAGGTAGCCTTTTCGTCTTACTGACGGTGTCCTTTGCTTAACAGAAGCTTCTCAGTTTCAGGAGGTCCCATTTATTCATTGATTCTCTTATTGTCTGTGCTACTGGGGTTCTACTTAGGAAGTGGCCTCCTGTGCCTATATCTTGTAGACTATTTCCCACTTTCTCTTCTATCTGGTTCAAAGTGGTCCAATTAATGTTGAGGTCTTTAATCCATTTGGACTTGATTTTTGTGCATGGTGATAGATATAGATCTACTTTCATTCTTCTACAGGTTGACACCCAGTTATGCCAGCACCATTTGTTAAAGATGCTTTCCTTCTTCCCTTGCATCCCTTTATCCCCGTTGTCGAAAATCAAGTGTTCATAGGTTTGTGGGTTACTATCTGGGTCTTCTATTCAATTCCATAGGTCGAATTCTCTGTTCTTATGCCAGTACTAAGCTGTTTTCAATACTGTAGCTGTGTAATATAGTTTGAAGTCAGGGATGGTTATACCTACAGAAGTTCCTTTATTATATAAGATTGTTTTGGCTATCCTGGGTTTGTTTTTCCATATAAACTTGATTATTGTTCTCTCAAGGTCTGTGAAGAAGTTTGATGGGATTTTGATGGGGATTGCATTGAATCTATAGATTGCTTTTGGTAGAATTGCCATTTTTACTATGTTGATCCTCCCAATCCAAGTGCAAGGGAGATCTTTCCATTTTCTGGTATCCTCCTCAATTTCTTTCTTCAAGGACTTAAAGTTCTTGTCAAATAGGTCTTTCACTTCCTTGGTCAGAGTTATCCCAAGATATTTTATGCTATTTGTAGCTATCGTGAAAGGTGAAGTTTCTCTGATTTCCCTCCCTGCTTCTTTATCCTTTGTGTATAGGAGGGCAACTGATTTTTTGGAGTTGATCTTGTATCCTGTATCATTACTAAAGGTGTTTATTAGCTGTAGGAATTCTTTGGTAGAGTTTTTGGGGTCGTTCATGTATACTATCATATTGTCTGTAAATAATGAGAGTTTAACTTCTTCTTTTCCAATTTGAATCCCCTTGATCTTCTTATGTTGTCCTATTGCTATTGCTAGAACTTCTAGCACTATATTGAAGAGGTATGGGGAGAGTGGACAGCCTTGTCTTGTTCCTGATTTCAGTGGAATGACTTTGAGTTTCTCTCTGTTCAGTTTGATGTTAGCTGTTGGCTTGCTGTAAATAGCTTTTATTATATTTAGGTATGATCCTTGTATCCCCAATCTCTTCAAAACCTTTATCATAAAGGGATGTTGGATTTTGTCAAATGCTTTTTCAGCATCTAATTAAATGATCATATGTTTTTTTTTCAGTTTATTTATATGATGGATTACATTGATAGATTTGCGTATGTTGAACCAGCCCTGCATCTCTTGAATGAAGCCTACTTGATCATAATGGATAATTTTTCTAATGTGTTCTTAGAATCGGTTTGCCAGGATTTTGTTGAGAATTTTTGCATCGATGTTCATGAGTGAGATTGGCCTGTAATTCTCTTTCTTGGTTGTGTCTTTATGTGGTTTTGGTATCAGGGTAACCGTAGCTTCATAAAAAGAGTTTGGCAATGATTCTTCTGTTTCTATATTGTGAAATACCTTAAGGAGTATAGGTATCAGCTCTTCTTGGAAGTTCTGGTAGAATTCTGCATTGAAACCATCTGGTCCTGGGCTTTTTGTGGTTGGGAAGTTTTTGATAACAGCTTCTAATTCTTCGTGACTAACAGGTCTATTTAGATTGTTCACCTGGTCTTGATTTAACTTTGGTAAATGGTATTTATCTAAAAACCAATCCATTTATTGTACATTTTCCAACTTTGTGGCATATAAACTTTCGTAGTAAGATCTAATGATTCTCTGAATTTCCTCTGTGTCTGTTGTTATGTCCCCCTTTTCATTTCTGATCTTATTAATTTGAGTGTTCTCTCTCTGCCTTTTGATTAGTTTAGCTAGGGGTTTGTCAATCTTGTTGATTTTCTCCAAGAACCAACTTTTTGTTTCGTTGATTTTTTGGATTGTTTTCTGTGTTTCTATTTTGTTGATTTCAGCCCTCAGCTTGATTATTTCCAGTCTTCTACTCCTCCTGGGAGAGTCTGCTTCTTTTTTTTTTCCAGAGCTTTCAGGTGTGCTGTTAAGACTCCAATATGTGCTTTCTTCGTTTTCTTTAAATGGGCACTTGGTGCTATGAACTTTCCTCTTAGAACTGCTTTCATAGTGTCCCATAGGTTTGGGTATGTTGTGTCTTTATTTTCATTGAATTCAAGGAAGACTTTAATTTCTCTCTCTATTTCTTCCTTAACCCAGGGATGGTTCAGTAGTTGATTGTTCAGTTTCCGTGAGGTTGTAGGCTTTCTGGGGTTAGAACTGTTGTGAATTCTAACTTTATTCCATGGTGTCTGATAGTACACAGGTGATTACTACAATTTTTTATATCTTTGGATATTTATTTTGTTACCAATTATGTACCAATTTTCGAGAAGGTTCCATGAGCTGCAGAGAAGAAGGTATATTCTTTCCTATTTGGGTGGAATGTTCTATAGATATCTGTTAAGTCCATTTGATTCATTACCTCTAATAATTCTCTTATTTCTCTGTTGAGTTTCTGTTTGATTGACCTGTCCTTTGGTGAGAGAGGTGTGTTGAAGTCTCCTACTATTAGTGTGTGTGGTTTGATGACTTCCTTGAGTTCTAAAAGTTTTTCTTTTACATAAGTGGGTGCTTTTATATTAGGGGCATAGATATTCAGGATTGAGACTTCCTCCTGATGAATTGTTCCTGTTATGAGTATGAAATGTCCATCTCCATCTCTTCTGATTGATTTTAGTTTGAAGTCAACTTTGTTAGATATTAGAATGGCCACACCAGCTTGTTTCTTAGTTCCGTTTGCTTGGAAAACCTTTTCCCAACCCTTTACTCTGAGTAGATGTCTATCTTTGTGTTTGAGGTGTGTTTCTTGTAAACAGCAGAATGTTGGATCCTGTTTTTGTATCCAATCTCTTAGTCTGTGCCTTTTTATAGATGAGTTGAGTCCATTAATATTAAGTGATATTAATGACCAGTGGTTGTTGATTCCGGTTATTACTTTGTGTGTGTGTGTGTGTGTAGTAGAGTGTGTGTGTTTCTCTTCTTTGGGTTGTGGTTGTGAAGGGTCGCTAGATTCTGGGATATTGTAGGCAGTTATGGCAATGTTGGATTCCTTGGGTTGTGATTTTCCTTCTATTACTTTCTGTAAGTCTGGATTTGTGGCTACGAATTGTTTAAATTTATTTTTATCCTGGAATATTTTGTTTTCTCCGTTGATAGTGAATGATAGCTTGGCTGCGTATAGTAGTATGGGCTTGCATCCATGGTCTCTTAGTTTCTGCAGTACCTCTATCCAGGACTTTCTGGCTTTCCTGGTTTCTATAGAGAAGTCCGGTGTAAACCTGATAGGTTTACCTTTACAAGTTATTTGACCTTTTTCCTTTGCAGCTCTTAATATTCTTTCTTTAATCTGTATGTTTTGTGTTTTGATTATTATATGGCGAGGGGATGTTTTTTTCTGATCCAGTCTATTCGGTGTTCTGTATGCTTCTTGCACCTTCATAGGAATATTGTTCTTTAGATTGGGAAAGTTTTCTTCTATAATTTTGTTGAATATATTTTCTGGGCCTTTGATCTGCCTTTCTTCTCCTTCTTCAATCCCTATTATTGTTAGATTTTGTTTTTTTATTGTGCCCCACAATTCCTGAATGTTTTGTGATGAGAATTTGTTGGATTTGATGTTTTCTTTGGTCAGAGCATTTAATTTCTCTATGGTGTCCTCAGAGTCTGAGATTCTTTCTTCTATCTCTTGTATTCTGTTGGTTATGCTTGTTTCTGAAGTCTCTGTTCGTTTGCCTAGATTTTCCATAGCCAGCTGGCCCTCAGTTTGTGATTTCTTCATTGAATTCATTTCAGTTTTCAAATCTTGAACTATTTCCATTACCTGTTTGATTGTTTTTTCTTGGTTTCCCAGTTTTTCATTTAAGAATTTACTCATTTCTTCAAACTTTTTGTTATATTTCTCTTCCATTTCTTTACTCATTTCCACAATCTTTTTGTTATACTTATCTTCCATTTCTTTATGGCAGATTTTCACCTCCTATTTAAGTTCCTCTATTATTTTCATATAGATCTGCTTAGAGTCGATTTCTTCTATTTCTTCTGGAGTAGGGTGTTCAATTCTTCTCATTTCGTGCTCCATGGATTCTGGAGATGTCATGCTGCCTTTCAGGTTGTTGGAGGAATTCTTGCATTGGCACCTGCCCATCTCCACCTCTCTGGATGAAACTCCTCTGCACTCTCTGGATAGAACTCCTCAGCACTCTCTGGATAGAGCTCCTCAGCACTGCTGCTGGGATAGATGGCCTTCCCAGGGCCCAGGAGACAAGAGTGCAGTGGCACTGGGGGCAGGGAGGGGTCCAGTGAAACACAGAAGACCCTGCAGCAGAAGCTGAGGGGGGAGGGGCTGTGCTCTCTTCCCGGGCTGGCCGTCCAGGCTAGCACCCACTCACCTCTCTGGGTAGAACTCTTCAGCACTGCTACAGGGATCGGTTATTTCTTTAAAAATATGCTTATGCCATCTTGGCACTATTTCTTTTCATACATAAATTATAATGTACCTGTTATACTCATAGGGACCTATGTCTATAAGTGCATATCTTTATCTTTCATCTATCTGTCTGTCTATCTATCTATCTATCTATCTATCTATCTATCTATCTATCTATCATCGATCTATCCATCCATCTTATCAATGTATCTTTGTATCATTTTCTCTGTTCTTTCTTTCTTTCTTTCTTTCTTTCTTTCTTTCTTTCTTTCTTTCTCAATCTTTATATCATTTATCTCTATCTCTTACCTATGCCTGACTTTGAATTGGTGTGGGGTCAGATGTTGTTTATACAGTATGACTGTGTTGAATTCTTCCCTGCTTGACTTGTATATGAGGCCCTGTGTCAAATAGGTCTATGGTTGAGATATCAGTTTTGAATCATATGGAATAAGGATTGGAACTCATTTTATGATAAAGCCAACAGTCAACTTTGGTGTGGGAGAATTGTCTGTATTCTGTCAATCATGTTTTAAATAAATGCTGATTGGCCAGGCAGGAAGTGTAGGTGGGAAAACCAGACAGGAAGTAGAAATGATACAAAGAGAGCAGGAGAATTCTGGGGAGGAGGAAGTTGATTGCTCCCACTCCTGCCCAGATCACCGAAGCAGCAGGATGTGATCTGCCAGCTTAAAAATGTACTGAGCCACATGGCTAACATAGATCAGGAAAATGGGTTAATCAAGATGTGAGCGTTAGCTAATAAGAAGCCTGACCTACCGGGCCAATCAGCTTTATAACTTACGGAGTCCTTTGTGTGATTTTTCTCTGGGACTAAACAAATTGTGGGGACCTGGTGGGAGGACAGAAAAACCTCCAAACAAGCAGGCCCTTCGTGTTACACTTTGGTGTCATGAAGAATGAAAATCATTTGAGTTTTTATTAAACTAATAAGCCACTGGCTTAACATACTTCTGAATTTGGTTTCATGTAAGATAGTGCATTTTTGCAGTGTTTAAGTAAGTGAAGTCGGAGTATTCTATTACTTGCCTTTGAAAGCAGCATTGCTGATGGAGAAAGAAATTTCGTATGGAATCACAGTGAATGGCAGTCAGGAACTTAAAAGACTATTTCAGCATGGTCAGTGAAATCTGTGATAGCCTTTACATTTCAAAGCAAGCACTGAGCCTTTATCCACTTTATCCACAGGAACACTAAGCTTAATCTGAATGAAGCTCACATTATTTTTCTGAAAGTATTATCTTTACAGCACATATCCTTCAATTTCACAAAAAATGAATATAGCTTTTCTTCTTGGAAAAAAATCAGGAAAGTGGAATAAAAAATCTGGAGATAATCAATACTAGGACATAACTGCCTGAATTCCAACTTTTGATAAGATACATTAAAGAAGTTTGTTCAGCTTTGAAGACATGTTATTTAAATTATGAATTAATACTGTTATAACACATTATCCTATTGATGCTTTTAGGATAACAAACCAATACAGTTTTATACAGTAATTTTCAACAACTGTGACATGTATATTCTTGTACTTTTTGTTTTGTTTTTTTTTCGGTTTTTTGAGACAGGGTTTCTTTGTAGCGTTTGAGCCTGTCTTGGAACTAGCTCTTGTAGACCAGGCTGGCCTCTGATTCACAGAGATCTGCCTGCCTCTGCCTCCTGAGTGCTGGTATTAATGGCATGTGCCACCACTGGTGGCCCTATTCTTGTGCTTTTAAAAGGAAACTTGGCAACAATATTCCTTTTTCCCCCAACTCAAGAAACTCGATAATTCACATTTTGACTATAATAGTCAGAAATGAATAAAATTATCATTCACAGAAAATGTGACAATAATACTCTAAAATTATTTACTAATTTCAATTAATTTATTTAATTATTTTCCCCAGCCCAATCACAATTTATCCTCTCTTCTCTCCTCCCATATTTTTCCTCTAAAGCCCCATTCCCCTTTCCATTCTCCCCTCTCACTCCCCACAATATGCTCCTTCTCTTTTCTTTCATGTATATAAGTCAACCATGACATATCCAGTTTCAGTAGGACTAGGCACCACTCCTCCTATGAAGGCTGGACAAGGCAGCCCAGTATGAGGAAAAGGTCCCAAAAGTGGGTAACAGAGTCAGATGATGACAGCCACTGCTCGTACTGTTAGGAGTTTGAGCAAAAGAGAAATTACAAAGAGATCTTACCAATTAACATCTGACAAAAAGTAATTTGGTTATAACTGGTAGACAATATCTTATAATATTGTAGTCTCTATCTGTATTTTCTTCAGCTTTAAATCATGGGGGATTATGAAGAAAATGCTTTAGTAATTGTTACTAGTGGCAACATTAAACATTTAAATTTATTACTGTAACCAATATCTTAACTATACACCATTCTCCACCTGGACTACTATGTGATTATTTTCTTATTAACAATCTTTCTGGGGATATTCTTCTTGATATTTGTTAATCACAAATTTTCAAAATCTACACGTGCTGGCACAGAAAGAATATTGCTTTCAATAAAAGATTACAATCAATTTCTATATTGACTTTATTGGTAAAGATTTTGTTAAAAGAAGACCAACCAGAATGAGATTCTAAAATAATTTTATTAAATATAACAATAATTGATATTTTTCTATTTGAAGATTCTATTTATATTTTTAAAAAAATTAAAAATCTACTAACCAACTAAAATTTATGTTCTTTACTTTCCCTTTGAAACAGTGTTTTTCTGCATAGCCCTGTTTGTCCTGGAACTTGCTTTGTAGACTACTCTGGCCTCAAACTCACAGAGACCCACTTGACTCTGCCTGCCTCCCAAGTGCTGGGATTAAAGGCATGTACCATCACTGCTGACAAAAAATTGTGTTCTTACATTAATTATTGGAAAAGTGTAGTTGTTTTAGAGGGAATTGTTTTATAATACTTTTGGATGCCAATAGCATATCCAAACATATTCATACCTTAAACTAGTGAATAGTATTAGGCAATTACTATGAGACTAAAATTTGATATATTCCAATGGGCAAAATTGCCCTAACTGCATCCCATGCCTCCCTCTTTGCTCTTCTCTCATTGTTATATTTTCTCTTCTTGATTGTTATAGAAGACTTGCTTGCCACAGCTCTGCATGGATAAGAGATTGGCTGAATCATGGATCACCAAGTAAACATAATTAGAATAAAGAGGGACAGTTTTCTTTCATCATAAAAAAAGAAATTACACAATTTACATGAAGAAATGGAATGCCAAACAAAACTGTGAATTGACTTTGATTGGAAGTATTCCTGTAAACCCAGGCATGGCTTTTACAGTACATGCAGATTTGTCATTTGTGTTGCTATAGGTTCATATCTGCGAGCACACATGGAAGAAATGCATTTTCTTATTTGTCAGCTGAAGTAGCTAAAAATAATGCCATCTTTGTGACAATGAACACTTCTCACACAGATCTTATTTTCCAAATATTATTTTACACCAGTAACATATAGACATTGTGAAGAAATATCTGGCTTCAGGAGCACAAAGGGAGAATAACTCAAACTAAAGCATTCATTAAAAATTATCTCAAAGGACCAGGAAAGGCAAGACTAAATTTGGGGAAATTTGAATATTAAATTAAAATACAAAAGTAAACATATAAAACTCAGAAAAAGAAATAATGCTTTATAAGTTCATAATAATATACACTTTATCAGAATTAATACTCCAAGTTAAAATGTGGAGGAAAATATTTTTTTATTTTATTTATTTTATTTTTTATTAAAAATTTCCACCTCCTCCCCTCCTACCACTTCCCTCCCCTCCCCTTCCCTCACCTGCCCTCCCCCTCCTTCTCCAGGTCAAAGAGCAGTCAGGGTTCCCTACCCTATGGGAAGTTCAAGGTCCTCCCTGCTCCCCCCAGGTCCAGGAAGGTGAACATCCAAACAGACAAGACTCGAAAATCTTTTTTTAACTTTATTTAGTTACATAACCACTGTAGTTTCCTGTCCCTCTACTCTTCCCAGACCATTCTGCTACCTCCCCTTTTCCTCTGGAAAATTTAACAAAAACCCCAACAAAACAAAGCAAAGCAAGCAAGCAAACAAACAAACAAACAAACAAAAACAAAAATAATGAGCAAATCTCTCAGGAATATTCGCAAACTATGGCCTAGCCAGATGCAAGAAGACTGGGCACAAACCCTCAAACCATGGCTAGATATGGCAAGCCAGTAGGAGAAAAAGGGTCCAAAGCACAGGCAAAAGAGTCAGAAACACCCCCACAGTACCATTGTTGGGAGTATCACAAAAATATCAAGGTAAATAACCACAAAATATATGGAAATGACCTAGCTTAGACCTACAGAGTCAGTAATTGTCATTTAAGTTTCTGTGAGTTCTTTTGAGCCTTGCTTAATTGATTCTGGGAGCCTTGTTCTCTTGGTATCCTCAACCTCTCTGTCTCCTACAATCTGCACCCTCCCATCTTCCGCTCTGTTCCCCAGGCTCTCTCTAGTGTTTGACTGTGGATCTCTGTTCTGCTTGCATCAATTGCTGAATGATGTCCCTCTGATGAATATTGGGCTAGCCACTGATCTATGAATATAGCAGAATATCATTAGGAGTCTCTTATTGGACTGTTCTTTTTTCTTTTCTTTTTTCTTTTGCCAGTCTTGTTTAATTCTATCCAGGTTCTCTGGTCTGTTTTGTCTTTGGTTTCTGGCACTACAAGCAGTGTAAGGTATATGCTCCCTCTCATAGCCTGGGCTTCAAGTTGGACCAGTTATGGGTTGACCACTCCTACATGTTCTATGCCAACATTACCCCAGCACATCTTGCAGGTAGAATAGATTATATATATCAAAGGTTTTGTGGCTAAGTTAGTATCTCAGTCCCAATGCTAAGTGCTTTCCCTAGTTATAGGAGAAGACCAGGTCAGATTCTGTATTCCCCATTTCTAGGGATCCTAGACCTCTCTAGTGTCACTCATAGATTCCAGGGAGTTTTCACTGCCCTAGGATTCTACATCAATCCCCTACTTCCTGAATTCTATCCAGCTCCAGTCGTCTCTCCCATCAATCTCCCCCTCCATCTTTCCCAGCGTTTTCCTGATCCATCCTGTACCCATCTACGCCTTTCCGAATCCACCCACAAAATCTTATTCTATTTTGCCTTCCCGGGGAGATTCATGTGTCCCTCTTGAGTCCTCATTGCTACTGAGCCCCACTGTGGATTGAAGCATGATAATCCTTTACTTTCAGCTCAAGTTCACTTTTAAGTGATTACATAGCATGTTTGTTTTTCTAAGTCTGGGTTACCTCACTCAGGATGATTTTTTTCTAGTTCCACCTCTTTGTCTGAACATTTCATGATGTAATTTTTTAACAGCCGAGAAATACTCCGTTGTGTAAATGTACCACATTTTCTTTATCCTTTTATCAATTGTGTTTTCAATCAAGTCATTCTGACAGTTGCAAGATGGAATCTCAAAGCAGTTTTAATTTGCATTTCCCTGATGGTTAAAGATGAACACTTCTTAGAATGTTTCTTAGCCGTATGAGATTCCTCTATTGAGGATTCTCTATTTATATCTGTACCCTATTTTTTCTTTTTATCAATAGATTTTATAGAGCTATACGTCTCTGCTCCCCTTCCCTTCCAGCTTCTCCCATGGTCCCCATGCTCCCAATTTACTCAGGAGATCTTGTCTTTTTCTACTTCCCATGTAGATTAGATCTATGTATGTCTCTTTTAGTGTCCTCATTGTTGTCCAGGTTCTCTGGGATTGTGATTTGTAGGCTGGTTTTCTTTGCTTTATGTTTAAAAACACTTACGAGTGAATACATATGATATTTGTCTTTCTGGGTCTGGGTTACCTCCCTCAATATGATGATTTCTAGCTCGATCCATTTGCCTGCAAATTTCAAGATGTCATTATTTTTTTCTCTGTGTAGTACTCCATTATGTAAATGTAACACATTTTCCTTATCCATTCTTCATTCAAGGGGCATTTAGGTATTTTCCATGTTCTTGCTATGACAAACAATGGTGCTATGAGCATAGTTGAGCACATGTCCTTGATGTAGGTGGGTCTTCTATCTATCTGTTTCTTTCATTGGTTAATTAATAAAGAAAACTCCTTGGCCTGATAGGTCAGAACATAGGTAGGTGGGGAAGACAGAAAAGAATTGTGGGAGAAAGAAAGCAGAGGCAGGCAGTCACCATGAAGCTCTGGCCCAAGATGGATGTAGGTTAGGATCTTTCCAGGTAAGCCACCACCTCGTGGTGCTACACAGATTATTAGAAATAGGTTAATCAATATGTAAAAGTTAGTCAATAGGAGGCTACAGATACTGGGCCACTCAGTGTTTAAATGATTACAATTTCCGTGTAATTATTTTGGGGGTAAGCTAGCCGGGAGCCGGGCAGTGGAAACACAGCTCGCATCTCCTTTCCTTCTACATGTCCTTGTGGCATGATTGGGCATCCTTTGGATATATACCCAAAAGTGATATTGCTGGGTCTTGAGGAAGGTTGTTTCCTAATTTTTTGAGAAATCGCCATACTGATATCCAAAGGGGCTATACTAGCTTGGACTCCACCAGCAATGCAGGAGTGATCCATTTACCCCATAACTTCTCCAGCATACGTTGTCATCAGTGTTTTTGATCTTGACCATTCTTACAGGTGTTTTGTGGAATCTCAAAGTTATTTTGATTTGCATTTCTCTGATGACTAAAAAAATCAAGATAGCCAAAACAATCCTGTAGAATCAAAGAGCTTCAGGAGGCATCACAATCCCTGACTTCAAATGCTACTACAGAGCTATAGTACTGAAAACAGCCTGGTATTGGCATAAAAACAGATAGGAGGACCACTGGAACTGAATCAAAGACCCAGATGTTAATCCACACACCTATGAATACCCAATTTTTGACAAAGAAGAAAAAAATATCAAATGGTAAAAAGATAGCATATGTAACAAATAATGTTGGCATAACTGGTTATCAAAATGTAGAAGAATGAAAATAGATCCATATCTATCACCATGCACAAAACTCAAGTCCAAATGGATCAAAGACCTCAACATAAAGCCAGCTAGACTGAACTTCATAAACAGAAAGTCGGAAGTACACTTGAACACATTGACACAAGAGACTACTTCCTAAATATAACCCCAGTATCACAGACACTGAAAGAAGCAATTAATAAATGAGACCTCCTGAAACTTAAAACCTTCTGTAAAGCAAAGGACATGGCCAACAAGACAAAATGGCAGCCTACAGAATGGGAAAAGATCTTCACTAACCCCACATCAGACAGAGGTCTAATCTCCAAAATATACAAAGAACTCAAGAAATTGGTCATCAAAAGAACAAATAATCCAATAAAAACTGGAGTACAGATCTAAACAGAGAACTCTCAACAGAGGAATCTAAATGGCTGAAAGACACTTACAGATATGTACCCTATTTTAAAATTTGGTTATTTTGTTCAATTAAGTTGGTTTTTTATTTTTGGTTTAATTCCTTGAGTTCCTTAAGTGTTTTGGATATTAGCTCTCCATCATACATGTTGGAGCATCATACTGCTGTTTGGTCCTATTGATGGTGTCCTTTGCCTTCAGATGCTTCTGAGTTTCATGAGGTCCTATTTATAAAGGGGAGAAAATCTTAACTCATAGTGGATGACAATGACTATAGAATATTTTATGCAGCTAAAATATTGTTATAGATATCATCAAAGTAATAATTGTTTCAAAACTATAACAATGGATATTGCAATAAGTGGTAAAAAGTTTAAGAAAAAGTTTATTTTCCTTAAAAATAGTTACAAATCACTTATACGAATATAACATAATTCAGTTTAATTTGGATAATTAAACCTATTTAGGGGCTTCACAGATATTCTTACTCCAGACACCAGTGTTACCATCATGAACTGTATAACATCACATATACCATGAGGCCAGTTTTCAGATCATGAAATACAGCACAATTGCTCATCCATCTCCTTGTTGAGATTTCTAAGAAGAATTCCTTGGCTGTTCAGTAGCCCTTCCTGCAAAAGTTCAGGTCACACCTCAGTTTAAGGAACTTTCATACCAACCTTAAAAGTCACAGACTCTACAAGTTCTTTCACTTTTAACTTTCTGTCTTTTAGAAACCACAAAACTGTTTCCCACAAGGTCAACTTCCCATAAATGTTTAACAAAGTTTATAAGTAAATAAAAGGTTATAAAACAGATAAAGAGAAAGAGAGATAGAGACAGAGACATAAACAGACAGAGAGACAAAGAGGCAAAGCAATCCATTTCTGTGTGAGAAAGAGCTTGAGATGAATACTTGGGTGGGAGATCTACTGTATGCCCCTCATCAGAAAAAGGAGGAGAAAACAGATTTTAAACTATAAATTCTAAGAGATGAGACACTTAAGCATGGTCAACAGAAGAGGAGTCGAGTGCCCCAGGTACCATGCACAGTACTCACAAAAGACCTGGTAGAGGAATTTCTTATATTTCAGCATTAAAAGTTTTTTGCAGTTGGAGTTATAATAAAACTATTTCAAGAGTCGATTCTCTTAACAGGCACTGCGAAGTCAGGAAAAGACAAGAGTATAGTCAACACTGACATCCTCTCTTCTATTACTTTCTGTTTTGCTTCTTCCATTCCCTATTAATTTTTACCTGGCAGGCTTCTTTAATAAATAATTCACAACTAAATCCTTGGCTCAAAGTCAGCCTAAGTCTTCAGTAAAACTGTAGGGATAAACAGGAACACAGCATTGCTTTCAAGGTATTATACAGTGTCAGAAAATATTATGTGATTAATGAATCACAAACTTCTTTCCACAAAGTCAAGAGTCAGATAAAGTCATGGAGTCATACAGTTTAACAGCTGAAAGAAACACCTCTGAAGTCAACTTATGCACACTTCTCATTTCACCAAAGCCGAAGCTTGAACGATTTGGGAATTCCTTATCAAGAGTGTGTCAGAAAGGTCATATTTTATGACCTCATATCCCCTTTTTATGGATTATAGCTCGGGTAAGTAATCATAAACTCAGAGATTTATGTACAGAGATTTTCATCTGACTATTACAGAGAATAGTAAAAATAATTTGGAAGCTATCTAAATGTCTAAAATATGAGAAAGGGTAAACACATTATGGGATTTAAATTGGTGTATTTATCCATGTAATAAAAACTGGCATTTCAGAAGAATATTTAAGAGTTGGGGAAAGGATTTCAAGCTGAATTAGAAAAAGTGATTATATGTACTCAAATTAATTAGGACAAAATAATAGAGGAAATACATCAAAATATTAATAGTGGCTATCTCTAAGCAGGTGATTTAATTTTCCTGTCATTTTTGTCAGTTTCAAAGCTTTCCAGGTTAAGAATATATTATTTTATCAGCACTTATTTTTTAAAGAAATATAAATTGAGACTTGTGGAGTTAAAATGTCATGCTCAAGATCAAATGGACATTATTTGATCAACTGGCATTTGAAAATCTAGATTCTTAAAACCGATCTCTACTTCCCCAAAGTACAATGGAAGGAAAAGTGAATCAGAGAAGTTCAGAAGTAAATTAATTATTTCAGCATTATTCTTGTCAGATTTTCAAGGGCAAATGGAACACCACAGACAGGCTGTATTGTAGAGAAATCCATAACTCACCCTTTCAAGACTGGTCTATTTAACACAAAGCATTGTCTTCTGGTTTGGACCTTCTTGCTTCACCATAATGTGAGAGAGGCAACCCTGTGCTGAGGAAGCAATCTCAAAAGACATCTTGCTTCTATTTCAAGCCACTGTTCTTGAATAATAATAGTTTTAGCAGATATATGAGCACTGTGCCTCCATGGCCTGATCGTGCATTAAAAGTTCTACTTAATACTACACCGGTGATAATATCCACATGATTTTTGGAGGGACATCCAAACCACAGCAGATACTATTTTCTTTTATTTTTATTTAATCATAACATTTTGTTTTTTAAAAGATAACATCTATTTTTATTTTGTGTGCATTGGTGCTTTCCTGCATATATGTCTGTGTGAAGGTATTGGATCTCCTGGAACTAGAGTTGCAGACAGCTGTGAGCTGCAATATCCGTGCTGGAAATTGAACCCTGGTCCTCTGAAAGAGCAGTCAGTGCTATTAACCATGGAGTCATCCCTCCATCCCCTCCCTCCCAAGTATCATTTTCATCACTTAAATAGTGTTGGTGGTGAGACTCTAACCTTTAGGTTTTCTCTGTTTATTAGCATTTTCATGGCATATTTCTTCCTACCTATTACATAAATCTTCTGGTTATTCCTCTATAATGAATATTATAAATTTTCCAACTTAATTTGCTGGATCTATACTTTTTTATTCATGTTTTATATTGTTTGGGTTTGATTTTTGATATTGCTGAAGCATAATATTTCATTTTATTTTCTTTTCCTTTTCTTGTTTTCATCTTTTTTTCATGTTTTTTGTGACTGTGATTTATTTCATCTGAGAACATAGTTTTAGGTTTATTGCATATTTCATGCATATGAGTGTTTTGCCTTTATATAGGTATATACACCATGTGTGTGCCTGATGCCTGCAGATATTAGAAGAAAGCATGCAGTACCCAGGAGCTAGAGTTAATCCTGAGTTTTCTGTAACTGCAACAAGTCCTGTTAGCTTCTGAGCCATCTCTCCAGCAATTGTTTCAAATTTTAAAAAAGGTTTCATTTTGACTATTTTTAACACTTTTTAGTTTATTTTATTATACCACTTCATTGTGCTAGCCAAATACATCAATTATATATTATGAGGTATATATAATATATACATATATATGTACAAAACCATATTCCACCGTATCCATTTTAGTGAAATCCAGAAGCATCACTTTCTAATTATCTTGAGTGTCAAATGTTATTACATATTATATGCATCAGTTATATTTGTGGAACTCATTAATTTTTTTCTTCCAGAGTTTCAGTTCTGGGTACCTATTGCTGTGTTAAGTGCTGCAAGACTCCTCAGGCTGCCATTTCTAAGACCTTTAAATAACATGTTTTCCCTCATAGCCTTTCATAGATCTTTGGTAGGCTTTTGCAACTTTCAGTGCTTACTCTTGTTGGTTAGAAAGACTCGTGTGAAAAGTATCTACAGTATCTACAATAACAGACATGCGTGATACAAACACCATACACACAAACACACACACACACACACACACTAAACAAATGTAAAAGAATTTTAAGAATGAACATAGACTTTTCACACTTTTTAGAAGAAACAAAAGTTAAAAGGAGCTTTAAACCTTTGAAAAGCAACTAATTTGGGGATTACAAGCATGCTGTCTTCATTTTCCCATAGTTGCAAAGTATTCTAATTCATAGATTTATTAGTCATTCAAAGTGACTTCATAAGTCATTTTATTAAAACATTCATTTTACCAATATGCCTATTTACTTAGTTTTAGCATTTTTATAAGTACTTATATAAGTAACCTACTTATATAAATAGATTTTGGCTAGTAGTCACAGTTAAAAATGAAAGAATGCTTTCCTGTGCTTTTATAAGCAAATTAGACTACAGTTTATATCATGAAATGCTTTATAACTCCTAAGTGGGAATGATGTAATTTAATTTTGTCCATAGGAAAAATAATTCACAAATAAATGATTAAATTTGAGAAAAGTCATTCAGAATATTGTCATTTAAAGACATGGTATGAAATTTCACTTTTATGACCAATTACACGACTTTCAATGTCTCTGTTTCATGTCTCTTTCTTAACCCAACTGTAATGAAACAGCTCCGAAACTTTTTATCTGCCTCTAAGAACAGAAAGTAATAAACTGAATTGGAGCTATGTTCCATGATAGCTGGATGGCAGATGAGGATTCCAATCTTTCTTTTATTGATTCTTAAAAAGTAATGTAATACTCAGTCTATGTCACACAAACATGAAACATACTATGTTGTTAGTGATTGGTTTCACTGCTGTGTTATTCTTCAAAGTACTATATTATAATTTGTTTCAATGCTACACCCGCTACAGAACACTGAGAAATCTGACAAACTTACCATGAGGCATGGAAGCATGCAATTGAGGTATACAAATGAGGACCTCGGAATTGCCTCTGCATGTAGTGTCCACAAAATACAGGTAGTAATATCAAAACACTTTCAAAAGCTTAGAAAACTGTGTGATACTTTGAATACTGTCATGCATGAATTTAAGTATTATTTTTAAATAGTTTCAAGTGATACATTTTTTGGAATATAACTAAATATTTACTTGTACTAATGCAACTACTACATCATTTTTATATTCTAACATTTGTCATTTTAAACATAAAAAACTGTTAGCAAAGTCTCCAACTCTGGCCGATATGTAACCTACGAATTTGATCCCTTTGCTGTCATTAAAGATATGGACAATTCTTCATGTTAAAATTTGGAAGTATTATTCTTATGTTAATTTCCTTACCCATTTTGTTCACAAAATTTAGGTTTTTATGGTCATCCTATAGGTTTTTGAAATAATATATATTTGTGTGTGTATGTATAGAGACTTTAGTATTAAAATAATAGTATTATGAAATGTGTGTTTCAAGAATTGGTCTCAAGTTGGTGGTTCTATTTTAAGAGATTATGAAAGCATTAGATGTGTCTATGGTCTAGCAGGAAAAATAATGGTCACTGAGCATGTGTATTGAAGGTTATGTACATCTCAATTTTTTCCAGAATAATCTACTTCCTTAAATGCCAAGGAGTAAAACAGCTAGGCTCCACCCTCCAGCTGACATGTCTTCTGTCAGCATAGACGGAACTCTTGAAATTGGATCCCAGTAAGATTCTCCTTCCCAGAGTTTGTTCTGTTACAGAATAAGAAAAGCAGTTCCTTCCTCCCAGCAGCTGTCATTGTCTCTAAGCAATAATTTATTTCTTCTGAGATTGAAAATATTTGAAGAATTATGAATAACTAGTCATTTAAGACAATCCAAATACATTGCATGATTTCACAAACAAAACTAAATAGAAAATTCTGTCAAGGTGATTTACATAATGCTTTGAATAGATTTAATAGTTACATAATTAAGACATATTATTATATTATATCTATTATATTATTTAGGACTAAATATTTCCTGGTAGAAAAAGAGAGTGTAAATTCATGTAATTCCCACCCTGAGCCCTGGCAAAGGTAAATACTTCCTTTCATTTGGAACATGAAAGAGTGATTGAAGTGAGCACTCTGGAATAACCAGAGCTGTACTTTCTCAGGTTGAT
The DNA here is from genome assembly GCF_982192425.1 of Myodes glareolus. Classification (NCBI taxonomy): domain Eukaryota; kingdom Metazoa; phylum Chordata; class Mammalia; order Rodentia; family Cricetidae; genus Myodes; species Myodes glareolus. Next base: position 48,541,623 of record NC_142033.1, on the reverse strand, counting down.
TCAGCAAATGTAATAAAGTGTCTCATGTAACCACTTCAATTCCAATCACCTCTCACAGAGAACCTAATATTTTCTTGGGGGTTCAATTTATATTTTTGACATGAGAACTACAATAAAACCAAGTTTATGGTACTGGTATTGCAGAGCAGATAACTTAAGAAATCGACAGATCTGTTTTGAATTTATACTGCTCTAAATTTAATGGTCCAAAAAGTATTACATGAAAAACAGCTGATGGGCTGTAAATTTCAGGTGTGTTCTTATTCACAGGGACTATTTTTTCCATCCATTTTTGCACATATCTTAAAAATAATACACATATATATAATCTATGAAGAAAAATGTTATTTTAATCAAAACTACTGATTTCATGTAGTGATTAATATGACTATCATTATGATTTCCAGTAAAGAGGAAAGAGAAGTGGGTTGCCAACTAGGCTAATCTCCATTTTTTTTAACTCATTGAATTTGCTAGGTACTCAGTATTTTATCAGAACTTTCTAATTAAAGAATTTAGATTATTATTTTGAAATGGTATTTACTTGTGATGTAAAATTGAATTTTTCTCAGTGGAAATGTTAAAGTAAGCATATAGATGACTGTTAAATTTAAGTATAGTTTTTAGTTTTTAAGTCTGCACAACAATTTTTTTTCTGTCCATAACATGTTATAACAATCATAAAGTCGCAGTAGCCTTGGTTACCTGCACAAGACTGAAGCAGCCTAAATCATGACACCAATGATCTGTAGTCTTCTCTTCTTACTAAGGACAGATGTGGAAGAGAGACAATCATGTTATTTGAGGATGTGTTTGCTGATAAGTTTTTATTGGTCCAGTAAATGGCCTCTGATCTAAGGAACAAATGAGACTTTGTGTATTATTACCAAGAACAACGAAATAGATGAAGGTGGAAAGTGTGTGTGTTGAGAATGATGTGGGAGAAGCTGGAGGGGGAATGGTGTAGTTATAATCATATCTCATTTTATACTTTATGGTGGATTTAAAACTAGAGTGAAAAAATATAACTGAATGTGGAATTCGATACCCAAAAACATGTTTCCTTTGTACGTTTTGTTTAAAAAAAACCAATATGAATGGTGTCGAGAGTTTCAATACAGTGGGGAACCGAAGAGCCATGCCAGTGCTGATGAAGTGGCAGGATTCCCACAGCATCAAGGTTGCCATGCAAGAGCTTTAATGCTTAATGATGTGCAAAGAGAGCATGGAGCCACCTCTACCACTACTAGGACAGTATTTCAGCAAATAATCACCAACGGCTCTCCCCAGCTATCCAGTATAAATCTGCATTTTTTGAGGTAGTAGGTTTTCTATATACATCTTGCAGACCTCAGCATACTAAAGGAAGCTACCAGTAGGATTTCACCCTCAAATACTCTCCTGATAATGACATTTTGTTCACTCAAAACACCTTAATTGCACAGTGTAACAGAACTTTCTATAAAGTGTAACCACTGTCTAATAGATGAATTTGTGGGATTAAGAATATGGAGTAGAGAAAAATATAGATCTCAAAAAATCAATAAAAAATGATAAATACATAAATAAAATGGGAAAAAAAGAATGTGTATTGAAATCTGTTTCCTTAGCGAGCAGTGAGAACACCTAATGCAATTGGGAACAGATCTTCATAGAATCACAAGTCGCTGACCCATGGCGAAATCTGCATTCACCAGCCAGCCCTTCTAGCCATAACCCTTGAGTGCTGGTCTTTATATTAGATGGGACAGCTTCAGGTAGCATTTTGGAGGACTACTGTTAGGTTTGGTGCTTTTACTGCACCCTTGCTTTCTCTCTTCTTGAAAGAAAACACTTTACTCTTTTATTATGTGCATGATACATGTATATCTGTGTATCACTCATGTGCAGTGCTCAAGGATGTCAGAAGAGGATATTTGTTCCATGGAACTGTACTTCAAACAGTTGTGAAATGCCATGTAGGGCCTGGAAAATGAACATGGGTCCTCTCTAAGAGAAAGTCAGAATTTTCACTTTCTGAGTCATCTCTCCAGCCCCTTGTTTTCTTTCTTATGTGGTTTCTCTTCCAGGCCATTGTTCTGTCCCTATTCTTCAGCATCCAATCTTGAAATAAAGATTTTAACTCTCCATTCTCTGTAAAATTAGTCTTGTGCGAGGTATTCAGAGTTTTCTGTGTCTTCTCCACAGCTTTATTGTGGGGTGCTGCTATGCCCACACCTCCTCAACTCCAACATTGCACATCACCACCCAACACTTTCAGGATATTTGGTGTGGTGTAAAGCCATTAGATGATGTTAGGAGAACCTGGCTTCCCTCACCTAGTTCCAGAACAAGTTCACTTGACACCAGCCTGAAAAGTGGGTGCTAGGTCCTTAGTTCTACAGCTGCCATTATTTTAAGCTCTTTAAGTTCAGTTCCTGAAGCTAATAGAGCAGTCACCAGATGACGGAAACCAACACATGGGGTCATTAGTGGCTACACCTGCAAAAAGGACCAGAAGTCATAGTCATGAGCACACTTGGTTCTGACTTGGTTCCTTTTCTTGTAATGGCTATATTTTACACATTGAAGAGAGTTTGAACAGGGCTCCAATAGCCAGCTTGGCTAACTATCATGTCTACTGTGGAGCCTGAGCAATGGAACAAGAGTTCATGACCCCACAAACCTCATCAGCAGCTCTTTAGACCCTCAGTATGGACTTGAAGGAATTCTGTGTCACAGAGTTTTTTGACTAGTGGTTCTGGCCTTCTGGACCTTTGTCACTTTCTCAGTTACTGGTTAAGGTCACTGAGTGCAGAAAATTTATTACCTACTGGAATAAAACAATTAATCTTGCTAAAATATTCAGAATTAAGTTTAAAATTTTAAAATTAACCCTCTTTGTCTCCGTATCTCTTTTTCTCTCTGTGTGTATGTCATGGCTCATAAGTGGAAGTCATAGAACAATCTGCAGGATTTCATTCACTCCACTATATAGGCTTTTGGGGATAGAGTTAAGATCATCACGATTTGCGTCAGGCACTTATACCCTGCTGAGCCACCTGACCAGGCCCAGATTTACATTTTGTTTCTCATCTAGTAGCTAGATTATGGGTTATAAACTTAGAAATCTGTGAGTATGGGTCAATTGCAGTTTACGCTAAGCTTATAGATATCTAAAGGAGGAGTCACAAATAGAGACTTCCTCAGCTGTGGTTAGAGACCTGTGGTTATTATAAACCACCAAGTCCATAGTGGCTTTATTAGCAAACCATAGAAAACAACGTATTGCCTATAAGAATTTTGTGAATAAGGGAAAAAGAAATATTCATTTCATTTAGTCAAGCTGAAGCTCACAAATTTGGGAGACTCAATATAATTAAATATGAAATAATAAATCATAAAATCACTACTATTTTAGAAATTTAGTCTTCTCAGAAGAAATATTTTTTTTACTCTCAACATCACTATTACTTAAAATGTCCTTAATGTTGCAAAACTATGGTATAGTCAGAGGCTGTTTGTTTGTTCCTGGTCACTCAGACCCAAAATAATTTCACAGAAACTGTATTAATTAAAACAATGCTTGGCCTATTAGCTTATGCATATTTCTAGATAGCTCTTATATCTTAAATTAATCCTTTCTATTAATCTGTATGTCACCATGTCATTGGGGTCTACTGGTAAGGTTCCAACTAGCATCCAGTGTCTGTCCCATGCAGTAGCTACATGGCTTCTCTTAGATTCCACTTTCTCTCTTCTCCTCTATTTGCTTGCCACTCCTGCCTTGTCATTTTGTGAGCTGTAACAGGCCCAAAGTAGCTTCTTTATTAACCAGTGGTATACACAGCATAAATAAGAGAGTCCTACGTCATCTGCTTTTTCTGTCTAAATAAAAAGAAAGTTTTTTTAAATTTTTTTATTTTTTTAATTAATTAATTTATTTATCAAAAATTTCCACCTCTTCCCCGCCTCCCTTTTCCGTCTCCCTCCCCATCTCCCCCTCCCTCTCTAGTATTAAGAGCAGTAGGGTTCCCTGCCCTGTGGGAAGTTCAAGGTCCTCCCTCCTCCACACAGGTCTATAAAGGTGAGCATCCAAACAAACCAGGCTCCCACAAAGTCAGTCCATGCAGTAGAATAAAAACCCAGTGCCATTGTCCTTGGCTTCTCAGTCAGTCTTCATTGCCAGCCACGTTCAGAGTGTCCATTTTGATCACATGCTCCATCACTCCCAGTCCAGCTGGCCTTGGTGAGCTCCCATTAGATCAGTCCCACCGTCTCAGTGGGTGAACGCACCCCTCGTGATTCTGACTTCCTTGCTTACATTCCCCCTCCTTCTGCTCCTCATTTGGACCTAGGGAGCTAAGTCCAGTGCTCCTATGTGGGTCTCTGTCTCTATCTCCATCCATTACCAGATGAAGGTTCTATGGTGATAAGCAAGATATTCATCAGTATGCCTATGGGACAAGGCCAAGTCAGGTACCCTCTCCTCTGCTGCCCAAGGAACAAGGAGAGGTCCCCAGATTGTTCCTTGGGCAGCCGAAAAAGAAAGGTTTTAACTTTAACATATCAATATTACATACAACATAAGAGTTATCAAGCAAGAATTATAGTTACAATATTTTGTTCTTTTCCATTTGGCAAATTAAAGAAAATACCTACCTTTGTGAGTCCAAAGTTTTATATCTAATCTCTCTATTGTCATAACTAAGAAAAAGTATAACTTTTTGTTCTTCAACTCCATCAAAGACTCCAGAAGAGTATAATATTACCTGAGTAAGCAGGAGGTGCATTGTAAGCACCTTCCTAAACTCTAGAATTGACAGAGACATCTTTCTGCCTGGACAATCACTCAAAGTTCTTCTGTACCATTGGGGCACCCATCTTCAGCCTACAGGCCCATAGTATCTGACAGGCTTTTCTAGGAATCAGGAAATTTCAAAGAGAGTTCCTTCTATTTTGGCAGTCTGTCAGTCACATTTTTTCTGTGTCCTACACAATGTCTAAAAGACTCTTTCACGAAGCAGAAAGACCCATAGGCCTGTCTCACCTTTAGGCAAGTACATCAGTCATTTTTCTGTGGGTCCTGCCTGTCCAGTTCATACAACATAACATCAAACAGTCCAGACAAGAGTAGTTTCTTGCCAAAATGGCTAACCAACTCCATAAGGAGCCTCTTCGGTGCTTACTCTCTCCTCCTCTATCTGTTTGGAACTCCTGCCTTGCCATTTTCTGAGCTGCAACAGGCCCACAGCAACTTCTTTATTAACCAATGGTATTCACAGTATACATAGGGGAATCTTCCATAACTATGGGATATCCCAATATAAGGAAAGTGTTTAATGTTAAAGTATTATAATACACCTGTCTACTAGTCTTTGGTGCTGCTTAGAACTGCAGTGCTATCTCAGGACTTCAGCCGAGCCGATCTCTCTTCCGAGCACCAGTTGTCTAACTCCATTTTAGGACAGATGGACACATTTCTATCCTTTTCATGATAGCTCAGGATATTCTTTACAGGGTTTCTGTAACATGACAGCTTTCTTTCTAGCCCTCTGTGCAAGCACTCTACACTTTAATAACAGATCAAGGATAAACATCATAATCTTATAATGTATGCTTTCTTGTAATTCCAGCTTACTAATGTTATATCCTACTCTGTCTTGTTGATTTTAATAAAATAGTTCCACACTACTCCAGAATGGAGTAAAATAAAGGTTTGGTTTATTATTATTATTATTATTATTATTTAGAACTAGATTTACTGATTGCCAGTCCTCTGCATTAGTGGGGAACAGAAACTGAATAGCAGCCAAAGAGCAATTCATGGTTTTACATCTATATACATAATACATGAGACAATGTCCAAAGTGGACCAGTATCTTAAAGACTCTTGGCTTATCTTTCCAGTGTAATCATTGGACCGAGACAACAACCAAAAGGAGATTATAAAAAAGTTGAGAATAATGTGAGTTGGGGATCACTGTGAATAATCTGAAAAAAAAAAGTGCCAAAAGGTTTAGCAGATCAAACATCTAAAATGTCAACAATGTTTTAGCTTATTATTTCAATTCTGAGTTTTTGGGGATTTTGAGAAACAATGGGAGGGAGTGTTGGGTATAGAACTCAGTAATCAAGCCTTTACCTTGTGTTCATCACTATTTGGGGACAATCCCCAGCATATAATTATTATACAAGCATTAATAGCTAACTAAAGAAATAATTTTGACATAAGGTAATATTGTGAGAAATGTATAATTCAAACATGCCTTTGTTTAGGAAAGTGTATTTGACTTTATAATGGCCTTTGCAACTGTTATTTTTATTGCTATTGCTGAATTTAGACCAATGTATTACAGGCAGTCAAGCCTTGCCACATACTGTTCTCTATGTTGATCACAGTTGGTTTAAATTTGTCTTGAATGAGTGTTATGCACAAACAAGAGCTGAAATAAAAAGACAGAGTTTAAATTTTTTTTCTAGAAATGCCAGAAAGGCAAACTCATTGTCCAAAATTGGCACCTAAGACTTCCTCTCATGACCACTGATCCAAGAACCAGTTTGTGGTCATAGATGCTTTGCCAAAGTCTTTTAGAATGTACTATAAATAGTGTAAAGAAAAGGGCTTGAGTTTTAGCCAAGAGAAGAAAAATAAGCCATGTTGTTGACTTATATTACTGACCTCCCAGACAAGATGTTTCCATTGGATCGAATGTGAGGTCTGATCCACAAAAGGCAATATTTACCTGGTTTTCTAAACATGGCAAAAAATGCCTAGGGAATTTTTAGGCCTCGTGGAAGAATCTATTGGTGTTATTTTGCTTAGTGATAATGCTTTCAAACTGCCTTCTAAATATTTATGTTTTTATTCATAGATTTTTCTTACCTTCTATCTGATAAAAAGATGCTGTGTATTGGAATGGGTAGTGGTTAATCCAGAGGCATATAACTGTTCACAGTGCTTAGAATAAGGTAAAGCAATTCTTTCACTACAGAAAAAAATGAGTATATCAATCTCATTTTCCCAGATCATAGACTCAGGATATATCTGGAAAGGCGGTGCAGAAAGAATCTAAGAGTTCCAGAAAAAGTAGCAGTGTTTGTGAAATTCTTTCTTCTCTACATTACATGGTTGATGCATGGATTTATAGCAGCTGGGGCTGTCTATATAAAATCTTCACAACATCAACCATTTAAACAATGCCAGCATGGAGGAATGAAGTCTTTTTTAGACCCCACCCCAGTTAAAGAGTTATTTCATTTGATATCTTACTGGGGGAGGGATAGTAACTTTTGAGGGAGAAGTAGCTACTAATGGGTGGCTCAAGCCCCCATTTGTGATTCCCCTTCTTTGTGTATATAAAGAGTGTTAATTATATTCATTGTGATACAATAAAAAAGTAACTAATAAATAGTGAGAAGAAAAAGATATGTAGTTGGAGGGAGATATGTTAGGAGTATAATTAGGGGATAAAGGGCAGACATTAAGATATATGTCTATGTATGTAAAATTTCCAAGAAAAAAATAATAAAAAGATCACATGCTTTAATTACTATACTATAATAGAATAAGTTTGGAAATCAGAAAGTGAATACTTCTACTTTGTTCTTTCAAATATATCTTTTGGGATGGAATAGTAGAAGTGCTTTCTCTTCTTATCTCTTTAGCCTTGATGGTAGAAGCAAATGACAGAGGGACAACATTCTTTGGAAATCTTCACAGTAAAATGAACACATCGTGCCACTGCTGTGGCTCTAAGGCCTACCACCATCAGAAGTTGATCTGTGATAACTGTGACTACACTGCCAAGAGCAAGTCAAGGCAATACTAGAGTAGCAACAAAACACTACCTGGAGTGGGCTAATGAGGCACCTAAAATTGTCTATTGTACATTTAGACATCAATTTCATGAAGGAACAACATCTAGCCCAAGAGGAAAGCTATTGCAGCATTCATTTCTTCTTGAGCATTTCAAAGAAATCACTCATAATATTAATGTTCTGGTTTCAAAAACTAATATATATTATATTATAATAAAACTCTCTCTCTCTATATATATATATATAACATATATATAGTGTGTGTGTATGTATGTGTGTGTGTATGTATGTGTTTGTATACATATGTATAGCTATTCTCTGGTTAAGATACCTATATCTCCATGTAAGTTTTTTAAGACCATTTCAATTTTAGGAGAGAAATCATAATTTTGATAGGAGGCAAGTCTGTTGACTCAAAACTATATCTTTCCACATGTGTGAATATTCTATAATTTTCTTCAATCATGTATGGTGGTGTTTCAGTATATAATCCTGGAAAATGTACAAAAGAAGTCTTCTTTTCAATTTTATTTCAAGTAGATATGTTTTCTCAATTTTACTTGAATTGTTCATAACTAGAATATAGAAATAAATTGCATTTTATATGTTGTATGCTGCCGCATTGTGAACTCTTTTATTAATTTTAACAGGTTTTCTATAAAGAATCATAACAGGAAAGTTCTTCCATTTTTCAATACAGGATAATGGCATACTTAAAGAGGAAAATTTACTTTTCTATTTCTAATCTGAATGCCTACTTTTCATACTTGTAGTGAAATATCAGTAGAAGTATCTATCCTTGATCTTAGAAAAAGAAATATTTTTTTAGTAATAATCATGTCATTAATTAAATTGTTATACTGTGTTTATGTGTTCAATACTATCCAATGTATTTTCTTGCTTTTGTTGAGGTGGTTTTGCTGTGGGTTATTATTAGTATAGGATGACACATTGATAGTTTTCATATAATAAACCAAACGTGATTTTTTTTAGGAAAAATATTCATAGAGTATATCCAGATATAAACTTATGAAAGAGGTGAAAGATTGGATAGCGATTTGTGATCTTATATTAAATATAGGCATTTATAAGTTGCTGTTTTTAACTACTTGTTTTCTTTGTCTTTTTCCATCTCCTACATTTCATGTTGAAATTTTATTTTATCATTTTCCCATGTTATATACTCTTAGTGAGAAATAAAATGGTTAAATTTTATATGCATGTAGGGTCTTTTTTCATTGTTTTTGTTGTACAATTTAGAATCATTGTGTTCACAGAACATTTTTATTTGAGTTTAGTCTCTTTAATTAATTGAATGTTATTGTATGTTTTCAAACATCTTTTACTTTTGAGAATGATGTATTTGTGTTTGGAGAAAAACTATGGTTCTTTTCTGTCAGGTGTTCTATAGATGTCTATGGCCTCTAGCTTTTATAATTGTTTTTTAATGTTTTTATATTTTTATTCACTTATAAGGTCAAATTTTGTTATGAACCCACAATGAAAAAAACAAATTTTAAGATAAAGTCACTCTTTTCTCTACTTTCCAACTATCTTTATCTTTTTTCTTCCTTTCTTTTCTCCTTTCAGTTTTTAAGAAGTATTAAGGGACAGCCTTCTCTGCATTTTAAATATGCTCCAAATATATCCTCATTTCATATAATCTGTATTCTATATTATGAACCAAATAAATGAAAATCACAAGTAGAATAAGGATAGGTCTTTTGTCTTAAGCAACTATAATTCCTTAAAAAGCTAATAAAACAAAGAAATGTCATTGGGACTATGAGCACAAGTTTTAAATTTACCACCAGTTTTTAGAAAACAATTGTAAAAGTAGATTAAGTAATGAAAAAATAGGCAATAATCATAACCCATGGAAGTAGTAAATATAATAAGGCAAAAGCTTGACAGATAGGATTAAATGAGGATTATGAGATGAAAAGAATGACTGAGACTAAGTTGGTCCTCAATCTAATAAAAATCAGCATAAAAATTATGCAGCAAGTGAGTGAGTGTCACACAGAGAAGACAATATAGAGATGGGGCAGACAGTATTTTGTAAATGTTGACCTTGAAAATAAGATTAAGGTAATGCCCAAAATCATCAGAAAGAGCTGTGGACAGATTTTGCCATAGAGGATTTAAAAGTGTGAGCCTGGCTAAAGCTTTGCTGGACTAAGTGAAGCTTAGGTTTTTACCTTCCACTGCTGTGAAAGAATATATTTCTGTTGTAAGTTGACAATTTGAGGTAATTGGTTAAGAAAAGCACATGATACTCATATGAACAATAAAAACAAAACAAAAAACTACTTTTTCATTTATTTTGTTTACTTATTTTTAAATTTATTTTCCATCCCTTGTGCAGTTTCTCCTCCCTCCTCTTCTTCTAGCCCTTCCCTTTAATGCATTTCTGTTCTCACCTCCCAAGCCACTCCTCTTCTGCTCCTGTTCAGGAAAGACAGGTCTCCCATGGACATCAACAAATCACAGCACATCAAGTTATAATAAGACTAAGATTCAAAGGCTGAATGACGCAAAAACTTGGGATAGGACCAAAAACAAATGGAGGAAAAAAAAAAACAATGTCAGTGTAATGATTCCTAACAATATTCTGCTATGCTCCTAAATTGGTGCCTAGTTGAATTGTCATTGAGCAGATACATCCAAAAGCTGATGGAAACAGAGGCAGACCCACAGCCAAACATTAAACAGAGCTCAGGTAATCATGCAGAAGAGGTGGAGAAAAGGTTGTAGGTGCCAGAAAAGTCTAGGACAACACAAAAAAACAACGACTTTTTAATAAGACGATATTTGTAATGGTTTAACAATTTAGAGTCTTGAACAAAAAAGGCAGTTACGGGTTTAGGGACAGATGGTGCAGGACTTTAAAAATATTTTTACTTTTACTTTTAAATTTGAATATGGGTTCAAAAGGAAGTGATATTTGAGTGAGCTAAATTTTGAAGAAAACTGTTAAAATATTATAGGAAGAGAGAATAATATATGTAAAGGCTTGAAATCATGAAAATTTAATAATACTCTAGGATATTAAAAGATTTAATACCTTTCTGTATGCACCTACCAATTAGAAAAAGTTAAGAGAAATGTCCTTTGGCATATGATAATGCTAAGCCATAAAACTTGCATATGTAAGTTCTTTTAACATGAAATTCTATTTCTTGCTTGTTAGAATGTGGGCTACATTCTGTACCTAGATGATTAAGTAGTGTTCTTAAAAGAAGGGCTCTTCTTAGAAGGAAAACAAGAAGTTATTTGATTTGATTAGGAGTCAGTCATACTGAAGTAGACCTCTTAACTAGAAGTATGAGCCATTTCCTTGGGATACCTGAACAACTGAATTTAAGGTATGTAACAATTCAACAGAACTATCTGTCCAAATCTATTTGGTGCCGAATATTTGGGGTACAAATTCATGGAAAAGCCATTTGCCTGAGGCTTTTTAGCCATCAACATAGGCCAGGACTACATGTTGGCCTCCTGCCGGATCTGCACATCAGACTTCAAATCTACCAGGCTGCTGGGCTTTCTTTACTATTTTTCTGTCTTTCTTTCTGTCTGTCTGTCTGTCTGTCTGTCTGTCTTTCTTTCTGTCTTTCTGTCTGTCTTTCTTTCTTTCTTTCTTTCTTTCTGTCTGTCTGTCTGTCTTTCTTTCTTTCTTTCTTTCTTTCCTTCTTTCTTTCTGTCTGTCTTTCTTTCTTCACATTGAAAAATGGAAAAATAACATTATAATGGAGAGATTTGGGTCTCTGTATGATGGTACACTAGACAGTATGAAATGGAACAGTTAAAAGAGAGGGTATCTAATTTAGATGAGATTTGTGTAATGTCAATTTTAAACACTATTAGCATTATGATTTTTGTCTTATCACTAAAATAATTAACTAATCTGAGTGCTAAGATACAGTCCTTAGAAACCTCTAATAAAATATCACAGAGAGATTCAAATCCAGACAGAAGAATTTAATGGAGAGCCAATTTCAGCATTACATTATAAGAATAGAGAGAAACAGCCTAAGGTTTTTAGACAACCTACCTTAATGTATCCAGTACCTTACAGGAATTGAAAAATGCTGATACAGCTAACTGGTCACCTGTGCCATTGCTAGATTTAAAGAAGTGCAAGGAAGCAATAGTCTCATATGACATGCATTCACCTTTTGTGAAGCAAATGTTAAACAGATGGTCAGTTGGCTGTAAAATTATCCCTAATGACTGGAAAGATTTGGCTAGTGGAGTTTTAGAGACTGGTACACAATTACATTGGAGTACTTGGTCCAGAGAAGAAACTAAGATTATTGAACAATGGACTAAAACTAGAGATAGGGAAATTTCCCAAGATCAAGTTCTTGGAGAAGGAGACTATGCTACTAAAGAAAATCTGTATATGATGACCACACCTTGGACTTATGCTGTGTAGAAGTTTTGCGTGCTTGGGACAGATTTAAAGAATTAGAAAAGAAAATTGACTCATTTACTAAGTTATGCAGGGTCTAAAGGAAACTTTTATAGATTTCTTACAAAGATTTACTCTGGCATTACTTTTTCTTCTCTACTGTCTAAAGGATGGCCCCTTATAGTTATTGATTTAAAGATTATTTCTTTACTATACCTTGACAAGGAAAAGACTGAGGAAAAATTGGTCTTTGCAGTGCCTAACTAAAATAATTCTCAGACTGCTAAAATATACCAAAGGAAGACTATTCCATAGGGAATGTAAAATAGCCTTATCTTGAGTTAATATTTTGTTAGTCAGCTGTTGGAAATGATACATAAACAATTTTCTGAATCAATACCTAACTATTACATGATGATATTTTGCTATCTGATTCAAATGTAAATACTTTAGAAAGAATGTTTGGCTGGGATGTGTTGGCACACACCTTTAATCCTAGCACTCAAGGAGCATAGGCAGGTGGATCTCTGTGAGTTTGAGGACAGCCTCATAGTTCTAGTAAATACTTCAAAACTACAGAGAAAACCCAGTCTTGAAAAAACTAATAGGAAGAAAGAAAGAAAGAAAGAAAGAAAGAAAGAAAGAAAGAAAGAATGTTTGAAGAAGTAAAGAAAATTTTGCTTTGTGGAGGATTATAAATTGATCCTGAAAACATTACAAAGAGGAAATTCTATTAATTATTCAGGCTATAAAATAAGATTATATAAAATTAGACTTCAAAAGGTAAAAATTATGAAAGATCAATTTCAGATTCTTAATGATTTCCATAGATTGCTAAGAAATACTTCCCAGCTACAGCCCACTATTGTTATAAAACCTAATGAATTGATTAACTTAAACCAAACCTTAGATGGTGAGGAGGGCGTAAATCATCTCAGAGAATTATCAGTAGAAGCTGAGAGACAACTGACTTTGATTTAAGAGAAATTACAAAAGACACATGCGGATCCAAATCTTAACTTCATTCTGGTCATATTATCCTCAAGATATTTCCCTACAGAAATTTTAATGTAGAAGAAACATATGAACTTAAAATGGATCTTTTTATTATAAAAACTGAGTAAAAAATTAAAAACTCATGTGGAAAAGGTCACTGAGTTAATTATAAAAGAAAAATTAAGACTTCATCAATTAGCAAGAATAGACCCAGCAGAAATTATAGTGCATTTTAATAATGATGAAATTAACAAATTATGGGAAGAAAGTTAATCCTGGCAAAGAGCTTGTCTTAATTTTTTGGGAGACATTAACAACTCTCCAAAAAGTGAAAGAATCTGACTTATAAAGAGAACTAATTGGGTCCATCTTTGTATTGTACAGGACACACCAATAACCACAAGCCCTACAATCTATATGGATGCAAATCAGGAAATGTAGGTTATAAGTCAGAAAATTTAAGTAAAATGGGACAAAGCCCTTATGATTCTGTACAAAAGTCAGAATTCTATGCTATTCTTATATACATAACACACATCAGATCCCATATGGATCTGTCAGGTCTTCTAGCACAAGACAGTGCATAAATCGATCAATTATTAATTGGAAATGTGCTGAAAGCCTCAGAATTTCATAAAAATCATCATGCAGAAGAGGCAGAGAAAGGCTTGTAGGTGCCAGAAAAGTCTAGGACAATACAAAAAAAAACAATAGCTTTTTTAATAAGGTGATATTTGCAAAGGTTTAACAATTTAGTCTTGAACCAAAAAAGCAGTTACAGGTTTAGGGTATATTTGAAAGTCAAGCAAATCTATAGTTTATATAGATAAGTCATATTAGTCATCTTTAAACACTTCAGAGATCTACAGAATATGACATTTAAGATGTTTTAATAGCACAGGTTCTTTTTTGATGAGAATGATACACGTTTACTCCTAGTAGCACCAATCTACTTTAGAGAAGATAATGAACATCAAAGAAACTCCACATGGAGTTTACTTTCTTTGTGGCAAAAATCAATCACTGGGCAAGAAAATGCCTTTGCCTTGACTGCTGACAGTATATTAATGTCCTGATTGGACAAGCAGTACACAAAAGAAAGTGACTGCCAAACATTGTCAAGACCAGGAAGAAGAACCCTTCAGAATATCTTGCTTCGCAGAAAGAAATATCCTGCTTTATCAGATATGCTAGAATTGTGGGCTGAAGATAGATGTCCCCACATTACAGAGGAACTTTGAATGACTTTCCAGTCAGTCAGTCAGCTGTTTCTGTCATTTCTCACATTTTATGAAAGTTGCTTGCTCAGACTTTCTGCTTATTCAGTTAATATTATTTTCTTCTTGAGTCTCTATGGGCATTGAATATTAGATAGTTATAGTTTACCAAATGCAGAAAGCAAGTCATGATAGAAAGAAAATTAGATATAAGACTTTGGACTTACCAAGATATAGTAGATATGGACTGTTTTCTCTAAATTTGTCAAACGCAAATGAACGAGACATTGTTGCTGTACTTATTGTCTGTATATATTGCATATAGTCATTGTAGTTATCATATATAGTATTCTTATATTAGTTACAGATTTTTTATATTGGACAAAAAGTGAAAATGAAGTATTATTTCATTTATAACAAATAAATGAATAAATAAATGTTGCCTGAATTTCAGCGAGTAAAACAGCACACTGATCAGTCTTATAGACCAGGCAGCAGTGACACACCCCTTTAATTCTATTAGCCACACTAGTTTGTCATAGGAAACAGATGGTAGTGGTGCATACCTTTTTTTCCCAGCACTAGAGAAGAATATAATTTGGAAGCAGACAGCTCTCACACAGTTTCATTCTAAGATTTTTGGAAGCAGGATTGCCAGTTTTGGACTTAGACAGAGGTAAGAGCCAGTGACTGGCTGTTTTGTTTTTCTGTCCTTCAGATTAAACTCCAATTTTTGTTTTGGGGTTTTTATTAAGCATGTTACACTGTGTCTGTCTTTCTATCTATCTATCTATCTGTCTATATTTTTATCTTCAAATCTATTTCTTCACTACTACATCTTAGTTATTTTAGTGCATAATGATATAGTAATATAATAATAAAGATGAGGCTAATTTTCTATTTAATTTTTCCATTTAATATAAGGTATTTTTACTTTCAATGAAGTTATATCTTGATAAGTTAATCACAATTTTATGATATTGGAAGTTTAAATTGAACTAAATGTCCCTGATCTGAAGAACCTCACAGCCTAAAAGCTGTGATAAAGTGTAACTAATTGCAAGCTATGATACTCTGCTATTGTTGCTCAATATCTTGAGAATTTTGTAACATTAAAGTTTGCCTGTACAACCAGCAGTATTTAAGAATCAAAATATTCGTTCTATTAAATAGGTTTCACATTTGCAGCATGTTAAAAACAAAATGATATCATTTATAGTATCCACATCATATTCCATGTGAATAACATGTATATGAATAATAATTAAAATATTATAAGGTTCTAATGTATGTCAGACAGTAATTTAGAAGCAATATTATTTAACACATAATATTTACATAAAATAAACAATGACTTCTCTTTCTAATATTAAACAATTATCTAAATTTTACTTTCTTAATGAGGAACAGAACACTTAATGGATATTTTATTAAAAATATAATTATTTTTATGTGACAGCCTAAGTCAAATAAATATGATTTAAGATATATCACTGGATGATTTTCCGTGAAGGTGTATTAGAATAGTAAACCTAGTGAAGCACAGATGCTGGTCAAGAAGACAGAATCACATAGAGAATTATCAAGAGTTAAGTGGAGTGGTTACCAATTCAGAGCTAAAAACAACAAAGCACAATCAGATATTGGGAGGAGTAAATGAGCTACTGAGATTTCAAGACATTTTTTATATAGAGACAGTTATAAGCATAATTCAATTCACTGTATTTTATTGTGTGTTATCTTTGAATTCCTAACAAAGATATCTGAAGGCTGACATAAGTTTCTGCAATTATCAGTTCTGGTGTGAAAGTCAGCAGAGAGATAGAAAGATGACTTTGTGGGTAAGGCTACTTAGATTGTCCCTCCCTTAAATATTGTCCCTACCTTAAATTATAACAGGCAAAAAAGTGCACACTGTGAGTCACTATCGATTACATGACCTATTGTCTTTTTCTTTTTCTTGAGGGCACTTTCAATGCGACTATGGTTTGGAATATATATATATATATATATATATATATATATATATATTGGTCTACTACTAACATTTGCTGACTGTAGCCTACTATCAAGCCAGAACTAATTTTCTTTTCCATCACAAAGAAGCAAGGAATGCTTACATCTTTTTTCTGTCAGTAGCAAGTATATATTGAAACTGGTGCATTAATTTAATAGATAGTATATAATATATTTATCTTTATCTTTCAACTTACGTATTTCTGCCATTAGTTCTGTACTAATTTTTATGATATGATTTCTCTTCACTAGGAATAACTACCAAGCCCAATTTAAACATATCGATGAGTGGGATTTCCAAAACAATATTCTGGTAGTGATAGTAAACTTCCATTTTGCAGTCACCCTGAATTTCTGGTCAACCTTTCGGAATGCTGTCACCATTAGAATAAGGCCTTGGTATTCTTTTTGTTACAGTCAAAATGCTCAATCTTCCACAAGACTTTGCAATATTCTGCTTAGTGTGCACAGCATCACTTTCATGATTTTCTAAATTGGCAAGGTGACAACCTCAGCTTATCATTTTTTTCCTCATAAGCAGTCTACTCTTGTTAAAATAAGCGAGGTCAGTACTAGCTTCCTATAATCACCCTGTTCAAGTCTGTCAGCATCACAGCTGCCACACACCCACAAGTTGCACCTCTTATCTGAATTTCTCCTAATTAACCCTAGGAAAGAGGCTAAGTAATTACGATGCAAGTATGTTCAGGAATCATTAACTCCTCACTAATGTCGGTGTCCCATTCTCTGTTGGGACAGGGAAAGACCTCTCTCAGTATTCCAATATAAAGACATATTTATGAGTCTACTTCCTCAAAAATTAGAACTAGGTGCTTCAGTCTTGTGCTCTATTTCATCAGTAGGTAGTATAATATTGTAGAGCAAAAAGGAGGAAGGAAAGATATTTGCAAGAATTAATTTTCAAGCTAGTGACTGCACGTGTATTATGGCTGGAAGGTAAAATATCTTCTGTATGTTTGTGTTGAGTAGTTAATCTCCAAAGGGTAGAGATGGTTTAGAAGGTTGTAAAATATTCAAGCTGTGGAGGAAGTGAGATACTTGGGCCAGGTTATGAGCTTTGATAATCTGGTCCCATTTTCCATCTCCCTTCTTTGTGGATTTCATGCTTCTTTACGCACGTATTTCCTAGCAATAGTGGACTGCCTGGCTTCTTAAATTGCAAATCAACATAAACAGTATCTTCTTAAGTTTCCTTCTGTCAAATATTAGTCACTAAAATGAGAAATGTACTGAATACAATGAGAAAATTTGTTATTCTTAGAAAATTGCTCCTTACACGTATTACTTTTAAATACCCTGGTGGGAGAGCCTGTGAGGAAAAGACTGACAAGTTTATTTACAGACTCATTCCTTCCATACAGGGCATTTCACATTTTATCAGTCTTGGATTGACACAGATGTTTGCTGAGAAGTTTCCTACAGCAATATCAGCAGGGAAGCTGCATAGAGATCACATTAGCTGGGTGCTGCTCGGTTAGGACTCTGAGAAGGCTGTCACCTGCAGACTTCACTGGAGGGTAAACTCCAGCAAGACAGGTAAGGTTGAGAGGATTTGGAATTATAAAATATCTTATATGATCTTATAAACAATGACTATTAAGTATATGTGAACTTTTTACGTCTTGTCTCCAACCTGATTATTCTCCTGTGTTCTCTCTCTGTGAATGTCCCACTTCTGCTTTTATCTGCACGTACCAGTCAGAAATCTAGGCACTTGTGGGAATAATTTCATCTTCCTAGAACTCAAGGTGTCCCCATGATGATAACTTTTGGTGACTGCTCATTAAAGTCTGGTTGCTTCTTTTAGCCTTTCTTTATCATCATCCCTGTAATCCGCTCATCACTATCACCTCTGGTACAGATGTCTATGGCAGTCTTCATTCTTCTTAATTTAACTGCACATTTTCCTCCACAGAACAGCTACCACAATCAGTGGAGAAATGACTCTGGTTTTTTTCTTTTATTTGAAGCTACCAATTACTCTCCAAAGGAGTCTCTTTATCTAGACATCATTGCCTCTTCCTTTCTTGGTGGTTAAGTCAAACAAAATAACATTCTATTTTTTTTCCATGTCTGTCTGTTTGTGTGTGTGTAGAACATTTCTGTCTGCAGCTATCTTATAATTTCATATTAATTTTCATAACTTTCCCAAAAGATACTGTCCTCATTTTGTTTGGTTAATCTTTGATTACTGGATGCTGTACAGTGACAATAATACCACATAACTGCCTCGCTATCTACTACTATTGCCCCTTTGAGGTAATCATGAGGAACTTGCCTTGTTCCTTCAAACTTGGATGCAAATACTTGAAGGTAGGAATAATGTTTTGCCCATTGGGTTCCATTCTATCACAATGTCCAGTCTTAAGCAATCTATCTCTGCTTGTTGCATAGAGGAATACTTGGAATTTGTGAATGATTTCACGAGTGATGTCATCAAATAGAATGTGAACCCTTTTCTGTAGAAGAAAACCATGATGAGGATTCAAAAAGACAAAGTCAGATTCATTCATTGAATCTACAAATGACGAATTCTTTTAGCAAAAGAACAGCACAAAGATTTAATTTTGATTCCTACTTAATGAAAAAGACTTAGAGTTTAAAATATCTCCCATATCTTAGATTTGTTTACCTTTTCATCCCAACAGAAGGGTGGATGGACTATGAGTAACAACTTAAATGTGTGAGACTTCCTAAGATAGGGTACCAAATTATGGGAAGGAACCCACAAATTACCTGGAGGGATGAGCTCCTGAGGCTGCATGAGTCTAGTGAATAAAATGTGTAAGCAGAAAGTTATTAAAGTAGTTGTGGTACTGCAGAGAACCAAACCAATCCACTTAGCTTAAAGTTAGAGAGTAAAGTTTGTTTTCAGTAAGTTCTTTGGAAAAACAAAACATTTTACTTTTCCCAATATTCCCATGATGAACTGTTGTCATCAATCTCTCTGCAAAGATCACAAGTCAATGATAACCGACCATTGTGGCTTCATTATCTAGAGCTTCCAAAGCATTATAACTAAATATTTTATTTAAAAATTATACTTCCAGCCAGGTGGTGGTGTTTCATGACTTTAATCCCAGCACTCAGGAAGCAGAAGCAGGTGGGTCTCTGAGTTTCAGGCCAGCCTGGTTTACTGATTGAGTGTCAGTCCAGGTCTCAGAAAACTAAAAAATAAACAAATAAAAGAAAAAACTGTATGATGTGGTATTCCCCTATGTATGCTGTAAATACCATTGGTTAAAAAACAAACTTAGGACTGTGATAGTGTAGAGTAGAGCTAGGTGGGAAAAACTAAACTGAATGCTGGAAGAAAGGAGGCAGAGGCAGAAAGAAGTCTTGGAGCTACTGGAGACAGATGCCCTGAAACTTTGCTGGTAGACCACGACCTTGTAGTGATGCACAGATTAGTGGAGATGAGTTAAATTAAGATATAAGAGTTAGCAAATAAGAAGGTAGAGCTAATGGCCTAAGCAGTAATTTAAATAGTATAGTTTTTGTGTGATTATTTCGGGAGTCTGGGTGGCCGGGAAATGAACAAGCAGCCACATACAACAAGTATACTTCCTCTACTTCTTGAATCTCTCTTTTTTTTTTGTCCCCATGACAGTTCCTTTATGAGACTGGAAACATTTTTTGAAATGACATTTTCATTATTTAATCTATTGTTTGTTTGTGTGTGTATATTTGGGTGGTAGAGATTAATGCGTGCCTCATAGTATGTCTGTGGAGGTTGGAGGATAACTGACCAGAGTTAGTTCTCTCCATTCACCATGTGGGTACTGCGAATTGAAATTACATCATCATATTTAGTGACAAATACCTTTACTTGTTAATCCATCCCACAAGGATAGGAGTTTTAAAACATCCGTTTGTTTTTATTTAAAGTATATTATAAAATAAATTATAAATATTTGTTTATTTGTTGATGAGGTTTTTAACAGTGTAGAATTGATCACATATTCTGGTTTTCCTTAACTGGAATAAAATTCTTAGAATTTATTGGGAAAAGTTTTAAGATATAACAATTTTACTCATTTACTTACCCATCTCACAGAATTTTGATTATTTTCGTACCATATACTTGTTACTTTCCATACTATCATGTTGCCTTTTGTTTTAGACTTCAAATTCTCTCAAGCTTAAAACTTTATTCTCCATTGCCTTCTGCTTACCAATATGGGATTTACCAGGATAGTTACATTCTCTATAAAAAATAGATTGTTCAGAGTCTGGAATACTATTGCAAATATTACCAGTTGTGTTTCCTCTCCTTGTTTAAGAAGCTGATTTCTGCTGCTTCTCCAAATGCTTCCTAATTTGTTATATGTGACAATGATTCAGTTGTCGGGCTTCATGCTTTTGATCTAATGCTCTTTTTGAGTGAATATTCCCTCTGATATATAATATTTAAACAATATATTTTGTAAAATATTTTAGTCAGAGTTTATGTTTGGCTAATTTCAGGAGCTACTAATTGATCAAAATCTTTGAATTTATGAAGATCTGTTTGTATAACACATATTAAAAGATTTCTAACCCTTTAATTCCAATGATCAGAAATAAAATACCGCACAAAGACATGGTGAAGAATTTCAAATTTATATTGAAAATTACAATATTTCCAAGATTGCTTTTTGTTTTTCTTCTTTTCTTTTCCTCATTCTTTACAGCCAGTAAATGCTTTATTAGAATTAACAATACTTTGTGCTTCAGAGAATTTTCTTGGAGAATATAAAAAACAACTGAATTTTTAACAAGTTGATAGTATATGTTAGTGCTTGGAATTTCAAAGTGTCTTTTACCTGAAGTGATGCCTGGATATATTGGCAAGCTAGCTAAGAGACCTCACCTGCTTCTGCCAGATGCCTGAAGTGCAGCACTATTAGAACTGTGGAGTTAGACCTCAACATCAAGGACATAATCTCCTTACTTTCAGTGAATGAAGGATCTCCGTAATCCTTGCATCTGTGTATCACTCATATCTCAGGAGAACATTCTTGTTTGATACCAGTGATTGTGACTTGGAAAAAAGGGTGCAAGAAAGAAGAGTTAGACAGCCAAATGACTTCAGAGGGAGGGATGAACTTTAAGGCATGGCTCTAGGATAGTTAGAAACTGTTGAGTGTTCAAAAAAGGCATTATTTATACTGCACCATCTCTTCAGGGCAAATGATAGTTACTATTAATTTTGTTCAAAATAAAGGATAAAAGCATTAGTAACTTGACTATCCTGTCATCTTTAGAAGTGTTTTCTTTTTTTTTTTTTGCTCTTTAATCTATTTCTTTTCTTTTCTTTTTTTCTTTTTTTTATTAAAAATTTGCACCTCCTCCCCTCCTCCCCCTTCCCTCCCCTCCCCTCCTCCCAGTTTCCTCCCCTCCCCTCCTCCCACTCTCCCTCCCCCTTCTTCTCCAGGCCAAAGAACAGTCAGGGTTCCCTACCCTATGGGAAGTCCAAGGTCCTTCCTGCTCCCCCCAGGAAGGTGAACATACAAACAGACAAGGCTCCCACAAAGCCCGTCCATGCAGTAGAACTAAGGGAGCCATTTTAGGGTTTACAAGAGACTTCATTCTAGAGGGGTTCTCAGGTCCAAGGAGAGATCCCCAGATTGTTCCCTGGACAGCAGAGGAGAGGGTGCCTGAACCGGCCTTGGCCCATAACCATACTGATAAATATTTTGCATATCACCATAGAACCTTCATCTGGCGATGGATGGAGATAGAGACAGAGACCCACATTGGAACACTGGACTTAACTCCCTAGGTCCAAATGAGAAGCAGAAGGAGGGAGAACGTGAGCAAGGAAGGCAAGATCAGAGGGAACCTTCACCCGTTGATGGATGGAGATTGAGACAGAGACCCACATTGGAGCACTGGACTGAGCCCCCAAGGTCCAAATGAGGAGCAGAAGGATGGAGAACATGAACAAGAAAGACAGGACCGTGAGGAGTGCGTTCACCCACTGATACAAGGGGACTGAGTTAAAGAGAGTTCACCAAGGCCAGCTGGACTGGGACTGAACGAGCACGTGATCAAACCACATTCTCTGAATGTGGCCGAATTCTCTGAATGTGGCTGGCATGGGGACTATCTGAGAAGCAATTGATAATGGCACTGGGACTTGTTTCCTCTGCATGTACTGAATTTTTGGGATCCTAGTCTGTTTGGATGCTCACCTTCCTAGACCTGGAGGGAGGTGGGAGGAACTTGAACTTCCCACAGGGCAGGAAACCCTGACTGTTCTTAGGGTTGGAGAGGGAGGAGGAGGGGGAATGGGGGGAGTAGGAGGGTTTTGGGAGGAGGGGCAGAAATGGAAACTTTTATAGATTAATAAAAAAAATCGTGATAAAAGTGGCAAAAGGAAAAAAAAAAAGCCTAGCGCCATTGCCCTTGGCTTTTAGAAGTGTTTTCAATGAGACACCAGAATTTCCTAAAGTAGAAGAACAAGTTACTTTTGTTTCTCTCTCCTGTTATCTTGACTTAAAATTATCCAATATGGGTTTTGTCATATGTTATAAAGTCAGTTTTCATATTCTGGAGTAGACTTGCATCTTCTTTTTAATTTCTTTTGCTTTTTGAGATTATGATATAATCACATCACTTTCCCCTTCCTCTTCCTCCTCCAAACCTTGTCATAATCTCTTTCTAATTCATGTATTCTTTTTTGGTTAACTGTTGTTACATGAATGTAAATATATGTAGATACTTATGCTTTTCCTTAATGTACTAATATCATCTTTTCAGTCTGTATTACGTTATTTGTATGTATGGCCTCTGGGCTGATAAAATGGAAAGCCAGTTGGTGTGCTCTTCCTGGGGTAAGTCTATACAAAACAAGTTTTACATGATTCACTCCAGTCCAAATGGCATAGATCAGCAAAGCAACCAACAAAAATACTAAAGGGTATTCAGTGTTCCTGTGATTGCAAATGGGTTCAACCCTTCTGGAAATCAATGTGGAATATGCTTAGAAAGCAAAAACAAACAAACAAACAAATAAATAATAAATAAACCACATGACTTAACTAGTCTACTCCTTGGCTTATACCCAAAGGACTTCATATCCAACTTCACAGATACTTTCTCACCTATGCTCATTGCTGCTTTATTGACGGTGACAAGAACGGAAACAATCTAATTCTTCTGAAACTTATGAATGAATAAAGACTTACAGTTTAATGAAGATTTATTAAGATCCTGTAAAGACAAATATTAAACATAGGATAGATATCCTGAGGATCTAGAGAATTGCTGCTGGGAAATTTGTGAGCTTAGGTTGGCTGGAGAGTCAACAAAGAAAAAAAAATGCTGGGCAGTGGTTGAGCTCCTTTACTTACCTTTTCTGACCTCTGGCATCGACCTTGCTCATGATCATGATTTTTCCATTAACTCTTGTGTGGACGGAAGACCAGAAGTTCTAGAACAAGAGAAATCAACCTAGATACTCAGATGCAGAAATGTAATAAGAAAACAAAGGGGAAAATGCTGCTGGAAAAGGCAAGTAGATTTTCCAGAACTTGCTGGTCATTCTGATTGATCACTAGTATATAATGAACAGTTAAGCCACCTAAAAGAAGGTCTGTCTGCATACATCCTAAAGGCAGAAATGGTCTGCTTCATTAAATGCAACACAATGCTCTCTGACTAGTGTGTCAAAATAGAAAAGTAATTGCTAGCCTTATTATCTTAAGCTGCATATGCTGTGACCTGAAAGTCAGTTTGTAACAAGTGTTTCCTTAAAGGGGTGAGCCTAATTTCCTGAAAAATTAACATACATCAAGTGAATAAATTTCCACCATAAAACCAACATTATTTATTTTTAAATAATGTTTGTTTAAAGGGCCAAATAAAATTTTTCTGAGAAGCTGGGTTTATCTATGATGAGACATAAGCCTCTTATTGTATTTAGAATCTCTCACCCCTGAAAAATGTTTGCAGGGACAGTAAATGTACAAAAATGTAAGAGATCAATCTATCTAAAAATAATTCAGAATTATGTATAATTTTCTCAATTAAAAGAACATTTGTTGCATATAAAACATACTCGTTAAAGTTAGACCTTGTTGAAAGTCATGTATCATCTGTAATGTATAAATCAGAGCAGTATATGTTTAAAACCTGTTTAAATGATAAATGTTCCCCCAAGTTTAATTCTTTCAGTGATAAGCCACAACATTTTTTATAATCAATTATCTGACATTTTGAGAAAAATATGTATTTACTGAATTATCATGTTCTAATGAAAATAACTGTTAATGGGGAAATTGCATTCCATATATATTTAATTGTTCTGACCTTTATGTACTAAGATGTGATTATATTTCATATGTATCCATCATTTTGATAGAATTGGTAAGTAGGTCACCAATCAGTGGTTTACTAAAGGAGGCATACAAGAGTATTCTTTTCTTTTCTGTGGTTTCTTTTTCTATAATTTTTTTTTGGCTGTTAAGCTTTTTTTTTTAAAGTTTATTAAATTATGAAAGTTTTCATTTCCGCCCCTCCTCCCTACACCCTCCCACTCCTCCCTCCCCCTCCTCCTCCCTCTTCATCCCTAAGAGCAGTCAGGGCTTCCAGCCCTGTGGGAAGTTCAAGTTCCTCCCCGTTCCTTCCAGGTCCCTGAAGGTGAGTATCCGAACAGACTGGATCCCAAAAATCCAGCATATGCAGAGGAACCAAGTCCCAGTGTCATTGTCAGTGGCTTTTCAGAAAGGCTCCGGACCAGCCACATTCAGAGATCCGGCCACATTCAGAAAATCTGGTTGGATCACATGCTCGTTCAGTCCCAGTCCAACTGGTCTTGGTGAACTCTCATTAGATCAGTCCCCTTGTATCAGTGGGTGATCGCACCCCTCGCGGTCCTGAGTTTTTTTCATGTTCTTCCTTTTTCTGCCCCTCATTTGGACCATGGGGGGCTCAGTCCGGTGCTCCAATGTGGGTCTCCATCTGTATTGCCATCCAACGTCAGATGAAGGATCTATGGTGATAAGCAAAATCTTCATCAGTATGGTTATAGGCCAAGGCGGGTTCAGGCACCTTCTCCTCTGTCTAGAGAACTGTCTGGGGATCTCTCCTTGGACCTGGGATCCCATTTATAATCAAGTCTACTGTAAACCCTAAAATGACTCCCTTAGTTGAGATATATTCTTCCCTGATCTCATATCCATCTTATTTTGCATTTCAACCATAGTTCTCCCTCCCACCCCTACTCTTTCATCCTCTCGCTTCCACCATGGCCCATCCCCCTATCCATCCAAGGGACATGTAGGGGCTCCCATGAAGAGTCAACAGTCTGGCACATTAAGTTGGAGCAAGACCAAGCCCCTCCCCCCTGCATTAAGACCGAGCATGGCATTTCACCTTAGGGAACCAGCTTTGGAAAACTAGCTAATGTACCAGCAATAGATCCTGGTCTTACTGTCAGGGGCATCTCAGAAAGCTCAAGCTTCACCACTGTCTCTCACATATGAAGGGCCAAGATTGGTTCCATGAAGGCTTCACAGCTGTCACTCTACTGTTCATGAGTTTTCACACCCTTGGTTCAGCTGTCTCTGTAGATCTCTCCACCATAACCTTGACCTCCCTTTTTCATATATTCCCTCCTCCCTCTCTTGGATTAGATTGCCAGAGCTCAGCCTGGTGCTTGGTATATAAGGATATTCTTACAACACGTATTATTAGATGCTTGCCAACTTATGAATCAAAACATTTCCACTTTCTCAATAAGGTAAAAGTAAAAGATGCAAGAACAAACATTTGACATGGTGCACTGTTCCAGGCTTCAAGCAATGTCGTGACAATAACTCTAATTAAGGCTGCCATCATTTTGACCTGATTAGACAGAGAAGAGCAGTACCGCTCCTCTTTGCTTACCTTAGGATGGTAAGCTGCTGCTGCTGCATAATACCTTTTGACAGCCTCCTTAATTATAACCTAGCTGAATGCATAGCCTCAGAGTGGTTATTTTTTTTAAACAAAAGAAGAGAGAATTGTAGTGAAAGCTGTCAGAATATTTCTGAATATTGCTAATGACTACTTCTAATAACTCAAAAATCTTAACTTTCTTGAGATTTTCCTCAACTTTTACAATGTACTGAGCATATTTCCATGGTTGTATGGAAGCATTTGCCTGAGAACAACTGATTTACCTATGTAGGTCAAAGTAATGGCCAAACTTTCCTCAAAGTATTGTTTCAGGTTTTTTTCTTCTTAATTTGCCAAAGTGAAAACAAATGCCACTCCTCTACATGTTCATGAGTTTAGAATTCTTGTGCTCTGCTTTTTACATGGTAGTAACATCCTGGGATTTGTATATTTTGTAGTCTGAAACATTTCAACACAATAGATTTATGGCACATAGTTTAGTTTTCATTGCACTATTTTATTGTATATTTTTTCAGGCTATGTATACAGAATTTTCTCTCTAGCCCTCAATTTTAATACACACATATTAAATATAATGAATACATCTAATGTAGTACCATCCATAATATGGGAGTTATTTTTAAACTGCTGATTGCATTCCAGGTAATTATGTATATGGATGCCTTCACTGCAATTTTTCTTTCTGATCAATGCTTTATAAACACAGACAACTTAGATGAGGCTGGAAACTGACAAATTCAATTTCTGAGTCTTGTCTATGACTATAGCCAGAAGATTTGGTAATAATTGTGTTTCTTAATTATTAAAGTTTTCTATGCGGCTAAAGGACATGGATTAAAGCTTTGATAGTTTCAGTTCATTAAATATGCTTCAATTAACCATAAGCATAAAGGATAATTTGGAATATATATAATTTCATGTGATTTCTCATGAGTCTGGCTTCCCCTGACATCAACTAACCAAAGCAAACTAGACATCAATGAACAATCATCCATGGACTGTTATGGGCAAGTCCCATGCCAGATCATGTGAGACATAAAGAATATTGTCTTTGACTTTTAGGGAGACATTAAAGAGAGAAAGATTTCAGCAGTCATTTAGAAAGTGTTAAATTTCTATACTTTCTTTGTTAGTTCTCTTGTAGGTACACAGGTCTTTCTCCCTTTTGCTCGAGGTGCTATGCAGGGCCATTCTTCCTCTGCTTCCTGGTTCCTCCTGAGGGTGTAGCTTAGAGAGAACTCGCCCTCTCCTGTTGTGATAATTTCACCTATGGCCCAAGGGTGTAGCTTAGAGAGAACTCTCCCTCTTCTGTTATGGTAATTCCACCTGCAAGCAAGGTTCCTGGGTCAGCTGCTCTCTGACCCTGAGCATGGCCACCTGGCTTCCTCTTTCTCTGATCAGCTGCTCTCCGACCTTGGGTGCGGCCGCCTGATTTTTCTCTTTCCCTGTTCCTGATGGGGGGTTGGTGTCCTTCTGCCCCACAGAATATATACCCAACTTATGCTTAATAAAGTTGCTATTTGCCATTTGCTCTTTTGGTGAATGAGCCGGTCTCCTGTGTCTGTGTGTTTCAACCCTTAGGATATTAATCCATTCTCGTGGGCTCGGTTCGGGAAAGCGCGCGCCTGTTTCGAGGTCTGGGTGTTTCGAGAATGGTGCAGGCAACATTCTCTTACTGTAACAAAGTACTTGACCAAAGCAGCTTAAGGAAAGAAGTCATTAGCTTTGATTCCAGCTTTAAAGTACAGATTTTTTTTTTCTAACAGAGGAAAAAAAATTGAGGTGACTGGTTCAATTCCATTCACTCAGGTAGAGAGAGAGATGAATGGCTATCCTATTTGCTTCCTATGCAGTCTGGAGTACAGGTTCATGGACTACAGATGCCCATATTCAGGTCTTTTTACCTCATTTACCTTATTACCTTATTACCTCATACCCCATATGAGGTTATGTTGCTTATTACCTCAATTAAAGCAACATAAAAGTTTCTTCACAGACCTTTTCAAAGGTATGTATCCTAGGTGTCTACCTTGTCAATTTCATAGTATTTACCATTCATACATTGATGCTATTATGTTAACATTTTTTAAAATAGATAATGTACAATAGAGTAGTGAAAAAAAAAAAAGATACATGTTGTAGAAGCCTGCCCCTTCGTTGTTGGGTGCCCAGACCTGAAATAACCACATGCCAGGCCTCTTAACCTTATTCCCCAGGAAAAGGTGAGTGTGTTATCCATGTGTTCTGCAGCCCCACCATGCAGGACAATCAGATCTACAGTCCATGACACAGGAAAATAAGATGTGATAGGGAGTCAAGTCAAAGCAGGATCTCAGTTTATTACTGTGAGCATCAACCTATATAGCTTATGTGACTTCCAGCCAATGAGACACAGTCAAGCTTTCCCTCTGGCTGGAGGGGTGTCTGTAGAAGGAGAGAGCCACTTGTTGGTTCCCAGCTGCCTGGCTAGCTTTGAGCCAAAATAATCAGATAGAAACTGTATTAATTAAAACACTGCTTGGCCCATTAACTCTAGCTTCTTATTGGCTAACTCTTACATATTAATTTAACCCATTTATATTAATCTATGTATCGCCTCATGGCAATGGCCTACCAGCAAAGTTTCAGCATATCTGTCTACGGTGATGGATCCATGGCTTCTTACTAACTCTGCCCTTTTCTCTCCCAGCATATAACCTAGCTTTTCTCACTAGTTCTTCCCTGCTATAGGCTCTAAGTAGTTCTTTATTCATTAACCAATAAAATCAACACAGAGACAGAAGGACCTCCCACACCAGGTGTCTACCTAGATTTTGCTGTCTCATCCTTGGTAGCTTTGAGACTACCTCTCAAATTTGAGCCAGGCTTTTTTCTGTTCTACAGGCCTTGAGGTACAGGCCCTGAGATAATTTTGGTTCAATATCTCCCCCTTTTTTGTTTTATATCCCACTCCCTATCCCAGTCACCAAGTCAAAATAGCCCACTAGGGAGAGAACATGGGTCAGGGCCACCCCTAGCCAGAGTTTTGGCTTGGATACCCTCAAATTGAGAGTTCATCGATGGGGTGAAATGCATCAAGCCTGTTATTATGTACTCAAAGGGCCATGAGTTGTATCTGTTGTAGCATTTTTGGAATGCTTGTTTCAACCTTCGAAGACCTCATGCACCAAAATGACAGATCAATAAGCAAATAGCCATCAGTCCAATTAGGGAAGAGATTAATGTGGTAAGCCATGGAGACCAATTAAACCATGTCTCATAGGGGTCTTTGACTTAAATGAATCATATTTTTCCTTAACTCATCTAGGGTTCTTGTAACTATCCCAGAATGGTTCATATGGAAGCAACATTCTTCCTCCAAGTGCCCTAAAAATTCCTCCCTGTTCCATAAACAACAAGTCCAAGCCTTTCCTATTTTATAAGGTTACCTTGCTAAAAAAAACCAAAGACTTTTGTAAATAACTCAATGCACTCTATTTCTTTTCTAATTATGTCCAGCCCAGTCTGCTCACATCCCCAGGAAGAACAATAGTAATTAGGAGCTGCCCCACAGTTTCTAACAGCAGAGGCAGTCCGGTTGCTTCCTGGGCATACATAAAAAGGTATCTACAGGAGGGCATGTTTCCTAAGGACTTGAGAACACCCATTAGTGTAAGATGCCTGGGGTAGGGTGCACCCCTGAGAGCCTCCACATTCAAGTCTTCCTTCGATCTCCAGATTCTAGTTTCCCATGTCCCAACTAACACGTGCCAAATCACAGAGGTCAAACATCTGGTCAGGTCACAACATCCAGGGTGTTGTCATCTGAGAAGTCTACTTTAGGATCTGCCAATGCCAGTGTTCAGCAAAAACCATGTCCCCCTCTGTGATTGGTGTAGGCTTTCTGCCTAAACCATGGTCCCCATGAGAAGAATTAACATGATTACAACTGAGCCATCTGAAATAGATAAACAGGTAATAATTTCCGCAAGGGTCAATCTCCCTTGATCAGTGGTGATTTTTTTCTTGTGTTTAAATTTAAGAATTGTCCACCACAATCTCTTTATTTCTTTATTCGTCATCTTGGTCTTCTCCATTGTCCTCAGGGGAGGGGAGAAATTTTAAGTTACACACAGGTAGCCATATAGGCGTTTCCCCTCTGTTTGGGGAGACACATCGGCCCTATGTCAACAAGGGATCTGGGCCTCTCCATTCATTAGTGAGAGGATCCTTCCACCTAACCTTTAAGCAGGGCCTCATTGGTAAGGATCCCCAATGTTTCTGAAATCTATTTTGTTCATCTGATTTTTTAGAATTAATATTGATGGTTAAAACACCATTTGCAGTTGTAAATGGGGGGTAGACTTCTTCCCCTTTTGTTTTATAAGGACCTCTTTGAGATATTGGTGATGTCTTTCAACAATCACTTGAACCTGAGGGTTGTATGGCATAGTGGTGGTTATAGGATATATTTCATCTCTGGAATAATTCATTTAATATTTTGCTTATAAAACAGGGGCCGTTTACAATCTTGACCTGTTGTGGTAGTCCCATGGTAGCAAAACATTGTAAGAAGTGGCTTTTGGCATGGGTTTCCTTTTCCCCAGAGCAGCCCAGAATACCTTAGAGTGTGTGTCTATATTCACAAACTTATTTTTAATTTGCCAAATGGAGGGTAATGTGTTACATCTGTTTGCCAGATGATATTGGGTCCTAACTTTCTTGGGTTCACCCCCAGCCCTTGTAAAGGTGGGGTGTGGAAAATTGTTGACAAGTTTTACATGTGTGAACAATTCTCTTTAATTCTGTTGTAGAGATCTAGGGGTATAAGAATTTGAGTCCTTTCCAGTCGACATGAGTTAAGTCATGCACTTGAGTAGCATTTTGTATAAGCAGAGTAGAGACCACTATGAGACAGGCACCTGAAGCTGCAACATCTGCAGCAACATTCCCCTTGGGAAATGAGGCCAGGGAGGTTTTGGTGTCCTCTGAGATGTTGAATATGCATATGGGGTTTTTCTACCGTGTAAGAGCAATCCAGGTTGTATTATCAAGGGAGAAAATGACTATCATCCAATCTGATATAGGCCTAGGGTAAGTGTGGGAGTAGTTTCACCACATAGGAGCTGTCTGAATAGAGCTTGCAGGGTTCTGGGACCTCTTGTAGGGCAATAAATATGGCCATCATTTCCTTATATTGAGCAGATCTCCCACAAGGGAGAATTTTGGTAATCTTTGTCTTGATCCCCCCAGCAGGGAAAACTACAAAGGTGGCCCCATTCTTCCTGCCATCTGTGCAAACAGTGAATGATTGGGGCTGGGACCTAGAAGAAAAGACTTGGAAAGAGCAGGCAACACTCTTAACCACTGAGCCATCTCTCCAGCCCGAGAATAGCCCATTTGTATCTCTCATAAGATCGAGAGGAGTTAACTGTAAGAATGGAAAAGGCGAACTTTTCACAATTCATCTCATGAAGAGGAATTGAGAAGAAGCAGTTCTTTAGATAGATTACAGTGAGGAGAAACTGGGAGGGGATTGCTGGTACACAGGGTAAGCCCCTTAAAGGGACCCCTACTAGCTCCATATGGGTATTGATTGCTCATAGGTCCTGTAATATTCTCCAGGTCTCATTAGGCTTCTGTATCAAAACCACAGGGCTGTTCCTTACCTGTCATTCTTTAAGCAGGTTTCTGGTGATTTCCATGAACATCTTAAATTTAAGTTCAGGCGATGGCCACTGCTCTACCCATACTAGCTTACCAGGTGCCCACCTAGTGGGGGAGACCCTCAGGTCAGTGGCCTCTACTTTGGGGGATTCCTGTCAGCTCTCAAGTCTATCAGGCATTGGAATCTTTTTACCCCAAAGATCATAGTCATATTGGGTAGGAACTCATCTACCATTGGAACAGTCCAGTCAACTGAAGGAACATCTTTCTTTCCTTTGGTTAAGGGGCCTGGAAAGCCCCCCCCCCCCATCTAGTTTAAAGGTTGATTTATGATGGGTTTCCCATTTATATCAAATTTGGAAGAGCGTTCTGAGCCCCAATGGTACCCTTTGTGGCAGCGAGAACAGGGAGGCAGAGGGGGGCCCTTCTACATCTCGGTCTTATTGTCCTTTTGTGGGCAATCCCTCTGAAAATGCCTAAGTTGAACACATAAGAAACATCTCCCAGGTGTTTGCTTTTGCTGCCCAGCCACCAGGGCATAAGTAAGAAGAGGCTTGAGTTTGTATCTGGGCATGAAGGGCCGCCACAAGAGTCTGGTTGGTGTGTGACTGGGTCCTGACATTCTACAATGCCACAACCCATTTTGCCAAGTTACTTAAATTTTCTAAAAACCATTATTTAAATATAGTAGGATTATAATGATCTTTTCTCTATCTTATACATATAGGTGAATCTAAGACTCAACAGTAGCCTTGGTCAGGTTGTTTATTTTTTAACTAATGTGTTTGTAATATGTAGAAGTTTATCTTGTTATTCAAGATTTTCTAGCCCCGAATTCGGATTATGAATCATTGGAATCTGAATATAATAAATTTTTTTCTGTTGCTATATTATATTTTGTAGACACATTATTTTAATAAACAGTGATTTACCAGGATAACATATTTCAATCACATGAGTCCCTCAGTATAAACTGGAAGATCAATAATCCTGACTAAGTAAACAGCAAAGGTGGTAGCAGCAGGAATAGCTCCAAGCATAGAAGACAGGAAAGCAAAAAATTTATATATATAGTACAAATATAAATAATACATAAATATTACTTATATATAACAAAATACAAAAACAAAAACAAACATACAAAACCAATGACTTTTTCATCTGGACCTACTTCTATTGGGGCCAATGCCATCATAAAGTACCATCTACTGTGGAAGAATGTTCTACTTTCTTGGCCAGTTCTTCTAAGGGTTAATCAAAGGGGAATCTTGTTGATTCTATACCCAGCCAGTTTGACAAGTTTAACTATGACAACCATGTCACATGAATAAATGGTATAAATGCTACATTATGCTGAAGGTCATTTCAGAGAATGAAATTTTTAACCTACTTTCAAGACAAAATTTATCCAAATTTTTTAAATTAAAAAGACATTTGAAATAATGTTGAAGGACATTTTTATAAACTCTAGCATGATGTGAAATTTCAATAAAGACTAATGTTATTTAAAAGTCTATAAAATGTTAGAACATTTCACAAGAGAGATTAAGGATGGTATATTTATTTAAAATTTTTGCTCCTTTTAATTGACAAAGTATAATTATAATTTGAGATCCAGTGTGATATTTTGACATGTATGTATATTGTATAATGATTAAATCAAGATAATTAACATAACAATCTCACTTTATTTGAAAACCAGTTGTGTTTTGTTGATATTTTGAAATTCACTTTTATTTTCTTTAGAATAAATAGCATATTATCACTGACTATAGTCACCTTCTATGAAATGAATCTCAATCTTAATCTTATTTGTTGCTTTTTGATGAATAATTGCACAGCTTACTTAACTACCCATTGCCAGCACAACAAACAGTTTCTAACTTTGTAGACTCTATAGACTTTTATTGTCTACTTTCATGATGTCTTGATACTTCCCCTATATAAAAGAACATGTGATATGAACTTTTCTGTATATGATTTATACTTTAGAATAAGGTTCATAGGGCTTACCAATAATGCCAAAAATCTGAGATATTATTTGTTTCCAGATTTGACAATGATACGATCTTGCTTCATCTTCCCTGTCCATTTTTTTCTACTGATAGGCAGAGTTATTTTGATTCTAAAATTTAATTATTTTGAATAATGCTGTGATGAACATAAGAGTGTGAACATTTTTATGACACACTGATTTACTTTGCAAGTATACCCAGAGGCATGATTTCCGTATCCATGGTAATACTTCATTTAGGTTTTTAAGGAATCCCCATGCTGTTTTCCACAGAATGTATTATTTTATATATCCACTGATAACATTCAAAATTTTCCTTTTTATTAGCATTTATATTAACATTTATTATTTCTTTTTTTTTAAGAAATAAGGTTTATTTTAGTTTCAATTTGGCGGCATAAACTCCATGCTTGCCGGGAAGGCCTGGTGTCAGGACTGTGTGTCAGCTGGCTATTGTCTCTGGCAGAAGCAGCAGAGAAAGATGAAATGTGCTCAGATAACTTTCTCCTATGAAAATCATTTATTATTTGTAAAATGGATGGATTTGTCCAGTTTGTTTTTCAAAAAATTTGTTCATCTTTGTGAATTTTACTCATGAATTCAAACATACTATCATATACTGCCCCACCCCCGCATTTCTTTTTCCTACTTCTTCATAACTCCTTGTCCTGCCTTCCTACCACTATGACTTTCTTTTTAATGACCCAGTAGATCCATTAGCATTGCCCATACATTCATTAGCATTAGGTTATCTGCTGGAGCATAGAAAACTATCAGTGAACACATCCACCAAAACAGAATGATTCTCCTCTCCCCAGTAACTCTCCACTGACAATAACTCCTCAGTATGGAGTGCAGTCTCAGATAACCTCCCCATCAATACAAGAATATTAGCAGAACTGAGGATATGCAAGTCTTCTACCCTCCCTCAAATTATTTTTAATTGAGTTGTGAGATAATGAGCTTTTATAGCTATGTTCCCATCTTCTAAATGTGTCCTTTTCTTCACTCCCTGAGTCCCTAATATTCCCAAGTCTTCCCTGAGTAAGCTTGTCTGCCCTCAGTATTTCACTCTATTCCTTTTGCTTTTACCTGTAATATGTTGTCCTGGCTCCCTTAATGAGCCATTCCCACTGAATAGGCTCCATTCTAGGTTCCTTGTTTTTGTTTCTGCTCCAAAATTAACACAAAAAGCAAAAATATCTGAGTTTTGATTGCACACAAGAGAAGACAGGAAGCACTTTCATTTTTAACCTGGGTTACTTTCCTTATTGTAATTTTTTTTCAGTGCCAAATGGTCAGACGAGTAAGTGTTCAGTCTACTGCTGTCTTCTCTATTTATCCTGGAAAGTCTTACACTTTTCATTATAGATGCTATTTGTCTCCCTGTTCATATTGGGTCCCTGTCATCTCTGGCGGGGGGGTCAATGTAGGTAACTATTTTTAATGGAATTGTTTCCTTGTTCTTTTATTTTTTTATAGTTTGCCTGTATATAGTTAATATATAGGATTTTCGTATGCTAAATTTGTATTCTAGTACTTTAGGGTTTAACTATTGTTATCGCCTACTCTCCATGACACTGTACATAGACTGACCTTTGGGGAAAACCACTGATAGAAGTCAGAATCCTCTCATCCTGTTTGGATTTTAGGAATATTTTTCTTCTTTTTATTTTATTTTATTTTCCTTTATATTACATACCAACCACAGTTTCCCCTCCTTCTCTCTTCCTGTTTCCTTACCCCACTTCCTGTCTCACTTCCCCATTCACTTCTTCTTCATTCAGAAAGGGGCAGGTCTCCCATAGTAGTCAACAAAGCATGGCATATCAGATTGAGGCAGGACCAAGCTCCTTCTCTTGCATGAAGGCTGGATGAGGCAACCCAACATGGGTAATAGGTTCCAAAAAGCCAGCTCATGTGCCAGGCATAGATAGTAATCACACTGTTAGCGTCACCCCCCAAATCAGACCAAGTTATACAACTGTCATCTACAAGCATTGGTCCCATGCAACCTAGTTGTTAGTCCAGAGTCTGTGGACTCCCACTACTTCAGGTCAATTGCCTCTGAAGTTTTCACACTCATGATCCATGATCATGATTCATATTATCCTTTGCTTGTACAATCCCTTCTTCCTCTCTTCAACTGGTCTCCTGAAGCTCGGCCTAGTGCTTAGCTGTGACTCTCTGCATTGGCTTCTATCATTTACTGGATGAAAGCTCTCTAATGACAATTAGGGTAGTTACCAATCTGTTTACAAGGGAAGACCAGTTCAGGCACTCTCTCCACTATTGCTGGTAGTTATTAGCTGGGGTCAACCTTGTAGGTGCCTGAGAGATTGTCCCCTGGCATCAGATTTCTCCCTAAACCCCAAATGGGTCCTTTTATCTAGATATCAGTCATTACTTTTCCCTATGACCTGCCCCCAACTTGATTATCCTGATTATTCATGTTCACATGCCCTATCCCTTCCCTCCCCTCCAACACTCTATCCTTAGTTTACCTAGGAGGTCATGGTATTTATTTTATTTTTATTTTTATTTTCTGCTCATATGTTACATTCTGATTGCAGTTTCCCCTCCTCACAGTCTCTGCCCTCCTTTTACTCTCTTCACCAGGTCCATTCTCCTCCTCCTCCTTTCAGAAAACAGCAGGCAAGCCAAGAAATCCTGCCATGTTGATTGTCAAACTGACTGTACAAGTTTGCACTCCCCCCAGTAGTAGTGGATTGTTCCCCTTGCTCTGCATCCTCTCTAGCATGAGATGTCACTGGTGTTTTTGATCTTAGTCATTCCAACAGGTGTAAGATAAAATCTCAGTCAGGTTGATTTTCATTTCCCTGTTGGCTAATGATATTGAACAATTCTTTAAGTGTTTCCTGGCCACTTGAGATTCCCATGTTGAGAATTCTATTTCGGTCTATGCCCCATTTTTTAAATTGGATTATTTGGTTTTTTGAGAACTAGTTTCTTGAGTTCTTCACATTTTAGGACTTTAGTTCTCTGATAGATGTGGGGAGGGTAAAATCTTTTCCTATTCAGGAGTCTGTCATTTTGTGTTAGTGATATTGTCATTTGCCTTACTGAAGCTTTTCAGTTTCATGAGGTCCCATTTATTAATTTTCAGTTTTAGTGTGTGTGCTTT
The DNA here is from genome assembly GCF_982192425.1 of Myodes glareolus. Taxonomy (NCBI): domain Eukaryota; kingdom Metazoa; phylum Chordata; class Mammalia; order Rodentia; family Cricetidae; genus Myodes; species Myodes glareolus. Next base: position 48,504,466 of record NC_142033.1, on the reverse strand, counting down.
AGTGTTCTCTTCAGAAAGTTGCCTTCTGTCCCAATGCATTCAAGGCTATATTTTTCACATTCTCTGCTATTAGGCTCAGTGTATTTGGTTATATGTTGAGGTCTTTGGTCTACTTGAACTTGAGAATTGGACAGGGCATGATAGTGTGATCTATTTGAATTTTTCCTCATATCTGCATCCAGTTTGATGAGCAATACTCACTGAAGGTACTTTCTTTTTGCCATTGTATAATTTTGGTTTTTTGTCAAAAATAAGATGTCCATAAGGTGCATGAATTAATATCTGAGTCATCGATTTGATTTCATTGCTCAACCTGTCTGTTTGTGTGACAATACATATAGTATGCAGTTTTTATTACTAAGGCTTTGTAGTAAATCTTGAAATCAGGGATAGTAACATTTCTAGAAGTTTTTTTTTAATTGTCTAGGATCATTTTATACCTATACTTGATTTTTTTGCTTTTCAGAAGTTGAGTATAGTTCTTTGAAACTAATTAAAGAAATATGTTGGAATTTTGATAGGGATTGTATTGAGTTTGTTGATTGCTCTTAGTAAGATGCCATTTTTACTAGGATAATAGTACTCATCCCTGAGCACAAGGATACTTCCATTTTCTGATACATTCTCAATTTCTTTTTCCAAAGACTTGAAGTTCTTGTTATACAAGTCTTTGACTTTTTTGGTTATAGTTACATCAAAATATTTTATATTATTTGTGGCTATTGGGAAGGATGAAGGATTTGTTTCTCTGATTTCTTACTCAGCCCAATTATTATTTGTTTATAAGAGGGACACTGATAATTTTGGTAAATTTTATAAAACTTTGATCTCCTTAAAACTTCAAGGACTAGATTAAACACGTATGAAGAGAATGGACAGCCTTGTCTTCTCCCTGATTTTAGTGGAATTACTTTAAGTGTTTCTTCATATAATTTAATATTGCCTCTATGCATGCTGTATATTGATTTATATCATGTTTAGGTATGCTCTTTTTATCTCTGATCTCTCCAAGACTTCTATCATAAGGGGTGTTGGAATTTTGTCAAATATATTTTAGCACCTAATTACATGATCAAGAACATTTAATTTGGGATATGTTGTTGCAAGCAGACTGCTTGTTTGTCCCAGCTTCCTGGCTCGCTTAGCCCTGACATAGCCACACAGAAATTATATTAATTAAAACACTGCTTGGCCAATTAGCTCTAATCTTTTATTAGCTAATTCTTATATTATTTTAACTGATTTCAGATTAATAGATTTCTATTAATCTTTGTATCATCATGTGGCAGTGGCTTACTGGGTAAAATTCCCAATGTCTGTCTCTGGCAGATCTATGGCATCTCTCTGATTTTGCCCTTCTTTCTTCCAGCATTCAGTTCTGTCTCTACCTAAGTTGTACCCTATCAACAGGCCAAAAGCAGTTTCTTTATTAACCAATGAATGCAACACAAAGACAGAAAGACCTCCTACACCAGTATGTTGTGCATTCATTTTCACTGAATTCTAGTGTTGAAGGAACAGCGGGCTGCTTCCCACCACCTGCCTGGCTAGCTTTACCCAAAATAATTACACAGAAACTATATTCTTTTAAACACTGCCTGGCCCATTAGCTATAGCCTCTTATTGGCTAACTCTTACATATTTATTCAACCCATTTCTAATAATCTGTATCTCAACATGAGGTCATGGCTTACCGGGAAAGATTTAGCATGTCTGACCTGGCAGCTTCATGGTGGGCAGTTCTCTGCCTCTGCTTTCTTTCTCCCACAATTCTGTTCTGACTTCCCTGCCTACCTATGATCTGACCTATCAGGCCAAGCAGTTTCTTTATTAATTAACCAATGAAAGCAAGAAAAATACAGAAGACCCACCTACATCATTCTAGGAAGTCTTTAATTTCTTTCTTTATTTCTGGCCTGACCCAGTAGTCATTTGGTATAGAATTGTTTAATTTCCATGAGTTTGTAAGTTTTTAGTTGTACCTGGTTTTGTTGAGATCCAACTTTAATCAGTTGTGGTCTGATAGGATACAGGTGGTTATTTCAATTTTCTCATATCTGTTGAGTCTTTGTGACCAAGTTTGTGTTAATTTTGGAGAAGGTTACTATGATGTGATAAAAAGAAAGTATATTCTTTTGTGTTTGGGTGAAATGTTCTGTAGATATTGGTTAGGTCCCTTTGATTCATAATATTTGTTAGATCAATTATTTTTGTTTAGTTTCTGTCTGAATGACCTGTCCATTGGTGAGAGGTATTGATAGCTCCCACTATTAATAGGTGATGTTAAATCTGTGATTCAAGTTTTTCAGAAATTTCTTTTATAAATGGAGGTGCTGTTATATTTTGGGCATAAATGTTAAGAAATGAAGGTTATATTGGGGGGATTATTCTTTTGATATATATGCAGTGTTCTTCTCCAACCCATTTGAGTACTTTTGGTTTGGATTTTGTTAGAAATTAAAATAGCTATAATGTAAGCTTGCTTCTTCAGTCCATTTGCTTGGAAAATTTTTTCCCAACTCTTTATTCTGTGGTTATGTATAATTTTGATGCTAAGGTGTGTGTGTATGTGTGTGTGTGTGTGTGTGTGTGTGTGTGTGTGTGTGTGTGTGTGTGCACTTTATACATGGGGAGGATTGATCCTGTTTTCATACTAATTTTGTAAGTTTGTGTCTTTTTTGGGGGAAGTGAGTCCATTGATATTGAGAGATATTAATGACCAATGATTGCTAATTTCTGCTTCTTTGGTTGTGATGGTGGTGGTGGTGGTAGTAGTGTGTATGTGTGTGTGTGTGTGTGTGAGAGTGAGTGAATGTTTCTTTGGTTTCGCTGGTGTGACATTACTTATTGCCTGTGTTTTCATGTATGTAGTTAGCCTACTTAGGTTGGAGTTTTGCTTCTATCACCTTCTGTAGGACAGAATTAGTGGATAGATATTGTTTAAATTTGAATTTGTTGTGAAATAACTTGTTTCTATGTGTGGTGACTGAAAGTTTTGCTGAGTATATTAGTCTGGGATGGTATCTGTTGTTGATCAAGTTTTCTGTCCCACATGGTCCTGCGGTCACTCAGTCCAAAAGAATCACACAAAGGTCAACATTAATTATACACTTATTGACTTAGTTCAGGCTTCTTATTAACTCTTATAACTTATATTAGCCCATAATTCTTGTCTGTGTTAGCCACATGGCTTGGTATCTTTATCAGCAAGGCAGACACATCTTGCTTGCTCTTTATCTGGTTTCCACTATGTTTGGGTGACGATAGCAGACTGACGACTGCAGATTTCCTCTTCCCAGAATTCTCCTGTTCTCATCAACCCACCTTTACTTCCTGCCTGGCTTTTGACAAATCAGCATTTTATTAAACAAGTATAAGAAACAAATTTTTACAGGCTAAAACCATTGTCCCACAGCAATCTGTGATCTTTTAGAGTCTGCAATATTTGTCCTGGCCTTTCTGTCTGAGTCTTATAGAGTCTCTATTGAGAAGTCCTTTGCAACTTCTAATATTTTCTTTGTTTTATATGTTTAGTGTTTTGATTATTATATGGTATAGAAAGTTCATTTTCTCATTTAATATATTTGGTGTTCTATAATCTTCTTGTTCCTTCATAGGCATATCCTTTTTTTAGGTTAAGAAATTTTTATTCTATGACTTTGTTAAATATAAATTCTGGGTTTTTAAGCTGGAAATCTACTTTTTTTAATGCATATTATCCTAGGTGTGGTCTTTTCATAGTGTCCCAGATTTCCTGTTAGGAACTATTAGCTTTAACACTTTTTAAGACTGATGCGTATATTTCTTCCATTGTGTCATCAACCCCTAAGATTGTCCCTCTTACCTTTTATATTCTGTTGGTTGTACCTATGTCTATAATCCCTGTTTGCTTACCTAGGTTTTCCATTTTCAGAATTGTGTCATTTTATGTTTTTCTGTTTGTTTGTTTGTTTGCTTGTTTCTATTTCCATTTTCAGGTTTTTCTTTTTCAGCTATTTCCATCATCTGTTTATTTGTTTGTTTTTTCTTGTTTCTGAGTTATGGTTTGTATTGCTCTGAAGAGACACCCTGACCACAGTGCAGGCATAAGTTTTTGTCCCACAGCAGCTTCCAAATAATCACTCAGAAGTTTCATATTAACTGTAAAGTCTCAGTCAATACCTCAGGCTTATTACTAGCTAACTCTTACATTTTAAATTAACCCATATTTCTTATCTATGTTCTGTTATATGGCTTGATATTTTTTCTCAATATAACATGTCCATCTCCTGTCTCTCTGCATATGCTCTATAGAGGCATTTTATTTGTATTTTAATAAATAAAATTTGCTTGAGCATCAGAAAAGCAAAACAGCCACACTGGCCAGTATTACAAATGAGGCAGCAATAATACACAACTTTAATCCCAGTAGCCACACTAACTTGCCGTTGAAACCAGAAGGTAGTGGTAAATGCCTAATATCCCAGAACTAGAGAGGATTATAGAACAGGTGGAGACAGCTCTCAGGCTCAGTCTCATTCGGAGATTTCTGAAGGCAGGGTTATAATTTTGGATTGAGTTAGAGGTAAAAGGTAGTGGCTGACTGTTTTACTTTTCTGGTATTCAGGTTGAACTCCAATTTCTGTCTCTGAGTTTTTATTAATTGTGCTTCACTGTTTACTACTTCTGACTCTGTCGTTCTTCTTCTTAGCATCCTCCTACTCTGGCTGTCCCTCTCAATCTCTTTCTGTCCAGCTATAGACCAGCCACTTCCTAACTAATGAATGAGAGTAATACATTTTCACACTGTACAGAAGGATTATTCCACAGCACCACAACAACTCTTATAAAGAAAAAACTTAATTGTGTTGACTTAGATACTTTCAGACATTCAGTACATATTTATCATGGTGAAACATGTGGCATGTAGACAGATGTGGTGCTGGAGCTGAGAGTTCTACGTGTCCTAGGCAGGCAGCAGGAAATGGTCTGTTTCACCAGGTGTGGCTTCAGCAAATATGAGTCCTCAAAGTCTGCCTCCACAGTGACACACTTCCTCCTACAATACTATACCTGTTCCAACAAGACCCTATCTCCTAATAGTGCCACTCCCTTTGGGATCTATTTTCTTTCAAACCATAATATTCCACTTCCTGGCCCTCAAAGATGTATAGTTATTTCATAAGGCAAAAATGCATTCAGGCCAACTTCAAAAGTCCCCATTGTCAAGCACAGTCTCAAATTTACTTAAGAGTCTAAACTTTAAAATCTTGTCTGAGATTCCTGTGATTAAATGACTTTGATCACCTTTAGAATACAAAAACAAAAAAGCAACAAAGCAACAACTAGATCACATACTTCCAATACATAATGTCACAGGATATACATAACCTTTGCAAAACTTAGGGAAGATAAAATAACAAGGGAATACTGGGCCAAAAGCAAGACTGAAAACCAGCTGGGCAAGCTCCAAACTCTGCAATTCCATATCTGGTATCAAAATGTTCTTCAGATTTCCAATTCTTTTCAATTTTGTTGATTGCAACACACTTCTTTCTCTTTGGCTTCTTACTCCAAAGAGGCCACTTGTTGGTCCCTGGCTGCTCAGCCCTGAAATAATCACAAAGAAAGCATATCATTTAAATCACTGTTTGGCTCATTAGCTCTAACTTATTTGCTAACTCTTACATCTTAATTTAACCCATCTCCATTAATTAGTGCATCACCACGAGGTTGAGGCTTACCAGCAAAGTTTCAGTATGTCTGTCTCTGGTGACGGCTCCATGGCTTCTCCCTGACTCTGCCTCATTTCTTACAGCATTAACTTTAATTTTCCCTGCCTAGCTAAGTTCTGCCCTGCTATAGGTCCAAAGCAGTTTCTTTGTTTGGTAATGGTAATCACAGAATACAGAGGGGACTCAAACACCAGACTGCTTCTATTCCCTGTGTCAGTTTTCCTCAGAAGGTATCCCTCAGCACTGGTGTTTCTAACATCTTTGGCTCTTCAAGATAATTCAGGCTTCAACTTTGTAGCTTTTCACATTATTCCCTGTAGGTTTCAGGGACACTCCTGACACATGCTTGGCCAGAGTAGCTTCTGTTAAGTATGAAGGCAAACTCCATAGCATCTTTCTTCTATCCTTAACTCCAGAACCATGTGACCAAAGTTGTCAAGTTCTACTGCCTGCTGTGACTGGAACATGACCCCCTTCATCAATTACATCTTCACCATCTTTCTGTTTTTGATGGCTACTTTCAGTGCCTAAGCTTGGCTGTTCTGGAATTTGCTCTATAGACCAGGCTGGCCACAAACTCAGTTCTTTTCCACTCTCTGCTGCTGGAGTTCCGGGATTAAAGGTATTTACCACCATACCCAGCGCTAAGCTTTTCTTTAATTCCTTTTCACAAATTAGAAATTTAATTGGGTGAGATCTTACCCTGACGTCTTCACTTACTTTATTCCAGTCTTAATTTGTTTATCTTCTTGAACACAGGTCTTAACTCAATCCAATTCCTGATACTGTTTTTCTCCTCATAATTTTCCTTTTCATTATAAATCTTTATAAGCATGAACACTTGTTAATACACAACAGTCTATAGTAGGCTCTTTTGAGATTTCCTCTGCCAAAGGAATTAATCCAAATTTCTTCACTTTAGTCTCAGGCAGACTTTTTGACAAGGGCAAAAAGCAGCCATTTTTTATTCACCAAAATATCACAAGAAAGATGTCCAGGCAACCTACTAAAATTTTTCTCCTTTGAACCTTCTTGAGTCAGCCTCCTACATTTCAAATAACTCTTAGTACCACTCTTTCCCATATTCCTAATAGTATGTCCTACTAAGCAGCAGTTTTGGCATTCTACTGTTTTCCTCACCTAAACTCCCAAAGTCCACATTACTCCATACAAAAACAGGGTCCCACCCTATCACAATAACACAGTCCCTAGTACTAATTTCAGTCGTCGTTGGTGTTCCTATTACTATGAAGAGTCACCATAACCATGGCAAGTAATATAAAGGAAATACTTTTAACTGAGGTGTTTTACAGTTTGAATGTAATTGGCCCCCATAAGCTCATAGAAAATGATACTATTAGAAGGAGTGGCCTTGTTGAAGTAGGTGTAGCCTTTTTGGAAGAAGTGCGCCACTATGGTGCAGGTATTGAGGTCTCTTTTGCTCAAGTTTTCCCTCAGTGTAATTTTCAGACCATTTTCCGCTGTCTATAAGATGTCGGACTCTCAGCTACTTTGCCAGAATCATGTCTACCTACACACCAACATATTCCCTGACATGAAGATAATGAATTGAATGTCTGAAATGTAAGCAGATGTCTCAATTAGAGTTTCTATTGCTATGAAGAGACACCATGACAAAGGCAACTCTTATAAAAAAATACATTTATTTGGGGTGGGTCACTTATAGTTTCAGAGGTTCAATCCATTATTATCATGCTGGGGGGCATGTCAGTATCCAGGCAGATATGGTACTGGAGAGAAAACTAAGAATGCTACATCTTGCAGAAAACAGGGGGCTATAGACTATTCCACTCAGCAGTATTCTGAGCATGGGGAACCTCAAAGTCCATACCCACAGTGACATACTTCCTCTAACAAGGCCATACCAACTTCAATGAAGCCACAACTCCTAATAGCATCACTTAATATGAGATTATAGGTATCAATCATATTCAAAATACAATAGCAAGTCATCCCAAGTAAATGCTTGTCTTTACAAGAGTTGTCTTTGTCATAGTGTCTCTTAATAGCAATAGTAAGGTACCGGAGACTAGGATATGATTGTAATGGGCCCGACCATGTATTTGTTTGAGGAAATATGGACCTTAGGACTGTGAATTAGAAAGGTAGTTGAATGCTTTAAATGCTGTTTAATGGGTCATGTTAGTAGTATCATGGAAGACAGTGATGTTGAATGTGATTTGATGTGGGGGGATTATCCAAGAGGTTACAGAGGGAAAGAATTTTTGTATGTTGTCTAGAGATTACTCTTGTTATATTTTGGTGAAGAAAATGGCTTCTCTTTGCCCTGTCCAAAACAGTTAAGAGTTTTTAGATTATTTCCCTTGGCAAAGGAAATCTCAAAACAGCCTAGTATAGACTCAATTGTGTTGTTATTAGTGGTAACTCTAATGAAGGTTTATAATGAAAAAGAGCAAGTCTAGCAGGATAAATTACAAAATGTAAAATTTAGGGAGAAAATGAACGTCAAAAAGTTGAATGCAGCCTGGCGGTGGTGGCGCACGCCTTTAATCCCAGCACTTGGGAGGCAGAGGCAGGCGGATCTCTGTGAGTTCGAGGCCAGCCTGGTCTACAAGAGCTAGTTCCAGGACAGGCACCAAAAACTACAGAGAAAGCCTGTCTCAAAAAAAAAGTTGAATGCAATTAAGTTATGTGTTTGAGGAGCTAAAAAGTTTAAGAAATGGAATAAAGTGAATGGTGACCTAGGGCAAGATTTTACCCTGCTCATTTTCCAACTTGTGGAAAGGAACTAAGGAAAACTTAGAACTGGACATGGTGGTTCACAGCTTTAATCCCAGCATTGGGAAGGCAGAAGCTGGTTGATCTATTAGTTTGAGGTCAACTTGTTCTATAGAGCAAGTTCAAGAACAGCAAAACTTTGGCAGTGAAGGTAACAATCACAAAGAGAAAGCTAGTGGAGAATTGATAAATGGGGCCATATTCCAGCCCCAGGAAGAAGTAGAACTTGGCAGCTTCAGTCACATGGTTCTGACTTTATAGTTAAGGATAGAAGAAATGGGTTATGGAATTTGCCTCTACATCTAAGGAAAGTCATTGAGGCAAGACATATGTTGAGGTGTCCCTAAATGGAAGCTTAGAGAGGCCATTGCATGAAACTGAAGTTATAGCCTGGAATGCCCTGGAGAGCCCAAGATGTCAGAAATGTCAGAGTTTTAGGATACTGCTGAGAAGAGCTGCTAACAAGAAGTGGTTGCTAACAGAAGTGTGTTGTAGTCAACAAAGCTAAAAAAAAATTGGAGAGCTGAAGGGCATTTTGACATCAGATGTGGAGATAGTGTTTGGAGTTTATCCAGTTGGTTTTTGGTCTTGTTTTAGTACAGTATTTCCTCAGTATGCTCCCTTCCCTGTATTTTGGAATGGTAATATATATCCTGTGCCATTATATCTTAGAAGTATGTAATCTGTTTTATGATTTTGATTTTTACAGGGGATTACAGTTAAGAGAATGAATAAATCTCAGAAAAGACTTTGAACTTTGGGCTTTAAAACATTGTTAAAAGCTTACGGCAGATAGAGAGCAGAATGTGATGATTTGAATGTGATTGCCTCGCTCCTCCATAAGTTTGTAGCAAATGGCATCATTAAGAGGTGTGACCTTGTTTAAGTAGGTGTAAGTAGCCTTGGAGGAAGTGTACCACTCTTGGGGTGGGCTTTGAGGTCTCTGCCTGAAGCCTTCCTTGGTGTGATTTTCAGGCCATTTATTGTTACCTGCAAGATGTAGGACTTTCAGGTCCATTGTCAGCACCATGTCTACATGCACATTGTCATGTTCCCCATCATGATAATGATGAACTGAGCCTGTGAAATGTAAGTGAGCCACCCCAATGAAATGCTTTCCTTTATAAGAGCTTCTATGGTCATGGTGTTTCTTTATCAATAGAAACCCAAAGTGAGACAAGATGGCTTCAATTTTCAGAGATTTAGTTCATCACTAGTATGGAGCAACATGTGACTTTCAGACAGACATAGTGCTGGAGCTGAGAGTCCTACATTTTGATAGGCAGTCAACAGGAAGTGGTTTACCTCACAGGGTATCATCTGAGTATATATCAGACCTCAAAGTCTGCACAGTGACACATTTCCTTTAACAGGATCACACTCACTCCAACAAGGTTACACCTTCTAATAATGCCACTCACTCTAGGGGCCATTTTCTTTCAAAGCACCACATCTTGGCTTTATTGTCATTCTTTAAGGAGCTTTATTGTTTTCCTCCAATTTTGCTTGTGTTTCCCTCAATTTCTCTAAAAGTTTTTTTCATTTCCTCTTTAAGTACCTATATCATCTTCATGATGTTGGTTTTAAGGTTGTATTCTTGTACTTCAACTGCATTGGAATTCTTAGGTCTCAGTGTTGACTAGTCTCTGGTGGTGTCATATTGCCCTTTTTATTGTTGATTGTGTTCTTACATTGGTGTTTACCCATCATGGTTTGGGATGATCATAGGTCTAAGTACTGATTTCTGAGTTTGTCTTTGATGAGAGTTTTTCCTCTGGGTTTCTGGTTCCTCTTAGGTCTTCTGGTCTTTTGGTCTGGGTTTATGCTAGCCTACTTGTCCTATGGTCTAGTAGGGAATCTCTGTCCAAGTTAGGGGTTGGACTTCTGGAGGCTAACTTGGCTTTTGTTGCATCAGGGTGTCTCAGCCAGGGTTAAGGTTTGGATACAGTGATAAGGATGGGACTGGGGATTGGGGACATTGAGTGACTAGAGGAAGCCCACTGGTAGACATCTTTCTGTGATTCTGGAGGCAGATATTGTCTCTGATTCAGTAGGGAGTCTCTGCCTAAGTTTTCTTATCTTTGTTTTTGGCTTGCTTGGCCTGCATCTGTTCTTCAAATTGTTGTGGCATGCATCAGTTCTTATGTCTGCATTAGGCAGTGTACGTTCACCTGAGCTGGTGACAGACATAGGGCAGCAGGAGGGGGGGATTGGCAGGGCAGGACAGGGTGGGAGAGTAAAATGGATCTTTGAAAAATGAATCTATAATCTAGGGGAGCGAGGCAATTCCAATGGCAGCTGGGTCACTCACCCATTTTCCTGGGCAGCAGAACTCTGCCAGAGTTGAGGGAGGAGGCAGGGAGAGGAATAAGGAAAGGTGAGGATAGTGGGCGGAGGTGATGTGTGAGGTAGTACTGTAATGCGTCTTTGGGAACTAAACCTAAGCATTGGGCAGTTCCACAGTAAGGAGGGCCACTCACCTATTGTTCTGATTGATGTGGCCTACACCTGAGCAGTGGAAATATGCCAGGGCTGGGACAGAATCCTAGCAGCCAGGTGAGCAGAGGGGCAAAATAAGGGTGGGGCGCAGTGTAATGGGTCTTTGGGGCAGAATCTGAGATCTAGGGACTCGGGGGAGTTCTTCAGGCATGCAGTGTACTCATCTCTTCTCCTGACTATTCGTTAGAGAGGAATTTTGAAGGCGTAAGTCAAAAAACAATCCCACACCAGTTCAGAATTATGGATAATAAAAGGGTAATTTATTTAAGGGCAAAACTTACAGATCACTGTCCTAGACAACAGTCCTCTGAGCCAACAGGCATAAAGTGTAACAGCCTGAACCGGGAGCGGGAAGCAAGAGAGCAAGTGCATGGTTACCGCTGTTTTTTATAGTATAAGAAACCATGCCCAAGTGGGCTGGTATCTTAAAGGCTACTGACTGAAGGAGGAAAATATGCTTCTACAGTACCTCCACTTTTTGTTTAAATAAGAGAGTTCCAAACCCAATACAAAACTATATACACTAGGATTAGCTTAATGTCCATCAATTATTGCTACTGTCACATTTTATTAATGAAGCTTTGTGACTGCTTTGACTGAGAGGCACTGAAAATAACTGACTGTTGAGTGATCAGCAACAAGTGGTATGTCTTTGCCACCTTTCGTCAGGGACTATCACAGAAGAGAGACTGGAAAGGAGCATTGAAAATGCTATTCTGTAGCATAACTTGGTCAATGTTCATTTGAACTTGCAGTATGCATCTATTTTTGCCTACAGTATACTTTCCAGCCAGGAGCAAAGATGGCCTTAGCAGGGTCTGGACAAGAGTAAAGAGGATCTTAGGAAGTCTCATCCTTCCCAGAAGATCTGTAAGATCTATTGGTAATTAACTTCTAAGCTCTATCTATATTGATATTGTTATTGTCTACACATATCTATCTATCTATCTATCTATCTATCTATCTATCTATCTATCTATCTATCTTTCTATCTATCTATTTATCTACCTATATATCTAAATATCTATCTATCTATCTATCTATCTATCTATCTATCTTTCTATCTATCTATTTATCTACCTATATATCTAAATATCTATCTATCTATTTATCTCTCTCTCTCTCTATATATATATATATACATATATATATATATATGAAGAGAGAAAGAGAAAAAGAGAAGAAAGAGGAGCTTCAATGAACAGACATTCACAAAATACCCACAGTGTGTCCTAATTAAACTCATTAGTTTATCAAACTGACCTTTGGAAGAGTCAAATATTTGTTTCTATTATTGGTGTACTATCTGGATTGAGTGAATCTTTAAATCTTTGAATATTTTCAGGAAAAGTTCACTCAACAAGACCTTGTACTACCGTTTCTCAAACAAAACAGAAATACAAAGAAACAGAGATCAGTACTTTGAACTGCCAGAAAATAGCATAGACAAGACATTGATAGCAGCTAATGACATTTTATACAATTTTTTTTTCTGAGACAGTAGGAGGGTCTTTACCAAGAAATCAATATTTGGAAACTATATAGATCTTTGTATCTGAATGACGGCTCCCAGCAAATACATAAAACAATTGGCCTGACAAATATAATCATAATAAGAAAGGAGGGAGTTATTACATTTTTTACTGGCAATTCTACACAATAAAATTCAGCAGTAAGACAGATCAGTAGATTGAATAAGTGTTCCCTCAAGTTTTAACACACTGTCCAAATAATACACAAATGATCTGTCCCAAGTAAAGTATTTGAAGAATAATTACTAATGTTAGATTTCTTCCTTTACAGTAATTTCTACAAATCAGAAATCAGTCTCCTTGGATATACATGATGGAGTCAGCAATATTTTGTGTCTTTACAGTTTTTACTCCTGACAAATAAGATAATTGATTTTAAAAAGTATCAAATTGTATCATCTTTTAATAAATGTATTGATGATATTGCTTAAAACCACAATGAATACTGAAATAAAAAATGTAGTAGTCCTAGAAAATTATCAAAAATGCTAGCCTGTTATGAGTATTGAGAAAAAAAGGTTTACTTGGATAGTTACATTATAGCATTACCTTTAATGTTATCTATAACAAATATTCAATATAGAAAAATTGGATGACATTTAGGAGAGACATACAGGGTAGTAGATACAGCATGTAAACTTACTCAATAACTTTGATTGACTCACTAAATGATGAAATTGGTCATAAAAGAGAAAATTATCTTATATGTGTTTTGAAGTTGTGATTAATATTCAGACTCATTCCTTTTACTCGTTAAATCTTAATCTGATCTATCTAGTATCTGAACTCTTAAATTTTTGAAAGCATTTATATATCTAGAATCATTTATGTTTACAAAGCATTTATTGAAAAGCTAGTATTTATCTAGTTTTGTACTAGGAACCATATACTTGGAGACTAATAGAGTGTGACTTCCTTCTTCGATCTTCCTGATGCAATGTTGGGAAACTGACATATAAACAGTTACACCAGGCCTTGAGAACCCACTGAATCATGAAGTATTGCATTGTAGGCTCTGCATGATGAACGTCCCTCTGATAAGAATATCATAGAGCACTTGGTCTGTTTTTGAATTACAAGACAAGATGCATTCTTTACAGGCATATAAAAATGAAAATTTTATGAATTATAAATTCCAATTCTTTATTATTGCATGTCAGCTTATTGAATATCTATTCAAAGAGTGTATTTCCAGAAAGAGAACAAGAACCTTTTTTTTATCATTTATTTAAAATAGGACAAGTACCCGTCCCATAACAAGGGGAATACATGGTGTAATTTTATATGAATATAAAGTAAGAAATTGATCAAAACATGTAATATTTTTCATACTTGTCATATGTAGTACTGAGTTATACTGTAGATTTAAAGTTTGTAATCAAATAACTATATCTTATGAATGATGCATGAATTGATAGTGACTCTTTTTATTTGAAAATGAAGGCACTAATGTCCTCTCCAGGTGGTCTACACACCTGAGATGAGATAATACATTTGAAAGTTCAGAAATTACCAAAAGTTAAATTGCTCTTGAATCCAGAGGAGTTCTGTTTGTGCCAGGCATGACACACCTTCAGCAAACTACTTAATCCAGAAGTTCTGCCAGAGGAAGAGATTGCTGAGTGCACACAGAGGTCACTGTTAGTAATTACCAACTCATGAGCCCAAGATAAAATCACCAGATCATACAAATCCTTGTCATAATAAAGAAGTCTCAGCTGTATTGTCAGTCAGTAAGTATCTTAGTTTAATAGCAAATGTTTTAAATGGTGATATTGACCGGCAGGTGCAATGAAAAAGAACCTGTTGGTGTTTGCTAAGTGACTGTTTATACTATTTAGTTGTACGCTGCCTCAAATACCCCAACAGAAATGTCTTTAGTTTCAAAAAAGTTTTTTTTTTTTAGTGAGTTGATCGAAAATCACAAGCAAGCCTTTCCCTGCTGCTTGCTATTAATCTGTGAGTTTAAAAATACACCAAATGTGAGAAATAGAACAGAATTAAATTTGATTTTTTTCTTGAAAATCTCATCTCCAGAAGCCTGTGCTTCCAGGAATGGCCACACACTGTCAGCTCATCTGGGTTGCCTTGCTGCCACTTTGTTCCCAGAAGAGCGTCTGTGGATGTGGGAGAGGAGGCAGTACTTCTGGGAACAGTGCCCAGAGCATGCAAGCTTCTTTATGTCATTTGAGAAAGTCAGATTGGGGACAATCAAATCTTCATTTGCTGCTGTCTTTTTGTACAGTTTTCAATTCTGGGACTAACAGCTGCAATATCTATAGATTCTTACTTATGCAATTGTCTTAAAGGTTTCTTCCTGAAATATAAGTATAGGTTTTTCTGTACTTTCTCCTCTTTAGACTCTGCCACCTCTTAATCTCATCCCTGTAGCATCAATAATAAAAACCCAGAGACAGATATTGGTGTTTAACCTTAAGATCAGAAAAGTAAAATAATAGAGCCAGTAGAGAGCTCTTACCCCAATGACATCTTCAGACTAAAAGAGAGCAAGTTCTTGTCCCATAAGACCTTGTTTTCCTCTCTAGTCTGGGATTAGAGGTGTGGAATACCATCTCCTGGCCTCTAGGGTTAACTAGTATGGCTGCTATGATTAAAGGTGTGGGCCTGCCTGTAAGACTGACTAGGAAGGCTACATTGCACTGACCTTAAGGTAAGCTTTATTTTTTAAAATGCATGTGAAATATCACTACACATCCTATTCTTCATTCTCAAGAGAGTAGCACAGGCATGAGCAACGAGTAAGAACATGGTCAAATTAGGTGATTCTGATGAAATAAATGAAATGAATATATTGACATTAAACTAGAACACCTAAAATGATCAAAAATATTGTCTAGGCAGTCTGTCCATTTCATAAACGTTTAAGTCTGACTGATATACCATGCTTATTTCATTACTGAATGTTCATTGGAATTCACATATGAAAAACATAGCTACATGTCTAGCATGTGATATAGTGAGTTGTACTGCTTTAAGTGCAGGAAAAGTAAATATTGTCATGGTCCTCTGCTGGTGGAACCTTAAAAACTGAATGCTTGACCATTTTACTTTGTAAGAGTAGATGATAGAGGAAAGGAAAATTTGAAGAGTGAGTTTTCATATCCTGAACTGACATGTATCTTATCTCACTGGATTTTTAGAACCAGATACACATATACTCTGTTCTTAAGAGGCTGCTATAATAAAACACAATAAATTTGATTTCTGATTAGCATTAAGCATTTTTCTCCCATGGTTCTGGAGGCTTCAAATTTCAAAATGACAATGGGAAATTCATAATGAGAGCCATCTTCAGTCCTATAGAGGACATTATTTTGTCATTTCAGTGCACTGCATGTAACAAAAGAGGTACATGGGCACCCTTTCAGCCCACCCTTGGATGACACCAATTCCATTTACAAAGGCTCAAGCACCATGATAAAATCCTCAACTAAAGCTCTCATTTCCTAACTACCATCATGATGTGGGATTCCCCTTTGAATGCTGTGAATATGTTTTATTATCAATGGTTAATAAAGAAGCTGCTTCAGCCAATGGCAGGGCAGAATAAAGGAAGGTTGAAAATCTGAAATCTATCTATCTATCTATCTATCTATCTATCTATCTATCTATCTATCAATCTATCTATCTATCTATCTATATATATATATATAGAGAGAGAGAGAAGACAGAGTCAGGAAGATGCCATGTAGCTGTCGAAGGAGACAGATGCTGGAAACTTACTGGTAGGCCACAACCTCATGACGATACACAGATTAATAGAGAGAGGTTAATTTAAAATGTAAGAGTTAGTTAATAAGAAACCTGAGCTAATAGGTCAAGCAGTGTTGTAATTAATATAGTTTCTGTGTGATTATTTGGGTCTAGGCAGCCAAGAAATGAATGAGCAGTCTCGGCTTACCCTATTATATTGGGGATTAAGTCTTAATATGCAAAATGGGGCAGGCATAAATATTCAGAGCAAGGTCGTGAGGGTATTTGTTCATATGCAACAAATATATATGTAAAATATAAATATATAAGTGTGAACATGTATTTTTAAAATCCTCAGGGCATTTATTTCATCTCTTTTGAATTTTCTTTGGACCATTGGTTTAGAAAATGGAATATTAGTCCATGAAAGTTAAATTCATTTAAATATATCAGTAATGCTCAGAAATATAATAGTGAGATATTCAGAATGATATCAGGCACAGAGCTTGCATACATACCGAATTGGGGAGAGCACTACTGCTATTAATATTATAGCACATGATTATTAAAATGTCTGCTATGCTTTATAGTAGATATATTAATTAATAATCTTTATTATTTGTTAGTGTTTTAAAAGTATTTGCAAATCAAATGTTGAAAGTATTATGAAAAAATAAAATTAACAGTCACTAAATTATAAACAATGAACGTATTTGAAATTTTTGCTTTAGAGGTATTCTCAGATTCTGATCACACACATACACACACGCACACACACACACACACACACACACACAAATGTTAGTATTGTGGTAAGCACTGCAGTAAAATTTCCAGAGAATAAAAAGAATGGAAAAATGTGGGAGCCTTTCAAAAAATTTTTAGCCATCTAATAAAATGATACTTTCAAAGATTATGGTTTAATTAAATATTAATTAGTGGGAATAATTATAAATAAGCTTATCAAAGTTGTTGTTAAAGCTATTAAACAATAAACATGGACAGTGCCAGCAGCAAGGTGGTAAGATAATTTTGCTACATATAACGGTTCATTGTATAATTACAGAATTAATAAAGAACATAAACTGTACAATATCAAGTATAATACAATTTTTTCTATTAATTGTGAGTTAGTGCTCTCATGTTGGGGTCTTACGTTTGTGTGTGTGTTACATGGAAACTGAGCACTGAGCCTATAGAGACCTTTTGTTCTGCCAGTGTTTGCTTAGTAGTAAGTTTGAGAAAAGATTTAAAATCTTACTAATAAGTTCATGACATCCGCAGAAAATGATTTATTGGTATAACAACAAAGGACACTGAAGTTGCAGTTGGTGCAAAATAAGCGCTTGTTCCACACAAAAGCTATCACAGGAAGTAATGCCCCATGTCTTCCACCCACTATCTTCCAGCTCATATCACACCAAACATACAGAAAGACTCAATAGGCATACACACACACACACACACACACAGAAAGAGAGAGAGAGAGAGAGAGAGAGAGAGAGAGAGAGAGAGAGCGCGAGCATAGGACGTAGCGATTTTAGCAAAGAGAGGCTACTGAACCCTGAAAATGTATCCTGATATTTGTGTAGAAATGGGAAATTACAACAAATATTATTTTAAACTGAAACCTATTTTATTTTCTATCAATGGATTCCATTATTGTATTTTAAGCAAAATTCAACTTTACTTTCACAATTAAAACCTTTAAGATATGAAGTTCCATGAATCATTAGAGACTGCCTTTACATTTCAAAGAATTTAACAAAGATATCGGAAGAATGAACATCGTAATGTATCCTAATCATATATACTGTGTCAGTTCTTACATGTGAGACAGAGTGTCTTATGATAAAAGGGAAATATTAGCTCTCAATTTTCTATTACAATGTGTGAAATTATTTCATGTCTCAGAAAGTCTTAGTTATTAATTACTCTCCTTATATAAAAAAGTTGGAAGCATTTTGGATACTAACAAAATATCATTAATGGTAGAAAACTTAAAGATTTGTACGAATTTATTTCCTAAACTGAACATCAATTTTATATTGAAAAATAACATATTGTTTTCTGTAATTGCAGATGCAATTACATATTCAGAGTAACACAATTTAGAGATCATGTTGGATGGCTTCTTGAAAAAAATTTGCTATGAAAATAAAATTTGCAACTGAAATTTATTTACTATTTTAATAATGAATTTTCCATACTAATTCTTATTATTATAAACCTAGTAAGACATTTTTCCAATTTCCAAACAGAGATACTCCTCAATATTCATAGAATTTTGTTTAGAGTATTATCCACAATATCAAAATATGTGTATTTACATACCTTTTACATAATCCATGTGTTATTTGCATTTAATATCCTCACACCCCACTCACTTATATACAACAGAGACTTATAATGCAACAAAATACTAAATAAATCATTGTTATACTGTATTGTTTAAGAAATTATTACAGCCAGGTGGTGGTGGCACTTACTTTTAATACCAGTACTTGGAAGGCAGAACCAGGCAGATCTCTGTCTCTGTGAGTTCAAGGTCATCCTGGTCTACAGAGCTAGTTCCAGGACAGCAAGGGCTCTTTCACAGAGAATCCTATCTTGGATTTAAAGACAGAGAGAGAGAGAGAGAGAGAGAGAGAGAGAGAGAGAGAGAGAGAGAGAGAGAGAGAGAGATACAAAGAAAGTCTTTCTATATTGCTTTAATAAGACTCAACTTGCTATATTTCAAATATTTCATTAAGTGAATCAAATCATCAAGTACAGACTCCATGGAAAATCAATATTGAGGCTCTCATGGTTTTTTTTTAGAAGAAATCTGTCAAATGACCATAGAGGAGACATTACTTCTACAAATTTCCTAAATCAGTACATTTTGTATTCTGAACACTTAATTTTATGTGTTACGGTAGATGTAGATCACACCTGTTATCAAGGATACTTCATTTTTTAGCAGTAGGAGACTATTGCAGAAGGCCATGGTTAGTGAAAATATCAACGACTGGCCATGGCATGCCCAGGCCCAACCAAAGGATCTATCCCTGGGCTCCTGTACCCAAAGCTCAGGGAATATAATGGAACACAGGGAAGAAATATCGTTAAAGTCAGAATACCAGGAGATCTGCTTGAGATTGTACCTTTCGATGACAGGGGCAGTACACCTATGAGATCTTAACAGCCTAAACAAGACATGAACAATTATAACACCAGTTGATTTCGCAAAAGATGAAGGAAATCTCATGGAACTTTATCACTGAAGAATTATAAACAAGTGACATCAGTTAAAAGGAGGAGAATTAGTCTTTTCCAGGGAGTGAACCCTTGAATTGGAAATCGGAGCTCAAATGCAGTGGTCAACCCTAGAAATATTTCTATTCAGACCATACTGAAATAACTCTGTGCATTGTATTTATATGTTATTTTATTTATAGCAAATGTTATGGCAATGATTGGAGGAAGGCATAAATTTTGGTGGGAGATGGGAGAGAGGCATGGGAAGAGTTTATAATCAAGGCTCAATACTACTGTTAGCTTTATATGTCTGGTCTATTTTCTGTTAAATATATGCAATGATTTGCTTAGACCAAATTTTACTATATCTGTATTCCATTTAGGAGAAAAAGTTGCCCACTCCTTGAAAAGGGAAGAGGAGCCTAATTAAAAGTTGTAAGAAATTATATTAGAAATTTAAAAATAATTTCAGTGGTTGAAAATAGTACCCAAATGGTTTAAAATGAAGATAAGTGACTATTGTCACATCTGTTTGCTGAGCAGATTTCATTAGTCAGCCTTCAGATCCCACATGCCCTCAAGGGACAATACAGACTCTTGCAATAAGAGTGACACTTGAGAATATGGACACTTGGTATATCAATAGAAATATCCAAGTTAAATAAATTTGCTTACTTCTCTCAAAAAAAGTCCTACCCAAAGAAACAATTAGAAAAACAACAACAAAAATGAACATGGAGAACAGCATGAGATTGTAGAGAAGTCTCGGAGGCTCAGAACAGTTGGTTGTCTTCTAGAGGACCAAGATGTAATTCCCACAATCCACATTAGCTCATAACAAGCTTTCACTCCAGTTCCAAGGGGTCTGGCATCTGCTTCTGGCTTCTGCGTGCACTAAACACACATGGTGTACAGAGATACATACAGACAAAACACTTATACATATAAAATGAAAAAAAAAAGAGAAAAGAAATAAAAAAATTATGGTGACTGCTTGAAAGAATGATGAAAGAAATATCTGTCAACATGCTAATCATTTTCTCCTTTAAAAGTATTCAGAAATTTCTGGGTATTAATTATAAGAACTAAAGACTATGGACACTCAAGTTTTTTTTCAGTTAGATTTGCTTGTATGTATAAGATTCATAATAGAAATGCACAATGTTTGGAAATACTAAAAATAGGGGAGGGATCTTATGAATCTTGTAACTAAAATTGTTAATTCTTGAACAATAAGATCACACCATAAAAAGTTTAAGTAGAAAATTTTAAGTTGAAATTCCTCAAGTTTCCAAACTGGTATTAGATTAAAGTATCTTAAAAATTATATTTTTGCTATATTTCTGAAAATTTCATAGTCATGTTAGCAACTTGGACTTTTTAAAAATATAATGATAGAAAAGAACACTGCTGATAGCAACTCGTGCTGAACATTGTCAGCAGGAGCAGTCAACAAGCTCCTAAGTAAGTTGAAAAAAACATACAACCATGTGTACTTTAAAAAAAAATTAAGGATTCTGTGACGTACCATACATGATCATGTACTTTACATATGATAAGCAATAGTGTTTGATTGAAGTGATGCAGAGATAAGGAAGGGGGTGCAGTAAATGATCAGCATGTCCCACACATTGCCTGTCTACCAGGCCACATTTATAAAGAGAAAACTACTCTTAATGAGTTTTTTTTCCAGAAATGAACTGCATATGAGAAAAATAAGGCAGAGATATTTTAGCCAAGGTATACTGTTTGCCTATCAGCATCCTCATCTATTGAATGCTATAAACACGTATTCATGTCAATGCTGTTATTTTCATTATCTCATTATTTTCATATTTTAAGTTGTCCTTAAAATATTTTAAGGTGAGGTTTACCTCACCTGGAAAATTTTCTTGATAGTTTTCCTACCTTTCCTTCATATTTTTTATTCATTACCATTCTGGTAGCTTTTGGTTATCTTTCCCACTTTTAACCTGAAGATCTTGCATATATGAATTATTATTGACATTTATTTCCAACATAGTTGACTTAATGAGTTCTTTTATTTGTGGATCAATCCACTAACCACTAATAACAAATATATATTGCTATTTTTAAATAGATTCAATAGAAACAGATACTTTGAACCCTGTCTTGAAATTAAAAAAAATTTGAGAAAAACTTCCACCAAAAAATTATTATTGGTATTGAGGACATCTGTAATTGTTTCTGACTTTTCAAAGGTAGGATTGCCATATGGGTCACCTATATTAGTCAGGATTCTCCAGAAAAACAGAACAAATAGGAAATATGTACATCCATATAATAAATACATCTGTTTGAAAAACATCATATGTTGTGGTTGTTGTTAGCATATCTAGCATCCTTAAAATACTGTAAAGAGATGATGTCATCTTTGGTGTGAAATCAATGAAATGGTCCTCAAGACTGAGGACGGGGTGGAATTCAGATTTGAAAAATTGGTTTCGTTTTGGTTTTATTTTGTTTTACAATCTAACTTTCCAGACCTGACTTGCCTGGAGCACGGTGTACAGATCAGGATGGCCTCCAGCTCACAAACATCCTCAGACACTGCCTCCAGTGTGAAGGGATTAAGAGTATCTACCACTTCACCACACTGAATATAGCTAATGTGTTTCTTTGTCATAATCTTAAAATGTTTTCTTTAAAGAAAAAAAAAAGATTGCTAATCACTGTTGGGTTTTTGTTCTTTTGTGGGGCATGACACCCAGATCCCAAATAAATGCACACAACATCTTATTCATTCTTATAAATACCCAATAAGCTTTTTTCAAATTAACTTTTGACTAACTTTTGTTTAATTTTTGCTTCTGGGCTTTTTCTTTTCTCTAGTTCTGCATATCTTTTCGTTTCTTGTTCCTCTGTAGCTTGCTATGTGGCTGTATGGCTGGCCCCTGATCTCCTTTCCTTGCTTCTCCCCATCTCTCTTCTCAGATTTCTCCTTTTTATTCACTCTGCCTGTCAGTCCCACCTATCATTTTTCCTGCCTTGCTGTTGTCCATTCATCTCTTTATAAGACCAATAAGGCATTTTATGTAGGGAAAGTTATATAGCTTCTAAACAAATGAAACATAAAAGAATGCATCACCAGTAAACAAATGTTACACACGGCACAAACAAATGTAGCACGTCTTAAAATGATTTTCTCCAACAAGTCATCTCTTGAAAACCTCAGTTTCTGTTCTTAAGAGTGCCAATTTATTGGTTGAGGCTGCATTGTATAATCAAGAACAATCGACCACTACTGATATCTTTTGTGCACATAGCACACTATAAGCTATAGCCGCATGGAAAGAAATGTATCTATTCTCCGTCAACAATCAGGTTTAGACTGTACTTTGAAGTCAACACTAGCCTCGGAGCTTAAGTATTTGCTGAAAGATTCTGATGTTTGATGTTGATACTAGATGTTTTCCCTGTCAAGAATAACCAGCACGTGATAGCTAAAACTGATGTTTGAAATGAAAAAGAGGGAAACACTACAATCTTTAGAGAAATCTGACAGTTTTCCTTTTCATCTGGAATGGCTCTGTGAAATTGCAATGCTGCCGAGGTATTCTGGGCTTTTGGAAAAGTAGCTACTTCTGTCAAATTATTCCCCGAAGCCAAAGGTCTGATTCAATATCAAGTACAGTTTGGTGGCAGGAAGCACAGCACTTAGCCATGATTTTCCAATGATCAAATCCTAGATTTGACACATAGAAGACATTGGTAGGAGTATCTTTTCCAAGCTTTTAGAAATAGATGACTGGGCTGGAGGGATGGCTTAGCCGTTAAAGGCCAGGCTCACAACCAAAAATAGAAATATGTGACTTAGCAAAAACTCATTCATTAAGGGCAGAAAATTTCAGCTAAAGGAGCTCTATCACTGTTTCACACAATTATTTTGTAATAAAAAATCAGTAAATCTGCCATAATACCTGAAATCTGAATTAGACCAAAACACAGATATTTATGAATGCATCTATGAAGTAGT
Organism: Myodes glareolus; assembly: GCF_982192425.1. Taxonomy (NCBI): domain Eukaryota; kingdom Metazoa; phylum Chordata; class Mammalia; order Rodentia; family Cricetidae; genus Myodes; species Myodes glareolus. The sequence continues at coordinate 48,481,010 of NC_142033.1, read as the reverse complement.
ATTCCTAGAAAATATGCTACGTGTTGATATGAATTCATTCATGATTAATATAAAATTAAAAGAGAGGTTAATAAAAAATCACAAGATAAAAAGGTAAGTAAAAAGGTGCTTATACAATTCAGGTCTCTTAACTGACATGATGTTAATTTTTATTAACTCATTTTGAGCCAATTTTTTACTAATAGGATAATTAATAGTAGAAAGTTAATATAAGAACACCAGGCAACAGCAGTATCGTCTAGTCCTTCAGAAATGATGACTCAAAAGTCAATTGCTCTCTAACACTCTCTGTACCATCTACATGTTGGCAAATTGAACACACGAAATATCTGTTTTTAGAAGAAATTTATGGGGACAAATTCTTTTTTAGTGCTTTCCAATGTTCGTTTTCATTGTGGAACAAAAATAATTCACAGAGTCTATAAAAATGGTTGACAGATATATTTTGCACAATATACATTTAAGTGATGCTTGTGCACACGCTCAAATCAATTTTTACAAGGCCGAGTATTATTAACTTTCAGCCAATAGCCAAGATTCCTGGCATTCTGACACATCCTAGCTCTAGCAGAATGACGAAAAAGAGCTCAGAGGTAAACTCATTGGAAGAGCTAGCCTGAAGATCTCTCTGATGACTTCTTCTTTGCTGTAGAGATTTGAATATGGATTTTAGGTCAGATTTTAGGTCCTACATAAAAAAAAAGTCTTATTGCAAGGCTACTTATGCCTTAGAATTTTATTTTCTTTCCACTGTTGGAAGCGTTTATGGTGTCTTCAGTCATTTCTCATTATTTATTTACTATGATGATAATGATAATGATGACAATTTTTGTCTTCTGCAAATGAAGATGAACAAGGAAGCGGTAAGATTTTCCAGTTTAGAAAGAATTTCCTTTCTGGGAGGCAGGGTAGTAAAGACTCCATGTGAATGCATCTTTTGAATTTCTTTTATGTACATTTCGAGCCTTGCTGTAGAAATGAATAACACATATATAGTGCTCAGACTGTCCTTTTTTGTTTGTTTGTTTCCAAAAACCAATTTGAATTACACATGTTGAGCTTGCTAGCCTTGGCCGTCTGCCTCAGGGAACTATTGTTGGAAGACAATTTAAAACATTGACTCTAAACAGTCATGATCTCTTGGATAGGAGATATTTTGCACATCAAAATGTGATCTTCTTGAAGATTAAAGTAAAATAGCAATAATTCTAAGATCAAGCTTTCTTAATATAATGCTAGTATTTGACTGAAGAAAAGCAATTTGTAGTGTCTGATCTATACTGAGGAAATAGATTGTTTCCTTTTTTCATTTTTATTGTGTACTTGTTAATCTATTTCCAAAGGTATTATGCTAATTATAACACTACTCTTCACATTCAGAATCCAAATTGCACATTTTCAAGTTTCCTTTTTTTTTTTCAAATTGTAATCTGTTAATTACTTGTTTAATGGAGTGTGTAATTACCTACTTTAAGTTAGGAAACTGTTTCCATTTCAAAGAGAGAAACCTATTTTAGAAATGAAAGAATATAAATGTAATCCTTTCTGATACAGAATATAATTCTTTACTTCCCTTAATGGTTCTAAATGAGAAAATGAGATTGAAAAACAACTCTCCCCCCTCTTTTATGTCTTTGTGCATACCACATAAAACATGGGTGAAATTTCTAACAAAGATAACAGGTTTCATTTAGCAACACATTTTCAGTGTAATTTTATACTCCATTCTTGCCATTCAAATAAGTAATCTTCAGAGGAGCGGTAGAACACAGGTATTAATTAGGTATATTATAAATATATTTTTTTCTTTCAAATACTTGCCTGGATCATAAAACAGTCATAAAGAAGATTATGTGAGGAAAAAAGACCCCAAAGGCATGGGACAGGGTATGAAATGCAATGAAGAATAAATAATTAATTGAGGTTTATGTTTAGATATGGTTTGTTTGTTTTAAAGTCATGATATAATTATGTTAAGCTAACAAGAAAAAGGTTAAGTTATAAGCAGAATGTCCTTGTGCCACAACAAAGTCTTTTAGATAGAAAGTCAAATTTGCGTTTGCCCCTCAAGCAAGGACCAATAAAAGTCAATTCCTTCAAATTATTACATAACAATATTTAGAATTATTAACTTTTCAGCACGTAAAGAAGGTATATTAATAGTATTTGAGGACGGCTATTTTTTGGATGGTATATGGAAGTAAGTTTGGAAATCAGCGAGAGAAGCCCTGATTGTGAAATTCTAAATGTTAGAAGAGAAGAAATGATATTGTTGGCTTCTTTCTGTTGTTGATAATATTGATGAGCTGAGAATAAATCATTGATAACCTATCAACGTGGAGGGATACAATCAAAAAGGAGAAAACTTCAAAATTAGGGAAACGGAATTTTGTTACTTTTTATAACATGATTGGAGCTGACAAATATTACCACAGATTGTTTTCAGATCTCTGGTTACAAGTGAACAGTTTAAAGGAATCTGAAAGCGTATTTACTTCAGAAAAAATGGCTGAGTCTCAGTATGAATATTGAGATTTGTGGCATTATCTTTATTGCTGCATCTTCCCCTCAAGTTTTATGGTAGCCTCAGTAGATTGTCAGCATTGTGAAAGTCAGCCTGTTGGAAGCCACAGAGGAAATAAGTATGTCATCATTTTTAAAAGATAATATTGTGTTTGTTGATTCCCTGTAAAACTCTGCATTAGTTAAACACATTAAATAGAGCCTCAAGGGCATCAAAATGTGTTGGTGTCATAAAACGAAAGAAAATTGAGCACTTCTTCTTGGATTAAATTGACCAAGAGTGAGGTAATGTTTGAATTCTTCACTTACCTCTCTGTATCTTCGATCTGTATGTAACTTATTATTTCTCATTAGTCTATAGTTGGGTCTGTTGTGTGTACTTGATCTCTCCTTATTGCCTATGTTTACCCATATGCCTGCCTGGTGTATAACTGTTCTTAATAAATGACTTTCTTTTGTATTTATTGATAACAGAAAACATCACATAAGGATGGAATAGGGGATACTTTACATACATCTTTAACAAATTCATTGGTTTAAGTTATTTACTCCAGCAAACCTCAGCTCTCTCAGTGGTACACAACCCCATTACCAAACAATATGTGTATGTTGTTTTGAACACTTATAGTGGATAGAAAGCGACTTTTGACCTGCTTGCCGTTTCCAAGAAATAATTGCCACAATTCACATATATACACACGTATTCATTGTTTTCTGAGTCTGGCGTATAAAATGATATAGAATTTAAGATTAAAATTATGCATTAGCTGTGGTTGTAAAAGCTGATAGCTGATTAAATGTGAAATAGTGACCAGATAAGATTGTTTGTTTCAATATTCCATTTAAGGCAGTTTAAATAAAAAGATTGAATGCACAGCAGAATCCCAGGCTGTGTTAAGTGACCTCAAGGGGGTCACAGGGTTATGAAGTCCAACAAAAGTTTTAATCACTTAGAATATAAGAGATAGTTTCATAAAAATGTATCTTTATAACTCTTTTGAAAGCTTTCCTGATTTTAACTGAGTTTTTATTTATCTTACATGGAAGGCCCTTTTTTCTTTCTTTTTTCTTATTTATTTATTTATTTATTTATTTTTCCGTTAGACTTGTTTATTCAAGTATCCGAAAACACTCTTTCCACTTCCTCCCCTCCTCCCAATACCCTCCCGCTCCCCCCACTCCCCCCACTCCCTGTCCTCCTCCCTCACCATTCCCAAGAGCAGTCAGGGTTTCCTGCCCTGTAGGAAATCCAAGTTCCTTCCCCCTCCCTCCAGGTCCAGGAAGGTGAACATCCAAACAGGCCAGGATCCCAAAAAGCCAGTCCATGCAGACGAAACAAGACCCAGTGCCATTGTCAGTGGCTATGGAAGGCCCTTTTGCTGGAGATGTATGCTGCAATATTAAGATAGCTGTTGATCTTCAAGAGTTACCACAGGCAATGAACATCTGTTGGTATCAATAAGGAATTAACCAAAAACTGGAAAAGCAAAATTTGGGGAATGATTTTTTTAAAAAAAGCAAACACTGTTATAGTCCTAGGAATATAACAATATGCAAATTCACTGGGTTCTTCATATAGTTAAAATTACTGAGAAGTTCCCCAACCTCTGACTAATGTTGAGTATCTGGGGAGTCAGGAAGTTAGGCTATAGCAGAGTTGCCAACTACAAACTCTGTTGTTGAAGGCATCTAACAATATTCATAGAGAATCTTTGAGGGCTGGGTATATGACTCAACTGCTAATGTGCCTAGTAAATACGCATGAAGGCCTGAAAGTAGGTCCACAGCAGCCAAATAGAAAATCTGAACACAACCAAATGCATCTGTAATCTTGGTACTCTAGCATGGTGAAGCCGAGAAAATGCCTGGAGATTTCTCGACAGGAAGTCGAATCTATCAGTGAACACCTGGTTCAATGAGAAACCTATCTCAAAAAGTCAGGTAGAGGATTATAAAAGATGACAGCAAATATTACCTCCTGGCTTTAACATGAAAATATATGTGCATTTATATATCCTTTGCACAAACATGCACACGTATATTAATATACATTCTTTCTATTCTCTTTTTTCTTCCTCCCTTCCTTCCTCCCTCCCTCCCTCCTGTTACCTCTCTGTCTCTTTCCGTATCTCTCTTCCTTCCTTTCTGTCTTTGTTTCTCTGTCTGTCTCTGTCTCTCTGATTCTCGCTCTAACACACACACAAGGAAATCATTCAGTAAAGACTTTGAAGACTTCATAAAGAAATATGTATCTAAGAGTAGTAGCTTGATAAGTAAAAGGTAGTTATAACTATGATAACTAAGCAAGGACTTTCTGAGTCACATATGGAATTATAGACTGTAAGGAATTAGATGAGCAATGACAAGAAAAATAAGAATAAAAATTAATCACTAATAGCGAGAATAAGGAATTACGGAGAAAAGATGGGAACCACCTTCAAAGACCTCATTTCATGATGTTCAAATTCTAAGATATTATCAGAGGGAAAAAGGAAGTAAGGAAGCATGTCTCACCTCAGGGTAAAATATTATCAATTGAAAACTTTTGGAAGCCAGGCGGTGATAACACATGCCTTTAATCCCACAACACAGGAGGCAGAGGTAGGTGGGTCTCTGTGAGTTTGATGCCAACCTGGTCTACAAGAGCTAGTTAGTTCCAGCACAGGCTCCAAAGCTGCAGAGAAACCCTCTCTCAAAAAAAAACACACTATTCATACAATTTTAAAAAGCAGAGATTGCAAATTCTAGACTTATTAAATAACATAGAAATTTAAAAAGACTCAATGAAAATTTTCACTAATCAGCCATATCATCATCAGAAATATTATGAAGTATTTTTAGATGTTTATAATTCAAAGCACAAAATACCTGAACTTATAAAATACAAAGGAAGAGGCATTGTGGTTTCTAAATCTTTTCCTTTTAAAGAGAATAACTCATGGGAATAGAGAGATGACTCAACCCATAAAAACACCATTTGCTCGTGAAGGAGACACTTTATCTGCTTGGTGGCTCACAGCCATTCATAGCTCAGTCCAGGGAATCCAACAGGTATACAAACTACATATACACATGCACACAAAGTACGTGTCCTCATAAAAGTAAAATAAATACAAATCTAAAACCATTAAAAAAGATAAATTTAAATATCTAAGCTAAATTTGATATTAAGAATCTACAACTAGCATACCAAATTACACAAAACAACTAAAAGATGGCTCAGAAGTGTGATGTAAAGAAGATAAGAATGGAATTAAAGAAAATGGAAAACTACCTTTTATCCGCTGGCTATGTTCCAAGTGCCTTGATGCCTCATGTGATATCTGCAACCATGGCTAGTAACCAATTCTTTATATATTATGTCTTTTTCTACATACCCACATTAACACACACACACACATACAGAGAGAGAGAGAGAGAGAGAGAGAGAGAGAGAGAGAGAGAGAGAGAGAGAGTTACAAAGCTATGCATTCATAGCTATGTTATAGCTTAACATGTAATTTAAGGACAAAAAGTTACAGTAGCTATGTTGGTTAATCTTATTGTCATTGGTGGGATAAGAATCATCTTGGAAATATTCATCAAGATATATCTTTTGGGGACTTGCAGAAAGTCTTGGCTGAGCAAGAAAAATTCATTCTAAATGTTGGTGTCACTAGCCAATGGACTATAGTTCTAGACTCAAGAAAAAGAAGAAATTTGCTTAGTAACAACATTCACCTCATTCGCTATCTATCTGAAGACTCAGTGTTAACAGCTTTACATGCACCTACACTGTGTCATCTCTGCAACGATAGAGATGTGCTCTGAAATATGAAACTAATAAGCTTTTCTTTCCTTCACTCCCACTGATAAGGAGTAACTTACATAGAAACTACAAATATTTTTGTCAATTATTTTGTTAAATAGTTTCATTATTTATGAATGGCTGTTTTCCTGTGGGCTCACATATCTACCTGGTGCTTGAGGAGATCCCAGCAGGAAAGTGTTGCATACCTTGGACCTGGAGTTGCAGATGGATATGTCCCAACAGGAATAAGTTTAGGTCCTTGAGAAAGGCAAGTGCTTATAGCAGTCATGCCATTACTCCGGCTCTGTGTTATGTTCTTTGTCTCTTTCAGCTTCTCTTTCAAAATATTGTATGCTTATCTACACATTTGCTTTTTATATTTGGAGGCAATATAATGGGTCTACCTGTCAGCTATCATAAACTTACCAAAGCAAGAAGACTAAAAACTTTTCCACTCTTCTGAAGGTGTTTTAAACTAATAAAAGCATCAAAAGCTTCAGGGGAAAAGAAAATTATAAGTCAATATCATTTATAAATATTGATACAAGAATGGTTTTAAAAATTCAGAAACAAATATGTGCAGAGCAAATTAAGCAAAACATTTATCAGAATATACAGCATACACGAGTGAAGTTAATTTCTTATTTCTGTTTACCATTTTACTTTCAGCAGGACAGCATGAAAAAGATCACCACAGTGATGTGTAGGAGGATTTGAAAATATATATTTTTCTATATATTGGCTTCTTAAGACAGGGTTTCTCTGTGTAGGCCTGGAACTCACTCTATAGACCAGACTGGCCTTAAACTCACAGATTAGCCTGCCTCCTGTAGTGAAGTGCTGGGATTAAAGACTTGTGCCACCATACATGGCTAAAAGTATTCTTTTTCTAATCAACATATATATTTAATAAAATAAACCTCCAAATTGACAATAAAAGAAAATATTTGAAAATTAAACACTCACTCATTGCTGAAGAGGATAAATTGGTGCAACATACAAACAATTTTGTCAATACTTCAGATTAAACCAAGGAATTATTATATTACTTAGGAAGAATAAGGGTATGTATGTGTGTGTATCTGTGTGTTTGTGCACCTCTCTCTCTCTCTCTCTTTCTCTCTCTCTCTCTCTGTGTGTGTGTGTATATATGTATACATATATATATATATATATATGTGATAGATAGATTAGTAAATATTTATAATTGGGTTTCTGTTCATAAATGTGTAAACATGGACCAGGACCTCATACCATTCATGCACTCTCTCACACACACACAACCCAAAAGAAATCGAAACTATAAGATCACTCTATAGTAGTATGATGCATGATAGTTAATAGCTAATAGAAAGATACAGATGTCTATCAACTGGTGAACATATTAAAATGTAGTATATGTACACAAATAGTTGAATATTGCTTTTATATATAAATAAATTGCTATAAGCTTCAATTGTGAATGAGTGATAAAAATATTAGTGAAAATCATGAGAAACATTTTTGTATTGCATAAATATGAAATGCTAATGTAGGCAAACAAGCATAGACAAAGGTAAATTATTATTTTTCTCCAGATCCAAGGGAAGGCCAGTGATTGCCAAAGGGTACTACATTTAAATTTCAATGCTAAAAAGTCGCCACAGGAGATAGTAGTTATGGTGGCAGAACTTAATAATTACAGCAACTACCTCTGAGCATGCTTTCAAAACATCAGTCTTATAATATTTTAATTACATGTCAATTAAGATATTAAAAGAAAAGGTTATTTGTTTTACCTAGTTTTATATCAAATTGACACATGCCGTAATCATCTAAGTAGATAAAACTTCAACTGAAAAATGCATTTATAAGAAATGAAGAAAGCCAGTAGAACATTTTCTCACTTAGTAATTGATATAGGAAGGTATGGTGATGTTTTGTTTGTGCTCTAACAAATAAAGCTTGCTTTGAGATCAAAGTACAGAGATAGTCACTAGTTAACCATAGTGGCAAGTAGTGGTGATGCACACATTTAGTCCCAGCACTTGGGAGGAGAAAACAGGAAAGGACAGGGCTGAGTGGAGAGAGAAAGTGATAAAGCAGGGTGGAGACAGGAACTTGGCACCTTTTTGGCTGAGAAGTTGATGACTGTGGCTTGCTTTTCTGTTTCTCTGATCTTTCAGCATTGACTTTGATATCTGCCTCCTGATTTTTATTATTAAGACCAGTTAGAAGTTATGCTTCATTTGGAACTCAACTTTTCAGTCACAAATTCCCGAAAAAATTGCTTGCCTGTGGCTTTGCAGTCACCAGCACATGCCAGAGCTGTATGCAGGATTCCCACCAGAGTTCCTAACTTGCTGCCTATGTTTTGTGTCTTTTTTCCCTAAGACTTTAAGTGAATTTATTTATCTAGTCCCCTTATAGGAACAAATACACACACACACACACACACACACAATATAAATATATACATATATATCTCCAAGGCTGTGCAAGAGTTGAATGGACTCCTATAGAAATATTAGATTTATGGGGATTCAAGGAAGTCATAGTCTCATATGGCATGCTTTTGTGAAACAGATGATAAATTCATTGTCAACTTGTAAAATAATTATCCCTCAAGATTGGAGAGAGTTGGTTACAGCAGTCTTGGATTATGTTTCTCAGTTACAATGGAGGGCCTATTGAAAAGATGATGTTAAAGCCATTGAGCAAAGAAGTAGGGCTATAGATATGGAAATTACCAAAACCAATTTCTTGGAGAAGAAAATTATGATAATGTACAAAAGCAAGCTCTATGTGATGGCAATACCTTGGATTTATGCCCCTAAGCAGCTCTGAATGCTTGGGACAGAATTGGAGAAGTAGAAGGAATATTGAGTCATTTACTAAAGTTATACAGGGGCCAAAAGAAATCTTCACTGATTTCTTACAAAGTTTGATTTCAGCAGTAAGTAGAATGATACCAAATTCAGAAACTAGATAATTAATAATTGAATCTTTGGTTTCTGAAAATGCTAATGTACAATGCAAAAGAGTATTTAGTCCTCTAAACGCAAGATCAGCACCCTTGGAAGAATGGATATGAGATGCAATCAATATTGAATCTCAGGACCATGATGATGCTTAGATAGGAGAAGTGATTTCTAGAAGTTCGAAGAAAAATCAAGGTCACTTAAAAAGTGACTGTAAACAGAACATTTCTGGAAACAACGTTTTCTCAAAGTATAATCCAAACTGATTGTCCCTCCCTTCTGGATTATGCAAAATGTATCACAAAGGCAGACTTTGTAATAATGAATGTAGATCACCAAGGAACAGGGAATGTAACCCCTTGCTGTAGGCTAATGCTTTGAGCAGTCTCTTGCAGACTTTCATGCCAAATTCAATTCAGTCATCTTGGAAAAAAATGTCTTCCATATCAATTAAAGAACCTAATGCCTATTGTAAGAAAGCATACCACTCTGGATGATAGAATAGCTATATAAGAAGGAATAATAAAATGAGAAGAAACCATAAAGCTAGTGTTCTAAATATTAAATTTGAAGAATAGATACTTCTTAATTAAAAGAGATAGTAATTCATCAAACAGAGTGACCATTCAGCCTAAATTAACCTATAAAACTAACAATTACTTTTCATTTGATCAGACATAACTTGCCAAAAAAAAAGAACCTTTCAAATATAAGGGTTGGACAAGGGGTTTTGTTTTTGTCTTTTCAGGAGAATGGCAGCATCCAGTTAAAGACTCTGAAGATTACTGGACAAATGAGACATGTGAAGAAAAAGAATAAATCATCCAGAAAAAATGTCCCAAGAAAAAGAGTAAATTGGTTATTGGTGTAATGCCTTTCCAATAGAATAAAATTTCATTAATTGTTCTAAATGTTTGTATTTGATGTTCCCTTCAGACATGTAATGCAAATATTCTTTTTGTAGCCCCAGTCCCACTAAAAATTAAACTGACTTTATAGTTGGAGTGTGGTGTTGTCTGAGGTTTCTGTCCTGCCCAGTTCCCACAGTCATTAACTCTCAAAGAAATCATACAGAGGTCTATATTTACCATAAAATGATTGGCCCATTAGCTCAGGCTTCTTATTAACTTTTACATCTTACATTAGACCATTATTCTTATCTGTGTTAGCCACATGGCTCAGTACCTTTTTCAGAGGTGTATTCACACCTTGTTTCTTCTGTGTCTGGACAGGACTGCAGAGGGAACTTCCCTCTTCCCAAAATTCTCCTGTTCTCATTGACCCACCTCTACTTTCTGTCTGATTGTCCTGCCTATACTTCCTGCCTGGCTACTGGCCAATCAGCATTTATTTAAAACATAATTGACAGAATGTAGACAATTGTCCCACACCAGTGTGGCTTTCTCCTTCTTTAGACCCAAGCATACTTGTTAAAGTAAAATCTAAAATATCTGTCTCATAACTGTAGAGCCAACCGATATGGTTACACAAGAAAAACAAAAATTTTAGAATTTTCTGTTGCTACTAATCTTATAATCCATTGATTTTATTTTGACTCTTTAAAATTTTTCTTAAGGTATAAATATTAACTCAAAATTTATAAGATTTATACACATATGTGTATTTAACTTTTAGTCATGATATTAATGGTTATATGGAGTACTAAATAATTCTTCGAAACAACTTCATCTTTCTTCCTGTACATGATTTCGGATTTGAATTTCTATCAGGTAACTAGGAATTAAGACTTTGTACTCTGGATGTACGTAACAAATATTGAGCCTTTAATCTCTTTGAGATCTGTTGAATATGATATAAAATGTTTAAGTTTTCTACAGTGATTCATGACCATGCTTAATGGCGACCTTTGAGGTCTCCAAAAGATTGTCAGAGCTCCTCAATGACAATTCCACCAAGACTATGATAATGTATCTAATCTGACAAGCATCACCTAACAATCAGCTTTGAAATACAAATTTATAAGGACAGTTTCAAGGAGGCTAGCTGAGATAATTCAGCCTCACAGACTACTCTAGCCATGACTTGAGACAAGCCCTGCAATTTTCCATAACAAAAAGACTGGAAAACAAAAGATACAGCTACTTCTATATGGATTTGACAATTAACCCAAATTTTTCTTTTCAGAATACCCCAAAGATACCACTGTTCCCAGAGAACAGGGAGTAAATTTAAGAACACAATGCCTACATTGGCAAGGGGTGAGATGGGTATTTTTTGGTTTTTCATTTGATTATGGATATTTGTCATTGTTTGGGGGTTTGGTTACAAGTTGTTCTTAGCATTGGTCAAGAAAAAAGAGCTGAACAAAGGAATGTAGATTCAAGGATCTTGTTTTTAAAAGAGAAAAGAAAGATAGATTTACAATAGATTATAAGGGTAGATTATAGAACATACTCTGAAAAAATAAGAGGGGATATAGAAATAAGATGAAAAGGTAGATTATTGAATCTACTTTTAAACCAAAACAGCAACAACAAGTTTTAAGTTTTACAATGACATGGACTTTTGTATATTTTTAAAAAATTATGGTTACTTTTGTTAGAACAAACTGTACGTATCTGGTTCTACTCTTGTATTGTGTTTATACAGGTCATTTAACAATGAAATACAAATTTCTAGTCTTTAAAAGTTATTATTACCAACTATTTTGGATAATAAGAAAATGTAGGTTAATAATTGGTCATCTATTACAATTGGACTTGTGTTATATTATATATGTTTTCTAGACCAACAGATATATTTTAGATAGTCAGGACATCTTCAAAAACGTAAGAGATCTGCAAAATATGTCATTTAAGATGTTTTAATAACAACCTACCCATCAAATTCACTTTCTTTGTGCCAAAAGTCAGTCATTGGGCAGGAATGTACCCTTGCCTCCACTGTTGACAGTATGCTGTCCAAATTGGAAAGGCAGGACACAGGAGAGAGGATGGACAAACTTGACCAAGATAAAGTAGGACAGACCTTCAGAATAGCCTGCTTTACAGAAAAGTCTTTCAGATGGCAAGGCCTGCAGGCCAAAGATAGATACCCCAATGTTGCAAAGGGACCTCAGGTGACTGTCCAGGCAGCCAGCTGTTTCTATTTTTTCTCACATATTTTGAAAGTTGCTCACTTGCACTTCCTGCTTACTCAGGTAATATTATTTACTTCTTAGGTGGACTTGAAAACCTTGTAGTTATAGTTATTGTTTTCCTTGTTACCAGATTCAGAAAAGAAATTTACTGAAGAGTTGTAAAATGTATAATGTTGAGAGACATTAAAAGTTAATTTTGGTAATGCACATTAGAATAAAAAATGAATTAGGCACAACATTTTGGACTCACCAAGACAAGAAAGATATGAAGCATTTTTTTTTCAAATTTTCAATTGTTAATGAAAACATTGTTTTATTAATAGACATTATTGATGTTTTTATTACCTGTATATATTGTATATAGTTATTTTACTTACTGTATATAGTTTTTCTTATATTAGCTAAAACCTTCCTCTTTATTTTAGACGAAAAGGTGACATTTTGTTTGTGCTCTAATAAATAAAACTTGCCTGGGGATCAGAGTGTGGAGCTAGCTACTAGTAAGCAATGAAGGTTACTCAGTAGTGTACTCATAGTCAATTCCAGCACTTGGGAGGAGAAAGAAGGAAATGATATGGCTGGGTGGAGAAAGGAAGTGATAAGGCAGGACGGAGGCAGTAATTAATTTGGACCCTTTTCTGCTGAGAAGTTGATGAGGTAAGTGGTAGTTGTGGCTTACTCCTTTCTTTCTCTGATCTTTCAGCATTTACCGTGATATCCGACTTCAGGTTTTTATTATTAAGACCAGTTACAATTCATGCTACCCTAGGGTCCAGCCAATTGTGAATAGTGCCAGCTTGAACTGGTAGTCAGGTATTCTATAAGAAATCAGGCTGAGATAGCCAGTAAGCATGCTCTTCTTCCATGGCCTTTTCATTTTGGTGCTGCTTCCAGGTTCCCACCTATTTGAGCTCCTGTCTTGGCTTCAGTCAATGTACTGTGATCCACAATATGTAAACCAAATAAATGCTTTCTTTCTCCAGGTCATGGTGTTTTGTCACAAAAAAACAAAACAAAACAAAATTTAATTAAAGCATATGATTTCCACACTGTTGTAATGTTATGTTACTCTCTACACCTCATGTATTAGATGCCACAACAAATATATTGTGATTTATGTTGCTTATCAATGAGTTTCAGGAGAAAGTTACAAGGTTATTGGTTCACTTCAGTCCTTCAGGATAGATATTTGCAGTTTCCTGTTGCTATTTGAATTTGGTTTGATGATGTCTTAAAATCAGAATTTATCATTAAGATAACTGCTATTACCATGCAGATTTAGTTTAAAAAATGTAGGTTTCCACATGCAATATTTTTTTGGGGGAACAAGTCAAGTTATTGCTTGTGATTTCAAGACCAAATTAAAATATATAAAGATTTTAAAACTATTTTGATCAACAATTTGTATTCAAAATTCTCTCCTAGAAAAATTCTTTTGTTTTACTTAATTTTTTGTTAAAGCTAATGATATCTCCTGTTGTACATATTCCAGTGTAGTTGAATATTTATGATGAATATTTTGTTCATTTAGAATCTTAATAACTTTCCACATTGTGGTTGATTTATGAGGTTCAGACAAATGCTGCATTAAATAAATTACATTTTGCTTTGATAATTGTTTTGATATTATTTCATTATTCATTCAACCTACATGTCCATTTAGGATGTTCTTTCACAAATAATCTCCCTTTTCCAATGTTATTTTAAGGTATTATTTCATTTTATTTCATTATCTTTATTGATTTCCACAGAAAACTATTTTGAAAACAGAAAAAAACATGTGTTTTTTCCTGAAAGTTTACAATGCACATATTTATATTTTATTTCCTTTTCATTTATGTCAATTGAAAAATAAAAATATACATACAGATTTCTTTGTGACATTTTTATGCATTACCTTTAGTTGTTCTTCCCTTAGCTTCCACTAACTCCTCTTTCTGGACTCCCAGTTTCCTCACTGGTTTCACTGTCTGCAAATTGCCTTCTACTGCTTGCATTAACATGGCATGCGTTCCCCAATCCTCCTCACATCTTTTAGTAAGAGCCAAATTTTTCTTATTATGAGTCCCTGTCTAATTTTCTGACCACTATCCATATATACTCTCACATAAACACTTATCTATAGAAGTCAGAATCAAGAATAATTATGAGAGAGAAAATATAGTATCTTTCTGAGTTTTAGCTACAGCAATATTTGTGTGTAATTGGCCTCTATAATCTCATAGGAAGTGGCACCATTTCGAGTTGTGGGTATGGCCTTGTTAGAGCAAGTGTGTCAGGATGGGGACAGGCTTTGAGATTTCCTATGCGCAGGATATCACCCAGTGTCTCAATCAACTTCATGTTGCTGGCAAGATGCATGATTCTCAGCTACTAGTCCGGCACTCTGTCATGCCACCATGTTCTCCATCATGAGGGCAATGTACTGATCCTCTGAAACTGTAAGTTAGTCACCCCAATTAAATGTTTCCTTAAGAGTTGCCATGGTCACAATGTCTTTTCACAGCAATAAAAACCCTGACTAACACAGTTACCTCACTCAATAATTTCTAGTTCCACTAATTTCTTTTTGGCAAATGCACTTATTTTTAAAATGTTATTTTTGTAACTCAAGCAACAATATATTATATTCATGACACTTCAAATATCTTAACTTATCAAATGTTAAAATGTTAATAATTAATTTTCAGTAGAAAGATATCAGTACCAAAATGTCTCTGTACATTGCTCAATATTTGGTTTCATAGATATCAGTGATCCTGTATATGCTACAATAATAACAGGAACATTTCATTAAACCATTGTGTTTCACTCTTAAAACAGATTTAAAGTTTTTCATGAATTTTAAAACCTCTTAAAATATGTTCAATGTTTATTAGATACGTGTTGATAGGTCATTTAGGCCAGGCAATTTGCAGAACTTCCTGTTGGCTATTCCAGTTTAATCATTATAATGATCTGAAAGACAGAATGACAATTTCTGAGTGAGACAGTTTAATCATGTTTATTCTGAGTGAACATGCAACAATGTATTTTTAATAGTTTAGCTATGTTAAGTGATGTAAAGAATCAGCTTCCTATTAAAATTATACACACAGTATACCATGCAGTCTACAATCTCAAACTTGCTTTCATATGATCCTGCATGATTCAGACAGGTGGTCTGAGCTCTAGTCTATGAGTTCATCTTGAGACAGAATTATACTGTGGTTACCAACCACACAGCAGCATCTATACAGACCTACTGTCTCCCAGGGATTTATTTAGAAAAGATGCTGCTTCATTTTTCTTTGGTTTCTTTATCTCCAGATGTTGGGAATGGAATGCACACAGTATTTCTCTAATATTTGTATTAAGGTATTTCTAATATGTGTAAAAATATAGATAAGGCACTTCTAATGCTCCATAAAAATATCTTACTTGGCCAAAATCTTCCACTCAGCCACTAAAACACTGAAAAACTAAAGAAAATTAAAACTTAAAAGCAATGAGATTTAAAAATGGCTACAGGCTTAAGCTTATCTTTTTTTTTAGTTTTGTTTTGTTTATTTATTTATTTGTTTGTTTATTTAATTAATTATTTATTTATTTAAATTTCTACCTCCTCCCCTCCTCCCATTTCCCTACCTCTCCCCACCTCCCCCTTCCTCTCTAGTCCTAAGAGCAGTCAGGGTTCCCTGCCCCTTGGGAAGTCCAAGGTCCTCCCCCCTCCATCCAGGTCTAAGAAGATGAGCATCCAAACAAACCAGACTCCCACAGAGCCAGTCCATGCAGTAGAATAAAAACCCAGTGCCATTGTCCTTGACTTCTCAGTCAGCCTTCATTGCCAGCCACATTCAGAGTGTCCAGTTTGATCACATGCTCCATCATTCCCAGTCCAGCTGCCCTTGGTGAGCTCCTATTAGATCTGTCCCACCATCTCAGTGGGTGGACGCACCCCTCGCGGTCCTGACTTCCTTGCTCATGTTCTCCCTCCTTCTACTCCTCATTTGGACCTTGGGAGCTCAGTCCAGTGCTCCAATGTGGGTCTCTGTCTTTAAGCTTATCTTCCCAGAAGAACCCATTACATTTTACACAATTTAATAAGGAATTATGAACTAATAAGTTAATTCATAGGGTTCCTGATGAAATAATTTGTGATTTGTAGTCTTTATACTCTAAATAGTCAGGTATTTTATGTGAACATCCCTATAGTTTACCATCAAAATTGTATATTCCAGTGAAGTTGAGCAAATTATAATAATGATGGATTATTTGTAGTATGTGTATATCTTTATGTACCCATATTAACCACCTCTAAAACTTTATGTTTCAAAATATTTAAAACACCGGGATAAGGCTAAATAATTTTCTTAACGAAGAATTTTTGATGGAATGATCCAAAAATGATTATTATAGAGACTTCTCCTCTATTGTTGAAAACTTGAATTCTTGTGTAATACTGAGCTGGTGCTGTGTTCAGGTTGGGCTTTCCCTTTACACACAGTTTCCGTACTTTGCCACAAAGTGATGAGAAGAGCAGCCGTTTTCTAGGTGGCATGAGGAGCTGAACGAGTTTGAGAAGAGCTTGTCTCTACTGTGATGGACTTTGTCCCTCTTAGCCTTCTTCCTCTACCTCTTTCCTCCCCCTCTCTGACCCTCACTCCTTTTCCTATCTTCTCTTTCTTCTTTTCTAATTCCTCCGGTCCCATTTTTACTTATTGCATGGAGTGGATGTTCCCTTTTTACATACTATAAAATTGTTCAAAAATAGAGTAAAAGCTAAATTACGTTAGTAGAATTTATTTGATTAACATCTGAATAATTGTATTTGTTGAGAACTGTACTTAACACAAATTGAAGAAATGGATCAAATTATAAAGGAATCTGGACTAATTTTTAAAACAATTTTATTATTTCTTTGAGAATTTCATAAGCTATGTCTCTGATCATGTTCACATTCTTTTCTCAACTCATTCCAGAGTCATCCTCACCTTCCTACCCACACCACTTCTTTTACTTTCTCTTTTTAAGGCCACTAAATCCAATTTGTATTATATAAATACTCTTCATTGTGGGGCCATTCCCAGGAGAGTAGTTGTTGACGGTTAAGTAATGACATCTTTAAAGAAAACTCACTGTCTTCCAGCAGTTGCCAATTGCCAATAGTTCCCCAGCTAGGATCAGAGTTTTGTGTCCTCCTCTACCCTCTATGATGGGATTTTGTTGAGCTTGAGCTTGGACAGGTCCTGGGCATGTTGTCCCAACTGCTATGAATTCATACATATGTGCAACCACCGTGCTGCATTCAGAAAATAGTTTCTCCTTGGAGTCATGCACTGACGTTGTTTCCTTCTTCCCTTTTTTATTTCCACAATGATATATTGAAATTTTGAGGGAGAGGATGTGATATACATATTCCACTTATGACTGAGAAATTGACAGTCTTCTACTCCTAGGACCTCAATGTGAGTCTCTCTGTTAATAGCCAGCTACTGCAGAGATAATGTTTTCTGATGAAATTTGAGAGAGGTTATTTTATTGCTGCCTCAGTGCTGCGTTCTCAAATCAGTGGATGCAAGTGAGTCCTGGCGTTGTTGGTGGAGACTGAATATACTTCCCACGTGCTGGAAAGGTCAAGGCCTTCTTGGCTGATTCATCTGCATTTGAGGATGCTGTTCCTCCAGCTGCTACAGCCCCAGCCAAGGATGAATGAAGCCAAGAACAGAGGAGTCAGATGAGGATAACAGATTTGCTTCCTTTAACTAATCCCTTCAAAGCAGTCAATTCAGTGAGAATAATCTCAGAAAAATGGAAAGAAAGTCTGATTTCTCTTAAAGCAGCAAAGTTATGGGTGTATTTCTTAAACAACACTGGTCTTGGGAAGAAGAGACACAGGAAAATTTCAACTTTATCAGTTTACCACGAAGTAAGAACATGCAGCACGATGAGATAGAATTGAAATATCTCCCTACATTGACCTCCTAGAAGTTGTGTTTTTGTAACACAGTAAAATTCCTTAGCAACAAAGAAGCAAATTACATTCCTGTCTCATTGGCAAGTTTAATGATTGTGGCAAAATTACTATCTTGTAACAAACCTCCTTTAAACATTGCAAATGCATGCATGATAGTGTTTTCTACCATGAAGTTATTTGAATAAGGCTTTTCAAATTGTATTTTCCTCTTGCTTTTTTCAATAGCTATAACTAAAATTTCTATTTTTCTCTCAGAATAAGATTTCTGTGGTAATTGCTGCTATCGAGACAGAATTTTCTCAGTATATCACAAGGAGCGATTTCTATACATCTTGCTTGTGCGAGAGTTTTAGTTTCTGTTAGGCAGGCTCTAAGCCTTCAAGGCCAGTAGAACTGTTAAGTAATCCTCACAACTCATAAAAAAGTATATCTTTCCTCTTAGCATGTTTACCAGCAAAAAACAAAACAAAAATCTGGGATAATAAAATTATGAAGAAAAAATTTATTTTGACGCATAGTTTGACAAATTTCACTTCATAATCTATTAGAGTCTTTGGCTTTGGGTCTGTGACATGATTAGTATAAAAAAAGAGAAAGAGAAAGAAATATGTACCCTTATCTCCTTTGGTAAGACCCTTAAGGAACTGGTTCATACCTGATTAACACCAATATCCCAGTAGAGAAACTTTGGACCAAACCTCCAGAACACAATTCTTTGAAGATTCATTAAATGCAGCAAACTTGTCTAACCCAAGCTTATCCTTATAAAGAGGTTATAGTCTCAATTTGTTTAGGAAAAAATTAATAGCAAGTTTAAAGAGCTGAGTACTAAATCCTTCAGTCCTTAGTAGTAAGCTTCTTTGGAATTTAAATAATTTGCCTTATTGAATAGGCAAATTTCCCCAGTACTGATGAATACATCAGTCACATCTGTTATATGGGTTTCTCTGTTCTAGGTCACTGAAAAAAAATAAATCTGATCATATTAGTCAACGGCATTGAGAGTTTACTCAGATGTGATCAACTGTTGTGAGTGGGCTGAATTTTGTCACATCAAGATTCATATTTTGTACGTAACTGTATTTAAGGATTGTGTATTAAGGGTGTGCATATGGCTAAATGAGATGTCAAAGTGGGTTTCTAATGTGATTTGTCACTAGTTAAAGAGGACTCTTGAAAAAGATTACAGTCCCAAAATTGTAATCCAGATCTTTTGTCTTCCAGACCTGTGGGAAAATAAATGCTGTTGTTAAAGAAATAGACTGTGCTTTTTGTTACTGAAATCTGAAGAAACTAATATAGCAGTTAAGGGGCGTGGATTTGTGATTGTATGTCATAGATTGAAGTTATTTATTTACAAATTATCAAAATTAATACCCATAAAATTTACCTTTCACAATTAGTTGCAACTATGGTTTAAAAAGACTGATATTTACATGTAACATAAGTATAGCATACTCAATGGAATTATGATACAATTTGCATAACTTTAAAAAAGTAAATATTTTTCATTTAGAAGTTCATGCAGATAAATTATTTAAAGAAAATAAATGGAAACATCTGTGCTGAGGCATCGCCATTCTACAGTCAGAGTAATCAAAACTAGTTTCAGAGCACGGAGTAAAACATACTTCAATTCATGGAAATTAAAAATGCCTGCTTTGGGAAGGAACTGTTGTTTGGATTGAATATTGTCCATCTGTGAACAGAATCAGTCTCTTGAGTATAAAACTGCATAAGAATATTTAGTATTATTTTAACTCATGAAGATGCAGTGGGTATAATATTTCAAAAATATATCCTGATTTATATTTAAGACATAGTGGGGTCACCCTGCTTTGTCGCAATTGTGAACAATAATATATGTAAGTTTTAAGCTACAGTAGAGTAAGAATAAAAAATAAATTTGTATTACAACTTGAAAATGTAAAAGATTATTCATTCTAAAAAGAAACAAAGATACTAGGGCCATTTCAAAGTCAAATGTTTATGATATAAACATATATCTAATCCTGAACTGATATGGTTAGAACTGTATGTATATCAATTTCATTTTTATGATCAAAATTATTATTATTAATAAAAATACAATTGGATATTTATCAATTAATAACTATATTTAGGACAATAAGAAAAAATGAAAAACTTTTCATTTCTTTTTAAATGACTTTCATTATTATTAGAATTATTTATTTTTACAGCTTGAGGAATCATTGCCTTGATCCAGAGGCTAAATAACCTAGAGATGTAAGATAGATCTAAACATGACTGGTAAAAATAAATAAATGAAAAATAAGTAGATAGGTAAATAAATAAATGTCAATGTAATGATGCCTAATGTTATTGTGCTATACTCATAGAGTGGTTCCTTGTTCAATTGTCATCAGAGAGGCTTCATGTAGCAAATGATGGAAACAAATGCAGAGACCCTAGCCAAAGATTAGGCAGAGCTCAGGGAGTCCTTCGGAAGATGGGGAGGAAGGACTGTAAGAGCTAGAGGACTTAAGGATATCACGAAAAAAAACCCACAGAAACAACTAACCTGGGCTCAAAGGAGCTCTCAGAGAATGAACCAACAACCATGGAGCCTACATGGGACTGACCTAGGCATATATATTAGAGTTGTGTAACTTGATTTTGTGGGACTCCTAATGGTGGGAGCAAGGGCTGTCTCTGACTCTTTTGTTGGCCTTGGTACCTTATTCTTCATACAGGGTTGACCTGTCTAGCCTTAATATGAGGGGAGGTTCATGTCTTACTTCAACTTAATATTCCATGATTGGTTGATATCCATGGGAGGCCTTGCCTTTTATGAATAGAATGGAGGAAGAGTGGATAGAGGGAAGAAGGGAGATAGGTAGGGAGTCTGGAAAGAGAAGAGGGATGGGAAACTATGGCCAGAATAGAAAAAGGAAGAAGAAGAAGAAGAAGAAGAAGAAGAAGAAGAAGAAGAAGAAGAAGAAGAAGAAGAAGAAGAAAAAAAAAAAGAAGAAGAAGAAGAAAAAGAAAAAGAAAAAGAAGAAGAAAATGAATGGCTGGTGTATGGTAATGTTTTATTAAAACAAAACACACAACTGTCTGTCCCTGAACTCTTTTTGGTTGGAAGAATTTTAATGACAACTTCTATTTCTGTAAAGGTTATATGTCTATTTAAACTGTTTATCTGATTTGATTTAACTTTGGTAAATGATATCTATCAATACATTTTTCCATTTCCTTTAGATTTTTCAATTTTGTGTAGTGGGTTTTTGAAGTATTACCTAGTGATATTGGATTTCTTTTGTGTATATTGTTATGTTCCCCTTTTTAATTTCTGATTTTGTTAATTTTCATATTTTCTCTCTGCCCTATAGATAGTTTTGATAAAGGATTGTCTATCTTGTTTTTCTCAAAGAACTATGCCTTTGCTCCATCGACTCTGTATTGTTCTGTTTCTATTTTAAGCCCCTAGTTTATTTCCTGTTTTCTATTTCTCTTGGATTAGTTTGCTTCTTTTTGTTTCATTTTTCTAGATTTTGAGGTGTGATTTTGAATTGCTGGTATGAGATCTCTCTAATTTTTTTATAAAGGCACTTCAGGCTGTGAGGTTTCCTCTTAGCACTGCTTTTATTGTATTCACTTGTTTGAGTATGTTGTACATTCATTTTCACTGAATGCTAGGATGCCCTTAATTCTTTTCTTTCTTTCTGCCTTTACCCGGCTGTCATTCAGAAGAGAGTTATTCGGTTCCCATGAGTTTGAAGGATTTCTGTTGGTGTTGAAATCCAGCTTCAATCCCAGGTGATCTGATAAGATACACGGGGTTATTTCAGTTTCCTTGAATCTGTTGAGACTTGCTTTATGACAGAGTATGCAGTCATTTTTGAAGATAGTTTAGTGAGATGCTGAGAAGAAGGTACATTCTTTTGTATTTGGGTGAAATGTTCTGTAGGTATTGGTTAGGTCTCTTTCAGTCATAAATTCTGATAGCTCTCTTATTTCTCTCTTTAGTTTTTCTCTGGATGACCTGTTCATTGGTGAGAGTTAGGTGTTGAATTTTTCCACTACTAATATGTGGGGTTCAATATATGAGTTAAGCTATAGTAATATTTCTTTTACAAATGTGTGAGCCTTTGCATTTGGGGCATAAGCTGTTCAAAATTGAGACCTCATCTTGTTGGATTTTTCCATTGAAGAGTATGGCATGTCTGACAAATTTTGAATCCTTGGGTAATGAGAATCTGCTGTGCCACCAATGTAATAAGCTACGCAAACTGAATTAATAAAGCCAGGTTTAATTTGAGCAAAGCACTGTTGGGTGACCCTGAGGAGGGTATGAGAGGTATCACGTGGCAAATATGGTTATCAGGTCTTAAATAGACTATAGCATGGTCTGGAGCAGCCCCAAGGAGGGGCAGAATTTGAAGAATGCAGCTCCAGAGGAGGGTCCACCAGCTGGTGCACTGAGAGCAGCTCTGGAGGAGTTGCCGCTTAGGGTGCTGAAGGTGGGGTCTGGAATGGGGCTCCAAGCTGGAGATCCCAAACTTCCTAGTATTTTTGGATATACATGGATGCCAGTAGGGCTTCCACCTAAACAGTGGCCATCTCCATGACTTTTGAATAATGTTGGTGGGAATTCTTAATTTGTTAGATATTAAAATCATTATACCAGCTTGCTTCTTGGGCCTATTTGCTTGAAAAAAATCTTTTTTCAGCCTTTACTCTGAGGTGAGGTCTATTTTTGAAAGAAAGAAATGGAGTACTTTTATTCATTTAATGTTTTTAAAGTTCACAAAATATACAAAATTCAAATGAATGTGAGGATAGTGTCTTTGAGCCTGATAATAAGCAAAATGTGATAAAAAGGATGAAAATATAATAGTCAGAAATAATGTAAAATTTACATTGTATCTTAAAATTAAGCAAAAATATAATGAGAAAATATTTATTCGTGTGCAGAAAAGGTAACCTTGTATTTAGGACTACATATGCCTACTTCATTCCATCCTGAGCATAAGTAATAAAAATATCCTTTTTTGGGCCCAATTACTTAAATTGTCTAACAATGGATACATTTCTTAATTTAAAAATAGTTATTAATACTTTCCAGATTGTTTAATTAAAATAGTTTACATATATTAAGATTATATCTTTGGTTAAAACTGTTAATAATAACCTTAGATGTGTACTTCTTAAATATCATACATTTTTCGTATTTGAAATGTACATAAGAGATGAAATTTAGTCATAGGACAACTATAAGATTCAGAGACATTTGTCACAATTTTATTGTAAAGAATTACTTAAAAGTTTATATAAAATTTGTAATCATTAATGGATTAAATTATTGTGTTGAACTTCATGATTTAATAAATATAGGAGGCACAGCAGTGGAGGAACCAGGGTCTAATTACAAGAGGGCCAACTTTCTTCAAAGGAAGGACCCCTGGTTGCCTGGAATGCTGGAGTAAAGGTGGTCATAGAAACTAACTATCATTTGCTATTCTATCAGGTGCCAGCCCCCACCTGAAGTTCCCCCCAAATCCTGAGAATTGTTTAGGCCTTAATCCTGTGCTTTGTTTTTTAGATGATTTTAGAAATCATCTTTGTGAAAGAGGTTCCATGTACTTTGCGTTCTCCATAAATAGAATCCATTCCTTGCTTAAAACAGATCCTTACTTCTAAGCCCTAACCCTGATCTGTGTTTTCCAGTCAATAGAAAACATTGTGATAATGGTCTCAGCTGTGTATTTTACTATAGTGGAGTATTTAGCAAGTGAATTTTGTTGTAGCTACCTTTGAAGCTTTGTTGTGAGAATTGTCAAGTGGACACCCTTCTTCTAAAGTTTTACTGTACTTAAATATGTAAGAAAATTAAACTCCAGGATCAGACTCTGTACAAGTTTTGATCTAGTCTGACTGACCAGTTCCGTCTGGACTGAGTTTTCAGTTTAACCTTTTCTCTTTTGGTTTCCCTGAGGAACATAATACCTACAGGGACTACCAGACCCCTTCAGCAAATAATGTCTGCAAGGACTTGATGAATAAAGATATCATTTGGAAGTATACATTATTGCACATCTATGAAGCACCTTCTAGACTATGTTAGTTTTGGTGCAAAATTGGACTTGAAATAAGAACAGTGTCATTTCATCACAGGTGACCTGGAATTCATCAAAAAAAGGGAAAAAAAAGCAAACACTTCATTCTCTGCTTTTTGCTAGGGGTGCAATAAACCCAGTAGCCTCCTGCTCCTGTTGTGATCCGCTCAGCACTGCAATGGAATGAATGGAATGAATCCCCTCAAGCTGTGCTCTAAACTGGCTTTTCTCACTCTAGCTCCTCCTCATTAAATATTTTATAATAGCATGAAGAACTTAACAAATTCACTTTTCTAGATAAACCCAGCAGTGTGCTTTACTAATTTGCTAGACATTTCTCAATACAATCAATTTATAATTAAATTAATGATTACATTAAGGAATTTACTTAATGCTAATAGAGCATATGTAGATAATTTACAACTCTTAATGCCTTCTTTCCCTCATAGAATACACATATGTACATTTTGAAAATC
This sequence comes from Myodes glareolus, assembly GCF_982192425.1. NCBI lineage: Eukaryota > Metazoa > Chordata > Mammalia > Rodentia > Cricetidae > Myodes > Myodes glareolus. The sequence continues at coordinate 48,456,125 of NC_142033.1, read as the reverse complement.
TAAAGAACCATTGATCTTACTGGTAAGGGTCTGTACCTGACTTTGAGAAGGGATAAAAAACTTCATATATTCTCTATAAAATAGTATAAAAAAGAGTTATATTTATGTAGTACTTTCCTTTAAAGAACAATTTTTCCATGGGATATTTATACAGTCATAGTATGTGCTTAAGTAAGTCTATACATATTGAGGGTAACATGGCTTTTAAGAGCATTTGCTGTTCATTCACCAGGCCTGAGCTTGGGTCTCAGCACCTCTAAGGCAGGTTACAGCTATCTGTATCTCCTGTGCCAGGGAATTCAGCACACTCTTCTGGACTCTAGGAAATGCATTCAAATAGTGAACAAACATGTGTGCAGGTAAAGTACTCATACTAGAAATATATAAATAAGAACAAAATACATCTTTAAAAAGAAATCTATATATAGTGTTGTGTGTGTAGGTAGGTAAGGAGAGAGATTTATAGATGCAAGTATTAGGTAAAGGTGGGAATATCGCTCAGTTGATAAAGTGTATATGATCTGATTTCAAACACTTAGAACACTTGTAAAACATGGCATGCAAAGTAACATGAGTTTGCAATCCCAATGCTGAGGAAGCAGAGAAAGGTGGGTTCCTGTGGCTTGCTGGCCATCTAGGCTAGCCCTTGTAGTAAGATTCCTTTTGAGGGATCATAACAAACTAAAACACAAGTGTTCTTTGAGTGATCCCTTGTAGGTTGACCGCATTCACACACTCAGATAGGTCCTTCTTCCAAGAACAGATGGACAATACTAACAGGATTTCATGTCCAACAACAACAACAGCAACAACAATAACAACAACAACAAACAACCTCCAAGTTGGGTAGGTAAAAAGATAAGTGAAGGTAGGGGTGTTGAATATGATCAAAATAGTCTTACATTGTCAAAGAAGTAATGAAATATTCATTTTAAATTATTTGAAACGTAATGCCCAATGTAATACTAATTTTAACAGTATTTAGGAAAGTACTTTGACTATGAAAGATCTACTATTATTTTAGTCAACATTCCACCATTACAAATTTCTTTAGAAAACTAAATTAAAGACTGAAAAAAGATGACTTTGGCTCCTGATTTTAAAGTTTTCAGTATATAATCAAATGGCTTTGTCAGACGCAGCATCATGAGCATGTGCATCAAAGCCTAACTGCTTGTCTTAAACCTGCAAAATGAAAGGCACGAGCTATTGAAGACAAACAATCTTTTCTAGGGCACAGATTCAGTGATATGAGAACCTCTCAGTAGTCCTCACTTTTCTAAAGGTGTCATATATTTTGCCATGAATTATGTCTCAAGTGTCCCCCAAAGTCTATGTATTCTGCAGATTTGTCCAACCTGTAGCACTCTTGGGAAGTAGTAGGAAAAGAGTGGCAGAGACTAGGTTATTGAGGCCTCGTTCCTCGGAGGAGACAGCTGCATTGCACTGTGGCTCATCCTTGTCCTTTCTCTTGGTTCCCCAGAAGCCATGGATTGAGTAGCATTTTATTTGTCTCCTAGTTAAGGGTTTTATTCCTATGATAAAGCATTATGACAAAAATCTACTTGAGAAAGAAACAGTTTATTTCACACTACAGACTGTAAGTTCGTTGCCCAGAGATGCCAGGACAAGTGTAAAAGCAGAGACCTGGTGGCAGTAACTGCTTCAGAAAACATGGAACATTGCTGCTTCATAGCTTGCTCCACAAGGCTTTCTCAGACAGCACCACCCACAGCTAGCTGGGTCCTCCTACCCTAGTCATCAATCAAGAAAGATGCTCCACAGACTTTCCCACCAGATAATCTGTGGGGGCATCTTCTTAATTGACGTTCCTGTTTCCCAAATGACCAACTTTTATGTCAAGTTGACCTAAAACTAGTCTTCAATTTCAGACTCTAAAGCAATAGTATTTAATTACCATGGAAACATCTGTATCTGTGAAACATTATAGACCTTTTTATGCAGTTTAAGTTATCTTAGGAAACTTTTTTCCAGCTCCAAGCAGGAGACTGAAGCTTTAACACAGTGTATTGGCAGACAATACAGATCCAGTCTATAGCATTCACAAATAGATAAATGTCACTATGGAAAGACCTTGTAAATCTTGGGCTTTGCACCTCATACCATGTGAGGACATGGCAAGAAAGTCCTCAGCAGTGACTGATACATTTATCTCAGTCTTCAGCACTACAGGAAATAATTTTATATCTTAAAAAAATTCACTAACATTCTTTTCTGCCACAAGATAATAAACTAAAGCCTTTCCTTTAGCAACTTTCTTGCTATGGAAAAACTGAACCTGTGTCTGGTCACAGGTAATGTTCAATGAATATATAGAAAGAATAGTTTTAATTATCTGAATTATGGAACATGTGTCAATTCCAGTAAGTCTTAACCTTTGACTACATATTTCAAAATTATTTATATGACAAATCAGAGATTGTTCATAAATCACTTGCATGCTCTACAATGTGTTTTTTACATCATTAAAAACTATTGGCATTTGTGTTCTCAACTGTGTCATAAAGACCTTGATGCTTAAAGGTAATTATGGTGCACACCAGAGTAATTTGAAACCACAATATATTAAAGTAGATTTAATCAGCTCTGTGTGGTTGGTTGACTTTTAATTTGACTCTGTCATCTTGGCCCATCCTTAAGTGAATATTTATCTGCAAACCATAAATTGCAAAAGATCAAATGTTACAAACACTGTCATTCAGTTTCCCTGAAAGCTACTCTATAAGCCCCATTTGGCTATTGAGTCTTCTGATTTATTCACAGCAGCCATCTGTACTGACCATGCTATAGAATGACTATGATGAAAAACTTTTGGCCATAGTATTGGATCCTAACCAAGCAGTCACAACTTCCATACATCTGGAAAGATGGTAATGTTTTTGATATTATAAGTGGTTTCAGTTTTGCTCTGTTTTATCTTATTTTTCATTTTCCATGTTGGCTCTATAATCACTGTTCTCCTTCTACAGTTGTAGTGGCATGTGCCAGGGGGATTCATGAAGAGGGGTGAGGTAGAAAGATCATGTGCTTAGTTCTTTTAGTTCTTTTTTTCTTTTTTTTAACATTGCTAAATACTCTTTATTTGATATATTGTACATAGACCACAGTAAGTGCCTTTCAGCGGTAAAAGAAAGGCAGCGTCCTTTGACTTAGGGAATTCTAATAAAATAACACCATTGAGTCAAAAATAGACAGTTGCCTCCTGATCTTTGGTCATTGCCTGTAAAAGCAGGAGTACAAACTTTACCACAGGCGAGTCTTCTCATTTCTGAGATGGTGACAGAATCTCCACAGCATTTAAACATATTTATTTGTCCAATTATATAAATTTAATTATAAGGTTTGAGGTGACACCCCCATCTTTGTGGAAAGTAGAACTTTAATAATTAAGTCCAATTTTATCTTGAGAAAGGGAGAGCAGTGACAGTGTTTTTACAACTCAAATTTTTACTTTTAAAAAAGCCCCACAGTCTGTTCAGGAGGAAGACAGGTCAGGCAGCTGGATTCTCATACACAGATGCCAACAAGAACAAAGGTATCACCTGGGGAGAGGATACCCTGATGGAGTATTTGGAGAATCCCAAAAAGTACATCCATGGAACAAAAATGATCTTCACTGGAATTAAGAAGAAGGGAGAGGGGGCTGACCTAATAGCTTATCTTAAAAAGGCTGCTAAGGAGTAACCCTACTGCTTTATTTATTACAAAACTAATGTCTCATGACTTTTAATGTGTACCATAATTTTTAATTCATACTCCAAAATTCAGATCATTCATGGCTAACTGTGTTTGATTGGACATGTGCTTAGTTCTAAGTTGAGACCCAGAGATTCAAATTTCATCTCTTCCCTCTAAAGCATTTACCTAATTGTTTTAATAATAATAGAAAAAATTGTGATCAGAAATTGAGACAAAATATCAATAAATCCAAAGAACAGAGGAGAAATGATAGGCTGATCCTTTTATCCACGTTTTCCTGATCAAAAAGCCTTTAAATCTTTCTCCAGCCCTTCTGTCTTCCTCTCTGTATCCCTCTGTCTTTCTCTGCATCGGCAAGAAAACTGTATGGTCCATTCTGGCTAGCTGAATGTGAACTCTGCATTTTGAGTCAAGGTCCAATTCCATTGGGAGTCTCTGAGCAACAATACAAGCAAATCTCCTGCAAAATCCCTCTTCCTAATTCCTTGGGGGATTTGTGAATGCTTTTTAATGTTATTACAATATGTTAAAAAACACAGTTATCAATTATCTTTTATAAGTTTAGCAACCAATTCATCAAATACTGTTTGATTGGAACAAAAAAATAAAGTTACTCTGTAGATAGTTTTTAAAGAAAACCTTCATGAGCCAGGCGGTGGTGGCACATACCTTTAATCCCAGCACTCAGGAGGCAGAGGCAGGCGGATCTCTGTGAATTCGAAGCCAGCTTGGTCTACAAGTGCTAGTTCCAGGACAGGCTCCAAAGCTATACAGAGAAACCCTGTCTTGAAAAACCATAAAACAAAAGAAAAGAAAACCTTCATCAAATGAATTGGAAGTCTGAAAAAGAAAAAAAAGAATTGATTGAAAGTCTCGAAAACACATCCCTCAGGAATCCTATGCCTGACAGTGCCTGGATGATCAGGAACTGAAGGCTGAATATCCCAAAGACCTAGGGTAGAATCAAACACTACTGGCCAAAGCAGAAGAAGAAGAAGAAGAAGAAGAAGAAGAAGAAGAAGAAGAAGAAGAAGAAGAAGAAGAAGAAGAAGAAGAAGAAGAAGAAGAAGAAGAAGAAGAAGAAGAAGAAATCAACGAAATGATTTTTTACGATGTTCTGCTGTACTCACAGAATGGTGCCTACCCTAGCCTTCATCAGAGAGACTTCCTATGGCAACTGATGGAAGCAGGTGCAGAGGCCCACATCCTAGTATTAGACAGAGATTGCCAAGGCATAGTGTTTTCCAACAGGTTACTTCCTGTTTTGTTCAAAGAAAGCTGTGAAAAATAGGGAGGAACAATTATAGGAGCCCGAGGAATCAAGGATATCATGAGAGTACATCCTGGGAAATCAACTAAGCAAGGCTCATAAGGGCTCAAAGAGGCAGAAGCAGCAATCATGGAGTCTGAATGGGACCACACTAGGTCCTTTGCATATATGTTACAGCTGTTGGTTTGGGGCTTTTATGAGACTCCTGACAGTGGAAGTGGGGTGTTCCTGACTATCTTGCTGATCTTAGGACCCTTTTCCTGCTACTCTCCCAGACTTGATGTATAGGTATATGACTGGTCTTATTCAGCCTTGGTGTTCTGTGTTCAGTTGATGATCCTGGGATGCTTGATTTTTTTCTGGGGAGAGGCAAGTCTGTGTGTGTGTGTGTGTGTGTGTGTGTGTGTGTGTGTGTGTGTTTTGCATGTTTGTATCTGGGGAGAAGAAAGTACAAGACTACTGGGAATAGTGGAGGGAGGGCAAACTGTGTTCGGTATTTATTGTATTAGAGAAGAATAAATAACAAAAATAAATAAATCTCTACCAATGTCTAAAAAAGCAACAAAAACAAAATAAAATTAAGAAAATGTACCCCTCAGACTGTAAAGTCAAGAGTATAAAAGTCAAGGCTATTAATGCTAATGTTTGCAAAATAGAAGGTTGTAAAACAGCAGGCAACACTATGATCTGGAAGAAATATGTAATTCTTTGAGGGAACTACAAAACCATAGAAAAATCTACCTATTTTATTTGATAAATATTGTGAGATAGGTATTTTTGATACAAGAATATGTTAGTCTTTTTATTATGTTGTTTTAACAATCTCATGTAATTTTCCTTACTAGTAGAACTTACCCCATTGCCCTTATGCAAGTTGATCCAGAAATATGTAGCTATCAGACTTCAACAACTTGGAGTACAGACCAAAGAAGAATTTGAAAGTGATATAAGTTATTGGTAAATTAAATTATATCCATCAAGTAAGATATTAATATGTCAAGAAAAATTCTTTCTTCATAATGCTTGATGATAGAATTTTTTTCTTGTGAGGCTTTTGGTGATCAAAATGGTGAGAAGTATCATAAAGATCTGGAACTTGATATAGCCAATGTTTTAGAGAAAAGGTAAAGGGATTTTTAGCAAAAAAGTTAAAATACAAGGAGTCTCATACACACATACATACACACACACACACACACTCACAAAATCCTACAAACAACAACAACAAAAACAGTATTAAGTTTAAAGTAGAGGAAACAGTGACTATGAGCTAGGTGAGCTTCTCTCTCTCTCTCTCTCTCTCTCTCTCTCTCTCTCTCTCTCTCTCTGAGTTTGAGCCCAGCCTAGTGTACATAGTAGGTTCAAGGATAGACAAGACTATGAAAAGAAAATTATCCCACACAAACCAGCAAAAAACAAAAGAAACAGTGATCATGTTGGTACCGTTAGATACTGGTTGGAAAGTGCGTACACTAACAGATACAGTTTCCTTCCATAGTCTTTTTCCTTTCTAGAGAAGGGAAGAAAGAAGTCAAGAAGCAAATAAAAAACTATCGTCTTTTGAATAATCAACATTAGAGGATATTGAGTGAAATTTGATGTGATTTAAACTGACTGTTCTATGGATCTAAGACATGTAATCAACTAGTGACCACACAATAAAACAGGAGCAAAACAGTTTGAGAGAGGATTAAAAGCTAAAGAACCCCAGGCCTGGACAGGGGAAAATCATCTTCATGTGTTCAAGGTCATAGTGGAAGTTACTTTGCTTAAAAAAAAAAGAAAGATAAAAGAAAAAAACAAGATTGAAAAGAAAATGCAGGCATATGGGAAAGGGGCATAAGCATTGGATTAGGGAAAGACCTTAGAAGGTACAGTGGGGAAGGAGAAAAGTCATTGGGAGAGTTCAAAGGGCAAGTGACAAGACAGGATTATGAGACAAAGGGAGGAGGAGCCAAGGTCTAAATGAGGAGCAGAAGGAGGAAGAACATGAACAAGAAAGGGAGGACCATGAGGAGTGCATTCACCCACTGATACAAGGGTACTGATCTAATGAGAGTTCACCAAGGCCAGCTGGACTGGGTCTGAACGAGCATGTGATCCAACCAGATTCTCCGAATGTGGCTGGCACGGGGTCTTTCTGAAAAGCCATTGACAATGACACTGGGACTTGTTTCCTCTGCATATACTAGATTTTTGGGATCCAGTCTGTTTGGAGGCTCACCTTCCTGGACCTGGAGGGAGGGGGGAGGAACTTCCCACAGGGCAGGAAACCCTGACTGCTCTTAGGGATGGAGAGGGAGGAGGAGAGGGAGTGGGGGGAGTGGGAGGGTGTTGGGAGGAGGGGCAGAAATGGAAACTTTTATAAATTAATAAACTTGAAAAAAAAAAGAAGACATTCAAGAGAGGCAGGAGGTGGAAGATGCTCCAGAGAAGCTACAGGTGACAGGACAGTGGGAACCAGGTACTTCCTTCCTCTTCAGGCAACAATAGAAGAAAGCTGATCTGAAGGTGGCAAATGAATGAATCTATTAGCAACTAGTTTTATAACAAAATCCTTAGAGTGAACCAAAGTTTTGGCTTGTATTGAGGTTTATGTTGGGGTTAAGACCATTAAATCTCTCAGGACTCAAAACGGTCACTATTGCAGGTGAAAACTGGCTAAGATATCTGAGGGTAAATAATAAAAGTTAGCTTAGATAAAAAAAATAAAAAAAAACACTCCTGTAAGTTCGGCTGAGCGGGAAACCTTCAAAGAATACTGAGAGGACTTTGGGTGACTTGAATCCTAATGTACAGATCATTGATTTCTGATTAGAGACATTGCAGACTGAAAAATGGTAATTTCTGTAATGTAAAGAAAGCAAGAATTTAGCAGAAATTGTGACCAAAAATGTTAGGAGAATACATAAACTTATCAGACCATAAAAGGAAAGAATGAAAAACATTTACTACATTGTGAACTTAAGGTATAAATGGATAAGCATGAGGTTTTGTGAATTTCTCATGCAATCTTTATAGAATTTAAAAGGCCATTTTGATGAATTACTTCACATTATATTTATATTTCTATTTTGGTCTTCAAACATTAGATAATTTACATTTTTAGAACTGATTAAATTTCTTAATATTGATTTAAATTTAAATTTTTATCTCCATAATTTCATTCCTCTCTCTGCTGGTGACTTTACATCACTATTGATGTCTTTGTTTGTAGTTTAAGTAAATGATTTTGCATGTAGCATATCAAAGAAATTTGCAAAATTAAAACTATGAACTAGAGATATAGAATAAAGATGGCAAAAAAGTCAGAATTCCGTACAGGAAAGATTTAAGTAAAAAATTGTGGAGAGGGAATTATAACATATACTTAAAGAACATCTGCTGCTATGAAATTTTAAAATAATTACTTTGAAATTTTGTATTCCACAGGAAAAAAATCACTGTAATTTCACATTTTATTACTTCTAACACTAATCATCACTTTTCATTAATTTGTGGTTTAATTTGTGGAGGTCACAGTGCTAACTACTGCAAAGAAAAGTGATATTTTCTCTGAGGTAAGGCTTGTAAAACAACTCTCTTTGGCAGTGTAAGCTTCATTCACATTGTAGGATTTTACTGCTAAAATTGTCAACCCAAACTATGAAAGGACCAATCTAAATTAAATCTGCATGGAGGACGCATATAATAAGTACCGGTTAGAGGGAGGCTGAGACTAGGGATAAATATTGAGGTTATATTATTTTGTTTTCAAATTTGTTTATAGTATAGATGAAGAGATTGAAGAATTATTTTTTTAAAAATGCACTCCTTTATATGTGCTTACCAAATCAGTTTAGAAGTCTGTATGCTACTTACGGTGACACTATTTCCCTCTGTACTGGGGGGACGGCAACAGTGGGGCAGAAACTTCTACTGTGAACTGAGGATGTCTCGGCTCTTTTCTCAGGTGATGATATTAGCTTAACCATACATTAACAGGAGATAGCAAGAAAGTTATTGACATTCCCCAGTAGGAAGACGGTGGTGCGAAGTCGCATCTTTTGATCTGAGATCCAACCGTTACTCCCTGCTTCAGAAAGTTGAAAGAAGCAGGAAACAAACTCTTGCTGGGGTCTGAGACTGCCGAGGTATAGTTCTCCTCAGTTGTCTTCCATGCTAATGTAGGTCTTTTCAGTGATTCAGCTTACTTTCATTTACTTGTGATATATTTTTGTTGCTGTCTTTTTAAAATTTATTTTTCTTTTTTTATTACATTTTTTTAAAAAAAATACCAATACAAATGCCCACTCCTTCCCCTCCTCCCATTCCTTCCACACACCCTCGCACCCAACTCCCATCCATTCCTCAGAGAGGGTAAGGCACATTGCTCTGGGGAAGGTCCAAGGTTCTCCCTACTATATCTTGGCTGAACAAGGCATCCACCCAAAGAGCATAGGTTCCCCAAAAGCCAGTAAATGCAGTAGGGATAAATCTTGCTGTCATTGCCATGCCCCACCCATGCAACTGTCAACCACGTGCAGAGGGACTAATTTGGTCCTATGCTTGTTTTTCCCCAGTCTGACTGGAGTTTGTGAACTCCCATTTGCTCAGGTAGACTGTTTCAGTGGGTGTACCCATCATACCGGTTTGCTCAAATTCTCATTCTTCCCACTCTTCAGCTGGACCATAGGAGCTCAGTACAGTGCTCCGATGCAGGTCTCTGCCTCTGTTTCCATCAGTTGCTGGAGATATTCATCAACCTGACTACAAGGAAAGTCAAGATAGATGTCCCTCTCTTCTATTGCTTACGTTCTTAGCTGGGGTCATCCTTTTGGATTTCTGGGAATTTCTCTGGAGCCAGGATTCTGCTACACCTATAATGGCTCCCTAAATCAAGATATCTCTTTCCTTGCTCTCATCTCTGTCCTTCCTCTATCTTGATTATCCCATTCCTTCATGTTTTCATCAAGCCCCCTTCTCTTCTCCTTTTCCCCTTCCACCCTCCCTTCTCCCCAACCCCCATGCTCCCAATTTTGTCAGGCAATCTTGTCTGTTTCCAGTTTCCAAGTGAATTCTATATATGTTTTTCTTAGGGTTCACCGTATTACTTAGCTTCTCTAGAATTATGATCTATAGGTTCAATGCCATATGTTTATTGCCAGTATCCACTTATGAGTGAGTACATAACATATTCATCCTTTTAGGTCTGGATTACCTTACTCAGGATAGTGTTTTCTAATTCCATCAATTTGCCTGCAAAATTCTAGAGGTTGTTGGTCTTTTTTTGTTGTTGCTGTTGTTTTTTGTTTGTTTTTTGTTTGTTTTTGTTTTGCTTTGTTTTGTTTTTAACCACTGAGTAGTACTCTAATGTGTAAATATGCCACATTTTCTTTATCCAATCCTCAGCTGAAGAACATCTAGGTTGTTTCCAGGTGCTGACTATTACAATAACGCTGGTATGAATAAAGTTGAACAAATGCCTTTGTAGTATGTTTAAGAATCTTTTGGGTATATGACCAAGAATGGTATTGCTGGATCGTGAGGTAGGTTGATTTCCAATTTTCTGAAAAACTGCCACACTGATTTCCAAAGTGGTTGTACGTTTGCATTCCCACCAGCAAAAAGTGAGTGTTCCCCTTACTCCACAACCTCTCCAGCATAGGCTATCATTGGTGTTTTTGATCTTAGTCATTCTGACAGGTGTAAGAAGGTATCTCAGTGTTGTTTGATTTACTTTTCCTGGATGGCTAAGGATGTTGAACATTTTCTTAGGTATCTTTTGGCCATTTGAGATTCTTTTGTTGAAAATTCTCTTTTTAGTTCTTTTTTTAATTGGGTTATTTAGAATTTTGATGTCTAATTTCTTGAGTTCTTTATATATTTTGGTTATTAGTCCTTTGTCTGATGCGGGGTTGGAGAAAATATTTTTCCATTCAGTAGACTGCCTTTTTGTCTTATTGGCTGTGTCCTTTGCTTTACAGAAGCTTCTCAGTTTCAGCAGGTACCCTTTGTTTGTTGTTGTTCTCAGTGTCTGTGTTACTGGGGTTATATTTAGGAAGTGGTCTCCTGTGCCCATGCATTGAAGACTACTTCTCACTTTCCATTCTGTCAGGTTCAGTGTGATCAGATTTATATTGAGGTCTTTAATCCATTTGGACTTGAGTTTGGTGCATGGCAATAGTTATAGATCTATTTTCATTCTTCTAAGTGTTAACGTCCAGTTATGCTAGCACTATTTGTTGAAGATACTTCATTTTTTCCCACTGTATAATTTTAGCTTCTTTTTCAAAAATCAGGTGTTCATAGGTGTGTGGATTAATATTTGGGTCTTTGATTCTATTTCATTGGTTAATCTCTCTGTTTTTGTGCCAATACTAAACTGTTTTCATTACTGTAGCTCTGTAATAGAGCTTGATTTCAGGTATGGCAATACCTCCAGAAGCTCCTTTACTGTGCAGGATTGTTATGGCTATCCTGGGATTTTTTTGTTTTTTCATATGAAGTTGATTATTCAGATTATTTCAAGGTTTGTGAAGAATTGTGTTGGGAATTAATGGGGATTGCATTGAATCTTGCTTTTGGTAGAATTACCATTTTGGGGGTCATTTATATATATTATCATATCATCTGCAATTAACCAAAGTTTGATTTCTTCGATTCCAATTTGAATCCCCTTGTTCTTCTTTTGTTGTCTTATCGCTATTGCAAGAACTTCAAGAACTATGTTGAAGACATTGGAGAAAGTAGACAGCTTTGTCTTGTTCTTGATTTTAGTAGAATCACTTCGAGTTTTTCTCTATTTAATTTGATGTTGGCTGTCAGCTTGCTGTATATTCCTTTTATTGTATTTAGATATGTTCCTTGTATTCCTGAGCTGTCCAAGACCTTTATCTTTAAGGGATGTTGGATTTTGTCAAATACCTTTTCAGGATCTAATGAAATGATCATAATTTTTCTTTTAATTTATTTATATGATGGATTACATTGATAGATTTTTGGATGCTGAACCAGTCCTCCCTCTGGGATGAAGCTGACATGATCATGATGGATAATATTTTGATTTGTTCTTGGATTTGGTTTGCCAGTATTTTATTAAATATTTTTGCATCCATGTTCATGAGTTATATTAGTCTGTAATTCTCTTTCTTGCTTGGGTTTTTGTGTTGTTTTGGTATCAGGGTAATTGTAGCCTCATAAAAAGAGTTTGGCAATGTTCCTTCTGTTTCTATCATGTGAAAAACTTTGAGGAGTATAAGTATTAGCTCTTCCTGGAAGTTCTTATAGAATTCTGCACTAAAACCATCTGGCCCTGGGCTTTTTTTTTTTTTTTTTTTTTTTTTTTTTTTTTTTTTTTTTGTTGGGAGATTTTTGATGACAGCTTCTACTTCCTTGCAGTACATAGGTCTATTTAAATTGCTCACCTGGTCTTGATTTAACTTTGGTATATGGTATCTATCTAAAAAAATGTCTATTTCCTTTACATTTTCCAGTTTTGTGGAGTACAGGTTTTTGTAGTATGACCTAATGATTCTCTGTTACTTGTGGTCTTTTAGCAAACCCTAATTAGCTCATTGGTTTACCAGACTAGAAATGGGTTGAATAATTTCTTTGGTTTGTCAGTGACCCTATCTGGGGTGAAGAGACATTTCTTCATCTCTCCTCAGAAAAAGTCATATAATAGAAGTTATATTTTAAGATGATCCTAACAGGTAAAGCTGCTGATTGTCTGAATGATAATGGAGCCAAGTCATTAAGGCACCAGTGTTAGCCTTGATTATGCTAGGAGCAAGCTTGAACACTTAGCATTGACTCTTATATTTGAATGCGTTTCTACCAGTTTGCATACCTATTTAGCATAGAGAAATAAGTTCACAATAAGTTGAGCTACATTGTTGTTGAAGAGAAATTCAGTGTGATTCTTACATTTGAGTAGAATATCACCGTAACTGTTCTGTTTAGAAAAGGTATTGACTGAGAAAATATAGAAATATGTCTTCTGGACATCTTTAGAAAACCTGAGACAGAACTGGGAGATTTCTCAGTTGATAAAATGCCTTCAGTGTTAGTATGATGACCTGAGTTTGATGCCTGTTCCCCCCCGCAAATCCAGGACATGTCAGCACTGCACCCTTAATACAGTAAGAGGAGACAGACCTGTTCCTGAAGCTCATTGACTAGTCACTCTAGCACAAAGAGGAGGCTCAAGACTCTGTTTTCTTAAATAAAACAAAGAACAAAATGAAACAAAAAGCAAAGGTGGAGATCCATTAAGAAAAACTTGGAGATTAACATTCATACACACACACACACACACACACACACACACACACACACACAAACAGGAGTGGGGAGAAAACAGAGAACAAGTATTACTATTTATCAAGTAAGAATTAAGAACCAAAGAACTTCATATTGGAGATGATTATTTCCAATTTAGAAGTGGCATGAGTAGTAGATATCTGTCAAGTTATAAAGGTTTCAATGTGTGAAATCCAAACTTGTTCATCTGCTGAACTTTTGGAATGGCATGAGAAATTCTCTGGTCTACTGGGAGGACTGTGGAGTCTAGGTCATGACGGAGCACTGAGGAAAGGCAGATCTCCTAGCATGCTACTCAACAAAATCTTCGTTATCTATTACCATGCTTGGATCCCTCTATTAGAAGGGGGAATTCATGGTGACTTATCTTTCTAAGTTAATATTACAAAGGTATTTTGGATGCATCAATTCAAGGTTACACATAGGAATCACATGAGTGAGCTGATACGAATTTCTATTTTGTTTTCAGTTTTATTATTTTATTACTTTAAAAATACCAATCCAAATTCCCACTCCTTCCCCTCCTCCCACTCTCTCTGTACACTCTCCTGCCCCCCCTCCAATCCTAAGAGAGGGCAAGGCACCCTGCCCTGTGGCAAGTCCAAGGCCCTCCCTACTACATCTAGGTTGAGCAATGTATACATACAAAGAGAACAAGATCCCAAAAAGTCAGTACATGAGGTTGAGACAAATTTCAGTGCCACTGTCAGTGGCCCCTCAGTCTGCCCCAACTGTCAACCACATTCAGAGGGACTAGTTTGATCTCAAACTCCTTCACTTCGAGTCCAGTTGGTGAGCTCCCATTAGTTCAGGCAAACTGTCTCAGTGGGTGACCCCCTCATGGTCTTGACCTCCTTGTTCATATTCTCACTCCTTCCACCTTTCAACTGGACCTTGGGAACTCAGTCTAGTGCTCCAATGTAGGTCTCTGCCTCTGTTTCAATCTGTTGTTGAATGAGGATTCTATAGTGACATTTAAGATAATCATCAGTCTTACTACAGGGTAAGGACAGTACAGGCACCCTCTATTGTTTAGGGTCTTAGCTGGGGTCACCCTTGTGTATTCCCGGGAATTTTTCTAGAGCCAAGTTTTTTGCTAGCCCCATAATGGCTCCCTCAATCAAGATATCTCTCTCTTTGCTCTTATCTTTGTCCTTCCTCTATCTTGACTATCCCAATCCCTCAAGTTCTCCTCAACCTCCCCCTTCTCTCTTTCCTTTTGCCCCCTGCCCCCATGCTTCCAATTTTGTCAGGTGATCTTGTCTGTTTCCAATCCCCAGGTGGGTCTATATACGTTTTTCTTTGGGTTCACCTTATAGTCATAGCTCCTCCAATAGAAGTCTGAGTCCTTTTCCATCACCTTGAAGCTGGGATGGCTCTGGGACCTCCCAAAACAATGCTTTAAGGCTGAGGTGGTGGTGTGGGAGATCTTTCTGTATATGTATTGCTTTTATTGGTTAATGATAAAGAATGTGCCTTGGATTGTGATTGGGCAGAGTAGAGCTAGGCAGGGAAAACTAAACTGAATTCTAGGAGAAAGAAGGTAAAGTCAAGAGAAGCCATGTAACCACAATCAGTGAAAATTGTGCTGGAATCTTGACGGTAATCTGTAGCCATATGTTGATACACAGATTAATAGAAATCGGTTAACCAAAGATTAAAGAGCTAGCTAGCAATACGCTTAAGTGATTGGCCAAGCAGTCATTTAAATAATATAGTTTCTTTGTGATTATTCCATGGTCTGGGTAGTGGGGAACAAACAAGTGGCCTCCCCCTACAACAAGGTGGTTCTATCCTTTTCTTAGGCTGGGTTTAGAAGGGCATTATATTCATTTCTTTGAGATCTCTGCTAAAAAAAAGAAACAACTCTAAATTAGCACAGTGAAGACCAAGGTACCTGTGGAGTAGACAACGTGATCAAAGCCAAGGCTGCAACAACAATAAACTAGTAAATCATACCTCAAAGACAGCCTGAAGTTGATGGCTGGTACAAACACATCTTGGAGAATATGCTAGCTGACTTGGATACATGAACTCAGATATGCATGCTGGTGTATGCTGTTAAAACCTAGAGAAGTTTGCATGTAGCAAAGGCTATTCAATTGATTTACACAAAAAAATGTCATTTTAGCAAGATGCTCCCAGGTGCAAGGTGCTTCACATACTGAATACTTCTTTTGAAATGTAGGTAAGGGTTTTTGGTGAATTTTTTGATCTCATTATAGCTAATTTATATGCCTCTTCAAGAGCACCTGTGGTACTGTGTGCACAGACGTGCTTATAGTACCATTCTGCCCTTCAGTGCCTGAAGAGGCAGCCAAAAAGGCATTTCTCTCCTCTGGCTTAAAATTACTCTAATGTCACTATTGCTTTTATCCCAGTTTGTAAATGTAAGTTGATATGTTTATTTCCCCATTCCCATTTAATTACACACACTATGTTCTTTTCTCATCTGAACAGCTTCTTACAATCTGTGTTTTTTTTTTTATTTGCCACACAAATACCCTCCCTGAGACAGTACAGCAATGGAGGTTACTAAAATGTTTGTAAAGTTTGACAACAATCCAGGGGAAATGCATTTTTAACTCTAAAGTAGATTTCTTGCACTATTTTAGGATATTTTGTCACACCTGCATGTCTTGTAGCTTCACCCAACCAGCAACACCCCTTGTTGTCAAGCAGAATCCATAAATAAATCTCTCATATAAATTGCCAGGGTGTATATTATGTCGACACTGTTCTCTACTAGATTGGGAAATTATAAAAAAAATAGTTCTAGTATTTGAAATATTTTCCAATAATCTTTCTTAACCTTATGATAATGATCCTTTTACCCTGACATTATTTAGGCATCGTTGCTTAATTGCATTACATTATTAATGGCATCTGCTTACTTTAATATACCTCTAAGTTCTCCTCGGCTATATGCTGCCATATCTGAGACCATGCTGTGTCCATGAATCACACATTATTAAAGCAAAGAGGAGCTTTGAAGTTAATACATATGAAATTCTTAATATGATGTCTTGAAAGCAGTAATAGGCCTATAAGCACTAATTAATTCATCATTAGCCCATAAACATTACTTGAAATTATTGCCCTTAAATCACTATAAAGATGAGAAAAATGGCTGCTACATAAATAGTCTCAAAAACATGCTTTATGAGTTTATAAAATCCCGTCTGTGTCTTTTGTAAAATACTGTCGAGTGCTTCTTATGCAAACAGGTAATGAATGTGGTTAGAAAGATAACACTTCTCTGTTCCCATTACTGACAATTGCTCAATGGATTTAGAAAATACTTAAACGCATATTTTAAATATGTGTTGCATATTGTATATTCATTCCACCTTGCCTTTTCAGGTAGATCAGCCTTTACCTATCTTTTGCTACAGTCAATGTTCTTATTAGGGAGAATGTGTGTGTATGAGTATATACAGCAGAGGGAAGTGGGACTCATAAATGCAGGTATGTGATACACAATTAATAAAAACTCACGGCCAGAAATTGGGGTTCAACCTGAAGATCTGAAAACCAAAACAGCCAGCCAATGGTTCTTACCTCGATTTCAGCCCGTAATTGGTGATCATGCATCCAGGAATCTCAGAATGAGACTGTGTGTTGAGAGCTGTTTCCTTCCATTTTATAATTCTCTCTAGGATTGGGATTAAAGGCATGCACCATCATGATTAAAGACACACACTGCATGGTTTCTATGGCAACTAGTGTGGCCAGTGGGATTAGAGGTGTGTGTCATTATGGCTACTGGGATTAAAGATGTGTGTTACCATTACCTGGTCTGTAAGGCTGACACTGGGACTGTTTTACTCTCAGATCTTCAGGCAGTCTTTATTTATTAAAACACAGTTGAACTCCCACTACAGGTGTGTGCATGTTTTTCTGTGAAAAATAAGGAAACAGGAAAATGATTAAGGGAAGATGAATGGGGAAAATGAGTGAAAAATGAGAAAGGAAGAAAGAACAAATGAGGAACGGAGGAATTAGTTATGTTGAATATTACCTTAGGAGAGAGTCACTTAATAAAATAAGTCACAATCAGCTTTATAAAACTTTCTGATAAATAGTATATTATTGTGTAAGTAGTTCTCAAATATTGCAAATGAATAAGTAAATTATGATTTAATAAATAGGTAAGTGTATAAGTCAATTTCATGTTTCTGTAAGCTAATTCGCCTAGTATATTTTTCTTTCCTTTTCTTGTTTTTTTTCCTTTTAGACAAATATTTACTATGAAGCTTATACCCTCATCCTCTTACCTCATCCTCAAAATGTTGTGACTTCAACTGTGTACAGCAGACCTTCCAAGCTGTTATTTTCTGACATTAGTGAATAAGCTCTATGGTAGACAGAAAAGAAAAATAGAATATTGGCATACATTATGAGATGTGAAATATTAATCACTTCATTCTTCTACAGAAACTATGAAGGATCTCTTCTCTGATTTTTTTTCCTGTCTCCTTTACTAGTTGATTTGTAATCTGTACATAGTTATTTAACATAACTAAGGGGAACACAATACAAAAATTCAATCTTGTGACTTTGTCCTATTCTCTGTAAAGGGTGACCTGAGAGTCTATTTAAAATAAATCTCTTGCCTCCATCATTTCCCAAGACACACGGTACTTAATCTCTCTAAATGTGCTATCTATCAGATTAGCACACGTATTTATCTGCAAGCATTTCTGTGTCAGTCTTTTGGTCTAAGCTCTCTTAGGACAGGGATCAGACACATTTATTTCCCTTGTACTAGTATTGTGAATATTGCCTTAAAAACCAATGTTCAGTGAAGCTGAGTGAGTTAAACCAGCAGAGCATTCTCTAGATTTAGTGCTCAATAGCCATTTCTGTCTCAGAGTACGGCACTGTCAATACAGAATTCTACAGATACTGTAAGTATAGCTACAACATGTTTATGTGTCCTTTTAGCACCCAAATTTCTAAACAAATATTACCATTGACTTTTCTAAATTGTATTTATTACTTTTTATGGATTTGAAAATTAGCGTAATTTTTAAAATGACTTCAGTTATTCTATCTGCAACCATTTTGTCAATGCTGCTGTATTCCTGAACAATTCTTTTTAAATCCCAAATCCATATCCTTTCTTGATTCCTTCCAGAGGGTGTCATTGTTTTAGTTAGAGAAAGCCTGTGGAAAAGAAAATATGGTCATGTCACTGCTGTTCCATTATATTCTGATGTGGGATTCCCATTTGTATGTCGTGAATGTATTTTATTATCATTGGTTAAGAAAGATGCTGCTTTGGCCTTTGGCAGGGCAGAATAAAGTCAGTCAGGAAATCTGAACAGAGATATATAGAGAGAGTAGGCAGAATCAGGGAGATACCATGTAGCTGCTAAAGGAGAAAGATGATGGAAACTTACCAGTACGTATCTGCCTCATGGTGATACATAGATTAATAGAAATGGGTTAATTTAAGATACAAGAGTTAGCTAGAAATATGCCTGCACCATAGGTAAAACAGTGTTGCAATTAATATAATTTTTGTGTGATTATTTGGGTTTGGGCTGGAGAGAAATGAAAGCCCTGTCTCTGACTACAGCATTCCTTCCATAAAATAAAGAGAATTTAAACCAAATGTTATTGATAATTAGTATTGATGTCATTATGGATGATTTTTTTTCTGTCTCGGTTTCTCATGGCTAAGTGTTGCATCTCCAAATTTACAGTGGAGTTGTCCTCGACTTTCTAAGTGTAACATTACTAGTTCATGAGAATCACTCTCTTTTCTATTTTGGACTATTTAATAGAGTAAGCATTTACTATTCCATTATCCAAATCAAGAACTGGGGAAACAGCGTGTTTTATAATATGTGTTTTTTTTCCATCCTGTCATTAATTTTTCTCCTGTGTCAGGTACCTATTAACATACATATGTTATATGGGTGTGTGTTTTATTTACTGGGACTTAGTATTCTTATAACACATAATTAAAACATGAATTTGGTATTTTTAAAGTGCTATAAAAGGAAACAAGTATTTTCTGCATGGAAATTTTTTTTCTTATGAATAAGATATTCCTAAGACTACACAAATTTCTGCCCAAGCGTATATCATTCCTCACACCACTATTCATTTTCAATATGAATAAAGTGAGGTAGTACCAGTTCCTGTTCATTGTCTACTTTCAGTTTTTCAAATTATGCATTGTTATTAGCTCTTTCATAAAATGGTTAACTCCCACTGCTTACTTGGATCTCAGCTGAATCTTCTTTTTTTCAGAGAGGTGTGGGTTGTTTTTCCTGACCATAATTCTTATCCTCATTAAATATGTGGATACTTCTCAGTTCAAGTCCTGTTCTGTGAATTTTATTTCTTAATTATCCTATTAGTCTTTCTCTTTCATTGCATTATAATCCCATGAGAGAAAAATGTTGACTCTGCTTTTCTTATAATTTACCTCCAGCCACAGAATTTGGCAATAATGAGATTCTAAGTGAGTATTTGCTAGCGTGATGGATGCAGTAAACATTGTCAACAAATATTATAGCTTGCTCAAGTTGGTTTTTCTAAGACAATGCCAGAATTATTTTGTAGTCTGTCTGGCCACGGAAATCAGATGGAGAAAATGACAGGGTGTCAATATATGAGAACAGTATAAGTCAGAGTTACATGCGAACGTATACATGATAGCACAGAGAAGTGGCATATACATCCCAGTGGCCAACCAGAACACAGATAGGAAAGTGTCCTTTTCCTATTTGGTAGCAGATTCTCATAACATGACATGTGTCAAATATTGAGAACTGAAAAGTTGAAAGTCAAGAGACTAGCCTGAATGATTGGGAATATCTTAAAGGTTTTATGCTTTACATTTATATGACTTAATAGATTTATAATCACATCAACTTCCTGGGGTCTCCATGTTTTGTGTCAGATATTTTTTCCAATTTAAATCTTTTTAAATGATTAAAATATATAGCCATGCAAACACATGTCATTTTATATCATGACTAATTATGATAGTATGTTGTCATAATATTTCTTGGGAAAGGTTTGAAAACCTTTGAGTTCTTACCAATGTAAACCATTGACTCCTTTGCTATTTTACAAGCAGTTTCTGAGTTTGAGCTTTGCTTGATTCTTTGTTAACAGTTTCTGATCTGCTCAGCCCCTATTTGGCCACAATCAGAGTGAGATTCTCTTCGTCTCTTTCAAAGGCAAAACATTTATTGTGATTACAAACATGGACATACAAAGTTATTCACAAATACTCATGTTTTAAATGGTGTTTGAAAATATATAGTATCACTATTAAAATTAGTATCATTTATACAAATATATATTGAAAGCTCTTTCTTATGATGCATACGGCCACTTCTGGTTTTATAACTTATTGAATACTGACAGATGTCCTATTAGAAACAGCAACCAAGAGATGTGGTATGCCTCGCTTTACTCACCACTCTTGTGCATACCTATTCTTACCAGTAGGTGGCAGTAAACAAAGTAAAGTAACTAAGAAATTCAGTGCACATCGGGTGGGAAAAGACAAATTAAGAGAATCCTAGAAGTGTAGGGACTTATTGGACATCATCTAATAAAGTAGTAACGTATGTAAGATAGAAGTTGCTGAACTCACAGCTCTGAAGTATTATTATATTATTATTATTATTTTCAACTATGCACATGAATGGTTTATATGAAGACCACTCAACTCCCACCTCCCTATCACTCCTGTCCACCTTTGCTACAAATTACTATCACATATTCGTGTGCATGATTTTTTTTTTTTTTGTGAATCATTAAGATTAACTACGACCATCAGTGTCACCCTGGGCTTGAAGCCACTGCTGCACTCTGGTGGGCTAGCAGAGGGCATGCAACTAGAGGGGGCGTTTCCACATCTCTGGAATCTACTGGCAGTAGTAGAGGATGGGGCACTCCCATCAGTCCCTCACCCTTTTTGGACTAATTTTTGATAAAATTGATCTTGTGATGTTCCCCGTGTAGGTAACTACAGTTGGTATGAGCTAATGACTACAAAAATTGTATGAACCTAGGACGTGGTGCATCCTAGTCCTTCATCCCAGCCTATCGACAACCAGTCCCAACTTTTGTAGAGTTTCCTGAACCGTTGTAAGTGTGGTGTGAATGAATAGCTTGAAGCGAAGACCTTACCCTTTATTCATTATCTGCGTCTTTCATAAACATAAGTCTCTGTATTTAACATTGGAAACTGTGAGAAAGGGCTTCTCTGGGTAAGTCTTAAAACACTTTTGTCTTTAGATATAAACATGGATTTTTAAAAATTTTCCTTTGAGTTGATTGCTCAGTTGAATTATTTTATATTCTTTCCAACTAAATATCTCGTTCTACTTTCAAAATGCATCACAAAAGGACACTTAAATTTCCTTTTTCTTTTTGTTCATATACTTGCTTCACTTAATTGGTAAAACATAAATTGTTTTTTGAGGGCTTATTTTATATATATATATTTGTATCCTAAACTTAAAAAGTTAAGAGAGTGAACTACCACTGAGCCTGCATCCCTTATATCACTTAAAGGTAGTTGCTAGATAAACAGTCTTCTATAGGTGTTTGCTGGAAGGTGTGATATTTACTTCTTAAAACAGAAAAGGTCACCTGATGCTCAGTCTCTTTGAGGATTCCAGGATAAACAAGTCCCTCTGAGAAAATTACCAAGGCTAGTTCTTGGAAACAAAGAATTCCTTATCCCCACTGTAGACCCCTGAGATATTGCAGGCTTCATTCTTCTGAACCTACACCTGAACTCTATTGGTTGCTCTTCTATTCATGGATCATCTTCTCCTCCATTGCTGACTCTACTATTTTGCAGCCTTGCCACTTTTCAGTACCGAAAAAGTTTTGTTTTTCTCTAGTGGGTGTCCTTAGATGAGTATAATAAATGAAAACTCCCCCACACCTTTCCTCCTCATGTCCTCTGATATATCTCTACCATAAGCTGTTAAGGAAAGTGGGTAGTGAGTGGGTGCCCTTTTAATGAGTGTCATCTGCTGCCCCATACATTCCAAAAGCCATATGCATGGAAAGGTCAGATTTTCTTTTGAGCATCCACATATTTAGCAAAATAGCACCTGGGCTACAAATAAAATTCAGTTTCCCCCACAAAGCTGGAGAAAGTGGCTTGCTTGTAAGTTTTCAACATTTCTTCTTTATGTCAAAAGATTTCTTTTATCATTCCATAAAGCAATAGTTAAAATATTTCCCCTCAGGAGGCTCTAAACAAACACTTAAGGCAGGAACTTTTATATTTTATATAGCACTTGTTCAGACCAGCCGTTGGAAACTTTAAGATTCACAAGCCTGATGAGCCCTATTGCCTGTTTTTGTAGGTAGAGTTTTAATAGACTATAATCATACCCATTTAGCTACATGCAGTCTATCACTACCTTTGAACTACAATGGTAGAAATAATAATAAAAAAACTCTAACAGAGTTCACGTAGACAACTAAACTTAGCAACATTTCTTCGTAAGTACTTTATAAAATGCTTTGCCAAAACAGATCTAGTGGTTTAAAATATGTTTGTTCAGTTATTTTGGTGATGCAGCTCAGTGGTAGGGCAATTGTATCATGGACAGAATTATGTTTCACAACAAGAAATGCAGCAATAAAAATGTGATGGGTGATTACATTAGTTGAGGAAGTACTACCCAGTTGACACTTGACTAAATGAACATATTGTTTTCTACAATTGCCTTCTGGTTCAAAGTAGGAGACAGAACTAATTGATGAGTTATCTAAAGAAAATACAAGAGGTCATGCTTGACTTATCTGACTTACTAAAAAGCAGACCTTAAGAGAGACATACATGGATCTAATCTATGTACGACATAGAAAAGGACAAGATATCCTGAGTATGTTGGGAATGTGGGGATCATGGGAGAGGGTAGAAGGGGACAGGGAAGGAAGGAAGGGGAGTGGAGAAAAATATGTAGCTCAATAAAAACAATAAAAAGTGATAAGAAAATGGCAAGTAACCAATGTCAACTCAGAATGTTTCTCCTCAATTAAAAACAAAACAACAACAGCAACAGCATGAAAGTCACTGCGCAGAACAGGGTTCTGACATTTTGCAGGTTGTTTTGAAAACATAAACATTTTATTCTTGTATTTATCTTAGCCACCTTATCCAAGTTTGCATCATGTTGACTAAATGTTCTGTCATATAGAAATGCATTGGACTCCACACTTCATAAAGAAATAATAACAGTTTCTTGGCATGCACGTTTATAAGCAGAAGAGATAAACAGTTTTAAAGTAACAGGTTTTCTTTTGTGTATTAGGTTTAGAATCACTGGGAATCTAATTCACAGTTCCTATACATTCTATATCCCTCTTCCCTGCTTCCACTCAGAACTTCACCAACACACCACCAAAGGAAGATACTATTAAGATCAGTGACTCCACAGGTACATAATATTACCCACTTTTTGACCTACATTAGGCCTTACTCTTGCTATGTATGCTATGTTAATTCTGACACAAATATAAGGACATGTACTCATCTTTAGAATTTCATACAAAATAGTTTTACTATGCTAAAAGGTCTCCTTGCTCTCTCCACCTATTCATTACCACTCTGGACAGTTATTCTAAAAGACCAGTTATTTTAATACCTCCTGTAACTTCTGTTCTAGCATGTCCTATAGTTATATTTCTATAGAATGTGGCTTTCTGCTTCACTTTTGTTATTAGCCTATTTGTATTGTCATAAGAAAATGGCTCGTGGTGAGTATTTTACAATGTAATATATCTAGGAAGCTCACTGTCTAGGGTCGGTCCTTAGATCTTAGCTTCACTCTCCTGGAGAAGTTTCCCTAGCTACTTCACAGCATGGCACAAAGGAGAAAATAATAAGTTGATGCCAAAGGCAATCCTCTGTAATAAGGACTTGGTTTTTTAGAGTATTATTAATCCTTGTAGTGTCCCGAGATGTCAATACTTTCTGGGACACCCACATCTTAAAATGTCTACCATGTCAATACTGCTATTCCAAAGATTAAGCTTCCACATATTGAAAGGGAAATGTACTAAATCTTTTCAAATCAAAGCATTTCTTTCACTTAGTAGTATGGAGCTTTTTCTGGCTATTCATAACTGATTGCTATTATTTTTTAAATCCTCTAGTGACATTCCATAGTCTTGATATAGCATGATGACTTATCCATGGGTATGACAATTATTTATAAGCTAATATAAATATCTACATTCATATTTTTGTAGTATATTTCCTTTCAACCCATTAGTACAAAGAACTATGATTCTTTTAGTGTTTAGTGATGTTTGAATATGTTTAGTACTGTGTTTATATTTCCCAAATGATCATGCAGCAGGTTATCATGGGATAGTGTGTAACATGAATGTCCAGAGAAACTCCTTATACTAATGCTGTTTCTCTGATTTATTCTTAGCCCGAAATGATTCTTGGCATACTGCAACTGTCTGTGGATATTTTATGAATAAATGAACACTTAAGACAAGAGCTCATAGAGAGATCTGGCTTGGCTGAAGCTAGAATGAACAGAAATATAATGGGATAATCTCGGATTATGTATCGAATAAAGAAAAACATAACATATGCAAGAAATCCCCAAGTGTTAAGCCTCAGATGTTATATAAATATTCTTCCTTAAGTAGCATAAGTTAGTTAAATGGTTAATTTTTGGCATGGTAAGAGTAGACATGCCAGATCTTTTGATTAATTTTTTTATATATCCCAATAATTTGGCCAAAATTTCACAATAAGTCAGCCTTTCTTCTCAGCTGGTAGTGGTTGATGTCCCTGTCCCTTTGAAAGAACTATTATCAACCCATGCTATTAAAATAGCATTTATTTGGTGAGATCTGGGCAAATGTTTAACAAATAAACATGCTGTCCAAGTTGTCTACCATAAAGGAATTTGGAGTGCTTTTCTTCGTCCTCTTGGCTTCAGTCACAGTGAATCACAATTTTAGGATGGTCTGTACAAACATTTCCAAATGTACCTCATACAATTGTACATACAAGCCAGCATTTTAAAAATGTTTATATGATTTCATATTTCACTTCACATATTTATTTAATGTAAGATTTCATGGACTCAGCTTTTAGTTCTTACTCTAAATGGCAAATGGGAGTTGTTCCAGTTTACAGATGCAGGAACTAAATATTGAACCGGATTTGGACTTCTTAAAATTTTGTACTTTTGAGATTATGGTGTAATTAAATCTCTCTTTCTCCTTTCCTCTGTCTAAACCTTCCCATACCTCTCCCCACTCTTTTACACAGTCATGGCCTCTCTTTTTGCTGAATGTTTTTGAACGCATAAGTGTGTGTATATCCATATATATTCCTAAATATAAAGTTTTTGGTGCATATATTATTTGTAAGCATGTTTTCAAGGCTTACCATTTGACACTAACCATATGAAGTAATGTGTCCTTTAAGAAATTGTTTTGATTTTTTTTTGTTTTGTTTTTGAGTGAAGGAGAAAGAACAAGAAGTTTAGTAAGTAGACGGTGAGGTGGTAAGACTCTGGGAGAAATGGGAAAGGAGAAAGAAAAGGATTAAAATATATTTCATAAAACACTTTTAAATATAAAGAAAAATATAAATGAGAATTTAAATAGTGATTTGCTCTTTATATAAAATGTGTTTGATGACATTTTATCTTTAATATCGTACATGTAAGTTTTAGTCTTTAATAAATAAAAAGTGATTAACTCTACTTTCAGTATTTAAAAATTGTGTTCAATTAACCTTTGATTCTTACTTAAACTATTAAGAATGCAATGGAAAAACCTATTTTTTGAACAGAGTTTATTTATTGTAGGAACTCCTCCAACAGCAGCCTTTAAGTTAGCCGCCCACTTGGATATGGCCACTTATACTATTAATGCCGTTATAAATCTGCACACTTTCTCTCTTCCGGCTGTTGGATTCAGTTTCTGTTTCCCGTTTGTGCAGACGACTGTGATCTGTGAGTCTACCCCTAAATAAATAGCCCTTTATTATACTCAATTCTGAACCAGTGTAGGATTTCTTTTTAATGTATATCTTCAATTTATTGATTCTTTGGGAATTTTATACATAGATCCTAATTCCCTTCACCTCCCAGTCTACCCATATTCTCCCCTCACTCCTGTAGTGCCCCTGAAAAGAACATTAAAAAAAATACAGGAGGAGAGGGAGTGGGGGGAGCGGGAGGGTATTGGGAGGAGGGGAGGAAGTGGAAAGAGTGTTTTCGGATACTTGAATAAAAAAAAAATTATCTATTATGATCAAGTAGGCTTCATTCCAGAGATGCGGGGCTGGTTCAACATACGCAAATCCATCAATGTAATCCATCATATAAATAAACTGAAAGAAAAAAAAACCAAAAAAAAAATACAGCTATAACCAAGCAAAGCAAAGCAAACAAGAACAAAATAAAACAAAAATAAGCAAACAAAACCCTCTTTGCTTCTTATTTCCCACCTCTCCAACACCACTTGATGTCCTGGTACCATTGGGAGCCGTTTTTCCCACAGCACAAATTTTTGTCCAATCAGCTTTACTAGCAAATATTCATTAGAATGAGTCTCTGGTCTATTTTAAGGTCTTTGGTTTCTGGTACACGATCATCACTGGCTCCTCATCAAAAATTCTCTGAAATAATCTGTGGCCACTCCAAAACATGGAAATCCTGCGGGTACCATTCCATAGGATGATTACCCTCATGAGCTCCAGGAGGTGAAGATGGATTACATGTTGGGGTGAAGAAGATCAAGGCCCTGCTCTGGGCCTGGGCGGTAGTTTTGCTGCTCAGTCCTGACCACTGCTCGCCTCCCTCCCCCCCCCCCCCCCCGCCCCCAGGCAAGAAGGCAGAGCTAGCTCCCCAGCGAGTAAGCATTTAGGATCGGTACTCCCAGGCCAGTGGTGAGGAATGGGGACATTTCTCCGGAGTGCAGTGGCCGGCTCTCCTGTGAGGGTTGGCATCAGATCTCTTGGTGTAGGATCCAACAAGGCAGGGCCAAATTTTTCCAGGACCAAAGGATGGGTCTAGTTCAGTGTGCTCTCTTTATTTCACCACACATGGTTTCCGTGGTCCCTGATGTGACACAGGCAACAGACATCAGCATAGACCCCAGGTGCAACTATCCACGGACACAGATACGGCCATTGACAGAGACTGGTCGGGATGTAACCATTATTCCAGGTGGTAGTTCAAGCCACTCAGATTAAAATTGCTTCAGCAGCAGCATGTCCCTCTGACACCATTGTGTGCCGAGATTTTGCTGTCGCCATGGGCCTTGATGGTAACAGGAGCATTGGACATCAACACAGACGCCGACTGCAGTAAGATCACAGACCCAGACAAGCTTTTTTTTTTCTTTTTTTTTTTAAGTTTATTAAAATATAAAGGTTTCCATTTTCGCCCCTCCTCCCAACACCCTCCCACTCCCCCCACTCCCTCTCCCCCTCCCTCTCCATCCCTAAGAGCAGTCCGGGTTTCCTGCCCTGTGGGTAGTTCAAGTTCCTCCCCGCTCCCTCCAGGTCCAGGAAGGTGAGTATCCAAACAGACTGGATCCCCAAAATTCCAGAATATGCAGAGGAAACAAGTCCCAGAGTCATTGTTAATGGCTTTTTAGAAAGACTTCGGGTCAGGCACATTCAGGGAATCCAGCCTCCTCCAGAGAATCTGGAGGTTGGATCAAGTGCTCCTTCAGTCTCAGTCAACTGGCCTTGGTGAACTCTCATTAGATCAGTCCCCTTGTACCAGTGGGTGATCGCTCCCACTTGCGGTTCTGATTTCCTTTTTCATGTTCTTCCTCCTTCTGCTCCTCCTTTGGACCTTGGGGGGCTCAGTCCGGTGCTCCAATGTGGGTCTCCGTCTGCATCGCCATCCATCGCCGGATGAAGGTTCCCTCTGATCTTACCCTCCCTGCTCACGTTCTTCTTCCTTCTGCTTCTCGCTTGGACCTAGGGAGTTAAGTCCAGTGTTCCAACGTGGGTCCCAAGAGATGCCCTATCATACTACAAAAGTATTTGTTCAACTATGTTCATAGCTGCACTATTTGTAATAGCCAGAACCTGGAAACAACCTAGGTGCCCCTCAATAGAAGAATGGTTAAAGAAGGTGTGGAACATATATACATTTGAGTTTTACCCAGACAAGCTTTTGAACAGCAGTGTTGACCTGGACATCACCATGATCTAGGTTGCAGTATGCGGCACCTAGATCTGAATAGCTTTGGCTGCAGTGTGGCCCTTGGGGACCAACACAGTGGTTCCAGATAGCATCAAACCCTAGGCAAGCCATGTGGTCTTCGGTTGCAACAGGAGCCGCTGACATCGAATCAAATCCTGTCTGTTGTAGGTTCATGGACACAGACATGACACTCAGCAGCCATCTGGGTCTGGACAACACCTTGACTCCAGGCAACACAGGTTACTCAAATCAGCATGGCTCTAGAGATAGCCCTTAGACACTTACATGTCCTAGGTAGCTGCTCAGACGTTTGGCATTCTTGTGACCTTTGGCAGCAACGTGGGCATGTATATCCACATAGAGGAGCGTGGACCCAGAAATGGCCCTTGAAAACAGTCAGGTACAGATGTCACCCTGGTCTTGGGTGGCAAGCAGGCCTTCTACATCAGCCTACTCTTATCCACCTTCATTTGTTTCTGTTCTTCCTCTTTCCACAGCACATGAACCCGTCTACTGCTCGTTCTCTCTCTTTTCTCCATCACATATTTGCTCGTCATATGGGGCCCACATGCCTGGTGTTGCAAGAGTGGGCTATGAATGTTTCCCCACCATTCTGGGCCTTGAGGAAACAGGGCCTTTGGGTAACTAGCACTGGCCACTGTTTATTATTTCTAAAATGTTTAATTACACTTATTTATTGTGTGTGTGTGTGTGTGTGTGAGAGAGAGAGAGAGAGAGAGAGAGAGAGAGAGAGAGAGCCCGTGCAATGGAGCACATGTCAAATCAAAGGGAAGTTTTCTAGAGTCAGAACTCTTCTTCTGCTGTGTGGTCATCAGCCTTAGCTGCAAGGGTCATTAACCACTGACCCATCATGCTAACCCAGGGAGCACTTATTTTTAATTGTGAAAAATTTGACAAGTGCCAAATATGATAAAGATTAATTGAATTTTGAATATTTTCATATATATGTATATATTTAAATTTCACTTTACATTCCACACATAGTTCTCCCTCACACCCTTGCCTCCCCCTAGGAACTCCCTATCCACTCCTTCTCAAGCGTAAGGCCTCCCATGGGGAGTCAATAAAGCCTGGAAGGTTAAGTTGAAGAAGGATCAAATCCCTACCCCCTGTATTAAGGCTGAACGTGGCATCCAACCATAGGGAATGGGCTCCTCTAAAACACTAGCTCATTCACCAGGGCTAGAACCTGGTCCTACTTCTAGGAGACCCTCAGATAGACCAACCTACACACTGTCTCCCACATACAGAGGACTTAATTCAGTCCCACTGAGGCTCCACATCATCAGTCTAGAGTTCCTGAGTTCCCATGGCTTGATACAGCTGTCTCTGTAGATTTCCCATCATGACTTTGACCTCCCTTGCTCATATATTCCCTCCTCCCTCTCTTTGATTGGATTCCCAGAGCAAAGTTTGGTGTTGATTATGGATCTCTTCATCTGGTTCCATCAGTAACTAGATGAAGTCTCTACAATGGCAGCTGTGGTGTTCACCAGTCTGATTACAGGGGCTGGCCAGTTCAGGCATCCTGTCTACGATTGCTAAGAGTCTTAGCTCAGGTCATCTTTGTGTATTTCTGGGAATTTCCCTAGCATCAGGTTTCTCCATGACCCCATAATGGCTCCTTCTATCAAGATATCTCTTTCATTGATCTTCCACTTCATTCCTCCCTGAACTAAGCATCTTGTTCTCATTTTCTTGTCCTCCATCCCTCCCCTCTAATGGCCCCTTTACCCCCAGATTTCCCAGTAGATCTTGTCTAGTTCCCACTCCAGGGGCAAACTGCGCATCCCTCTTAGGGTCCTCCTTTTTACCTAGATTCTCTGGAGCTGTGGATTGCAGTCTGGTTGTCCTTTGCTGTACATTTAATATCCACTTCTGAGTACAAACTATGTTCATCTTTGTGAGTTTGAGTGACCTCACATAGATTCAGAATTTTTTTTCTAGTTTTTTTCATTTGATTGCAAATTTTATGATGTCATTATTTTTTGTTTGTTTGTTGTTTGTTTTTTCGTTTTTTGTTTTTCAGCTGAGTAAAGGTACCACATTTTCTTTATCCAAGTTCTGGCTATTATGAATAATGCTACTATGAATATTGCTAAAAAAGTGTTCTTGTGGTATGACTGAGCATCTTATGGGCATATGCCCAAGAATGGTATTACTGGGTCTTGGGGTAGATTGATTCCCAGTTTTCTGAGAAACTACCATACTGATTTCCAAAGTAGCTGTACAAGTTTTCACTTCCACCCATACATCCTCTCCAAAATAAACTGTTCTTAATATTTCTGATCTTAGTCATTTTGACTTTTTGTAAGATGGAATCTCAGAGCTATTTTGATTGGCATTCCCCTGATCATTAAGGATGTTAAGCAATTCTTTTTTAAATTAATTAATTTATTCATTTACTAAAAATTTCCATCTCTTCCCCTCTTCCCTTTTCCCTCCCCCTCACCACCTCCCCCTCCCTCTCTAGTCTTAAGAGCAATCAGGGTTCCCTGCCCCGTGGGAAGTCTAAGGTCCTCCCCCCTCCATACAGGTATATAATGGTGAGCATCCAAACATACCAGGCTCCCACAAAGTCAGTCCATGCAGTAGAATAAAAACCCAGTGCCATTGTTCTTGGCTTCTCAGGCAGCCTTCATTCCCAGTCACGTTCATAGTGTCCATTTTGATCACATGTTCCATCACTCCCAGACCAGTTGGCCTTGGTGAGCTCTCATTAGATCTGTCCCATCGTCTTAGTGGATGCACCCCTTGTTATCCTGACTTCCTTGCTCACGTTCTCCCCCCTTCTGCTGCTCATTTGGACCGAAGGAGCTAAGTCCAGTGCTCCAATGTGGGTCTCTGTCTCCATCTTCATCCATCTCCAGATGAAGGTTCTATGGTGATATGCAAGATATTCATCAGTATGGCTATGGGACAAGGCAAGTTCATGAACCCTCTCCTCTGCTGCCCAAGGAACAATCTGGGGATCCCTCCTTGGGCCTAGGAACCCCTCTAGGATCAAGTCTCTTGCAAACCCTAAAATGGCTCCCTTAATTAAGATATTTACTTCCCTGTTCCCATATCCACCCTTCCTCCATCCCACCCATCCCATTCCCCCAAGCTTTCCCAAATCCTCCCCCTTTCCCTTCTCTCTACCCATCTTCCCTTACATCCACCCTTCCCCCACCCCCCCCCATACACCCAAGTTTGCCTGGCAATCTTGTCTACTTTCAATATCCAGCAGGATAGCTATATGATTTTATTCAGGTTCACCTTCTTATTTAGCTTCTCTAGGATCATAAATTATAGACTCAAAGACCTTTAATTATGGCTAGAATCCACTTATGAGTGAGTACATACCATATTCCTCTTTTTGTGTCTGAGTTACCTCACTCAGTAAAGCGTTTTCTATTTCCATCCATTTGCATGCAAAATTCAAGATGTCATTGTTTTTTACCGCTGAATAAAACTCTAATGTGTATATGTTCCACACCTTCTTTAACCATTCTTCTATTGAGGGGCACCTAGGTTGTTTCCAGGTTCTAGCTATTACAAATAGTGCAGCTATGAACATAGTTGAACAAATGCTTTTGTAGTATGATTGGGCATCTCTTGGGTATATTCCCAAAAATGAAATTGCTGGGTCCTGAGGTAGCTAAAAGTACACAATGGAAGAAGGAAAGCATCTTTAACAAATGGTGCTGGCATAACTGGATGTCAACCTGTAGAAGAATGAAAGTAGAACCATATCTATCACCATGCACAAAAATCAAGTCCAAATGGATTAAAGACCTCAGTATTAATCTGACCACATTGAACCTGATAGAAAAGAAAGTGGGAAGTAGTCTACAAGACATAAGTACAGGAGACCACTTCCTAGGTAGAACCCTAGTAGCATAGACAATAAGAGAAACAATGAATAAATGGGACCTCCTGAAACTGAGAAGCTTCTGTAAATCAAAGGACACTGTCAGTAAGACAAAAAGGCAACCTACTGATTGGGAGAAGATCTTCACCAATCCTTCATCAGACAAAGGTCTGATTTCCAAAATATACAAAGAACTCAAGAAACTAGACACTAAAACTTAATTAACCCAATTAAAAAATGGGGTACTGAACTGAACAGAGAATTCTCAACAGAAGAACTTCGAATGGCCAAAAGACACTTAAGGTCTTAAGTGTCTGAACCTCCTTAGCTCAACCTCCTTAGCGATCAGGGAAATGTAAATCAAAACAACTTTGAGATACCATCTTACACCTGTGAGACTAGCTAAAATCAAAAACACCAATGATAGCCTATGCTGGAGAGGATGTGGAGTAAGAGGAACACTCATCCATTGTTGGTGGGAATGCAAACTTGTGCAGCTTCTCTGGAAATCAGCATGGCGGTTTCTCAGAAAACTGGGATTAAACCTACCTAAGCAATTCTTTAAATGCATTTCAGCCATTTGATATTTTTCTGTTGGGAATTCTCTGTTTAGTTCCATACTCCATTTTTAAATTGAATTATTTTGTAAAAACAGACACTTGGACCAATGGAATCTAATGGAAGACTCTGACATTAATCCATACACCTTTGAACACCTGATTTTTGACAAAAAAAAGTCAAAATGGTATAATGGAAAAAAAAAGCATTTCCAACAAAAAAGTGTTGGCATATTGGATGTGAACATGTAAAAGATTGCAAATAGATTCATATCTACCACCATGCACAAAACTCCATTCCAAGTGGATCAAAGATCTCAACCTAAATTTAGTTACACTGAACCTGATAGAGAAAGTAGGAAGTAGCTTTGAATGCATTGACACAGGAGACCATTTCCTAAATATAGCAACAGTAGCATAGACACTGAGAGCAACAATTAATAAATGGGACCTCCTGAAATTGAAATGCTTCTGTATGACAAATGACATGGTAAATAAGACAAGATGGCAGCCTAGAGAATGGAAAAATATCTTCACCAAACCTATATCTGACAGAAAGATGATCTCCAAAATATAAAGAGACCTTAAGAATTTCGAATATTTTCACCTGCTGCTAAAATGTAAATTTAGTTCTAGGATTTAAATTTGGAAGTTCTATACACTTATATAACGAACTTTATTCATCATACACTCCCCTCCAACCCGTCTCTCTCTGTTTCCTGTCTCAACTGTTAAAACCCTCATTTTAAGTACTATTTATACCTTTTGCTTTCTTTTTGTTGTGTCTTTTCCAACTGTGGATGGAAGATTAATTACTGGAGAAAAAGGGAGCTTATTTGTGGCTACAGCACTAAGGAGGATGACATCACCTCTGCTAATAATCACTGATGGCAGCTAGAATATACATTTAAATATATTTGGACTCTCATCATTCTTTTTATATTAATAATTATATTGTGTCATTTTCATGTATATTTTATAAACAAGGGACAATTCTGATCACATAGATGTGGGCTGATAAATATAATAGAATTCTTGCACATACAATATGAGATAAATACAAATTAAAACTAGCAATAATCATAAAGTTTAATAAAAGTATATATATGCCTTACTTTTTAAGACTTTTGTATTGTCAATATTCTGGATGTCTGTTTTGAAAGGAAGCAATTTTACTTGACTATAAATAACAAGTCAGCATGAGGAACTTGCCAGGGGAATCAAGTTAAATATTTAAAGATAAGATATTGGTGGAGGCTTTGTGTGTCATGATATCATGTGAAAAATAGACTGTAAAAATTGAAA
This sequence comes from Myodes glareolus, assembly GCF_982192425.1. Taxonomy (NCBI): domain Eukaryota; kingdom Metazoa; phylum Chordata; class Mammalia; order Rodentia; family Cricetidae; genus Myodes; species Myodes glareolus. Next base: position 48,421,895 of record NC_142033.1, on the reverse strand, counting down.
TCACTAAAACTTTCCAGAAGAACTGAATTAGCTTGACATGGTTCAAAAACATATGTAAAGTTTCATGTCGATAAGACAGGAGTAAAGAACCTATTTCTGAGCTTCAGAAATGTTGTGAGCTCCTGGACTTTGTCATATTTAAAATTGCAGATGATGCTAGGGAATATCCAAATAGTGAGAAAAGAAAGCTTTTGATAGGGAAGAATAATTTATAAGGAAAGTAGGGCTGTGCAGGAAAAGTGAAGGATCAAGGAGGGTGGATTAGATGTAACTGAGACTGTAACATGTATTGATATAGCAAAGAAAACCTGAGGTGACAGCCATAAAAAAAAATCATCCAGGAGACTGTAAAGACAAAGCATGAATCACAAGGTTCTTACTTTATAAAAAAACTGTCCATAACTGAGTCATTCGAAATAGAAAGTTAACTATATAGCATGTGTGTGTGTGTGTGTGTGTGTGTGTGTGTGTGTTTGCATGCACTTTTTTTGGAGGACAGAATTTGATGTTAGATAGCCTTCTGGATCATTCTCCACATTACTTTTAAAGATGGGGTTTCACAATAAAACTGTAGCTCATTTATTGACTAGTCCGACTATCCAGGGATATGATATTCCAGGGTTCTACCATATCTGATTCCCCAACACTGGCATTACAAAAATGATCCACTGAGATCAGCTTTTTGTATGGATGCAGGGTATCCAAATCTGTGTCTCCTAGCTTGCTCAACAGGCACTTTATTAATTGAGACATTTATCTTGCCCCTAGTTTTCTATATAAAGGATAACTGCCCATTCTATTGGTGTATCCATTACTTTTATACAAAGAGAACCTGAACAAATTAGGACTATTTTAGGGTGACTTATGTATGGATGAATCTGAATTACATACAGATATAACTATTCAAGACTTGTCTAGATATTCTTTTAGGTATTGCTGTTTGAACTTTCTTAATTTTATTACTTGCCAGACCTCTTAGTGAATTTAGGAAGATGACTTCTTGTAAAATAAGAAAATTGGGTTCTGGGCTAGTTCAAGTTATATTACTACTTCATAGCACTGCTTACATGATATTACAAGGGAGGCTTTTCATTGTCCTGTATTTTGGTGAAAGGATCCGCAATTATGTTTGAAATACTTCAAACTGAAGATTTCAGGTGATTTCTTACTTATAGTTTTGATTTTGTATTGTTTAATGTAACTGTCATCAGTGTGGGCTCCTGTTGAGGAGTTTGAGAAAACAAAGATGACATATAGAATAGAACATTTAAGAATACATTTAAATCATTAATGTATATAAAATATAATATTAGTATATATTTTGTCTGTTGCATGGAGAGTTAATGTGAAATCTGCAACCCAAAGATGAATGGATTTTTTATGTGTGTGGCAAAAATTCACAAAATTGTTTATCTAAAGTAAGATTGTTTCCTCAAATGTTAGGACAGCTGTAGATATCAAATGTGCTGGATTCAGAGCTTATCTAAGTGCACTTGTGGGACCCACTCATAATCTAACAACAAAAGGTAATGTTCACAATAGCAACACTTATAATGTGTCTCATGAAAGGTCCTATTTAAAACTCCCTACTTTTTCATTGTTTTCTCCTGAGTTTTTTTTTTAAAGTAATTTTATTAAATTATAAAAGTTTCCATTTCCGCCCCTCCTCCCACCACCACCCGACTCTCCCCACTCCCTCCCCTCCTCCCTCTCCATCCCCAAAAGCAGTCAGGGTTTCTTGCCCTGTGGAAAGTTCAAGTTCCTCCCCCCTCCCTACAGGTTCAGGAAGGTGAGTGTCCAGACAGACTGACTCCACAAAATCCAGTATATGCAGAGGAAACAAGTCCCAGTGTCATTGTCAATGGCTTTTCAGAAAGACTCCAGGCTAGCCACATTCAGAGAATCCGGCCACATTCAGAGAATCTGGTTGGATCACTTGCTCCTTCAGTCCCAGTCCAACTGGCCTTGGTAAACTCTCATTAGATCCATCCCCTTGTATCAGTGGGTGATCGCATCCCTCGCAGTCCTTATTTCCTTTTTCATTTTCTTCATCCTTCTGCTCCTCATTTGGACCTTGGGGGGCTCAGTCCGGTGCTCCAATGTGGGTCTTGGTCTGTATTGCCATCGATTGTCGGATAAAGGTTCCCTCTGGTCTTGCCTTCTTTGCTCATGTTCTCTTTCCTTCTGCCTCTCGTTTGGACCTAGGGAGTTAAGTCCAGTGTTCCGATGTGGGTCTCTGTCTCTATTTCCATCCATCGCCAGATGAAGGTTCTATGGTGATAAGCAAAATATTCATCAGTATGGTTATGGGCCCAGGCCGTTTCAGGCACCCTCTCTTCTGTCCAGAGAACAATCTGGGGAACTCTCCTTGGACCTGGGATCCCATTTATAATCAAGTCTCCTGTAAAACCTAAAATGACTCCCTTAGTTGAAATATATTCTTCCCTGATACCATATCCATCCTTCCTCCGTCCCCCCCCATCCCAGTCCACCGAGCTTTCCCCATTCCTCCCCTACTCCCTTCTCTCTAACCCTCTCCGCTTCCAACAACCCTCCCACAACCCCATGCACCCGAGGTTACCTGGGACTCTTGTCTATTTCCAATCTCCAGGCAGATAGCTACATGAATTTCATCAGGTTCACCTTCTTATTTAGCTTCTCTATGATCACGAATAATAGGCTCAAAGACCTTTAATTATGGTTAGAATCCACATGTGAGTGAATACATACCATATTCCTCTTTTTGGGTCTGGCTTACTTCACTCAGTAAAGCGTTTTCTATTTCCATCCATTTGCATGCAAAATTCAAGATGTCATTGTTTTTTACCGCTGAGTAAAACTCTAATGTGTATATGTTCCACACCTTTTTTAACCATTCTTCTATTGAGGGGCACCTAGGTTGTTTCCAGGTTCTAGCTATTACAAATAGTGCTGCTATGAACATAGTTGAACATATGCTTTTGTAGTATGTCAGAGTATCTCTTGGGTATATTCCCAAGAGTGGAATTGCTGGGTCCTGAGGGAGGTTGACTCCCAGTGTCCTGAGAAACCGCCACACTGACCTCCACAGTGTCTGTACAAGTCCTCATTCCCACCAACAATGGATGAGTGTTCCCCTCATTCCACATCCTCTCCAGCATAGGCTATCATTGGTGTTTTTGAATCTGGCCACTCTGACAGGTGTAAGATGATATCTCAAAGTTGTTTTGATTTGCATTTCCCTGATCGCTAAGGAGGTTGAGCATGACCTTAAGTGCCTTTTGGCCATTCGAAGTTCATCTGTTGTGAATTCTCTGTTCAGTTCAGTACCCCATTTTAAAATTGGGTTAATTAGAGTTTTATTGTCTAGTTTCTTGAGTTCTTTGTATATTTTGGAGATCAGACCTTTGTCTGATGAGGGGTTTGTGAATATCTTCTCTCAGTCGGAAGGTAGCCTTTTTGTCATACTGACAGTGTCCTTTGCTTTGCAGAAGCTTCTCAGTTTCAGCAGGTCCCATTTATTCATTGTTTCTCTTATTATCTGCACTCCTGTGGTTCTGCTAAGGAAGTGGTCTCCTGTGCCTATGTCTTGTAGACTACTTCCCACTTTCTCTTCTATCAGGTTCAAAGTGGTCAGATTAATGTTGATGTCTTTAATCCATTTGGACCTGAGTTTTGTGCATGGTGATAGATATGGATCTATTTTCATTCTTCTACAGGTTGACATCCAGTTATGCCAGCACCATTTGTTAAAGATGCTTTCCTTCTTCCATTGTATACCTTTAGCTACCTTGTCAAATATCAGGTGTTCATACGTTTGTGGGTTAATACCCGGGTCTTCTATTCGATTCCATAGGTCGACTTCTCTGTTGTTATGCCAATACCAAGCTGTTTTCAATACTGTTGCTATGTAGTAGAGTTTGAAGTCAGGGATGGTAATGCCTCCAGAAGTTCCTTTATTGTATAAGATTGTTTTGGCTATCCTGGGTTTTTTGTTTTTCCATATAAACTTGATTATTTTACTCTCAAGGTCTGTGAATAAGTTTGATAGGATTTTGATGGGAATTGCATTGAATCTATAGATTGCTTTTGGTAGAATTGCCATTTTTACTATATTGATTCTCCCAATCCAAGAGCAGGGGAGGTTTTTCCATTTTCTGGTATCCTCCTCAATTTCTTTCTTCAAGGACTTAAAGTTCTTGTCAAATAGGTCTTTCACTTCCTTGGTTAGAGTTACCCCAAGGTATTTTATGCTATTTGTGGCTATCATGAAAGGTGATGTTTCTCTGATTTCCCATTCTGCTTCGTTATCCTTTATGTATAGGAGGGCAACCGATTTTTTGGAGTTGATCTTGTATCCTGCCACATTACTAAAGGTGTTTATCAACTGTAGGAGTTCTTTGGATAGATTTTTTGGGGTCGCTTATGTACACTATCATATCGTCTGCAAATAACGAAAGTTTAACTTCATCCTTTCCAATTCGAATCCCCTTGATCCCCTTATGTTGTCTTATTGCTATTGCTAGAAGTTCAAGCAATATATTGAAGAGGTATGGAGAGAGAACACAGCCTTGTCGTGTTTCTGATTTTAGTGGAATGGCTTTGAATTTCTCTCTGTTCAATTTGATGTTAGCTGTTGGCTTACTATATATTGCTTTTATTATATTTAGATATGATCCTCGTATACCCAATCTCTCCAACACCTTTATCATAAAGGGGTGTTGAATTTTGTCAAATGCTTTTTCAGCATCCAATGAAATGATCACATGGTTTTTTTCTTTCAGTTTATCTATATGATGGATTACATTGATAGATTTGCGTATGTTCAACCAGCCCTGCATCTCTGGGATGAAGCCCACTTGATCATAATGGATAATTTTTCTAATGTATTCTTGGATTCGGTTTGCCAGTATTTTATTGAGTATTTTAGCATCAATGTTCATGAGTGAAATTGGTCTGTAATTCTCTTTCTTGGTTGTGTTTTTGTGTGGTTTGGTATTAGGGTAACTGTAGCTTCATAAAAAGAGTTTGGCAATGATTCTTCTGTTTCTATATTGTGAAATACATAAAGGAGTATAGGTATTAGCTCTTCCTGGAAGTTCTGGTAGAATTCTGCATTGAAACCATCTAGTCTTGGGCTTTTTTTGGTAGGGAGATTTTTGATAACAGCTTCTAATTCTTCACGACTGACAGTTCTATTTAGATTGTTCACCTGGTCTTGATTCAACTTTGGTATATGGTACTTATCTAAAAAAATGTCCATTTCTTTAACATTTTCCAACTTTGTGGCATATAAACTTTCGTAGTAAGATCTAATGATTCTCTGAATTTCCTCTGTGTCTGTGGTTATGTCCCCCTTTTCATTTCTGATCTTATTAATTTTCATGTTCTCTCTCTGCCGTTTGATTAATTTGGATAGGGGTTTGTCAATCTTATTGATTTTCTCCAAAAACCAGCTTTTTGATTCATTGATTCTTTGGATTGTTTTCTCTGTTTCTATTTTATTGATTTCAGCCCTCAGTTTGATTATTTCCAGTCTTCTAAACCTTCTGGGTGAATCAGCTTCTTTTATTTCTAGGGCTTTCAAGTATGCTGTTAAGTCTCCAATGTGTGTTTTCTCCGTTTTCTTTAATTGGGTACTTAGTGCTATGAACTTTCCTCTTAGCACTGCTTTCATAGTGTCCCATAGGTTTGAGTATGTTGTGTCTTTGTTTTCATTATATTCAAGGAATTCTTTAATTTCTTTCTTTATTTCTTCCTTGACCCAGGGGTGATTCAGTAGTTGACTGTTCAACTTCCATGAGTTTGTTGGTTTCCTGGGGGTAGCACTGTTGTTGAATTCTAACTTTAATCCATGGTGGTCTGACAAGACACAGGTGGTTACTAATATTATTTTGTATCTGTGGAAGTTTGCTTTGTTACCCAGTATGTGTTCAATTTTCGGGAAGGTTCCATGAGCTGCAGAGAAGAAGGTATATTCTTTCTTATTTGGGTGGAATGTCTGTTAAGTCCATTTGATTCAATACCTCCAATAATTCTCTTATTTCTCTGTTAGGTTTCTATCTGATTGACCTGTCCATTGGTGAGAGAGGAGTGTTGAAGTCTCTTACTATTATTGTCTGTGGTTTGATGACTGCCTTGAGTTCTAGAAGTGTTTATTTTACATAAGTAGGAGGCTTTATATTAGGGGCATAGATATTCAGGATTGAGACTTCCTCCTGATGAATTGTTCCTGTTATGAGTATAAAATGTCCATCTCCTTCTCTTCTGATTGATTTTAGTTTGAAGTCAATTTTGTTGGAAATTAGAATGGCCACACCTGCCTGTTTCTTAGGTCCGTTTGCTTGTAAAACCTTTTCCCAACCCTTTACTCTGAGTATATGTCTGTCTTTGTGGTTGAGGTGTGTTTCTTGTAAACAGCAGAATGTTGGATCCTGTTTTCGTATCCAATCTCTTAGTCTGTGCCTTTTTATAGGTGAATTGAGTCCATTAATATTAAGTGATATTAATGACCAGTTGTTGTTGACCCCAGTTATTATTATTTTTTGTTTGTTTGTTTAATAGGGTTTGTATGTGTCCCTTCTTTGAGTTATGCTCGTGAAGGGTTGCTAGATGTCTGAGTTATTGTAAGCAGTGTTGGCAATGTTGTATTCCTTGGGTTGGGATTTTCCTTCTATTACTTTCTGTAAGGCTGGGTTTGTGACTACGATTGTTTAAATTTGTTCTTATCCTGGAATATTTTGTTTTCTCCATTGATAGTGAATGATAGCTTGGCTGGGTATAGTAGTCTGGGTTTACATCCATGGTCTCTTAGTTTCTGCAGTACCTCTATCCAGGACCTTCTGGCTTTCATGGTTTCCATAGAGAAGTCCGGTGTAAGTCTGATAGGTTTACCTTTTTAAGTAACTTGACCTTTTTCCTTTGCAGCTCTTAATATTCTTTCTTTAATCTGTATGTTTTGTGTTTTGACTATTATATGGCGAGGGGATGTTTTTTTTTTTTTTGATCCAGTCTATTCGGTGTTCTGTATGCTTCTTGAACCTTCATAGGAATATTATTCTTTAGGTTGGGAAAGTTTTCTTCTATAATTTTGTTGAATATATTTTCTGGGCCTTTGATCTGCAGTTCTTCTCCTTCTTCAATCCCTATTATTCTTAGATTTGCTTTTTTTATTGTGTCCCAAATTTCTTGAATGTTTTGTGATGAGAATTTGTTGGATTTGCTGTTTTCTTTGATCAGAGCATTTATTTTCTCTATGGTATCTTTAGACTCTGAGATTCGTTCTTCTATCTCTTGTATCCTATTGATTATGCTTGATTCTGTAGTCTCTGTTCGTTTACCTAGATTTTCCATATCCAGCTGGACCTCGTTTTGTGTTTTCTTCATTGCCTCCATTTCAGTTTTCAATTCTTGAACTGTTTCCATTACCTGTTTGATTGATTTTTCTTGGTTTCCCAGTGTATCATTCACGGATTTACTCATTTTTTCGAACATTTTGTTATACTTCTCATCCATTTCTTTAGTCACTTCTTCAATCTTTTTGTTGTATTTCTCATCCAGTTCTTTAAGGAAGTTATTCATATCCTGTTTAAGGGACTCTATTGCTTTCATAATGGCACTTTTTTCCACTTCTTCTGAATTAAGAGGTTCAGGTCCTTCTATTGTAGGATCGTTGGGATCTGGTGATTTCATGTTGTTTTTTAGATTGTTGGAGGAGTTCTTGCCTTGACGTCTGCCCATATCTTCCTTCAAATGCTCTATATTGGATCTTCTGGTCCCAGGTCAGGTTCCCTTGTTGTGCAGGGACTTCACTGACAGAAGGTCTACCTTTCCTCAGGCAGTCTATTGAAACATAGGAACTCCCTCCTGCCGGGTTGCACTCACAACTCAGGCCCAGCATGCAAGGGAGCTGCTCTGGGGAGATCTTGTGACCCCAGGGAGATGGGGGGAAGAGAGGAAGATGTGCCTGTGTGAAGGTTGGGACGGGATTCGGGAGAGCTCCGCAGGGTGGAGCCACCACTGCAGGGTGACCAGAAAGTCAAGGGGGCGGGGAAAGTCTGAATTCCTCCTAGCCGAAGCCCTCAGGCCAGGAGCAAACTCACCCTTCCTCCAATGAATGTCTGCTAGAAGTTCACTGTCTCTTGCTGGCCAGGAATGTGTCTGAGCTGACACAGGGCCTGCCTGTGCTCAAGCAGGCTCTCAAAAGCACAGGAACTGCCCCTGCCGGGCTGAGCCCACAGCCCAGGCTCAGCATGCAAGGGAGCAGCTCTGGGGAGATCTTGTGACCTGTGACCTCTCCTGAGTTTTTAAAAATTGTTTTCATTGTTACTAGACCATTTCCTTGTCATATATTTAGCAATTAATAGCTATCGGGATCATGGAATAGATTTTATTAACTTCTACCTTGAACTGTTTCCATTTATGATAGAAAATTTGACAAAGAACCCAATACATAGACAAGGTATCCCGATTAAAAACCGTGTTTAAAACAACAAAAATGGATACTATACTTAATAATATCCAAACGGACTAACAAACTCCTTTCTCTGAACAGGACATTGATTGTATTGGTCAATTTTCCTTAAAAATATACATAGTTATATTCCATTAAATATATATTCTATTAATAACCTCTAAACATATGTTACCAGTAATATAATTGTATCATTTTCTAATAATTATTTCTAAGTGTTCGTCTTTAGTTTCATACAACTCATAATGAGAGACTATGTCTTTTTTATTATCTAATATCACTGGGTTTCTTCTTATTGTTCTGAGTTCCTATTTAGCTTGTTGGCAGTTTTTTCCTGTTTTCAACCTCTAAGCTTTAAATTGAACCAAACCTAATTCATAATCCTTCCTAGTGACCTTACCAAGCCCCGAGGGCTTAACATTAATACCTAATTAGTCCACTTTCCCAAGAATACTTCTAACTGAAAATTGTCTTCTGAACACTGCACTTTCTTGTTTATATAACACTTCCACTAGTGAATTCAAAAGATGTTGTAACTATCATGCATTTAAATTAAATTGAATCCAATTCTTAATGTTCTTTTCTTTTTTCCTCTGTATGTCTGGCAATCTTACAGATGTAAGAAAATATTCTTTCACGTAAAGAAAAGAGAAATTGCAAAGGTCATCAGCAGAAAGCCTCTATCAGCATCCTAGGAAGGATAATATGACTGAATGTCTGGAGTTGACCTAACAACTGCACCACAATAGATAAGAAACTGAATTTTCTTGGCATTTGTGGCATTTCTAAGACTTTGGTTTGATGTAGTCACTGGAGAGCTTCAGGCATAGGACTGATGGATCTAATTTATGATTTTGAAAAATACTTGTTATTCTATTAATACAGATTTTTAGGAGTGAAATAAAGACGGTGACCAGTAAGTGATTACATTTTCACATACTCCTGCTCACAGATGAAGGAGTTTTAGGGTCAGGCATGATCAAAGATGGAAGTCTTCTAATCCTTGGAAACAACTTAGCAAATTCTTTTTAATGTAATCACATTTTTCTGTGTAAGATTTTATTCAAATTAGGAGGTAGACATGACTTTAAAGTATCTACCCACTAGAACTATTTCTGATATGTAGGAATGTGGTGTGAAATAATTACATGCATGCCTCTTAGTCCAGAGGTGGAATATAAGCTTTGGAAAAAAAAAAAAACACTGCTTAGTGTTTACATCCTGCCAGACTAGAGAAAATGCTCTTTCTGTATTTTAAATCCATAAATAAATTCAGAAGCAAAGGTCAATTGAGTGCAAATGGCAATACAGGCCATGGATGAGAGAAGAGGTCATGTCACAAACAGATTTGTGCTTTGTTAAAAAGCATGAACTCTACTGAACCATATTTACAAGACAATCACGGGTCAGAAAAATATCATAATCATGATAACAACTTTATTAAGGAATTATTTTATAAATACTGATAAGGCTCAGCAGCGAAACACATCGTAATTAAATGCATCCTGTTGTGGAAAGGGGAAGAGGTTGCTCCTCAGGTCCTCAAAGGTTGCTGGCTGAGAACTTAAACTAGGATTGTTTGGATAAAGGGATGAACACGTAATAATGATTGATTAAAACTGAAGAAATGATAAGACCTAGTCTGATACCAAGGAAAAGAAATAAGTAGGGAGAAATCTGAATTCCTTTAATTTTACTATTTGAGAGCTGAGCAACCAATTACTTCAGTAAAGAACAAAAAATGAAATATGGCTGAAAAGAAAGCAGAATGTGTATGTTTCTGTAAGTGTGGTATCTGAAGTTATTAAAATACAAACATTGCTTCACGGGTAAATAACAATCTGGAGAAGAGAAAAAGAATATAGACGCACAGTGGTAGATGTAGATGAGTTCACAACAAAAGAATGTATGAACAAATATTGAGGAAGCTAAGAAACAGTCAGACGTAGGTAGAAAGACATAGTAACAAATGAAAAGAATATGACAGAATGGTAGAGGGGCAAGATAAAGGAAAAAGCAAATCTTGGTTTGTTTCTGTAAATTCAGTGTTTAAATTAAGTCGTACAGTGTATGTGACATTATATATGTGGAAACCAGAAGCATTGGTAAGAACAATCAAGATAATCCTGCCTGTACAACATGATACATTGATACAGTGAACTTATATAAAAATACAATGATTTCACTACATTGGCTAAAATGGGAAAGTTAAAAGTCGTTTCCTGATTCCACATTTTCATCTGCAGGCAATGATTCAGTAATCATAGTTCCCTCTTTGAAGGAATATTTATTTTGTGGGTGTTATGTGGTTTTGTTTCCACTATGAAGATGAAGAGAAGAAACAGTTTTAAGTCACTGCACAATAAATTTAGGTTCATTATTAGAAAGTTCAAGTCTATGTGGAAAGGAAAACAGGCCCTGTAGAATAGCACAGATATAATCATATCAATCATAATTAAAAGAACCAGAGTCATGCCAGAACAAAAGTATGTTTAATACAATCTAAACTGTTTAAAATTGTCATTGGTCCTCAGAGTGTTTGTAACATAAATTTGTAAGAAAATCAAGGAATTAGTAACCAATTCACCTTTTTTTTCTCAAAGTGTGCAAAACGGAAATTATTGAAGTCTTGCTCAGTAAGCAAAGAATTTGAAACTGTGATATTTAATTGAGAACATTAACTTATGGTGTATAACTGGGACTTCCAAGTGAAACCAAAGGAGTCCTTAACAGGGTATCCCTGAGGCAATGTGGATTGTGAAGTTCACAATACGGAGAGCTGAGCACAGTAAGAATCCATTTTTATTCTCCAAAACATGCTGTCGAGGTGCTCACCACAATGTGGTTATTTTATCAAGGACATTATCTTACAGAAATCATCAATGTGCTGCTTAATGGGTTGAAAGCTCTTGCAAGTCTTTCTGGGGAATGCAAAATTTAGCCAGTTGAGGCTTGACATTCACCCAGAAGCACAGAGAAGATCTTAGACAGATGAGTCAGACAAATATCTTTTAGTAAATTCCAGCTTACTCACTCAGTATTCTTTGGGAACTGCTGCCTGTGTTTGACTATTACATGACAGGAAGATATTGTATTTTTAAAAATAATATTTCTCTAAAAATTACATCTGTCAAAGTAGTAAAATTTGTGTGTAAAAATTCTCCTGTCACTAACTCTCTCAATATGTCAAAGAGGCATCAGGTATTTTCAGGATGCTGAAGAATAGATAGCCACATCTCTGTCTTGCACCTAAAGTTAGACATCACAGCTAATATTCACTGAGTATCATGGTATGCCTCCACAGAGTGTACAAGACACTCCAATAGTGTCTCCCCTGGTCCCATCAGAAGCAATGAATATCAAGAACCTTTTGGTACCAAGGTGATTCCAAGTCAACTGACTGAGAAGGAAATAATTCAGTCAGCTCAGTTTTGTATGACATATGTCCTAGTGTTCTATAGAGGCTGCTTTCAAGTAAAATTTAAGTTTTATTGCTAAGCAATACCATTCATTTGAATTTTTGAATTTTCAGTTATTCCAGAATCTGTGAACACATGTACATAAATACTCTCTATGTACACGTGCAAATATATATTTTCCTCCTTATTGAAAATAAATATTTTGAACTGTATCTTTTGATTACAATTTTCTCTTCCTCTACTTCTCCCAATTATTTCTCATCGCCCTTCACATATGGATCCACTAAACTAGAAGCCGTAATTTATACACAGAGGGCCATATTTTTTTCTGACTCTGGGTTACCACACTCAGGGTAATCTTTTCAAGTCCCATCTCTTTACTTGTGAATTTCAAGAATTCATTTTGTTTTTGTTAATGACCAACTAATGCTGCATCATGTAAATGTGTCATTATTTTACTTTTATCCATTATTTTATTGAGGTACATCTGTGTTGTTTTCAATTTTTGGTTATTAGAAATAGAAAAGTAATAAACATGGATGATCAAGTATGTTTGTAGTAGGATGAAAATTTCCTTAGGCAGATATCCAAGAGTAGTATTGCTGGACTTTGAGGTAGATCAGTTACCATTTTCCAGAGGAACCATCCAAAAGATTTCCATAGTGATTGTACATGTCTATATTCCCAGCAGTATGAGCTCCTCTTACTCTACATCCTCACCCGTATGAACTGTTACTGGTTTAATTTATCATCTCCAAAATGTCATTAGTTTTTTCTGCTGTGTAGTACACTATTGTATAAGTGTACCACATTTTCCTTATCCATTCTTCAGTCGAGAGGCATTTAGGCAGTTTTCAGGTTCTGACTATGACAAACAATGCTACTACGAGAATAGTTGAGCACATGTCCTTGTGGTTCAATAGATTATCTTATGTGTATACACCAAAAAGTGGTATTGCTGGATCCTGAGGTAGATTGTTTCCCAATTTTCTAGGAAATCACTATACTGATATCCAAAGCGATTATACCAATTTGCACTCCCACTATCCTCTCCAGCATAAGTTGTCATCAGTGTTTTTGATCTTGGTCATTCTTGAAGGTTTAAGATGGAATCTCAGAATTATTTTGATTTGCAATTATCTGATGGCTAAGGATGGGGAGCATTTCCTTAAGTGTCTTTCAGCCATTTTAGATTCCTTTATTGAGAGTTCTCTTTTTAGGTCTGTACTTCATTTTTTATTGAATTATTTGTTCTTTTGATGACCAATTTCTTGAATTCCTTGTAGATTTTGGAGATCAACCCTCTGTCTGATATGGGTTGGTAAAGTTCTTTTCCCATTCTGTAGGCTGTCACTTTGTCTTTTTGACCATGTACTTTGCTATACAGAAGCTTTTCAATTTCAGGAAGTCCCATTTATTAACTGTTTCTCTCACTGTCCGTACTGCTGGGGTCATATTTAGGAAGTAGTCTCCTGTGCAAATGCTTTCAGATGTACCTCACACTTTCTCTGTTATATGGCCCAGTGTGGTTGATTTTATATTGAAGTCTTTAATCCATTTGCACAGCGATAGATATGGATCTAACTTCATTCTTCTACATGTTAATATCCAGTTGTGAAAACACCATTTGATGAATATGCTTTCTTTTTTTTATTTTATATTTTTTGCTTCTTTGTCAAAAATCTGGTGTTTATAGGTGTGTGGATTAATATCTGGGTCTTTGATTCTATTCCATAAGTCCTCCTCTCTGACTTTATGCCAGTACCAGGCTGCTTTCAGTATTGTAGCGCTGTAGTAGAGTTTTAAGTCAGGAATTTTGATGCATCCAGAAGTTCCTTTATTGTGCAGGTTTGTTTTGGCTATCCTGTTTTTTTTATGTTTCCATATGAAGTTGACTATTGTTCTTTCAAAGTTGTAAAGAATTTTGCTGGGCATTACATTGAATTTGTAGATTGGTTAGACTGGCATTTTTACTATATGAATTCAACCTACTTAAGATCATAGGCCTTTCCATTTTCTGGTATCTTCTTCAGTTTCTTTATTCAAAGATTTAAAGTTCTTATACAGCATTTTACTTATTTCACTAGAGTTTCTCCACAATATTTTATGTTATTTGTGGCTACTGTGAAGGACGATATTTCTTTGATTTCTTTCTCAGCCCATTTATCAACTGTAAAAGAGGGCTACTGATTTTTTTTTTTGAGTTAATCTTGTATTCTGATACATTACTGAGAGTATTTTTGAGTTGTAGAAATTCCTTGGTAGAATTATTGGGGTCGCTTATGGAAACTATCATATCATCAACAGAGTTGATGTTGAGTTTGCCTTCTTTTTTCTGATTTGTACTTCCTTTATCTCCTTGTGTTGACTCTAGAACTTTAAGTATGCTGTTGAACAGATACACAGAGAGTGGACAGCATTGTCTTGTTCCTGATATTAGTGTGATTGCTTTGAGTTTCTCTTTATTTCCTTTGATCTTGACTGTTGGCTTGTTGTATATTGCCTTTATTACGTTAATGTATGTTTTTTATATACCTGCTCTCTATAATACCTTTATCATAAAGGAATGCCATATTTTTTCTGAAGGCTTTTTCAGCATCTAATGAGATGATCATAATTTTTCTGATGTGTTCTTAGATTCCATTTGCCAGTATTTTATTGAATATTTTTCCATCAATGTTTATGAGATTGGTCTGTAATTCTCTTTTTTAGAAATACCTTTGTGTGGTTTGGGTATCAGGGTAACTGTAGCCACATAAAAAGAGTTTGGCAATGTTCCTTCTGTTTCTATTGTGCAGAACAATTTAAGGAGCATTGTTATTAGTTCTTTGAAAATCTTGTAGAATTTTGCACTGAAATCATCTGGCCTTGGGTTTTTTTGGTTGGGAGACTTTTGATGACTTTTTCTATTTCTTTAACAGTTATAGGTCTCGTTAATTTGTTTATCTGGTCTTGACTTAAATTTAGTTAGTGATATTTGTCCAGAAAATTGTCCATTTCCTTTAAGTTTTTCAATTTTGTGGTGTACAGGTTTCCGAAGTATGACCTGATGACTCCCTGAATTTCCTCTATGTCTGTTGTTATATCCCCCTTTTCATTTCTGATTTTTGTTAAATTGTATATTCTCTTTCTGCCTTTTGGTTAGTTTGGGTAAAGGTTTGTCTGTTGATTTTCATGAAGAATCAACTCTTTGTCTTATTGATTCATTGTATTGCTTTTTTTTGTTGTTGTTGCTGTTTCTGTTTTGTTGGTTTCAGCTCTCAATTTGATCATTTCCTGCCATCTAGTTCTCCTGGGAAAGTTTGCTTCTTTTTGTTCTAAAATTTTCAGATATTCTGTTATTTCACTACTGTGGGATTTTTTTCCAGGTTCTTTACATAGGCATTTAGTTCTATGAACTTTCCTCTTAACACTGCTTTCATTGTGTACCATAAATTTTGGTATGTTGTGTTGTCATTTTCATTGAATTTCAGGAAATCCTTAATTTCTCCCTTTTTTTTCCCTTGACCCTTTGATGATTTAGGTGAGCATTGTTCAATTTCTTTGTGCTTGTGGGCTTTCTGGAATTAGTGTTGCTGTTGAATTCTAATTTTAAGCCTTGGTGATCCAATGAGATACATGAGTTTATTCCAATTATTGCTGTTTTTTTCTCTGTTATGGTTTGGTTTGTTACCTAGTGTGTGGTAACTTTTTGAGAAGGTTCCATGATGAGCTGAGAAGAAGATATATTCTTTTATTTGTGGATGAAATGTCTGTTAAGGCCATTTGAGTCATAACATCTGTTAGTTCCCTATTTCTTTCTTAATTTTCTGTCTGAATGACCTGTCCAGTGGTGAGAGTGGGGTGTTGTAGTTTTTCACTATTAGTGTGTGGTGTTTAATGTGTGATTTAAGCTTTAGTAGTGTTTCTTTCATTGATGTGTATGCAGAGAATATCATTGGTTAATAAAGAAACTGTCTTGGGCCTTGTCAGGGATTAGTGGTAGGCAGGGAAAGTTAAACTGAATGCTAGTAGAAAGAAGGTAGAATCAGGGAAAAGCCGTGGAGCTGCTGCCAGAGATAGAAATGCTGAAAATTTGCTGGTAGGTCATGAGCCTCGTGGTGATACAGAGTAATGGAGATGGGTTAAATCAAGATATAAGATTGAGTATAAAGAGCCAATGGGCCAAGCAGTGATTTAAATAATATAGTTTCTGTGTGATTATGCTGAGGATCTGGGTGGCCAGGAAATGAACAAGCGGCCTCCTTACAACAACTTGGCATGCCAATATGGTCAATGTAAATCCTGAGAACCCTTCAAAAGGAATTCTAGACACAAAAGAACAGGGTTAAGCTTGGTTTGATAGTGGCTTTTTTAAGAGAGGTTTATCTGATTCAGTGGTAGCAGAGTAAATGTATTGCTATTTTGAAACTGTGACTTCCTGAGCTGTTCTACCAGCATGAACTCTGATGATCTGGCTATGAAGCATTTAAATAGGGTTTGTGAACAGAATACTACAACCTGCTTAATGACAACATAGACTGGCAATGCGTCTGATAATGGGGATGTGAGAATGGCTTATGCTAAACAGACCTCAGTCCCACCAAGTAGGACTGGGTGGAACAAGCAGACAGGGCCGCATTTCCCTTAGCAATGCCACACTTGAGTTTGTAAGAAGTGCTTATCATTCTGGTCAGAAAAAGATATGCAACAAGGACAAATTCAGACATAAAAGACCTCTAAATGGATCACAGTGTGTTAAATAAATGTACATAGGCTTGGAAGAGAGAAGAAAGAGAGCATAGAGTGTTATAAGAGAAAGTAAATAGTTTATAAAAAAAGTTGAAAAGTCCTTAAAGAGACAGAGTATAGGCAGTCGTAGATTAAGAGGAGTAAAGCAAAATAAGCCCCGTAAAGATGGAAAATTTAATGAGGCAGATTTATGTATATTATCATGTTTTCTTTGAATCTTTTGAGTGTAAAGGAGCTAAGTAACCAACATGCATACTTTAATGGTATCTTAACTTCAGAATTTATGTATAAGGATATGTTCCTTTGGAAAAGTGGTTCTTTTTTGTTTCCACAGAGTATGAGAACACTTCTAGACTAATGGCGTCTTATGGACCTCCCAATGGTCACTGTGAACACCCCCAAAATTTACATCATTCAACAAAAAGCAGGAAACAGTTTAGTGAAAACTACACCCATATTCCCAATTTTTTTTATATTTAAACTGGGATATGCTATAGAGATTTGCATTGCTATGGGCCTTGGTTTATTTATAGATATTGAAGGTGAATTTTCTTATATGTATATTTCTGCTCTCGATTAAGGTATTGCGTAGTTCATTTTAAAATGTAATGTATAAGTAAAAATACAGGTTAATAGATAATCATCTATAATAGTCAAGCTTGTAATCATGCTAGTTAGATTCTCTAGATGTACAGAGATGTATTTTCGATGGCCAGCAATTCTTCAAACCTTTTAAAGACTACAGAATATGGCATTTAAATTGTCTTAAGAACTTAGGACTTTTCATGAAAATGAGACACATGTGCTCCTGGTAGCACCAATTGCTTAAAGAGGAAGATGGGCATTGAAGAAGCTCCATATGGAGTTTGTTAGCCATTTGGGCAAGAAACTGTGCTCACCTGGACTGCATGATGGTATGTGGTATGAACTGAGCATGCAGGACCCCCAAAAATTGACTGCTGAATTTGCCTAAATATGAGATTGTCCTTTGGGATTCCTGCTTCTTGTAAGAGTTTGCTAGACATTCTGCAGGACACAGAAAAAAGTTACTGACAAGTATCTTGTTTGATATTTGTTTTTTTCATATGTAATTTTATTATGTTAAAGTAAAAACATTCCTTTATATTTAAACAGAAAAGGAGAGGTAATGTGAGATTACCCTCTGTATGTTGTGAATACCATTGGTTAATAAAGAAACTGCCTTGGACCTGTGCAGGGAATAGTGGTAGGCAGGGAAAACTAAATTGAATACTGGGAGAAAGGATGCAGAGTCAGGGAAAAGCCATGGAGCCACTGTCAGGGACAGACATGCTGAAACCTTGCTGGTAGGCCATGAGTCCCATGGTAAAATATAAAATAATGGAAATGGGTTAATTCTAGATGTAAAAGCTGGCTAGCAATACACTTAAGAAATTGGCCAAGCAGTGATTTAATTAATACAATTTATGTGTAGTTATTTTGGTACTTATCTGTTGAGCAGCCAGGAACCAACAAGCAGTCCTTACACTACATTGTACATATGAGTGTGGCCCTTGTATTTGGGGCACTGATGTTCAGTATTGAGATTTCCTCTTGATGGAATTTTCCTGTGACTGATACAAATGTCCTTTTTTGTCTCTTTTGATTGATTTTAGTTTAAAGCTATTGTGTTTGATATTAGGATAGCTACACAAACTTGTTTCTTAGGTCTATTTAATTGGAAAATTTTTTCCCAACTCTTTATTCTCCAGTGATATCTGTCTTTGAGGTTGAGGTGTGTTTCTTGTATATAACAGAAGAATGGATTCTGGTTTTGTATCCAGTCTTTAGTCAGTGTCTTTTTATAGGTGAATTGAGTCCATTTGTATTTGGGATATTAATGACCAGTGATTGCTAGTTCCTGTTATTTTAGTTTTCATTGTTAGTGATGTTATTGTGTATATTTTACCCTTCTTTGGGTTTTGCTGCTGTGAGATCATTAACTGTGTTTTTGTTGATGTAGTCAACTTCCTTGGGTTGAAGTTTTCCTTCTATCATTTTGTATAGGGCTGGGTTTGTGGCTAGTTATTGGTTAAATCTGGTTCTGTATTGAAATATCTTATTTTTTATCTTTGGTGATTGAAAGCTTTGTAAATTATAGTAGTTTGGGATGGCATAAGTGATATCTTAATAATTGCATAACTCTTGAACAGGACCTTCTAACTTTCATTCATTTTTTTCATTTAGAAGACAGGTATAATTCTGATAGGTCTGCCTTAATATGTTACTTGGCCTTTTCCTTTGCAGCTCTTAATAGTTTTTTTTCATTCTGTATGTTTCCTGTTTTGA
Source organism: Myodes glareolus (assembly GCF_982192425.1). Classification (NCBI taxonomy): domain Eukaryota; kingdom Metazoa; phylum Chordata; class Mammalia; order Rodentia; family Cricetidae; genus Myodes; species Myodes glareolus. The sequence goes on along the minus strand of NC_142033.1, from coordinate 48,402,986 downwards.
TTATTATGTGGCAAGGGTACATTCTTTTTCTGATCCAGTCTATTTGGTGTTCTGTAAACTTGTATCTTCATATGCATAATTTTTTTTTAGGTTGGGAAAGTTTTCATCTATGACTTTTTAAAAATATATTTTCTTTACTTTTGAGTTGGACTTCTACTTCTATCTGTATTATTCTTAGGTTTTTCTTTTCATGGTATCCCATATTTCCTGGATCTTTTGTATTCAGCTTTTATTAGATTTATTGTTTTCTTTGACTAATGAGTCTGTTTCCTTTATTTTATCTTTAGTGCTTGAGATTCAATCTTCAATCTCTTGTATTCTGCTGTTTATGCTTGTATTTGTGAATCCTGACTATTTTCTCATAATTTCTGTTTCTATAATTCACACGGTTTATGTTTTCTTTGTTGTCTCTATTTTGGTTTTCAAGTCTTGAACCATTTTCTTCATGTTTTTTCTTGGTTTATTTCAAGGGATTTGTGGATTTCTTCCAATTTTTGTTTATCTTTTTCTCCATTTTTTGAAGGAATTTTTCATTTCCTCCTAAAAGCCTCAAACATTCTCCTAAAATTATTTTTAAGTAATTTTCTTCTGCTTCATCTATATTTGGGTATTCAAGTCTTGCTATTGTAGGGCCATTAGATTGTGTTAGTGTCATGTTGCTCTTTGTGATGGTGTGTGTGTTCTTAGCTTGTCATCCCAAACTTTCCTCTGATTGGTATAGTTGGGACTGTGTCTCTACTGATCAATCTTCCATGTGCTGGTGGATCTAAGGTCAAATGGTTGCCCCTCATGGTGCAGTAAGGGTCACTCTGTGTTATTGGAGGTTTCTCAGTGCCTCTGGGGATTGCTCTGCAATCTTGGGGGTCATTTGAGGCTGTTACCACAGAGGTTGCTTTCTTGGGCTGCTCCTGCTGAGGTAACTACCATTGGCCTGCTTCAGCAGAACCACTGGCTCAGACCCGTTCTCTTGGTGATTCACTTATGTGAGCCCTGTCCCACAGAGCTCTCTGGTTCGGACCTGTTGCTTCAGCTGTGGCTCCCTTGTATTTGCTCCTGTGGAGGTCATTGCCTTGGACCTGCTCTGGCAGAGGTCTTTGGCTCAGGCCTGTTCCCACAGAAGTCCCTGGCTTGCGCCTGTTCCTGCAGAGGTCTCTAACTTGGACCAGTCTGCAGAGGTCTCTGGATCATGTCTGCTCCTGCGGAGGTCTCTGACTCATACCAGGTACCACAGAGGTCTCTGACTTGGGCCTGCTCCCTTAGCAGTTGCTCCCTCGTACCTGCACCTGTAGAAGTTGCTGCCCTTAATTCATTTCTTGATTTCTGTCTGAACCCAGTTTTCCTACAATAATGATTTGTTCTGTTTCCTTGAGTTTGTAACCTTTCTGCTACTGTTGATATCTAGTTTTAATCCATGGTGGTCATATACAATAGATGGTGTTATTTCAAATGTCTTATATCCTTTGAGATACACTTTATTTCCAATCATGTGGTCAGTTTTGGAGAAAGTTACTTCAGGTGCTGAGATGTTTTTCTGTTTGGGTGAAATGTTCTGTACATATCCTTAGGTCTATTTGGTTTTTAAGGTCTATGATCTCTAGCATTTCTCTATTGTTTTGTGTGTGTGTGTGTGGATGACTTGTTTATTGGTGAGACCAGTGTACTGAAGTCTCCCAGTAATAATGCGTGAGGGTCAACAAATAATTTAAGATATAGTGGTATTTCTTTTGTGATATTCAGTGACCTTATGCTTGGTGCACACCTATTAAGAATTCCAAAAGCCTTTTTATGGATTTTTCCTTTGATGAATACATGGTATCCTTTCCTATCACTTCCAATGAGTTTTAGTTTGAAGTCTATTTTGTCAGATATTAAAATGGTTACACTAGCTTGTTTCTTAGGTCCATTTGCTTGTAATATCTTTTCCCATACTTTAACCTGAGGTGATGTCTAATATTGATGTTAAAGTTGTTTTCTTGAAAATAGCAGAAGCATCTATCTGTTAGCATTTGTTTGTTTTATTAGGGAATTGAGACCACTGATTCTGAAAAAGATCAATGAGGAGTGTTTGTTGGTACCCTTTATTTTCTTTTCAAGGTAGTGTTGATGGGGTTTGTGTGTGTACATAATTTTAAGCTTTTTTGATTTGCTACCCTGGGATTTCTTATTTCATTTTTTTCTCAGTTGTAATTAACCATTTTGTGTTCCTTCTAGTGCCTTCTGTTTAGCTGAATTGTAGCTAGATATTGCTTGAATATGGTTTCCTTGTGGAATGTTTTATTTTTCCTGATGACTGAAAGCTTTGTGAGTATAGTATTCTGAGCTCACATCTGTGATCCCTTAGAGTTCATAGAAGACCTGTCCCGGCCCTACTGGCTTCAGAGTTTCCACTGAGAAGTAAGGTGTTATCCTAATGACCCTTCCTTCTATGTTACTAGATTTTTTCCCTTGCAGCTTTTAGTATTCTTTCTTTATTCTTTACATTTAATGTTTTGATTATAATGTACTGAGGGGAATGTCTTTTCTGGGCCAGTCTATTTTGGTGTTCTGTATGCTTCTTGTACTTTGAAATGTCTTTCTTTAGATAGAAACAATCTCTTCGAGGATGTTGCTGAAAATAATTCTGTGATTTTGATCTTGGTTTCTTCTCCTTCCTCTGTTTCTATTATTTATAGATCTGATTTTTATATAGTGTCCAAGATTTCTTGGATGGTGTGTTCCAGAAGTTAAACAATTTCTTTGACCTGGGCATCCATTTTTTCTACTGTTTCTTCAGTGCCTGAAGCACTTTCTCTTATCTCTTGTATTTTTTGGGGTGGGGTCTTGTATCTGAGGCTCCTCTCTGAGTCCATAAAATTTTTATTTCCACATTTCCCTCAATTAGTATTTTCTTTATTTACTCTTTCCCCACTTTTGGTCTCAAAATATTTTATTCTTTCTACTGCTTATGTGGACATTCAAAAATTTCCTTAGGGATCTATTCTATTCTTTAAGAAATTCTATCATGTTCATAAAGGCTATTTTAAGGTCTTGAGCTATACTATATATTCAGGGTCTACTGTGGTATGGTTGCTGGGCTCTAGAGGAAACGTAAGGTTCTGTCTATTATTGATTTTGATTTTATCATGTTATTTAGACATCAGGGTTTGTAAAGATTATAATTCTCTCTGCTGATATCTGGTCTTGTCTTTGTTGGGTGTGCATTTTGTTCTTTTGTTTATATTGTACTCTCCTATTATTATGAGAGTATTACGCTTGTGTTTCCTAAGTAGGAAAGTTTTCTTGGATCCTGATAAGTATGGCCAATGCTCTGCCGTGATGCTTGTAGCCTCGTCTCAGAACCGTGAGTCCAACTTCCTTGATATCTGACTGGAGAATCTCTTACCTTCTAATATTTCCTCCTGAATTCCTCTTCCTCCCCAGCAGTCCTATCTATTCTCTCCTGCCTAGCTACTAACCATTCAGCTCTTTATTAAACCAATCAAAAGGTGTCTTAACAGAGACACTCGTTCACAGTACACAAAAAGATTAACTCACAAAATCTATCCATACTCAAACTGAGTGACACAGTAATGCAAGTATTTCTACAGCAATATATGAACAGCCTATGCAATACTGGTTGCAAAAAGGGCCTCTGGTCTCCAAACACTGGATATGCGCCACCTGATAGCTAATTGATACTTCTAATCACAGAAGAGTGCATAAGTTGGGAAGTCATGACTATTTCAGTTTCGTCCACTATTGCATTCTCCTTTCCAGATAACAAATCTATCAATGGATCAACAGGTAAATGTGATTTATACTCAAATTATGAATTATTATTTGGCCTTATGTAATACATATATAATACATATACTCATACAATACAAAATGATGAACTTCTAGAACATTAAGCAAAACAATACAGTAAATTAAGAAGGCTAATAATAAATAATTCCATTTTTATAAAACACAAAGAACTCACCATGTTAGAAACAGAATATAAAATATTGGGTACTAGGGATTGAGTAAGGATGAATGTGAAGCTAATGTGTAATTGATATAGTATGTTAACTTTTCACAATGGAAATTTTATACATAAGATGCTGGTGGTGGTTGTATACCAATATACACATATTTAATACCATTGCACGTATACTTGAGATTCTAAAAATGTGATTTTTTCTTTTACTTTTTGCCACAATAAAATAAATGGAAAAATAATTTTGTTGGTTATTTCCAGGATCTTTAATTTTTTTTCTGGAAAGAGAACATTTAAGTCATTTATTAGTGATTATTTATATGTAGATCGGAATTTAAAGAACTGATTGTTCATTTTTTCCTTTGTTGTATGTCAGCATGGAAAAGTCAATTATTATTAAAAACTTTAAGAATTGAGCAATAGAAGTTTTAGCTATCAGCAAAAGTCATGTGAGCAATTTGTCCTATTAATTCTTGAAAACATTAATTATCAGATTATATAAGCTCATAGATGATTATATTTGTTATTTTCACATATAGGTATTAAGTAAATAAATTGTTCACAGATGGAGAGAGAGAGTGTGTGTGAAGAGGACAGAATATGCTATTTACTTAGTATATGGAATCTATAAAGTTAGCTTTGAATTTGCACTGTGGTTCATTACATTCATTCATATTTTCATTGGTACTTGAAATTGCATAAAGCTCTATAGTAATACTCATGCTGTTAGAACTATAGATAGTGATTAGTAATGCATACCACAGAGAGCATGACCTATGGACCATAAGGCACTCAGCAATTGGATGTCTACACAAGAAGTCCCTTTCAAATATGCTCAGTCTATTCACACATCTTTCCTTATAGTATCATGATACTATAAAAGTAAATAGGCATCTCACCAGCCAAGAATAATCTTTTGGGTAGAAAAACCGCTTTAGGGTTCCATTATGGAATCTTCTCTGGTAAGGATGCTAAGCAAGCATCCTGGCTGGATCCATGTAAGTCCTGAAGTCCTTCAGCTGTGACAGGCTTGGGAGATAGCATTGGTGGAGATCCAGGAGGTTCACAAGAGTGTAAGAGATTCAATGACCAGCACTGACAGCTGGATCTCTGTGGACCCAAAGACAGTGCTGATAATTCCACAGTCATAGAGGTCAGGGCCAAGCTCAGAGCATCCTTTTTTCAATCTGGGAATTAACAGGAGATAGAGAAGGCTCATCTTAGAAGCACAGCAGTGTGATCGGAGGGATTATTCCTAATGTTCTAAATTTTGTATAATTTCATTCATCAATAGCTTTGTACTTTCAGAGCTCCCAGCTTGGTACTGGTTCACCATCATATCAACTCCACCTTGGTGTTGGTTCATTGGCATATCAAGGCTGTCCTTGGTCTAGGCACAGAACTGAGCTGAGCGGTGGTCTGGTAGGAGCTTGCTTCTGAGGCCTGACTGTCATCAGTTGCCTTATGGTGGGCATAATCCTAGTTTTTTAAGACACACCACAAGGATTTTGAGTTTTCAAACTATGTTCCTTACGTATGCCTATAAATTTTTTTAAATGTTAAACAAAATCTCTAGGTTAACTTCATATTTTTAAGCTAAATAAAACAAAAAAGCAAGCCAGGGACTAGAGAAAGAAAAGAAAACAACCACAACAAAGTGAAGCTAATAAGAGAATTCTGTGTTGGTTGGGGTTTTTCAAATATGTAATCCATATACAGATCAAAAAAGAACACAGTGGCCAGTTCCAAAGCTTTTAAGCAATGAAATATTACATGAGTATTTGTGTTGCAGCCAAATACAGTCCCTTCAAATTTTCAGATTGTTTTGTGCTTTGCCAAGTGTTGCTTTCTCAATTTTTGTAACCACTTATTGTAAACATTTAAAAAAGTAAGAATCTGCCTACGTTGTTAAAAGTTAGAATACTGGTCCAAATGAGAAAAAATGGGTAAGAAATATAAAATTTATATTTCATAAAACATAAAATATAAAGTTGCAAAACTTTAGCCTTTAAATGTTATATTTTCTCTATTTTTCTCCGTTAATGTTCTTTAGAAAAATATCACCTTGGAAAAGGCATTATATTAGACTCACTCAAGAAATATCTGTTCAAGTAAATTAAATTGGATTGAAGTGAGGAAAGCCACTTCTGAATACTTTTGGTTCACTTCTCTGATAAATTTTTTGCTGGGATTAATAGGCTTTCTTTCTAAGTATTTACCATTCACTTGCCTTTTTCCGTCTTTGTGTTTTAACATTAAAGATATGAAGAAGTCAGATCACTAGCTTTACTTACACATCTGTTGCTTTATTCTTGTTTTCATTACTGTATCTTCAATAGAACTCAGTGACCCCACAAAGAGCGTTGGCTTTCTAAACTTTCAGAGGTTAGTGTTACAAATTTATCATGAGCTTTATGCTCACATTTTTGTTTACATAATAACTGTGCATATTGTGAATGTCAGTACTGAAGAGAATACTTAGACTTAAAAGTGTCACTTTCCAGTACAGTTCTAGTGCCCCTAATGAATCACTGTTTCAAATTACTTGTTTTTAATTGAAGTTTGATATGGGATATCTACAGAAACACACATGATGTAAAAACTTCCACTGCCACTGGCAGTCCCTTCTTGGTATCTAATTTATTTCTTTATAATGAACAAAACTTAAGAACCCACAACTCATTTTCGACACAGTTACTTGGCACTGTTGTGGAAAAACACAGTCATTGCTTGCTCTTACTTTCACTGTTAGTCAAATCTGTTTACATGTGCAATTTTTTTCTTTCTCTTTCTACATATCTTGAATGATTTGCTGATGTCATGCTACTTTTCAGTACTTCTTTTTGTCTGTAGGGCTATTGAAAATTATATCTTAAAATATAAAAAAGTATGTATAATCATAAATATTTACTTAACTATATATTGAGGGGGATGTCTTTCTGTATGCTTTGAATATATGTTGTTCCTTTGGTTGATAAGTAAAGCTGACTTGGCCTAAGGCAAGACAGAATATAGCTAGGTGGGAAATCCAAACAGATATGCAGGAGAAAGAGGGTCAAGAGGAATGTGAGCCAGCTGCATGAGAAGAGAGATGCCAGCAGCAGATTAGGGAGAAAGATGCCAGGACTGAGGTAATGCCATGGCAATGTGGCGATATGCACATTATTAGACATGAGTTAATTTATAAGTAAGGGCTATTCAGTAATAAGTCTAAGCCATTGGCCAAGCAATTATATTAATATTAGCCTCTAAATGATGATTTCATAAGCAGCTAAGGGGACTGCCAAGTGAGAGAGAAACTGGTCCAGCAGGACCAGATAAAACAGGGAAAACATTCAGTTGCAATATATCATCTTGTCAGTTTTAAAATATGTTTTAGAATACTGATATGGTCTGTTTGAACCCATGGAATGTATGAGGGAAAAGAGAAATGTCCTTGTTTCCTTATCTGCCCTTCTAAGCATAGAACTCTGTGTTCATTCTGGTATAGATCTTGTGTGGTTAATACAACTGCTCAGGCATTCACAGAAGATGCTCTTCTTCCCATATTCCAGATCTTACATATTTTTCTGTTTCTTATTTTGTGAATTTCTGGGCCTTGGGTGATATATACAGCCTATCTATGACTAGGCCACCATAGTCTCTTATTATTAACATGTAGACCAATTATGAATCAATGCATTTAGCACCACAATGAATTAATTACAAATAATGCAAAAAGAAGCTTTTCTGCCAAAGTTAAGAGCAGCATAAATCTATGTGCACAAACAGGACTATTTAGAAGGGGTTTTAGATATGAAAAGTTATCAAAATAACAAAAGCAGGGTTATCCCTAGGACCTGAGATCTCCCCAAACAGGGATTTTGGAGATTCTTTTAGTACCAAATATGGAATCCTTCCTTCATATCATGTCACTAGTCCTGTTAAAAAGCAGTTACCTGTGTAAACATTATGCTGCTACGGCACTAGTGGGCATATTTTTTATACCTGTTTGCTATTGTAGCATGTGTTGTTCAGTGATGGGTAAGAACATCATGTTTTTTCTCCCCAGGACTCTCTATAGCACTTTCTAGGAGTTTCCCGAAGAATTCAGTGTTGGTTTCTCTGTATTCTACAACCAAAGTGTGCTATGTCTTTAACAGAGGGTCTTGCCATGTAGTTAAAACAGACAACCAAGAACGATAGTGAGTGTGTGTGCTGTTTGAGGTACCCCTAGTACTTCTCTTATCAACAACTTGTAGGGAGGTATCCCAGGCCTAGCACTGAGAACTTTATGCAACAACCCTTATCTTTTGGGAGTGGCCTTGTCCACCCTTGCAGGATACCTCTATTTTAATTTCTTCATTTTCAAATTATAATTTTAAATGTCTTCATTTTCAAATTAAATTTTATACTACTGGGCTCAAATATACCCTCTTCATACATCCTTGATTTTGGTTCATTCACCCTCTATCTCTACTCTCTTTCCATCTCCTTCCCCCATACCCATTTTAACTTTAGCCCCTTGGATCCGCCCATCCAGTTCTTCATGCCACATGGTCTCTGCTATGTCTTATCTATAACTTTTACTTGGGTTTCAACATCATGGGCTTTCACTGAGACATTTTTATAGTTCTCCTCTATAGTTAATTGTCTGCCCAGTCCTCCTTTTTCCTTCCTTGAACTTTTCACTTCCAGTATTCCCATTTTCTAATTTTATTTTACCTATATACCTTCCTTAGTGCCTCTGTCTCTAATCATCCATTTCTGATCTCTTATAATCTGAAGGTATCAGAAGTTACACACACAGCATTCTCTTAGAGTCTGTGTAAGAGAGAAAGCATTTTATTTGTCATTTTTGGTTGGGATACCTCATTCAGTATATAGTTTTACACTTTTATTCTCTTTCCTGTAAATTTCACAGTTTTATTTTCTTTACAGGTTAGTAGTATATATGTACCCCCATTTCCCCTATTGTTCATCAATTGATGAAGTAGCTTTTTGGGGAAACTTTCAGACTAATTTCAGAGCAGCTAAACATGAATAAATTTACACTCTCTACAACAGTGTGCAAGAATTCCCTTTTTGCCACATCTGTGCCCACTTTTGCTGTCATTTCTATTCCTGATACAAATTCTGAGTAGGGTGAGAGGTAACAGGGTTTTAATTTGCAATTCCCTGACAGTTACGGGTGTTGAGCACTTTTAAAAATGTTTAAGAGCCCTTTGGATTTTTCCTCTGTTCTCAGTTTCTGCCTTCACTGTTTTCTTCTTAGTTCGTGGGTAGCCTTGAGGTGCAGACCCTCTCTCATCCACTCTCACTGACCCTCAAACACACAGTCGCAAACATAGACAGCCCCCCACACACTTGCTCATTGCCCCTTCAGTCATGGCTGTCTGTTGGTTTGAATTGTCCTTTTTTCAACTTCTGAACTAGACAGTCTAATATTTACTTCAATTCCCACAGTTTGTACTGCGATTTTATGTGTCAAATGTTATCTAATCTCTACATGTAAAGACACTAGTATTCTTTCCTCGACTGTTATCCTGAGCTCACAAAGGAAAATGGGATTTCAAATCTGCAGTTTGATTTCCAGGTTTTCACATATGAGGAAATACACATAATTTGTTCGAACTCCTGGCATACACCTGGATCAAAACCACATGTGTACTACTTTGTTGTCAAACTGAGATTCTCCCACAGACAGGGAAACAATTACAACAATCTTGTGGAAAAGAGAAAAATTTATTCCTATAAACGACTGTTTGTTATGAACTGGAGGTGAAATTGAAAGTCGTCAACTTCTAACTCCTTGTACAGGACCTGCTTGAGGTGGATGAACACTGAACAATTTTTTCACCATCTCTCGATTCAGGTAGGACTAATTTCCCTTAAAAACATTAGAATATCAGGCTATTTGTGAAAATTCTTATGTGTTCTGTAACAGGGACAAGCTTGTATTTTCTAAGAGATTCAAACCAAATATATCGTCAACAATGACAAGAGAATGCTGCCCATGGGGCAATAAAAAAACAGGCAGGCTTAGGAAAAATAAAACAAAACCCCCAATAAAAACAGGTTTGTGTTTCAGTATCACTTAAGTAGCTTAGCAAGCCAAAGCCCCTTATTCTGTTCTCTAAGCCTGTTACATCCCAACCTCATTGGCCCCAACAACTTTGCAGGCCCTTTGACCTCCCTGGCTTTCTCCACAGGATGAGATTGGTCCAATCCACAGGGAGCTGGTCAATTGCCCAACCTGTTCTTCCCATAATAACTTCAAAAAGAAAACGTTCCCAACTTGGTGCTGACCTTGGATGGTGCTGCTCAGTTCCAGGTTCACAGTGATTGGCAGGCCTGTTGCCTTCAGAAAGGCGACCACATCCAGGAGATAACAGGAAGATCGTTCTCCATGTTTCACAAGTGACTAAAGCAGAGTGGGCAATAATTTGGCAGTTTGTACTGAATCCATGTCTCTATTCCAAATGACAAGGGAGAAACTTTTTCCAATTCACAAGCAATAACTAGGTCCTTGGAAAGTGATACAAACAAATTAATTCCTTAAGAGGCTAATTTATAAGCTTTAATGTAAATTGTATAATTTTAGATGAAGAAAACAACAATGTGATCAAATATCCATGCTGTCATGCTGCTCATCAACACATTGAAAAATCATCACATAAACTGACAAGTCCTAGAATTTTTAGTATATACATAGTTTAAAGTTTTATAGTCACGAACCCATCCTTGGTGAGGTAACCTAGACCCTGAAAGACAAACACCGTATGTATTCGCTCATAAGTGGGAATTTGATGGAAAGAGAAGGATAAACAGGCTACAATTCACAACCCCAGAGAAACTAGGTAAAAAGGAGGACCCTAAGAGAGACACATATGGAGGGTCCCAGGAAAGGAAGATGGTTAAGATCTCCTGGGTCTATTGGGAAGGGGAGAAGAAGGAAAGGGATGGGAGATGGGAACATGAGGGCTCCAGATAGCCAATTAGGGCAGGGATGAACAGAGGGAGCAATGAAAGAAATACTTTGATAGAGGGATCCACCATGGGGTTAGGGAGAAACCAGTTGCTAGGGAAATTTCCAGGAATCCCCAAGGATGAGCCCAGCTAAGACTCCTAGCGATAGTGAAAAGGGCGCCTGAACTGCTCTCCCCTGTAATCAGATTAGTGACTACCTTAGATGTCATCATAGAACCTGCATTCAGTAAGCAAATGTGGTAATCCACAGCCAAGCACTGGGCTAAATTGAAGAGAGGAAGGAGAGATTATCTGAGCAAGGAGAGGTCAAGATAACGATTGGGAAAACCACAGACAGCAGAGCCAAGCTAGTGGGAGCTCATAGACTCTGGGCTGACAGCTGGGGATCCCTCATGGCACTGAACTAAGACCTTAGAACATGGGTGACATTTATGTGGCTTGATCTGTTGCAGGGGGTGACCGCAGTGAGACCAGCACATACCCTAGGTGTGTGAACTGGCTTTTTGGAGTCCATTCCCTATGGTGAACACTTGTTGTTCACTCTTGATACGGAGGGGAGCGGCTTGGTCCTACCTCAACTTTGTTTACCAGACTTTGTTTGCTCTCCCGCCTTACCTTTTCTGAGCAGTGAATGAGGAGCCGGAAGAAGGGGAGGGAGGGGGCACTCGGAGGCCAGTTTTTAAAATAAAAAAATTAAAGTATAAAATATTTTTTAAAAGTTTGATCGTTAGACAATGACAAAAATTAGATGAATAATATAACTATTGTTATTATATTCAGTGATAGAGACAAAACTAATAGGCAATCATATTTATAATACTTATGATGTTTTCTACCTAATTAAAAATGTAAGATCTCAAGTTAATTTTTAGAAAAATTATCAATATCTCCTTTAAATTTTATATTTTGTGTAAACAATATCTTAGAAAGGAAGTTCACAATTCCATTGTTACCAATTTATTGTACGTTACAGGATGGTATGAAAGGATCAGGAAATTTGTACTTTATCCAACTAATTATCTCAGTCTATTACAGCCAAAGCCAATAACCCTCATCCCCAGTGAACAGTCTCAGCTGAATTTTGTCGATAATTGCAAGCTAGATTCAGTACAATTTTTAAGACTATAAACATTTCTGTACATTTTTCGTTAATCCATTAATGAACATACCTCAAAATTGTTCATGGTGGGCCTCCAGAATGATGCTGACCATTAAAGTGGTAGGAACAAGTGCTTTTGGAATGCTCAGTGTGGTCATGCCAGGCCATGTGATGAGTGCTTTCTATGTATTCTCATTTAATTTTACAACAGGCTTAGGAAGGCAGGGACTTACCTGGCACTGAATGAATTCTGCTGTTCCCAAATATCTCTTTAACTTACCTATGTAAACAATTTAGTGCATATATTGCTGAAATAAAATTTCTTATGTGTAATGTGTGAGTTCTTTTGAGTAAGTGTTTCTCTTTCTCTGAAAGGCAAATGAATTTAGTCCTTTTGGCAATTTTCTAATTATTTTTTAGAATAGAATAATATTTTTAATATTTTTGTTTTTACAACCCAACCGCAGTTTCCCCTCCTTCCCATCTTCCCAGTTCCTCCCCTCCTTCCTCCCACTTTCACTGCCACCACATCCACTTCTCCTCCACTGTTTCTCTTCAGATATAGACAGGCATCCCATGGATATTATCCTGCCATGGCATAACAAGTTGCAGTGATACTAAGCACCTCCTTTTAACGCTTGATGAGGTAATACATTAGGAGGAATGGGTCCCAAAAGCAGGCAACAGAGTCAGAGACATTTCCTGCTCTCACTGCTAGGAAGTTTTTTGTTCTTTTTTGGGGGGGGATTTTTTTTTTCTTTTTGATTCTTTGGGAATTTCACATCATATAGCCCAAACTCACTCACTGGAAGTTCTTCTAGAACCATTCCCCTCCCCCACAGCATTCCTGCAACATACTCTATCAAAGAAAAACCCAAAAAAAAAAATAAAAATAAATCAAAAACAACAAATAAAAAGGCCTCAAAATACAAATAATAATATCAACTAAAAAACAAACAAACGTATAAAACAAAGCAAAGCAGACACCAACAAAAACTCTTTGTTCCTCTGTCTTTCTGCCTCTCAGTGGCGCTTAGAGCTATTGTGTATCATACAGCACACCCTTTTGTACAGAGGTCTTCATTTGCAAATGTTCGTTGTGCAATGTGTTGTTGGTCAGACTCAAGGCCTCTAATTTCTTTTCCTTTCCTTAGATTGCTATCCTGATTACAAAGTTGAATGATGCTAAGAATTCATGAGTCTATATGTGTCATCGAGTATGTTACATAAATTTGTGTTACTCGCTACTTCATGGAATTGTGAGTTCTGTTAACGTTTCAGACGTGACACATACTGTGTGTCATAATATATTTGTCCCAGATGATTACATGTTTTAATACCTTAAGTGCTGGATGGAAATAAAGCACCTCTGAAGAATTCGGTTTTCCCATTAGTAAAAAGGCATTTAGGCAAAGAGAATCCACATTAATTAAAGTTAATGAGTAATACAAAAGTCTTAAGTTACCAAACATATGGTTATTAAGTATTGGGGTGGGGTGAATTGCAGTAGAAATTATATCACTACCCCCTCTTTGAATCTGGTTATCTTTAAGGTTGTTTAGTTCAGTATAAAGTTATGAAATACTAGGAAAAAACAGGTTAAATTATAAAATCTCCAGATTAAATTCCCTACTTTGATGATTATGATGGGGTTTGTGACCTTGGAAAAAGTATCAAACCTTTTTAATTGCAGGTTTGTTACTAGTGTTGTTATGGAAAATAGAATCTTTTCCTGGTTAGCAGAGGCCACTTGTTACCTAGAGTTATTCCGTGCCTCAGCAAGTCTCCTGATGACCTTGGTCTAGTATAGTTACTATAAATTACTATTCTGTATCTTGATATTTACACATAATGCCTCTTTGAAACTGTCTTTATTGTTGCCAGTGTGAGTTGAGTTGAAGGGTTGGAAGAGACAAAAGAATTTGTTACTCTCAGGAATACACTCAGAGAACTTTGTGAGTTTGGTTTGTTATGAAAATAAAGTGTAATATTTGATGATAAAGGAATATATACATATTTAATGAGACAGAATCCAACTCAATATCAATTTTACCAAGTAAAATTTATACCAAAAGTATGTTAGTAAAGGAAAGTGATAATGTCTCCAGAAATTACTATTATTATACATTTAGAGAATAATTTAAGCCATCGTGTTTATGTAATTTTTCTAAAGATTTATTCTTAAAAAGCAATATTTACCAGATAAAGTGAGGGGATTCATGGATACAAATGATCACAGGACCAATTTATGTACCAAAAGTAATTTAAGGTAATTTGTGTGCCATGAGCCTCAAATCAAATTTGTCCGTAAAGGTCAGTGTTTCCATGCCATATAAGAATGCTTTTGTGCTGCATAGATCAAGAAATGATTAAAAACTTCAAGTATTAAAAAACTGATGAAGCAATTATATAATTTTCCCACTGATAGCAAAATTCCAAAAAACATCAAAATTCCACACATTGCACAAAAAGTACAAAAATTTTGCCTCTTAGTTGACAGAAAAAAGTACAAAAATTTTGCCTCTTAGTTGACAGAAAATATGATCAAGCCATTAGCTATTAGAATATCTGTCTTAGAATGAATAAATAAATAAAGTTATATCATAAATATATGATTGAGGTATATTTATGAACACGTTCTTTGAGTTGCATAAAGATTATAAGAGTGTAAGCATGGGAAAATAATATATAGCCAAATATCATTTCTAATATGAATGTTGAGCAAAGTTTATATTCAGCATGGAAAGGAAACTTTAGTTTCTCTAAAAAAGAATGTAAGTGTGATATTCCTTGAATATATTATACTTCTGAAACAAATAATCTCATACTTTCTTTTTTTTTTGAAAGTAATTTTATTAAATTATAAAAAGTTTCCATTTACGCCCCTCCTCCCAACACCCTCCCACTCCCCCCCTCCCTCTCCTCCTCCCTCTTTGCCCCAAGGGCAGTCAGGGTCTCCTGCCCTGTAGGAAGTCCAAGTTCCTCCCCCCTCCCTCCAGGTCCAGGAAGGTGAGCATCCAAACCGACTGGATCCCAAAAATCCAGTATATGCAGAGGAAACCAGTCCCAGTGTCATTGTCAATGGCTTCTCAGAAAGACTGCAGGCCAGCCACATTCAGAGAATCCGGCCACATTCAGAGAATCTGGTTGGATCACATGCTCGTTCAGTCACGGTCCATCTGGCCTTGGGAAACTCTCATTAGATCCGACCCCTTGTATCAGTGGGTGATAGTATCCCTCGCAGTCCTTCGTCATTTTCTTCCTCCTTCTGCTCCTCATTTGGATCTTGGGGGACTCAGTTCGGTGCTCCAACGCGGGCCTCCATCTGTATCGTCATCCAACGCCAGATGAAGGATCTATGGTGATAAGCAAAATATTCATCAGTATGGTCACGGGCCAAGGCCAGTTCAGGCACCCCCTCCTCTGTCCAGATTGATCTCATACTTTCTTAATCGACTGCTTTTTAGGTACAAATCAATATATATGTGACTGATCTTGGGAACTGTGAGGACAGAGTAAGAACATCAAAAAGGAAGTGGACAGACATGAGAATACTCTACTTACAAAATTCTTGTGACAGTTCCTCAGTCTTCAAAATATTGAAAATAGACCAAGGTGTAGATTATTAAAATTTATGTGAGCAATTTGATGATGAATTTTGCATATATATCAACATCTTCAAAGCAATTTATTCTTATTATTATCATACCAATCTCATGAATTCATCTTAAAATACATATTTAGATAGATGTGATAAAATGATTGTACAGTAAAGAAGTATCATAATATGCACAAAAACATGCAGATAAATATCACTTTAAAATATCACCACTCTAAAATTATCATTCTGACTTTATATTGGATTTTTACATTATTTCTTCTATTTTTTTAAGGTTGTAGTATAACTATATACTATAATCTTTCGCTTTCCACCTTTCAAGCTCTTCTCTGCTTTTATTAATGTTACATACATATATGTAATATGTGTTTTACCAATTTAATATGCAAATTTATATAGCTTTTAAAACCTGGTGGTTTCATTATATGAAATAATAATTTTTTTATCAAGAAAATATCCTCCTCCTTTGTATATGTTTAACGTTTTAAAATAACTTCAACATCTTGATGTATACAATTTATTGAACTTACTGGAAATTTAGAAGGCTGCTGCTTCCATGTTCTGTAGCTCCTCCAGGAGAAAACCTGCTAATGGATACTTGCCAAAATAGCATGGGTATTTTGTCTTCTGAACTACTCTCTTTTCTTTGAAAGTGTATGATTTAAGAAAAAGGACTCAGGCAAGTTCCAGAGATCACATGTATCCATGAAGACTGTCATAAAGAATGTAACTGAAAGACCCCAGCTGTTAAGTAACTGTATTTTCCTCTCGTTGCACAAGAAGATTATTTGTATGCATTATAAATATTATAGTGGGGGAAGTTTTCACACTGCATTAATTGACAGTATAACAGCTAAACGACAAGAAGCCAGTCTTAGGGCAAATGGCCAAGATCCTTTCTGAGCACCTGGACACTTATAATTTTCACTCATGGAAGATAGCATTGCTATAACTTACCAGATATTGCTTTCTGATTGTGGTTCTTAAATCCTGTCTTATATTCACTATTATGGATTATCTAATATATTTCTTACGTATGTCTCCAAGCTGTCAGCCATACTTTAATATACAAAGGAAGTAATCAAAAAACACCAGTGCACTAAACATGAAAGTTTGGCAAAGAGCACTAATCAATGGTTTCACAGCTGAGCCGACAAAATGTTTAGGTCCTTACATATCACATTATTTTCCTCAGTGTTAAAGTCATTTAAATGTTTTGTTTAAAAAAATAAAAACATAAAAATGGAGTAAAAGTCTGCAAATTTTAGAAGCATTTTGTTTTACAATCAATGAAAAGGTCAGAAAGGCTTTTCTATTAAACAAGTCTCATTAGGGTAGTTCATTAACACAATTGGACAAAGTACATTCTCCAGTTTCAGTTATCCATTCATTTGGAAGCATTTTCTGCTTTGTTTAATCAAATTTAACACGGCACTTTTCTTGGCTACATATAATCAACACGTAAATTAAAATACAAAGGGGTCTCTGAAGGAACAAAATGTTAAACATTTAATCATTTCCCCCATCTATATTGAGTTAAGAAATTTTAATTAAAAAGAGGAAAGAAAGAAAAGCAAATGTATCTTTAACATATGTTTACCTTTTATATAAAATGTGAGTATAGTTGATGTCTAAATGGAAACACAGAATATTAAATTTAAAGCCCAACTTTAATAATAATATGGATTTAGACTAATCAAATGTTTCCACACTTTAATTGGAAATTTTAATTAATGATGATAAACAGAAGTTCTAATGCATTGTGGTATACTGGTCAATAACTCCTGTTGTGATTATTTTAAAAAATTCCTGTTGTACTTAGTTTAAAAGTATGAAATGATATTATGTACTCAAAAAGTTGATGGTTGTAATTGATATTTTCTTTTAAGTGACTGCATATTTACTAAGTAGTTTACAATAATTCAAACTTAAATATTTATAAATTGAAAGATGGACTAAAAATTTATCTGTTGGTTTATGAACACACTCTGAAAGCACTTCATTTGGGGTTTATGTTGCCTCCATTGGTGAGTGTGAGGTACAGAGTTGGTATCCATATGTATCTCAAATTCAATTCTTTTATTTTTACAGATTAGTGGATTTATAATTACAAACTATGCCCTTGTTCTAGTGATTTTCCTCCATCTATGTTTTAAGGTCTCTAAATTTCAGAATTTAGGCTTTTTGATTGTTTATTTGTTTTATCCTTTTTGGTTAATTTGACTAAAAGTTAGTGATTCTTTTTCCAAAAAACCTACTCTTTGTTCCACTCTTTTTGTGTGTGTTTTCTCTGTTTTTTTTAAATTTTCCTTTTGATCTATTTTATTTACTTCTCTACTACTTTTAATTGATTTGCTTTTTCTTTTTGCCAGTGCCTACACGTTTATGATGTACTTATCTAAGATGTCAGATTTTTTGATGTAGATACTTAGGGTGATAAATCTTTCTTTTATGACTGACTTCAGTCAACCTAACAGGTTTCCAGATAATGAGCTTTTACTGTTACTTAATTCTAGGAATTTTAAATAATTCTTTATAGTGTTTTCAGTGGTTTGTTTATAATTCAATAATGTGTTATTTATTCTGCATTTCGTTTATATTTTCTGCAGTTTTTGGATTAATTTCCATCATTATTGCATTATGTCAGAGTAAGACAAAAAATATATAAACGTACCACATTTTTATTATCCATTCATCGGTCAAGGGGAATTTAGGTTGACTCCAGGTTCTGGCTATGGCAAACAATGCTGTTACAAACATAGTTGAGCACATGTTCTTGTGGAACGATTGAGCATCCTTTGGGTGTATAACCAATAGTGATATTTCTGGGTCTGAGGAAGGTTGTTTGTTAATTTTCTGAGAAATCACCATACAGATATCCAAAGGGGCTGTACCAATTTGCATTCACACCCACAATACAGGAGTGTTCCCTTTACCCTACATCCTCTCCAGTATAAGTTGTCATCAGAGCTTTTGAACTTGGCTGTTCCTACAGGTGTGAGATTGAATCTCAGAGTTGTTTTGATTTGCAATTCTCTGATGGCTAAGGATGTTGAACATTTCCTTAAGTGTCTTTCAGTCATTTTAGATTTACACAACGGAGTACTACACAGCAGAAAAAAAATGACACCTTGGAATTTGCAAGTGAATGAATGGATCTAGAAAACATCCCAATGAGTGAGGTAACCCAGATCCAGAAAGACAAATCTCATATATACTCACTCATAAGTGGCTTTTAGACATAAAGCAAAGAAAACCAGCCTACAATTCACAAACCCAGAGAACCTAGACAACAATGATGACCCTAGGAGAGATATACATGTAGGATGTGGGAAATAGTAAAAGACAAGATCTCCTGAGTAAATTGAGAGCATGGGATCATGGGAGAGTGTTGAAGGTGAGGAGAGAGTAAGGGAGAAGAGCAGAGGAAAATGTGTAGTTCAATAAAATCAATAAAAAAGAAAGACAAAAAGAGATAAAAGTCTTTGATTCAATTATTCTGTACTTATTGAAACTTTCAAAATGTCCTAACATATAATCTCACTTAGAAGATTCCATGAGCTTATAATGTGTATTCTTGAATTATTTTGATGAAAAGTTCCTTAGATGTCTTTTGGGTCCATTTGATCTATAATGTCATTTAATCCGTTTGCCTAATGGTGGGAGTGAGAGACTGAAATCTCTATTTAGTTTTGTTTTAGGGTTTACCCATGACTTTAAATCCAGCAAGCAAAGTTATGGTTCTTAAATCTATACTGAGCTCTTCCTATTTGTTGGGGACCATAATGGGTATAATTTTTCTACCCTGATTTTTATAACATCTAAATATTTATATATTATTATTATATAAAATTGCTACATTCAATCAAGCACTTTATTTTTATTTGGTCCATAGCTATAAAATATAAATTAAGCTTTTCAAATCTTTGAAGCTCTGGAGAATAAGTGCTATGGCTACAGTTACTAAAACTCATTTTTCCTGCTTTTAGTTACTCATTTAGTAACACATTCTGTTACTTGTAGAATACTGTTAGTGTCAGAGATTTCAACTGGCATTTTATCTCCAGAGGTAGTTTATTCAGTGTTTAAATCAAGTTTCCTCTCTGTGACTTAGGAGAATCCTAAGGGACATGTTCCATAACATCACCAATACACACTTCTCGGAAGTATGTGTGCAAAACTCTTACCTATGGAAAGACTGCTTTTCTAGATGTCCTGTGAATATTAAATATTGCAAGGGTTCTTTGATATAGATATGAATAATTTCATTGGTATGGATTTTAAGGTCAATTTTGTTATATGTATATATTTCTGATCTTGATTGAGGTATTCTGATTGTGTAGTTCATTTAAAAATGTAATGTATAATTAAAAATATAGGTTGTTAATGGATAATCATTGATGATAGTCAAGCTTATGGTAATGTTAGTTTGATTTTCTAGATGTGCATAGATAATTTCAGATATGCATTCTTCATATCTTTCAAAGACTACAAAACATGGCATTTAATGTTTTAATAACTTAGGACTTTTCATGACAATGAGACACGTCTGCTTCTGGCAGCACCAATCTACTTCAAGAGGAAGATGGGCATTGAAGAGGCTCCTTATGGAGTTTGTCAGCCATTTTGGGCAAGAAACTGCTCTTGCCTGGACTGTTGTATAAACTGGACACAGAGAACCCGCAGAGAGAGGACTGCTGAACTTGCCTAAAGGTGAGATGATCTTTCTGGGTTCCTGATTTATGAAAGAGTCTGGGAGACATTCTGCAGGACACAGCAGATAGTGACTGAACTGCCTTTAAAATTTCCTGCTTCATGGAAATGTCTCTGGATATTATGGGCCTGAAGGCCAAAGAGGAATGCCCCAACAATACAGAGGAACTTTGGGTGACTGTCCAGGCAGCAAGATGTCTCTGTCATTTCTAGAGTTTTGGAAGTTACTTACTTTTTGTTTACTTAGGTAATATTATATCCTTCTGAAGTCTTTGATGGAGTTGAAGAATGAATAGTCATAGTTATAGTTTTCTATTATTATGATAAAGATATAGTTATAAATATTGTGACTGTAATTCTTACTTGATAACTGTTTTGTTATATGTAATTTTACTATGTTAAAATGAAAGCCTTTCTTTTTTGTTTAAATAGAAAAAGGGGAAATGATGGAGAAAGGTTATCTGTCTATTGTGTTATTTTTATTGGTTAATAAAGAGACTGCCTTGGCCCTTTGATAGGACAGAAAATTAGGTAGGCGGAGTAAACAAAACAGAATGCTGGAAAGAAGGCAGTGAGGCAGAAGCCATGGAGCCAGCCACCAGGTCAGACATGCTGAATCTTTTCCGGTAAGCCACCACCTCGTGGTGCTACACAGATTATTAGAAATGGGTTAATATCAAGATATGAGAGTTAGTCAGTAACTAACTCTCTAGAGATAATGGGCCAGGCAGTGCTTAAATGAATACAATTTGTGTGTTGTTATTTCTGGGACTAAGCTAGCCGTGCGGGAGCCGGGTGAGGCAAAAAGCAGGCCTGCCCGCAGCCCCTCACTACAGTTCTTTACAGAAGCAAATGAAAAACAAGTAACTTCTCAGTGACCCCTTTGAAAACTGTATTGCTTTCTCTTGACTTACAAAACATAAATATAATTCAAGATATTGTATTGCTCTCCCATAATTTACAATGGAGAGAAATAGAATTATCAGAAGAGTATGGTAGCAACTGAACAAGGCTTAAACTTGCTTTCTAATTCAATAGCATTGACTACTAAAGTAAATCTGTAACATAATAACATGTGAGTTTCAGGTCATTGCCTCCCTAAAACATGGAATAACATAGTTATACAGCAAAAATATGCAAATGTGTTTATGGATGTGTTCATAAATATTTGTACTTATGTTTATTTATATTTAATTTTTATATAAAAGAATTAACCATAGGCATTGCTGCTTCTAAAATGCATTTTACATATATACTTAAATATGTGTATATATATTCATATAATAATCAAGGAAACAAGCATTTATATGGGATTCATTATTTGATGTATTTAAGTCACTGATTTTTAAATCAGGTTCATGATGGAGATAAGATTTTTTCTTTTTAGGCAATAAAAAAGAAGTAAAAAGAATTTAACTAAATAATTGAGCAGATTATGCATCTAGTAACTCAAAGAACCAGATTTGAAACTCAGCATTTTAACACTGTAAGATACATAGTATCAGTAATAATATTGTTATTATCTAGGTTGAAATCAATTGGGGGGAGTTTGAAAGAATGAGTATCTACTAAATGTTCAGAAATGTACTTTAGTAGGAGAGAAAGAGATGATTATAATTTTAACCAACCCCTCCTTGATCACATCTAGGGGTACCAGGATACAATAAGCAAGTAGTTACTGAGGACAGGTTGTAGGCATGGTCGTTCTACATGCTTGATATTTGATATAATAAGTAGCTCTTGTAGCTTATATTAACCCATTGTTCTTATCTATGTTAGCCACATGGCTCAGTACCTTTCTCTGTGGGACAGGTCACATCTTGCTTCTTCTGTGATCTGGGCAGGACTCTCAAGAAATGGACTTCCTTTTTTTCCAGCATTCTCTTGTTCTCATCACCCTGCCTATACTTCCTGTCTGGTTGACCCACCTATACTTCCTGTCTGGTCACTCAGCATTTATTTAAAATATGATTGACAGAATACAGACAATTCTCCCACATCACATATACCCAAAGGGTCTGAAAAATTCAGGTGAAAGCTCCACTCCAAGCCCTCTTCCCCATCTCTCTCCAAACCCTGCTGCATTGCAGAAAGTGCACTAGATGATGACTGTTCCCCAAGAGATAATTATTACCACTCACATGGGGTACTTAAACAGTCCCCCAGAAAACAGATGTGTGGTTTTCCAGTCTTTCTTTCACATCTCCTCTCTGGGATTGTTTTTATAAGGGAAAATGTCTAGTAACAAGATGAGGATATTCATTGCAGGTAAGTGGAGAAGGCCTATGTGACCACCCAAAAGACGAATTTTCTTCTTCAGGCATCATTTAGTATTTCCAACCAAAGCAGAGATGACTGTCAGTACACATGTCAGATATTCAGAAAAGCTGAATCACAGACAGGTGAGTTTCTTCAGCTCCACAAATATGTAATATTTTTGTCATGGCTGCATTTTACTGTCCTCTAATTGGTTTTTTTAGTTTGTTTGTGTTGTTGGAGTGGGAAATAAGCTTTTATTATGAAAAACATAAAATGACAAAAATATTACATATATACTGGCAGACTAAGGACTAAATGGGACTGCTGTAATGGGGAGCATGTAAGCAAACAAGTGAATTCCATTGGAAGTATTGTGAAACTTCAGGATAACATCAAAACTATGTGGCTTTTATGTTTTTATTCATGATGGTTCCTGTAAATATTCATGGCTTTCTCCAATTACCCACAGAACTAGCAGAAATCATTGAAAAATACTTTGTTGTGAATGACCAAGGTTAAGAAGTACAAGAAGAGAGAGATCAAACATTTTTCAATGGGATTTTGTCTTGTCCATGTCAATAAATGTATGTATGAAATGTCTGACAAGAAGTTCCCTCATGATCTTTACATTGTTAGCAATTTTCTTGGGGAAAATATGGATCTGGCAGTTTTAACCAGGACCTAACATTTTTAGATCCTCTGTTGAAGGAGTTCATAAATAACACTTTCCATTTTGCACAGAAATTTTATAAAAGCCATGGTTTTGTATTATTTACCAAAATAAACAATATTCTTGTGAAAGAAATAGGCAGTTTAACTAATGAAAAATGTAAATTCCAACTTCATGTGTTATTCATGAATGTTCTGGTGCAATTGTTGTTTTGGAGTGTTCAGATACGAAAAGTGTCTTCAGCAATGAAGTTGGATGTTGACTGCAGAATGTCAGAAATAAAGATCTACCCACACTGCAATTTTTGCTGAAAGAAGTCTATTACAGCTAATTTTTAGAAGAATGTTTCTGTTGTCAAATGATTTTAAACGAATTATCTAGTATTGCTTGTGTTTCATATAACATAATGATAAGCATCCAGTAAAATTTACTATTACTATAGCTAAATCAAATTTATGCATTTTATTTGCGAAATAAACTAGCATTGACATATTTATCAAAATCTCTATTCATTGTGATTGGAGTATGACTATAATATGTGAATGTTTTTCTCCCTTTCATATTTACTCACTTATTCATGTGTAGATGAATTCTATTTAAACCTGTGATAATGATAATGTTATTTTCATATAACTACTTTAGTGTAAGTAAATAATATGACGTGTCAGATATACTTTAGATCAATTTGGCTATGTTTTTTCTCTCTCAGTTAGGAAAACTGATCTATTTAAATTGTGGTTCACATACAGACACATGTCCAAAAGTCAATAAGCCAAGTAGATTAATGTAAATCTTCATGAAAGCTCTATAGCATATTTTCCTAATTGTTTTAGCAAGGCAGAAAATAAATACTGAGAAACAATTTTCATCAGCTTTCTGTTAAAAAGTTAAGCATAAAAACCTTGTTTTGAAAAACCAAAAAATAAATAAATAGATAAATAAATAAATAAATAAATAAATAAAACAACCTTAGGTCCTGATTCCTTGTTGAGATTTCAAAGATTGACGATTATTTAGTTAATTCTTGGATATTTATTTTCTGGATCATCGTATTAATGATGGACACTGTGTTGTAGACCAAGCTTATATCATCTGGAAGTGAGGCATACTCATCTCACCTTACTATGAAAGAAGTATTCACTGAGTGGAAACAGTGACAGCCAGTCAGAAACACTGATTCTGTCCTGGTACCCAGGAAAATGGAAATCTAGAAAGTGAGACAAATGCTAATGCCCTGATTTTAACTTTTCGAATACTAACTATACCTTGATGATGCTGCATAAGTACAAGACTAAGACGGATGAATCTCCTCTGCATCTGGGAAATATGCAAAAGAAGTGCCAGGTGTCTTCTCACACTGGTGCCTCTGTGGCACTTTTGGAAAGTGTGTTCTACTTTCATCTAAGAAACCACACACACTGCTATAGAATCCTATTCTTTTCATTTGCAGAATCCTTTGTCAGTGTCTCCTGTTCAT
Source organism: Myodes glareolus (assembly GCF_982192425.1). NCBI lineage: Eukaryota > Metazoa > Chordata > Mammalia > Rodentia > Cricetidae > Myodes > Myodes glareolus. The sequence continues at coordinate 48,378,222 of NC_142033.1, read as the reverse complement.
TCTAAGCCAAGTAGTAATGCCGATCTTGCAGTGGCATCGAGTAATGTCCCAGTGATTTTCTCTTTCTAAACACAGGCACCTCCTTCTGCTGTCTATAATAGCTAGATGGGAGAAGGGACTGTTGACCTGCAAACTAACAGCAGAATTTGACAAAAAGTATGTATTATCACTTGAGTCTCTGTTATATCTGTAAGTTTTCATTTATATGGGGCTGTCAGTTTAGTGGAGAGAGACAAGTATGTAAGAGGCCATCGGGATATTGTTGAGAGGGACTCTCTGTCTATGTTTGCAGTGTAATGAAGGAATGCAGGAAGACTTAAAAGAAAGTGGGATTGTGGTTTTCAGGAAATCTCAACACAAATGTAGTAACTGAACATTTCTCTTGTATTGTGCTGACATCTGTAGGTAAATGACAAACAGATTAAGAATGAAAAAAAGGAGAAGCAAATGATTCCTTTAAGGTTCAAGAAATATTGAGATTAGGGACTACCAGCTATCTCTGTGTCTGTGCTGAGGAGTTCCATCCAGAGGGGTGAGTGTGTGCTATCCGGGCCGGACTGTCCTGGAAAACTGCACAGCCCCCTCACCCCCAGCTCCTGCCACAGGGTCTTCTGTGTTCCACTCGTCCCTGCCCTGCCCCCACAATTGCCCTTTTGTCTCCAGTGTCTTTGGACTACCAGCTATCCCTGTTTGAGTGCTGAGGAGTCCCATCCAGAGGGCTATCCCTGTGTCTGTGCTGAGGAGTTCCATCCAGAGGGACAGGAACAGTTCCTGCTTCTGCACTGAAGAAATCCACCCAGAGAGTCAATCACAACAAAGACTGGACCAAGACACCAAGACTCTCCGGGCTCCATTTGAGGGAAGGCACCAATGCAATAATTCCTCCAACAACCTGAAAGGCAACATGACATTACCAGAATCCAGGGATCATGAAACTAGAAGAATTGAACACCCTACTCCAGAAGAAATAGAAGAAATCAACTCTAAATGGAACTATATGAAAATAATAGAGGAACTTAAACAGGAGGTGAAAAACTGCTGTAAAGAAATAGAGATAACAAACAAAAAAGTAGATGAAATGAATAAATCTCTCAAAGATACCCAAGAAAGACAAGAAAACCAAGAAAAAGCAATCAAACACGTAAGAGAAACAGATCAACTTGAGAAATGAAATGGACGTAATGAAGAAGACAGAAACGGAGGGAAGGCTGGATATAAAAAATCTGGGTAAATGAACAGGAACTGCAGAGACAAGTATTGCCAACAGAATACAAGAGATAGGAGAAAGAATCTCAGACACTGAAGATATTGTAGAGGAAATAAACTCACTGATTAAAGAACAAAAAAATCCAACAAATTCTTAACACAAAACATCCAGGAAATCTGGGACACCGTGAAAAGACCAAACATAAGAATACTAGGTATAGAAGAAGGAGAAGATTTACAGCTCAAAGGCCCAGAAAATATATTCACCAAAATTATTGAAGGAAACTTCTCCAACCTAAAGAAGGATATTCCTATGAAGGCACAAGAAGCATACAGAACACCAAATAGACTGGATCAAAAAAACATCCCCTCACCATATAATAATCAAAATACAAAACATACAGAATAAAGAACAAATATTAAGAGCTGCAAGGGAAAAAGGTCAAGTAACATATAAAGGGAAAACTATCAGAATTACACCTGACTTCTCAATGGAAACAATGAAAGCTAGAAGGTCTTGGGTAGATGTGTTGCAGAAAATAAGAGACCAAGGATGCAAGCCCAGACTACTAAACCAAGCAAAGTTTGCATTCACCATCAATGGACAAAACAAAATATTCCAGGACAAAAACAGATTTAAACAATATGTAGCCACAAACCTAGTCTTACAGAAAAAACTAGAAGGAAAAATCACAAAACAAGGAAGCCAACAACACCCATAATAACACAAGCATCTGACAACCCTCCACCAGCACAACTCAAAGAAGGGAAAAACACAAACACTACCACCAGGAAAAATACCCGGAGTCAACAATCACTGGTCATTAATATCACCTAATATCAATGGACTAAACTCACCTATTAAAAAAGCACAGGTTAAGAGAATGGATAAGAAATCAGAATCCTATATTTTGTTGCCTACAAGAAACACACCTCAAACACAAAGACAGACATTACCTCAGAGTAAAGGGTTGGGAAAAGGTTTTCCAATCAAATGGACCAAAGAAACAGTGGGTGTGGCTATACTAATATCTAACAAAATAGATTTCAAACTAAAATTAATCAGAAGAGATGGAGATGGATACTTTATACTCATTTCAGGAACAATTCAGCAGGAGGAAATTTCAATCCTGAATATCTATGCCCCTAATATAAAAGCACCCACATATGTAAAAGAAACATTACTAGAACTCAGAACATACACCAAACCCCACACTCTAATAGTGGGTGATTTCAACACTCCTCTCTCACCAATGGACAGGTCAATCAGACAGAAACTTTACAGAGAAATAAGAGAACTATCAGATGTAATGAACCAAATGGACCTAACAGACATCTATAGAACATTCCACCCAAACAGAAAGAATATGCCTTCTTCTCAGCATCTCATGAAACCTTATAGAAATTGATCACATAATTGGTAACAAAGTAAATATCCATATATATAAAAACTTGTAGTAATCACCTGTGTACTATCAGACACCATGGAATAAAGTTAGAATTCAACAACAGTTCTAACCCCAGAAAGCCTACAAACTCATGGAAACTGAACAATCAATTACTGAACCATCCCTGGGTCAAGGAAGAAATAGAGAGAGAAATTAAAGTCTTCCTTGAATTCAATGAAAATAAAGACACAACATACCCAAATCTATAGGACACTATGAAAGCAGTGCTAAGAGGAAAGTTCATAGCACTAGGTGCCCATATAAAGGAAATGGAGAAAGCACACATTAGAAACTTAACAGCACACCTGAAAGCTGAAGAAAAAAAAGAAGCAGACTCACCCAGGACAACTAGAAGACTGGAAATAATCAAACTGAGGGCTGAAATCAACAAAATTGAAAAACAGAAAACAATTCAAAGAATCAATGAAACAAAAAGCTGGTTCCTAAAGAAAATCAACAAGATTGGCAAACCCCTAGCCAAACTAATCAAACTGCAGAGAGAGAAAACGCAAATTAACAAGATCAGAAATGAAAAGGGGGACATAACCACAGACACAGAGGAAATTCAGAGAATCATTAGATCTTACTACAAAAGCCTGTATGTCACAAAATTGGAAAATGAGAAAGTAATGGACATTTTTTTAGATAAATATCATACACCAAAATTAAGTCAAGATCAGGTGAGCAGTTTAAATAGACCTGTTAGGTGCGAAGAATTAGAAGCTGTTATCAAAAACCTCCCTACCAAAAGAAGCCCAGGACCAGATGGTTTCAATGCAGAATTCTAACAGAACTTCCAGGAAGAACTAATACCTATACTCCTTAATGTATTTCACAATATAGAAACAGAAGAGTCATTGCTAAATTCTATTTATGAAGCTAAGGTTACCCTGATACCAAAACCACACAAAGACACAACCAAGAAAGAGAATTACAGGCCAATCTCACTCATGAACATCGACGCAAAAATTCCCAATAAAATACTGGCAAACCAAATCCAAGCACACATTAGAAAAATTATCCATTATGATCCAGTTGACTTCATCCCAGAGATGCAGGGCTGGTTCAACATATGCAAATCTAAGAATGTAATCCATTGTATAAATAAACTGAAGGAAAAAAAAACATACGATCATTTCATTAGATGCTGAAAGAGCATTTGACAAAATTCAACACCCCTTTATGATAAAGGTGTTGGAGAGATTAGGGATACAAGGTTCATACCTAAAAATAATAAAGGCTATTTATAGCAAGCCGACAGCTAACATCAAATTAAATAGAAAGAAACTCAAAACAATTCCACTAAAATCATGAACACAACAAGGCTGTCCACTCTCTCCATACATCTTAAATACAGTGCTTGAAGTTCTAGCAATAACAATAAGACAACATAAGGGGACCAAGGAGATTTGAATTGGAAAGGAAGAAGTTAAACTTTCGTTATTTGCTGACGATATGATAGTTTACATAAGTGACCCCAAAAACTCTACCAAAGAACTCCTACAGCTGATAAACACCTTTAGTACTGTGGCAGGATACAAGATCAACTCCAAAAAAATCAATTGCCCTCCTATACACAAAGAACAAAGATACAGAGAGGGAGATCAGAGAAACATCACCTTTCACGATAGTCACAAATAGCATAAAATATCTTGGGGTAACTCTAACCAAGGAAGAGAAAGATCTATTTGACAAGAATTTTAAGGCTTTGAAGAAAGAAATTGAAGAGGATACCAGAAAATGGAAGAATCTCCCATGTTCTTGGATTGGAAGGATCAACAAAGTAAAAATGGCAATTCTACCAAAAGTAATCTATAGATTCAATGCAATCCCCATCAAAATCCCAACAAAATTCTTCACAGACCTTGAGAGAACAATAATTAAGTTTATATGGCAAAACAAAAAAACCCAGGATAGCCAAAACAAAGCACTTCCGGAGGCATTACCATCCCTGACTTCAAACTTTATTACAGAACTACAGTAATGAAAACTGCTTGGTATTAATACAAAAACAGAGTTGTTGACCAATGGAATCAAATCGAAGACCCAGATATTAATCAATAAACCTATGAACACCTGATTTTTGACAAAGGAGCTAAAACTATACAATGGAAAAAAGAAAGCATCTTTAACAAATGGTGCTGGCATAACTGGATGTCAACCTGTAGAAGAATGAAAATAGATCCATATCTATCACCATGCATAAAACTCAAGTCCAAATGGATTAAAGACCTCAATATTAATCTGACCACATTGAACCTGATAGAAGAGAAAGTGGGAAGTAGTCTACAAGACATGGGCACAGGAGACCACTTCCTAGGTAGAACTCAAGTAGCAGAGACAATAAGAGCAACAATGAATAAACTGAACCTCCTGAAACTGAGAAGATTCTGTAAAGCAAGGGACACTGTCAGTAAGACAAAAAGGCAACCTACTGATTGGGAGAAGATCTTCACAAACTCCTCATCAGACAAGGGTCTGATCTCCAAAATATACAACGAACTCAAGAAACTAGACACTAAAACTCTAATTAACCCAATTGAAAACTGGGGTACTGAACTGAACAGAGAATTCACAAAAGATGAACTTCGAATGGCCAAAAGACACTTAAGGTCATGCTCAACCTCCTTAGTGATCAGGGAAATGCAAATCAAAACAACTTTGAGATATCTTCTTACACCTGTCAGAGTGGCCAGACTTAAAAACACCAATGATAGCCTATGCTGGAGAGGATGTGGAGTGAGGGGAACACTCATCCATTGTTGGTGGGAATGCAAACTTGTGCAGCCACTTTGGAAATCAGTGTGGAGGTTTCTCAGGAAACTGGGAGTCAACCTTTCACAGGACCCAGCAATTCCACTCTTGGGAATATACCCAAGAGATTCCCTATCATACCACAAAACATTTAATCAACTATGTTCATAGCAGCACTATTTGTAAAAGCCAGTACCTGGAAACAACCCAGGTGCCCCTCAGTAGAAGAATGGTTAAAGAAGGTGTGGAACATATACACATTAGAGTTTTACTCAGCGGTAAAAAACAATGATACCTTCAATTTTGCATGCAAATGTATGGAAATAGAAACGCTTTACTGAGTGAGGTAACCCAGACCCAATAAGAGGAATAAGGTATGTACTCACTTATAATTGTATTCTAGCCATAATTAAAGGACATTGAGCCTATAATTCATGATCCTAGAAAAGCTAAATAAGAAGGTGAACCCAAAGAAAATCATATAGTTATCGTCCTGGATATTGGAAGTAGACAAAATTACCAGGCAAAACTTGGGTGCACGGGGTTGTGTGTGGGTGGATGTAAGGGGAGATGGGTAGAGAAATGGGAGAAGGGGAGGATTCAGGAGAGCTTGGGAGAATGGGATCGAGGAAGGGTAGATATGTGAGCAGGGAAATAAATATCTTAATTCAGGAAGCCATTTTAGAGTTTTCAAGAGACTTGATTCTAGAGGGGTTCCCAGGTCCAAGGAGAGGTCCCCAGATTGTTCCTTGGGCAGCAGAGGAGAGATTGCCTGACCTGACCTTGTCCCATAGCCACACTGATGAATATCTTGCATATCAGCATAGAACTTTCATCTGGCGATGGATGGAGATAGAGACAGAGACCCACTTTGGAGCACTGGTCTGAGCTCCCAAGGTCCAAATGAGGAGCAAAAGAAGGGAGAACACGAGCAAGGAAGTCAGGAACATGACAGGTGCATCCACCCTCTGAGACGGTGGGGCTCATCTAATGGGTGCTCACAAGGCCAGCTGGACTGGGAGTGATGGATTATGTGATAAAACCAGACTCTCTGAATATGGCTGTCAATGAAGGCCTACTGAGAAGCCAAGGACAATGGCACTGGGTTTGAATTCTACTGCATGTACTGACTTTGTGGGAGCCTGGTTTGTTTGGCTGTTCACCTTTATAGATCTCGATGGAGAGGGGAGGACCTTGGACTTCCCGTGGGGCACGAAACCCTGACTGCTCTTAGGACCTGAGAGAGAGGGAGAGGTGGGGAGGGGGAGGGAAAAGGGTCATGGGGAAGTGGTGGAAATTTTTAATAAATAAATTAATTAATTAAAAAAAGAAATATTGAAATTAAATACTTATAACCCATTTCAAGGTATGTGAACATAATCAACATCATTACAACATTTTCATTCTGGTCCTAAGTCACCACTTTGCATTATTTTGTATATTATAGTATCATACAATATGATTTTTTTAATATTTCAAGAAAGCACAAGCATTATTTTCAAATTAAATGCTCTGAAATTTTTTGTTACATTTAACATTGCTTGCTAATATTCTTACTAAGCACTCTTAATTCTTCTCTGACAACAATTTTTCTAATATAGTTACTGTTAAAATATACTTGAAATTTAAACTAAGCGTAACTATCTATATCTTTTCCCCTTCTTAAATTTTATTTTGAAGTGTGTGTTTGTGTTTGTGTATGGTGTTTAATTGTGTGTGTGTGTGGATGTGCTTGTTTGTGTGTGTATGTGTATTCATATAGAAGCAAGGAGATATCTTTAAAGTCCTTGAAATCAGAGGTACAGATATTTGCTAGCCACCAGACATAGGAAGCGGCATCTGAACTCTGTTTTTCTGGTAGAAAGGCAAGAACGCTGAATGACTAAACCATGTTTTCAGCCTTTCAGTGTTTATTTCAAAAGGGCGATGAACATACTTGTGGAACTATCCAGGAATTCACAAAATATGTCATAAATTGGACCCATATAGTCACAGTTTTAATTCTTAGCCAACATTAGAAAGCAAACATACTTTTAAGCACTTTCTCCTAATATTCTTTCAGTAGAGGGTTTTTAAAACACAGGCACCCTTCTATATTACTCTCTAAATGATCATGTCTCCAAGTCAGAGTTGTTCAACCATGAACTTTCTAGCAGTGTGAGAAACTTATGGCTTTAACTGACATCTTATCTGATTTTAACTAGAAGACTGTAACTTATGTGAATAACTCACTGATAATTAGATGTTTAAAATTACCATTTAATGTAAGGAACAATTGTACTTTAAAGCTGAATTGTTAATAGTTGCTAGATTTACTTATTTTGAAGGCTATTATTACAGTTATATACATGTGTGTCTATGTGTATTATTCCTCATGACCATGGGTGTCTATGTAGGCCAGAAGAGGTGTTGGATTCTCCAAAGTTAGAAATTGTAGTGAGAGCCCTGAGGTGGTGGCACATGCCATTAATACCAGCACTCTGGAGGCAGAAGCTGAGGCAGGTGGATTTCTGAGTCCGAAGTCATCCTGGTCTACAGAGTGAGTTCCAGAACATCCAGAGCTACACAAAGAAAATGTGTCTCAAAAAAAAAAAAAAAGAAAGAAAGAAAAATTGTAGTGAGCTTCCTAAAATTGCTTCTAGGAATCAAACACAGTTACTTTGAAAGAGCAGCAAATGTTCTTAATTGCTGAGCTATCTCATTAGTCCCAACACACATGTATATTTCATTGTACACATATTAGAAATTCTCAAAGGTCAAAGGTGAAGGAACAACATTATTTTTAATTTCTCTTTTTTATTTATTTGTTTGTTTATACAAATTTCCACTTCCGCCCCTCCTCCCCATACCCTCCCATGCCCTACATTCCCTCCCCTGCCACTCCTTCTCTTCCTCCCTCTCCAGTAAAGAACAGTCAGGGTTTCCTGCCCTGTGGGAAGTTCAAGTTCCTCCCCCTCCCTCCAGGCCTAGGAAGGTGAGCATCCAAACAGACTAGGATTCCAAACAGCCAGTACATGCAGACGAAACAAGACCCAGTGCCATTGTCAATGGCTTCTCAGTCAGCCCCCATGTCAGCCACATTCAGAGAATCCAGTTTGATCACATGCTCATTCAGTCCCAGTCCAGCTGGCCTTGGTGAGCTCTCATTCGATCAGTCCCCTTGTATCAGTGGGTGAACGCACCCCTCGCGGTCCTGATTTCCTTTTTCATGTTCTTCCCCCTTCTGCTCCTCATTTGGACCTTGGGGGGCTCAGTCTGGTGCTCCAATCTGAGTCTCCGTTTGTATCGCCATCCATCGTTGGAAGAAGGTTCCCTGTGGTCCTGCCTATATTGCTCACGTTTTCCCTCCTTCTGCTTCTCATTTGGATCTAGGGAGTTAAGTCCAGTGTTCCAATATGTGTCTCTGTCTCTATCTCCATCCATTGCCAGATGAAGGTTCTATGGTGATATGCAAAATATTCATCAGTATGGTTATGGGCCAAGGCGAGTTCAGGCACCCTCTCCCCTGCTGCCCAGGGAAGAATCTGGAAACCTCTCCTTGGGCCTGAGAACCCCTCCAGAATCAAAAATGGCTCCCTTAGTTGAGATATATGCTTGTCTGATCCCATATCTATCCTTCCTCCCCCCATCTCATTCCCCCACGCTATCTCCAATCCTCCCCCTCTCCCCTCTCTTTAACCATCTTCCCTTACTTCCACCCCCCCCCCCGCCGGGGGAACCAAGTTTGCCTTGCAATCTTGACTACTTCCTATATCCAGGAGGATAACTATATGGTTTTCTTCAGGTCCACCTTCTTATTTAGCTTCTCTCGGATCACGAATTATAGGCTCAAAGACCTTTAACTATGGCTAGAATACACTGATGAGTGAGTACATACCATATTCCTCTTTATGGGTCTGGGTTACCTCACTCAGTAAAGCGTTTTCTATTTCCATCCATTTGCATGCAAAATTCAAGATGTCATTGTTTTTTACCGCTGAGTAAAACTCTAATGTGTATATGTTCCACACCTTTTTTTAACCATTCTTCTATTGAGGGACAGTTAGGTTATTTCCATGTTCTGGCTATTACAAATAGTGCAGCTATGAACATAGTTGAACAAATACTTTTGTAGTATGATAGGGCAACTCTTGGGTATACTCCGAAGAGTGGAATTTCTGAGTCCTGAGGGAGGTTGAGTCCCAGTTTCCTGAGAAACCGCCACACCGGTTTCCACAGTGGCTGCACAAGTTTGCATTCCCACCAACAATGGATGAGTGTTCCCCTCACTCCACATCCTCTCCAGCATAGGCTATCATTGGTGTTTTTAAGTTTAGCTATTTTGACAGGTGTAAGATGGTATCTCAAAGTTGTTTTGATTTGCATTTCCCTGATCGCTAAGGAGGTTGAGCATGACCTTAAGTGTCTTTTGGCCGTTCGAAGTTCATCTATTGTGAATTCTCTGTTCAGATCAGTACCCCATTTTTTAATTGGGTTAATTAGAGTTTTAGTATCTAGCTTCTTGAGTTCGTTGTATATTTTGGAGAGCAGACCTTTGTCTGTTGAGGGGTTGGTGAAGATCTTCTCCCAGTCAGAAAGTAGTCTTTTTGTCTTACTGACAGTGTCCTTTGCTTTACAGAAGCTTCTCAGTTTCAGGAGGTCCCATTTATTAATTGATTCTATTATTGTCTGTGTTACTGAGGTTCTACTTAGGAAGTGGTCTCCTGTGCCTATATCTTGTAGACTACTTCCCACTTTCTCTTCTATCTGGTTCAAAGTGGTCAGATTAATGTTGAGGTCTTTAATCCATTTGGACTTGAATTTTGTGCATGGTGATAGATATGGATCTATTTTCATTCTTCTACAGGTTGACATCCAGTTATGCCAGCACCATTTGTTAAAGATGCTTTCCTTCTTCCATTGTATACCTTTAGCTCCCTTGTCGAAAAGCAGGTGTTCATAGGTTTGTGGGTTAATATCCAGGTCTTCTATTCGATTCTATAGGTCGACTTCTCCGTTCTTATGCCAATACCCAGCTGTTTTCAATACTGTAGCTCTGTAATAGAGTTTGAAGTCAGGGATGGTAATGCCTCCAGAAGTTCCTTTATTGTATAAGATTGTTTTGGCTCTCCTGGGTTTTTTTGTTTTGCCATATAAACTTGATTATTGTTCTCTCAATGTCTGTGAAGAAGTTTGATGGAATTTTGATGGGGATCGCATTGAATCTATAGATCTCTTTTTGTAGAATTGCCATTTTTACTTTGTTGATCTTTCCAATCCAAGAACAGCGGAGGTCTTTCCGTTTTCTTGTGTCCTCTTCTATTTCTTTCTTCAAAGACTTAAAGTTCTTGTCAAATAGGTCTTTCACTATCTTGGTTAGAGTTACCCCAAGATATTTTATGCTGTTTGTGGCTATCGTGAAAGGTGATGTTTTTCTGATTTCCCTCTCTGCTTCTTTATTGTTTGTGTATAGGAGGGCAACCGATTTTCTGGAGTTGATCTTGTATCCTGCCACATTACTAAAGGTGTTTATCAGCTGTAGGAGTTCTTTGGTAGAGTTTTTGAGGTCGCTTATGTATACTATCATATCGTCTGCAAATAATGAAAGTTTAATTTCATCTTTTCCAATTTGAATTCCCTTGATCCCCTTATGTTGTCTTGTTGCTATTGCTAGAACCTCAAGCACTATATTGAATAGGTATGGAGAGAGTGGACAGCCTTGTCGTGTTCCTGATTTTAGTTGAATGGCTTTGAGTTTCTCTCCATTCAGTTTAATGTTAGCTGTCGTCTTGCTATATATTGCTTTTATTATATTTAGGTATGATCCTTGTATCCCCAATCTCTCCAACACCTTTATCATAAAGGAACACCTTTATCATAAAGGGGTGTTGAATTTTGTCAAATGCTTTTTCAGCATCCAATGAAATGATCATGTAATTTTTTTCTTTCAGTTTATTTATATGATGGATTACATTGATAGATTTGCATATGTTGAACCAGCTCTGGAATTTATCTCTGGAATTCATCTCTGGAATGAAGCCCACCTGATCATAATGGATGATTTTTCTAATGTATTCTTGGATTCGGTTTGCCAGGATTTTGTTGAGAATTTTTGCATCGATGTTCATGAGTGAGATTGACCTGTAATTCTCTTTCTTGGTTGTGTCTTTGTGTGGTTTTGGTATTAGGGTAACTGTAGCTTCATAGAAAGAGTTTGGCAATGACTGTTCTGTTTCTATATTGTGAAATACATTAAGGAGTGTAGGTATTAGCTCTTCCTGGATGTTCTGGTAGAATTCTGCATTGAAACCATCCGGTCCTGGGCTTTTTTTGGTAGGGAGTTTTTTGATAACAACTTCTAATTCTTCACGACTGACAGGTCTATTTAGATTGTTCACCTGGTCTTGGTTCAACTTTGGTATATGGTACTTATCTAAAAAAAATGTCCATTTCTTTTATATTTTCCAATTTTGTGGCATACAGGCTTTTGCAGTAAGATCTAATGATTCTCTCAATTTCCTCTGTGTCTGTGGTTATGTCCCCCTTTTCATTTCTGATCTTGTTAATTTGCATGTTCTCTCTCTGCCGTTTGATTAGTTTGGCTAGGGGTTTGTCAATCTTGTTGATTTTCTCCAAGAACCAGCTTTTTGTTTCATTGATTCTTTGAATTGTTTTCTGTGTTTTTCTATTTTGTTGATTTCAGCCCTCAGTTTGATTATTTCCAATCTTCTACTCCTCCTGGCTGAATTTGCTTCTTTTTTTCTAGAGCTTTCAAGTGTGCTGTTATGTCTCCAATATGTTATTTCTCCATTTTCTTTAATTGGGCACTTAGTGCTATGAACTTTCCTCTTAGCACTGCTTTCATAGTGTCCCATAGGTTTGAGTATGTTGTGTCTTTAGTTTTATTAAATTTAAGGAAGACTTTAATTTCTTTCTTTATTTCTTCCTTGACCCAGGGGTGTCAAGGAAGACTACTAATAAGTTAGTTAGTAAACTAACTTATTTATCATGAGTTTGATATCTAGGAAAGTATTTTCAGTAAATTTTAGACATTGTTAGAAAAATTTTCTTGTAAATAGAAAAAATAATTTCAAATATTTTCTTTGTCCTTCATATTTTGGTACATCAGCATCTCTCTGATTATGGTATGCTATTTAATGTATTATACATTTTAATTAAAGTCTCAGACAGTAGCTTACATATTTGGAGTTAAAACTTAAATAGTCACTGGTGATATTATGAGAATTAAGTTATAATAAATAGTAAGTTCTTGCTTGAAATATTTAAGGAATATTATTGATGGGATTTGTTAAGTAAAGGACTAAGACACAGCTTTATCTCAAGGAATGCATATGATTAAGAACACCAAGCATCTTCCAAATCTCTTTATTTTCTTCTCATTACAGAGCTTGGAGGATCAAAGGATGAAATGCAAGTCTTACAATGAGAAACAATTCTTACCTGAATAATAAGAGACATTAATAAGAGAAAAGAAACTTGACTATAATAAGAATGAAAGCATATGTTGAAAATAAGGCATGAAGTTGTTAGGGGTTTTCATTAAACATGTCAAGTTGCATGGCTTGACATGTTCATGGAGGCAAGTAATCCCTTCTTCAAAGAGTGAACAGACCAAACCATTTCTGAAAAAAAGAAAGTTCATGTTGAATAGCAGGCACTGACTTGTGCAAGCATACATGTGTGTGCACACGTGTACACACACACACACACACACACACACACACACAACTAAGTTAAACTTAAGTGATGGCAGTTTGTGATTCAAGCAAAGCTGATCTAGATCCTTCTCTGCCCAAGATTTGATAAAACTGTTTTGTTGTTGTTGTTTTCTTTGCATTGCAGTGACTGCTGCTAGTGTTAAGAAGAAAAATATGTTGCGAAAGACATCTATTTTCATAAGGTTAAGGAAGAAGGATCAAGAAGTTATAGACTATTTCAGCTACTTAGTGTGCATTGATAAATTTGAAGACAAAATCAATGACTAAAACCTAGCTACACATACAATGTACATAAAATAATAATTAATTATTAAAAAGGACATGAATTTAAGGGGTGATGACATGAATTGTCCTGAGAAGAGATGGAAATTGAAGAGTGAGGAGTGGATATGATGGATATATGCCACATACATCTATGAAGTTTTCAATAAGTAAATACATATAAAACGCAAATAGGTACAAGTTATAGAATCAAAATTCTTTAGCTCTACTTGGTCTTTGGTGTCACCTTCATTGGAACATTACTGAATCTGTATTCTTATGGTCATAATTTAATCATAATCTTAGGTAAATTTTATTATTTATATTATTATATCAGTGCACTGGTTCTTGAAAATCACTGATACCTCTGACTCTTGGTTTCTCCTCACTTCTCTAACAATTTAATATTCTCTCCATCATGTTCTCTAAGAAGTTCATGATGGCAGTTTTTGTTCTTTTATTATTAGTTATTTCCTTCATTACACAGAAGCCAGCGAGGTATATTCTCACTGAATTTCACTTGTTGGCTTCCAACCATCAACTACAAAAAAGAAACAGTCTCACTGCAATCAGTGGAAGAAGGCTTGCTTGGGTGGTTGTGTAAAGAGTGAGTGGAGTCCTGAGTGAATGAGTATTATTGACAAAGACCAATACCTCTGATCTATTGAAAACTGACAAAACCTATTTCCCATTTCCTGGGTCAGGATCAGAAAGGTACTGGGGTCCCAGTGAGTACTTACAAATGATTAAACTAGCAACTGTGGCTTCCACTTCTGGAATGTGTACAGCCTGAGACTACTCGTCTACAGATTCCTTCTTTACAGACTTCCTAATTCCGCAGCCCATGCTGTACATAATGAGCATGCCGAGGTTCATGGTTGTTGTAGTAGTTGGTGCCACTCCATCAGAGTGCACACAATCCACAAAACCCCAACTTTCTGATTCCTGTTATTCTTATTTCCTTACTCATGGTCCTTGCCTCGTTCCCTTGCAGTCTACAGCCACATCAAGGCATCAAACCATGATAAATGTGGTCCTTAAAAGTTCTAGCCTTTAAGACTCCCTTTCAGGGTGCAATTAAAGATGCCATAACTAGCTAAAGGGGGGTTAAAAATCTGAGGGTAAAGATTTGAAGCATAAGAAGTCTACTCACAACAAGAATCGTCTATCCATATTTCTTTATTCTTCTTTCTCTTTTTTTCTCATTTCTTTCAATTCTCCCTTGCTCTCCCTTGTTCTTTATTCTTCCCTTTACAAATGTTCCCAATCATATGCATTCTTAAAACCAGCAATTCTCCCAGGCCTAACTGGTTCCAGGGACAGAATTTCTTTGCCCCCATAGGAAATCAGAAAAGGGTTTTTACACTTAGACAAACACATGCACACACACTCGCACACACGCACGCATGCACAAATGCAGAGAGAGAGAGAGAGAGAGAGAGAGAGAGAGAGAGAGAGAGAGAGAGAGAGAGAGAGAGAGAGAGATCCTTGGAAGTTGTTAGCACATGTCTGGTGAACTTTTTAAAGGTGAAGTTTAGTTAAGAAGAATTAAATCGTCAAGGAATTCTAGAGGGGAAGGTTAGTGTACTACACTACATTTTCATGTGGTTAGTAAGAGTTAAAAGATTTATTTTCACTAAAATTATGAAGAGGGCATGGATTGTTTAAATCAACAAGCTATTTCTTTTTATTCTCCCAGTATGAATCGAGGCTACCAGGTAACCTATGTAAAACAGACAGGGTAAACCTGATGGCTCTTAGTCAGATAACAAGGGATGCTACAGTTTCAATGGGCCTAGGTCTGGAGTTTACTGCTCTAAGTGAAGAAAAGACCAAGGCCTCTAAATTATCAGTTCCAGACTATGCTGTTATCAGCTATTTTGATTGCGGGTGTTGGGGAGTAAAACCAGAGCAGCAGTTTGGGCAGGTAATGCTCTATGCCTGGACCTTAAACATTGATCAAATGCCTGCTGATAAAGAAAATTTCAGGAAAGCAGATCTCTGGCCTTAGCTAAATGTGAGGAACAAAAGACTGGCTGTGGAAAACTATTTTCACAAAACAGTATTGAACTGTGGGAATTAATTCCCAAATATGCAACAGAAAGGGAGTTAGCTGCAGCGAAAAATCTACACCAAAGGACTGCCACTTTATTCACAAAGCAATAGCACCAAAAAGACTTGTCTTTTGGCTTAACCTTTACCAGGTCCCTTGCTTCTGGTAAGTCACTTGTGAAGAGATGGCTGAGCAATTACTATATAATGTTGCAGCTTGTAGTACATGATGTTCATTTTAACTCACAAAATACAAATCTATAACGTCTAATTTTTTCTATTATAAACATTTTAGTTAATATACATCCATATAATTATAAATGTGTGCATAATAACAAATTTCTTCTTCTAAATTAGTTTTATTTGCTTGTTTATTATATCTTTTTTTATCAGATAGCTCCACTTAAATTTTTCATATCACCACAAAAATTATTACTTCTTAAAATGATAGACTGATTGTCAGTAACTTATTTGTCTAGGACAATGTTGTCTGCATGTTTATTGGACATTTTTAAATATATATTTAATTTATAAGGCAATTATTTTAGAAAGCATATTTGAAAAAAGAATCTTCAGAATACAACTCCAGTGTGATTGAGACAGCAAAAGTTCTTATAGAAAATAGGGCCAGGCTTTATGGGCACCCAAAAGAGACATATCTTAATATTTCCTAGATCTCCTCATTGAATTCCTAGGAAGACTCAAGATAAACATCATAATAAAAATATCCTTATATTAGAAACTTTGCATTAATCAATTGCTTGGTAAGATAAGAAAAGAATTCAATTGACAAGGCAGATTCATCTGTTTGTTTTCAGCAGCTAGGGGTAGAAACTGTTTCATAAAGCTAAAATTTTTATTTAACAACTGTGTAGAATAAAATATTTAGTCTATCCAAAAAATTTTTCCTAGTATATGTATTATGAAAATACAAGATTGATAAAAGTTATATGTTGGTGGTCAGAGGAGCATCAGATATAAGCTGACTTCAGGGTGTCAGGCTATCAGGAGCAAATCTTTGATGGATGAATCTCAGATAGGCAAGACTCTGAAACCACAAAACTCCTGAATGTCTTTTGTTTCTGCTATGCCTTTCTATGTTTCCTGCTTCCATCTTTCACTGGTATCTGTCATGTTGTGCATGGCTGTGGGTAGATCCTTACTGCCTATAATAAAGTGTGTTTATCATATGGAAATATCCACTCTACTGGGTATTTTTACCTATGGATTATTATGAGGATGATTTCTTCTTAACATGTATGATCTAGTAAATAATAATAATGTTATTTTAAATACAGTTTTGATGATAAAAATTAAAACAAAGAAGTGTTTTCTACTGAGTTTTTACTCATAGCCATGAGTTTCTGCTGAGGAGCCGTATAGATATGTCTTAGGGTAATGACAAAAAAATTGAGTCCCAGTATAAATTCTTTAAATCTTAAGGTTAGAAGGTATGTTCATAGATTTTGGAGTGCATCATAGCTGAAACAAAGCATTGAAAATAACTTAAAGCTAGACTAAGATACTTTTTTCAAGTAGCTTTGAGGTGAAAAACCCAATAAGACATTCTAAAGTTTTAGAAGACATGTAGTTGAATGTGAAACTTGTTAAAATCAGGGAAGAATAATAAATAGACCAATTTTCATTAGTTGATGTACCTTTCTTGTTAGGATTGGTTAATGACCAAATGATGATTAATTCCTTATACCCATTTTTGCTCTCAATCTCCTGATATAAAAATCTGTGGATGAGTGAGTATGTACCCTAAAGATTTAAGGTAGAGTCAAGCTGACTGATGATTCTTTTTCATATATAAAAGTTTAGATTTGTGATTATTTAGAAATTCCATGTAAATTACCTTATAAATTAAGTAATAAAACGATTGGTTCTTTCTTTGTAACTGCAAAACCCAGACAGTGAAAAAATATCTTGTTTGCTTATGCACTGCTAATCTCTGACAACTATAAGATATAAATGCATGTGGGTACTTGGGATAATTTGTTTTTCACCTGTAATATGTAAAATATTTAGTCATATAAGAGATATGGAACACACAGGATTTTTTTACTTGTATTCATTGTAATCATTCAATTGAAAAACAGAATGTAACCACATTGTAATTTCTATAATTCCTGTAAGATTTTGCTGAGGAATATAAGCTTTCTCTTTAAGATAAATAATAAAGACAGAGTGAAAATGTAATAGGTGAAAAACTCGAGAATAAGAGAAAAATATCAATAATGAAAGAGTTAGAAGGGTAGAATTAAGAAAGAGATAATTAAGAAGAATATAAGAGAGTTGGAAGGAAAGAAAGAAGAGACATTTCTGGATAGAAATAAGAAAAGAGAACATAAAACACAGAGTGAAGAACCCAGAAGACTAAAGAAGGAAATCATCATGAGAATGTGTGAGTTCTTTTCCATTAACACCCCCTGATTAAAAAAAATATAGTATGTGCCAACTTCTTGGAGTCCCTTTGAGTCCTTTGCTGCTGGAGGCTGGTCCCACAGACAATTGAAAATATAGGTATACTTTCAAACTGGCAAACATGTACAAATATGAAAAGAAATTGGTATGATATGTAAGAATGTGGCCATTGTTAGCATTGTGGTAAATGCTTTTTAAAATTACATTTTAAAATTATTTTTAAAACATTCTTATTATGCGTATCAATCCCAGTTCCCTCCCCTTCCTGTCCCTCCTGCTCCCTCTACCTTCTCCCCATCCCACCTCCCATCCACTCCTTAGAGAGTGTGAGGCCTCCCATGTGGAGTCAACAAAGTCTGTCACAACCCTTGAGGAAGGACCAAGGCCCTCCCCTCTGTATCTAAGCTGAGCAAGGTATCTCTCCAGAGGGAATGGACTCCAAATAGCCAGTTCATGCTCTGGGGATAAAAACTGGTTCTACTGGAAGTCGCCCCACAGACTGCCCTAGGCACGCAACTGTCCACCAAATTGAGAGGCCTAGTTTGGACTTATGCAGCTTACCCAGCTGTCAGTTCAAGAGTCAGTGAGCTCCCACTTGCTCGCTCAGCTGTTTCTGTGTGTATCTCCATCATGTTCTTGGCCCCTTTGCTCATATTATCACTCCTCACTCTATGTGAGGAGGGCTAGCTGTGGATCTCTGCAACTGCTTTCATCAGTTACTGCATGAAGGTTCTATGGTGACAATTAAGGCACTCTTCAATCTGATTTTAGAGGAAGGGCAGTTAAGGTACCCTCTGTTCTATTGATCAAATTATGAACTCGTTCATAAGTGGATATTAGGCATAAAGCAAAGGATAACCAGTCTAGAGTTTAGAACTCCAGAGAATCCAGAAGGAGGACCCTAAGAGAGATATACATGGATCCCCCTGGGAAGGGGAAATAGACAAGGTCTCCTGAGTAAAGTTTGAGTTTGGAAGGAAAGTGGAGAGGGGAAAAGAGGAAAGGGGGAGAACATGAGGGATCAAGAAGATTAAATTGGGTGAAGGACAGAGAGGGAGGAAAAGGAAAGAAACACCTTGATAGAGGGAGTCATTATGGGGTTAGTGAGAAACCAGGCACTAAGGAAATTCCCAGGAATCCACAAGGATGACCTCAATATGGTAAATCCTAATATCATTTCAAGTAAATATTAGAAAATTGGAAAACATAATGATAAAATCTTGTAATTGTTATGTATTTTCTCTTTTATTTCATTTTTATTAGTATCATTAAAAATATAATGGTTAGTATCATGCTTAATTCATTGCATTTGTTGAATGAAATCTCATTACTTCTCTAGGTAATGGTTATTATATCTGAGTTACAATGTAAAAGATCATTTATTTAAACTAATACCTTTAAAATAGCTTGGTGTTTCTACAAGATCACATTTACTAGTCCTTATAGTCAATACTTATGACTTAGTGTGTTTTTTGGACTTGACCTGTGAAAACGATACCTTTAGGTGATCAATTATTTTCTGTTATTATTAATGAACAGGACCTACTGGTTAACACTAAATCTACAATGAGCTTTTCTATTCACATTAAATAGTATTTCTGTGTCTAGCAGTTCTTGTATGGATTGTAACATCTATTACTACTGAATAAGAAATGTGCCTTGCACAATACTAATTACATGTGTTTTAGTTTAAAATCTGCTTAATGCATACGTAATTTTTCAGCGTTTAACATGTAACAAGGATAAACTATCTTTTTTTATTTATTTATTTTTTATTTTTTTCCAAAGTTGGATAAACTATCTTAAATATATCAGATCAATCTCGGATGAGTTCATTAGAGTGACCCAATTCACTATCAAATGCTTTATGTAAACAAGAAACGCTTGTCATTCACCTAAGTCTGAGAACACATGGGAGCAATGAAGATTTTAGCCCTTAAGTAAAAAATCAATTTTAAAATAGCTACAAATAATTCTCAGGTACTTGACCTATTATAGAAGGGGTAGAAAGAATTTAGTTTCTTTCATAATGGTCAAAATAAATATATTATTTGTTCCAGGTTCATTGTATAATGCTGCTTTATAATCTTCAACTAATCTGAAAATTGATTGCTATGAACCTTGTCCCCACACTACTCCTTTACCTTTTGAGCAAATATTAAATTTAATAATCATATACAATTTTTTAATATTTATTTGTCCAAACAACTTACCTGCAGGTTTAAAATATCCAAGGTTCACTGTTTAGTGGAAGGTACATAAAATGTAACATTTCTGTTTGGGGATGTGATAGAAAATGTGAAAACAAAGCAAAGAAAAAGAGTATAAAATAGCCCCTAAGATTTATTCAAAATCACATTTACTTATTTTGAAACTAAAATTTATGAAGGTAAACAAAATATAACCTCATCAGAGGCCAGATTAATTGTTTTGTCTTAATGCTCTATCTAACCTGAGGTCCTAGAATTGTGCCAGCATAAATGATTAAAAGCATGCAAAAAGATGATTAAGTGATACATTGTTATTATGAACTTAAGTAGAAATGGAATATACTTAGATTGTCCTAAAATTCCTTGATATTATAAATCACCAAATATTTTACCAGTCCAACCAAGAGAGCACCTTGATAGGAAATTTGTTAGTAGAATTGTATCTTTCCTCAGAAATAATATGTTTTCTAAGAAATTATAGAGTCCTCAAAAATTCAACAGAGTTTTTAAAAATCACATTTACTATGATATAAATAAAGATATTGGATCTGTCTTTCAAGTTTTTTTATCAACCCAGGTGTTTAATAGAGGGGAGAGGATCCAAGTGCAAATGTATCTGTAGGAAAGCAATCACCGTAATGGAGAGGGACACTCTGAACTGTGTTTGTGTGGATCATAGAACTCTTAGAAATGAATTAGAGAGGACGTTAGAGGTCATTTACTCTAATCTTATATCTGAGGAAATGATTCTTTCTTCAATTATAATACACACAATTGCAATACATTTTCATTTATCTGGAGCCTAAGTTACTGGAAAGCTCACTGCACTAATTTATTTTCGCACTTGACTTTTATGAGAAAAAAAAAGATATTACAAATAATAGGAACGGTAGTTAATACATTGGAAGATGACTCTAGGGTCCTCACAGAGCCTGAAGTAGTTTTCAGTCATCAGAACAAGATACAATTATCTTCACTAGCATTTTAGTGTGAATTTTAGGTTTTATAAGCAGGCAGGAAAACTCCACCTCATGAGGATTCTTAGTGTTGAGGGATTTGTCATAGGATATGTAATATGAGATACAAAGGGACAGACTCAAAACTAGACTGATACTGGAGGCCAAGAAGTTCACAAAGTAGGCAAGTGGCAGCAGCGAGCCCTACAAACTGGGAGGCCTAACAGATGTCACAAAGACCAGTTTCCTAAAGGATTGTATTTTTAAACACAGAAAGAGGGCATATTTGGAAAGAAACTTAAATGGGTCTGAAAATTCCTGATTCTGAAGTGCATTACAACATGCTTGAGTTTCCTCACACTGCCCCACTGGCTCTGAGACATAGACATACACTATTGCACGAAAAGATACTTCCCTTCAAAGTTTCTGTAAGTCACAGCATTTATGCCAATGCACCCTTAAGAGCGTGTCTGCTTCTTGAAATCTACCTTACCTAATAATGTGTACAAAGTAAAGTATGCCACCTAAGAGACCGATGATAAGAGAAATGCTCTTTGGGAGATCATCACGACGTTCTTCGGATGTGAAATTACAGCTGCTGCTTTCATTACTCCCTGGGATATGTGCCACTCTCTTCCTTTTAAAAGGTGCTTGGGAAAATTTTGTTTTGCAAAATCTTGAAGTTCTCACCTGTGACCTAAGACTCTGTTGACTGAGGCAGAAAAATCAAACTGTGAAAACAGTCTGGGATAAAGAAAAGGAGCCAAACTAGCAGAAAGAGTAAAGCAGGCAAAAGTACACTTTTTCAAGGAAAAGAGGTTTCAGCCCCTTCACCCTTCTGTTTCTCGCACACCTTTCTCATGTTCCCCTATCTATCTCATAACCCCTCATCTTTCACCTTTTTACTACCTTTCTATGTCTTTCATCTCATTGCACCATTGCTCATTTACACTCTGCCTTTTTCCATCTCTCATGTTTCTCACGTTGTAAATTGTTTAAATATAGTGCATAAATATATGCTAGAATAAACCATACCAGTGTGCTAAGTGCCAGTTATAGAGGCTCCCTGTACGCCATGATAATTATTCAGCACATGTAGTTAATGCATTCTTAAACAGTAATCATTACCACTTGCTAAGAACACCTAAAGCTATTAAGAGGGTCTCAAAACAGAATAACCTTTAACATATCTAAGCAATAAAAGAGTTTGCAGTAGAATTTATGAGGTTTCTAATCCCAAATCCTCATTTTGTGAAAAAGAGCCATTTGGGTGGTATTTTCTACCCTCACGGGGCCTCCTACTCCTGTCATATTTCACTGCTACCTGCACTGATGCTACAAGTGGCTAGTTTAAATTAACTGAACAAGCAAACACAGTACTTTCTCCAAACTAGCCTCGTTTAAATCATCTTTATGAAACAAAGTATTCTGGAAAAATAATCAATTACTTTTTGAGAAATTCTCATGCCTTCAACTCCTTTTACATTCCCCAACTTTTTAGAATTATGGGCTCCTACTCTTATTTTCTTACACACACACACACACTCACATGAGTGCAGATATATAAATTTTTATGATTAAAAAATTCCAACTTTAGTGCTACGCATATGTAAAACTGTTTAGGCCCAGACATTGGGGGTTGGATAACATACCAGAGGGCTCATTTCTGAGAAATGAGGCTGACATGGCATGACAGGCATGTCAGTGAGTGTTGTGATTTTTCTCATCTTGTCTAGGCAAACATATGGGTGAGCATGAGCAGCGCTTCACTGTAACGTATGGAAGAAAGAACCACACAGCAAATGTCCCCATCTTCTGGCTGGTGTAATCTTTCCTTCCCCCTTTCTGTGATGGTCCCTGAGCCTTAGCTATGAGAGTTGCATTGTATGCTTATCAGCTCAGGTTGGGCACTCATGGTGGTTGGTCTTTTCATTTTGCCCAGTTGTGGCTTTCTGTATTAACCTCTGTCTGTTGTAAGGAACAATTTCTTTTGATGAAGAGGGAGTGATACAGTTGATGCACAGGTTGAAAGATAAGTCTGTAGAATTCAACTAGAAATCACCCTGGTTTGGAGAAGGGACAATGTAGGTTCTCCATTAGGGTCTTCACTCATACCAGCCTACTGTGGAACAATTGTATTCTGTTAATTATATTTTAAATAAACTCTGATTAGTCAGTAGCCAGACAAGAAGTATAGGCAGAACAATCAGACAGGAAATAGAGGCAGATCAATGAGAACAGTAGAATTTTGGGAAAAGCGAAGTTCCCTCTGCAGTCCTGCTCAGACACAGAAGAAGGAAGCTATGACCTGCCCACTGAAAAAGGTACCAAGCCATGTGGCTAACATATACTAGAATAATGAGCTAATATAAGTTATAAGAGTTAATAAGAAGCCTGAGCTCATGGGCCAATCAGTTTATGATTAATGTAGACCTCTGTGGGATTTCTTTGGGACTTAATGATTGCAGGAAACAGGCTGAACAAGGACTGGGTGGGGCAGAAAAGCTCAGATAACACCAGCCCTGGGGAGGGTAAGCAATACCTGGCATAAATTCTTTCCTACTGAGTGGGTCTTAAATCTAATGAGATGGTTGTGGATTATCCCTTCACTGTAAGTGCCATTGGAGACATTTTGTCACGTTGGTCATATGTTCACAGGCATTATACCTGGGTAAACCTATTGCTGACTTTTCTCACTTACGGGCTTGTGCAGCCCCTTTCAGTACTCCAAGAGCTAGTTCTCAGGAAGGAGACTTCAAGGACATTTCCACTGGCTTCTTCTAAGTGCTGTTTTTGAAGTGTGGTTGTCTTCAGCAATAAGGATCTTGCTTCAACTTTTGGAGGCAATCAAGGGCGACAGTAATAGTCTATACTGCATTGAGTACCTTTTGGACCATACTTCCAGCCATCTGAAAGGAGGTTTTAAGGACTAGCACTGGGGTCTTTGTGAATATATGGCTTTAGGGGAGAGTATTGTCATCACTAGTGGTATAATTTCATTTAAATTATGTATATGTATGTATATATATATATATATATATTCATGAATTTATCTTATATCTTACAAAGTACTTACTTTATATCATTCCTAAACATGCATGTTCAAAAGGTATGCAGGTTTGATTGCAATGCAAGTTCTGGTTTTATATGCTTTGCTGACCTTTGTTTGGTTTCCTTGACTATACATGCCCTTCCCATCATTTGTTAAATAGAAAAGAAAAAATCTTACAGGATTATGACGAGTATAAAGAACTGTACTTTTAAGTTTAAATTACACAGAAAGCAGCTTCACTGTATCCCACTCATAGCCCTTGAAATAACTACCTGTCACATGAACTTGCTATGACTTTTTTACACTTCTTTTTCCTCTAGGATACCGAAATACTGTATATATTCAATTTCATGTTCACTTTTCTCAGTTTGGACATATTGAGGAGTCACTAAATTATTGAAATTAATATTCATAAATAAGTTGAAACATATACAATGTTCATTAATTAACAATTTGTCCCCAGTGCATCTAAGTTTGTCATTCTTTATATTTTACCATTTTTTTTAAAGTCATTCAGTGCAGTTTTCCTTGGGATAATACACAGCACATTTTCTACCTCTCCAAATACTGGTTCAACTCAATGCCGTTATTTATTGTATCATATGGTAGATTTTGCAAGACATGTTGTATTCTAGAAACAAGAAGGCATAAACACACCATTATATTTCATCATTCTTTAAAGTTTGGAATCTTTTACTTTAACATTTTATTGGCTACTTATGATAAAATTATATTGCAGTATACAAAGCAAAAAGGACAATATGAACTCTCAAACAGTAAAAAAGGTGTGAGTGGGGAGGGGAGCTGGTCTGGCCTCACAGTTTATTTAACTTACCAAGAGTCTGTGATGGTACACTATATAAAAGGGAAGAGATTCAATGTTGCTAAAGACACAAAATGAAGTAAATAGATGTGTTACGTCATAGGAAAAACATTTATGTTTATCAAAATACCATATTCAATATTTAATTTCCAATAATATTAGTGATTTATGATACAGAGGGTACTTATAGCCTGTCATGTAATCTTATTGGTACCTAGGTATTTGTTATGGCTCCAATCTGAATTGCTGTAACACACACACACACACACACACACACACACACAAGCTTGTATATAAAAAGGTTAAACTTGATTTCAGCATTAGATTAGGAATCACTGAGGAGATTAAATTCTGTGGTTGTCTATTGGGGTTATTAGTGGGAAGATATGAACACCCATCCTCAATGTGAAAATCTGAAGACCCAGAATAAAGAAAAAGGTGAGTAGGAGATTGGTCTCTCTGTACCCTTGATGGTTGTAGCTGCACTGTGACCAGCTCCCTCATATTCCTGTTCCCATTCCTTCCTTATTATGGATTGTACTTTCAACCAGTGAGTTAGAATACAAGCTTCCTTCCCTTCTTTTGTTTTCTTAGTTACTTTAAGAGATCAAAGCAAAAATTAGCTAACATGTTTCCAATGTGCTATATGCTGAACGCTTGATCCCTAGTGCCATATTTAAAGATGGGATTTCAGACAACAGTTTAAATGTTAAAAGTCAGATCTAATAATTCTAGATTTGATGGGTTTGAGGAATCGCTCCTGAATGTACTATAGGGAAGTTATGAAAATTGCATCAGTATTTGTAGGAGTTGAATTTTGAGGATATACCTTTGAAGGATACATTTTGTTCTGGGCCCCATCAAGTACAAGTTGAACACCAATTTAGCTATAGTGTTATATTGCCTCTTTCACTTATTACACTTGAAAATATCGATATAATGTCATATATTCTACAATTATGTTTAGTTGCAGGATCCTAATAGATCTGTGTTTATACGTCTGAGTATGTGTGTGTATGTGTATGTGTGTTTGTCCACATGCATGTGCACATTAAGAGGCCTAGTATACCTCTCAATTGTTTTCTGCCTTAGTCCCACAAGTCACACTCCCAGTGAGATTTGGACTTGCTGTTTTTTAGGTAGGTTATTGGTTAGCAGACCTGAACCATCTTCATGTCTCTACCCTCCTTCCCCAGAGCTCTAGGATAATAAGAGTGTATTGTCATGCAAGGCTTTCTGAGCCATTTACCCAGTTCCTAACAGAGTTTTTAAAGGTAACATTTGAGTTAAGCTTCAATTACAAGTAAGATTTTGAGGGGATGACCTGAAAGTTTTAGTCAATATAGGATAGAAATGTCCTAACTGCGTTGCAGGTATGAGGAATGGCATTGCTTTAAGACTCAAGCAGAGAGGAGAGGGGCTTAAAAATAGCAAGAATTCTGAGTGTGGGATAATATTCTAATATGGAAGAAATAGAAATTAAACAGAGAGGATATAAAAGAAGAAATTCTACAGTAATGAGAACACCTTAAAACTTTGCACAGGATGAAGCTCTAAAAGCTTAGCCTACCTGACAAAGTGTGACAGCCTAATCCCTGTGAGGACTTTAAAGAGGTCACCAAAGCTGTCTGAAGCCAGAGAACTGTGACACCTGAGCCCTAGAATCAATCCCCACTGGGCATCAGAGCCGCCAAGGGAAGTTCTGCTTAAACAGCCTGCAAGAGATCTTTCTTAATATTTGGGGCTGTAAGTGACAGTACATGTTGTCAGATACCCCATTATGACTGTCTCCCAAGTGAAAGAAAGAGTGCGGCTTCTTTATAGCCTTGTCACTGTCAAAATATATCCAGAAGCTTCCAGATTATAGTTAACTTAAGTAACTTCATTCTTTAGAAGGTGAAACAGAAGATGAAATTTCTGTCTTAATGTGTGGCAGAAAAATGAAGAGGTGAATTCTCAGTTTGTTTTTAACCAAGTCCATCTTGAGCAGTAAGAAAAGAAGCATCAAATACATTTATATGACAACTAGTGTGTGCTTAGCCAGAAAGCAACGTGACAGTTTTAAGAAGAGAAACGATCTCAAGAGTTAGACAGAATTATGTCCTTGGCCTTCAGAAGAACATCTAAGCTGCGTGTGACTGCTCCTCTCTTGCCCATGATCTGTGTTACTTGCTAAATGTATTGTAACTGTATACCACAATACATTTAAACCCTTCTTTGGCTTCCCTCTTGAACCCTTTCAGAATGTCACCCATAACTCTAATGATTCCTTAAGCTGTCTTGAGTCTTCTATCAGAAAATTATTACTGTATTTGTAACATTAGTTTGAGAATATTTTAGAAAATTGGTAACTAAGCCTAGTGCTAAATTAGCCATCAATGTCTTCTCTCCACATGATGTCCTAGATTAATGTACTATATAAAGTTTGCAAGCTTAACCATGTTTTTTTTTTCTTTAAAAGTTATTACATGGGTTTTAATCACATTGAAATGATCAATGTGTTCATTGGTTCCAGATAATGATTGTCAAATATTGAGAAAGAGAAAATAAACTACTGTATGGCAAGTAATCCAATTCAAAGAAGTAATTTGGTGGTGGTGGGGGGATTGGCTTAATAGGGATAGAATTAACAGACTAACAGCTTTTAAATTATAAATAGGAAAATAGATGAGAATTAACTTAAATAAAAGTTAATGTAGTATTAGGTTTGCAAATTTAATAGAATAGTTAGAATTTGAAGTTTACATTGAAAAGAAAAATCCAAATTATTTTTTCATTGTTTGTGATTGTTCACTCATACTTTGCATTTATGGAATTACTGCTGGTTATAATGTTCTTCATCATGAAACTGATGATTTATAATTCATTTCTCTTATTTTTGCACCTGACGGCCTGTCTAATCATAAGAAAAAAAGGCTTTGAACACAATTCTAATTTCTAAACAATTTTCTTATTTTCTTCTGCTTTTACTTGTTGTAAAACTATTTTTTCTGGGATTGAAACAGGAGATTGATGAAAATTTAGTGCCCACTCTGAATTTGAGCTGCTGGCCCAGACTCCGTGTTTTATTTCATTTCTTCTTTATGTGAAAGAAAAGGATGAGCTTGTAGACGGACTGATCGTCCCATCAAAAGGCAGATGATATGTGTTCTATTCCTCTTTATTATTTTCCTTCTATTACTAGTTATTATGTATTGCTCTTACTTAATACTACCTAACACAAATATTTCAAATTTTTGCCACAACTTTAGGTTTCAAGCAATACTAAAAAAAATGAGGAAAGGAATATTATATTTAAATTTTCCCTTGAAGTTTGCTATTTAGAGAGAACGAAATCAATTCAGTTGAAGAATTACTAGGGCATACCAATTGGCTATACTGAAACTTTGAAGTTCAACAACCAAAGTTTAAAGGGCAAGTAGGAACCAGAGGTCCATCTCCCACAACTACCTTTTGTAGTCTGGTATTTCTAATGTCAACAAATATTCCAAAGCTCCGAGCAGAGCAAGAAACTCAGTCACCATTTCCTGTATGGCAGTCAGGTATTTCAGTTT
Organism: Myodes glareolus; assembly: GCF_982192425.1. Classification (NCBI taxonomy): domain Eukaryota; kingdom Metazoa; phylum Chordata; class Mammalia; order Rodentia; family Cricetidae; genus Myodes; species Myodes glareolus. The sequence goes on along the minus strand of NC_142033.1, from coordinate 48,349,761 downwards.
ATTAAGGAAACTTGACTTAATTACTATTGAATAGTCATTTCAAATTATGACTAATTCTCCCAAGGATAATATAATAGAGATAAAGAGTTAAGATATTTCCTGGTTCTGAACCTAGTTTGTCCACTTCCTTAATACTGTTTTCACATATATTTGTAAAGTAATTTAGCTGATATTTAATCATTGTTATAATAAAACATAAAATGGAGATAATTAGCCTGTCTGTTATTGCTGGCAAAAAAAGAATTTGAAAGGAAATAAAAACAGGATATGCAAAGAAAATATAATTTGTTTGAAGAAATTATGATTTGTAATAAAATTGGTAAAGTATAACATAAAAAGTAATCCTATATTTTTAAAATTTCAATACCCACAGGCTTGTCTCATTATATTTATATTGCTGCAACATTAAGACCTAAAGTGAGTACTTGATGAAGAAAGGAATTTTATTTAGCTAAAAGTTCTGGAGGTTCAAGTGTCCAGTGATTCCTTTGTTCATATCTTCTGAGAACTCTGTGGCAAGAACAGGCACAGAAAGACCAAGTATTTGGACAAAAGATCAGAGACCAGAAAAAATATGCTCTGACTGTATTGATACCAGCCCACCCATATGAGAACACTCCATGCATGAGTCTCCCAGGATCAATCTCTCCAGTATGTCTGTCATTGATGACTAGGTCCATCACCTCCCAGAAGAGCCAAGCTAAAGACCAAGCTCCCACACATGACAGTTTAAGGACACAAAAGTCCTGAGAGATGCTAGAGCCAAAAATAAGATAAAATTTTCAAAAGGTGATAAGGTTTAAATCTGTTAATTTCTGATATAAATTTTATTGAGTGTCTTTATTTATTGATTCTATATTTAAAAGTTCTTGTCAAATAAACAATGGGGTAAGAAATACAAAATTTTGTAAATAAAATGCATTTTTTTAAAAATCACACAAATTATGATCCTTCTTTCAAGAAAAAATGTATTATTCAAGACTATTTGTTTTCTTTATTATTGTGTCTTTAAAAAGTACATTTACTTTGTGATATGAGTTAAAGGAATCAGTTCAAATCTTTTGTGTCTTCTCCTGTCCAAAAATCATATAACTTTTCTGAGGTATTATGAATGATTGTTGTTTGTATTATAATAAAAATGTTTTTAGAATCACTCCTCTTTTTTCTTCTCTGTTATAATGATTTGTCCAAAATAATGCTATAAAAATTTCCCCATATAAATAGAAGAATCAAAAAAAATGGCTGTACCTTTGGATCCTTTTTTATATTTCACATATACTAAAACAGTGACCCATTTTCAGAGTTTAGAGATTTCAATAAGATGTTGCACACTGATATTTCTTTTTTCAATGATGGAAATAAGTGAAGCTTCTGAGCCTGGAATAAATTCATCAGTGGAAATGGTGAGTGGCCTTGGAATCACGTCACCAATTCTACCTTATGAAAGCCAAGACCTTGGTAGACAAATAAAAAGAAAATAAAAGGAATGTTCCATAGAACAGTTTAGCTCAAAAGAAATGTGATACTCTTAAGTTGAAACACTAACTAGGTAACTAATGACTTTTGGAATGTTATTTAAACATTTTGACTCCTAGTTTCCATAGTTTAAATATTAAGTTAGCCCAGGTTTATTAAATATTACAAGTTTCTAACACAAGCCAACTACTCATAAATATGATTTTTTTATTTATTATCATACTGTATTATTCTATTTAAAAGGATTGTGGGTGGGTAATGTCTCAGTAAAGAAACTTGTTGCGAGTTGATCTGGGTTTGACCCATAGGACCCACATATAAGTTGTCCTCTGTTTCCACATACTTTTACACACACACACACACACACACACACACACACACACACACACACACTAAATACACATGGTCTCAAACAATAAAAAATTAAATGGCTCAACCAAATTTCTTAAAGTAACAAAATCTTTTCAAAAGCATCTGTATGCCTTCTTTCCACCAAATACAGAGATAGAGTGAGAAGCCGCAATTACCCTCTGAGTTTTCACTTTTCTCTAAATGATTTCCTACTAGTCTATATTATTGATTGTTTTCTGTAGCAGACAGTTTCTTTGCAAAAGCGGTGAAAACAGTATTTTAATGGCTGTGATATCCTGGTATTATGAATTGAAACAACAGACTCACCCATCATTTGGCCTAAAAGTTAAGAGTTTCTGACTCAGATCAGAATATAGAGTAGAGTGGTGTGTTCAATGTTCAAGATGTTCAATGTTAAGTAGAGTATCAAAAAAGAGTTTAAAAGTTGTGATTTTGATGTTGTATACCAAAGATTTGCCTTGATATGGGGTTTCCTATGATGTTCTTAGTTGCACTAACCTTTACTGAAATCCAGACATACCAGGAGTGGATGACATTTGGTGATTTATAAACCTAAAAATTAAAGTGAACTCTCTGAACTCAAATAAATTATTAGTTATTATTGTTTCGGGGGAACTTTGAGAAGCAGTTGTTAACTCTAAAGAAAAAAAATAAGCTTAATTTTAGCTGTTCTTTCTATTTTAAATTTCTTTCCTTTTTTATTTTTTTAAAGTTTATTAAATTATAAAAGTTTCCATTTCCGCCCCTCCTCCCAACACCCTCCCAATTCCCCCACTCCCTCTCCTCCTCCCTCTCCCTCCCTAAGAGTAGTCAGGGTTTCCTGCCCTGTGGGAAGTTCAATTCTTTCCTTTTTTAAAAACAGAAAACACATTATCTTTTTTTCATTTAACATACCAATCCCAGTTCCCACTTCCTTCCCTCCTACCATTCCTTCCACCTAGCCCTCAAGCCAGCCACCCATCCACTCCCCAGAGAGAATAAGGCACATTGCTTTGGGAAAGGTACAAGGCCCTCCCTACTCTATCTATGTTGAGCAAGGTATTCACCCAAAGAGACTAGGTTTCCAAAAAGTCAATACAAGCAGTAGCGATAAATCCTACTGCCACTGCCAGTGACCCCACAGACTGCATCAGATATACAACTGTCACCCACATTCAAAGGAACTAGTTTGGACCTATGTTTGTTCTTTCCCAGTCTGACTGAAGTTGGTGAGCTCCCATTAGCCCAGGTAGACTGTTTCAGTGAGTGTCCCCATCAACGTCTTAATCTGTTTGCTCATAGTCTGACTCTTCCCACTCTTCAATTGGACTTTAGGAGCTCAGTGAAGTGCTCCACTGTGGGTCTCTACCTCTGTTTTCATCAGAGGTTAAATGGAGGTTTTATGGTGATATTTAAGATATTCATCAATATAATTATATCGTAAGGCTGGTTCAGAAATCCTCTCCTCTAGTGCTTAGGGTCTTATCTGGGTTCAGGGAATCAATCTACTATAGGACCCAGCAATACCACTCTTGGGTATATACCCAAAAGATGCTCAATCATACTACAAGGATATCTGTTCAACTATGTTCATAGCAGCATTATGATTGTAATGCATAATAGCAGCAGGATTGTAATATCCAGTACATGGGAACAGCCTAGATGCCCCTTAGCATTTTTATAAAAAAAAAGTCATTCAAATGTATCATCATGTAAATTCTTTAATGGTTATTCTCCCAACAATAAATATTTATTAATTGTTGTGTGTATGCTTATGGGTATGGTACATAATGTATACAAGATTTATCATAAAAATAGTGGTATACATATGGCTTTTACTAACATAAGCATTTAAATTTCTTATGACATTAGCCTACACACTACAATTTAGTAGTGGAGGCAGGAAGAACAGATTTTAAGGGTCCAGAAAAAACTTGATTCTTGCTTGGGTTATATGAGGTCCTTATCAAAACCAAAACGCAAAACAATATAAAACTATTTTTGTTACCTAAACATGCAGAGAAGGGACAGTTAGATGACTCCGCAGAAACAAAAGGGTCTCCCTGACAGTCCTGAGAATTGGAGTGTGATTGCTAGGACACCTGTGGCAGAAGGAGAGAGCAGCTCCCGCAAGCTGTGCTTTCACATCCTGTGTGCCGTGGTCTGTGTACGGGAGAGTGAGTGTATGTGAATTAATGTTGTCTTATTGCTTTTCAATTGTTGTTTTAAGATAAGATAAGCAATGAACCTGGGAACCCCTCAGAATCAAGTCTTTTGCAAACCCTAAAAAATGGCTCCCTTAATTAAGATATTTACTTCTCTTCTTCCATATCTACCCTTCCTCATGCCCACCCATCCCATTCCCCCAAGCTTTCCTGAATCCTCCCCTTCTCCCTTCTCTCTACCCATGTCCCCTTACATCCACACCCCCATACCCCCGTGCACCCAAGTTTTGCCTGGTAATCTTGTCTACTTCCAATATCCTGGAGGATAACTATATGATTTTCTTTAGGTTCACCTTCTTATTTAGCTTCTCTAGGATCATGAATTATAGGCTCAATGTCCTTTAATTATGGCTAGAATCAACTTATGAGTGAGTACATACCATATTCCTCTTTTTGGGTCTGAGTTACCTCACTCAGTAAAGCGTTTTCTATTTCCATCCATTTGCACGCAAAATTCAAGATGTCATTGTTTTTTACCACTGAGTAAAACTCCAATGTGTATATGTCCCACACCCTTTTTAACCATTCTTCTATTGAGGGGCACCTAGGTTGTTTCTAGGTACTGGCTATTACAAATAGTGCTGCTATGAACATAGTTGAACAAATGCTTTTATAGTATGATAGGGGGTTCCCAGGTCCTAGGAGAGGTCCCCAGATTTTTCCTTGGGTAGCAGAGGAGAGGGTACCTGAATGGCCTTGTCCCATAGCCACACTGATGAATATCTTGCATATCACCATAGACCCTTCATCTGGCGATGGATGGAGATAGAGACATAGAACAACACTGGAGCACTGGACTTAGTTCCCAACGTCCAAATGAGAAGCAGAAGGAGGGAGAACATGAGCAAGTAAGTCAGGACCACGAGGGGTGAGTCCATCCACTGAGATGGTGGGATTGATCTAATGGGAGCTCACCAAGGCCAACTGTACTGGGAATGATGGAGCATGTGATCAAGCTGGATACTCTGAATGTGGCTGGCAGTGAAGGCTGACTGAGAAGCCAAGGACAAAGACACTGAGTTTTGATTTTACTGCATGTACTGACTTTGTGGAAGCCTGGTTTGTTTGGATGCTCACCTTTATAGACCTGTATGGAGGGGGGAGGACCTTGGACTTCCCACGGGGCAGGGAACCCTGACTGGTCTTAAGACTTGAGAGGGAGGGAAAGATGGGGAGGTGGAGGGAAAAGGGAGGTGGGAGAAGGTGGAAATTTTTAATAAATAAATTAATTAATGAAAAAAGAGTAAATTGCACATTTTTATTATCATAAACATGGGAATTTTTGATGTGAAAATATACTTCAAAATATATTTAACAATGTTAAATGAAATTTTAATTTTATTAAATTAAAATATTAAAGGTTTAAAAAAAGATAAGCAATGAAACATGGAAAATAAAGTTTATTAGGAAACATAGTTTCAGTGGTTAAATCTATTACCATCATGCCAGGGAGAATGGAAGAAGGCTGGCAGACATGGAGCTAGTACCTAAGAGCTCACAGCATAATTTGAAAGCAGATTTCAGGTGTAGAAAAGGCTAACTGGAAATAGTAGGAGGTTTTGAAACCTCCTCCCCCAGGGACACACCTCCTCCAACAAGATCACACTTTCTAATCCTTCCCAAATAATTCCACCAAGACACAAAATAAGCAAACATATGAACCTACGAAATAATATTTTGGTGTGGGATTCCCCTCTGTATGTTGTGAATACCATTGGTGAATAAAGAAACTGCATTGGCCTGGTGATAGTGCAAAACTTAGGTAGGCTGGAGAAACTAAACTGAATGCTGGGAGAAAGGAGGCAAAATCAAGAGAAGCTATGTAGCTCCTCTGGAGACAGATGCCAGAACCTTGCTGGTAGGCCACAACCCTGAGGTGAGGCACAGATTAATGGAGGTGGGTTAAATTAAGGTGTAAAAGCTAGCCAAGAAGAAATTAGAGATAGATAATAGGCCAAGGTGTGATTTGATTAGTACAGTTTCTGTGTGATTATTTCGGTTCCATGCAACTGGGACAAACAAGCAACCTCCTCACAACACTATTTTGAATGGAAATAAAAAAATCAAAGCTTGCATTTGCTATATAATACTACAATGTGGCTTGGGTCGTAAGATACTGTCACTTTCAAAAGATATGTAAAAATGCATGGATTTGTTTTAATTCCTTTAGATCACATGGATACTTTTCACAAGCATATAGGGATGGTGAAGCTAATTACTTTTATCTATTAATGGGAAACATTTCAAAAAATTCACTGTTATTCAAAATGTCTCACCTTTAGAGATGTTATTATTTTAAAGATCACTTTATCAAAGCTAAAGCATAGAATTTTCATTTTACTCAGCAGAAAAACATTGTAGGAGTCACCAATCAAGAAATATGTAACATACTTTCTCCAGTATTTTTGGTTTTTGTCATTTTTTAAATATTATAGTAGGTAGATCTATGATTGATCAGAGAAGAACATTCAGGCCTTTTAAAATATTAAGGATAATATAGTTTTAATCAAAAATAACATTTCAGTTAAAAGTTAAACATTCTGTAAGTTTTGTGATGTCATGTTGTCTACATGGAAAATTCTTAAAATATCTTATAGTGTTACCTCTGTATAAATATTTACATGAATTTGTGAATTCAAGTGAATTGGTGATACCTTTATCATAAACACCTTGTAATATCACCGTTGTATTTGGCACCACAAAGAAACCATGTGTTTTTAGTATGACATTGCTATGACAAAATACAATCGCCTTAAAACAATGAAGTTGTCTATGACAGAAAGAGCAGCACAACATTTCTGCTTTTACCTTAAATGAAAATAAATTTGACGAAGTTCAAACGTCTTCTGCATTGCTGAACCCATAGAAGGTATTCAGACAGCACATACAGCTCACGGCCACTGTGTGGTCAGCTCAGTTCTTAATTTTATTAAATCTTTAGTATTGGTAGTATTGGTAACTCCAGACAATACAGAAATGCTAATAGAGTGTCTATTTTTGAAGATAAAATTTCAATTCAATTGTTGTTTCTACTTTTAAATAAACAGAAACTACAAAATAAATGACTTTTGAAGCTTTCATACAAACAGAAATTTTAAATTTTCCCCCATAACTTCATTTTGGTGCACCCTTGTCATTTTATATGATAATAACAGCTGTTAATGTTCATATTGTGCATTCCTAAGACCCTTTCAATCATGATCTATTTTTGTTTCTTTTTTATTATTATTTTGTAAGTTTTAATTATCTTTTTTTGATTTTTTTATGCCATGTCTCCCTCTTCTTATTTTACTTGGTAACCGGGATTATTAAAATATTAGATTCCCATCTTCTTAAGTAAAGCATCTTTAAGTAAAGAAAGTCTGACTAAGATATCAAAAAGTGTTCTGAGGATAACTGGCATCCACAGAAAGCTCTTCAAATCTATGAACAGAATTCCCTCCTTACTGCCTTTGTCACTGAAATATGAATTCTCCTTGAGGACATCATAGGTGACCAAGGGGTCAAGAGGAAAATGCATCACTCTCTAGAGAGAACATTGCAATGTGTGTGCTGATTGTAATTGACATTCCAAATATGGATATTCAAAATGACTCAGAAATATCCTCTTTATGTGTATGACTTTAAAAAAAAGCTTTCATCTGGTTTGTGGGATGGAAATACTAAAAGCAATTAAGTCTTTCCTCCCCCCACCCCACCACATAGATATAATGTAGATGATTCTTTTTTGTCAAAATGTCTTAGTAAAGCAGTCTCTTAATTGCTAGTCTAGACATTTTGCTATATTCATTTCAAGCCACACCAAGGAATTCTCTAAAGAAAGTAACAAATGAAAATCATGTAATAACCACCAATTCTTTCCCTTGGCCTTTTATGTAAAATAAGGCAGAAAGAAAGATACTCAGCTATCTCTGTCTAAAAATTATAAACTATTTTTATATACAGAAGGGAAATGGGCAAGAAGGTAAAGGAAAGAACCAAGAGAAAAAAATGCTAAAAATCAAATGTATCAGCTAGACTGTTGATATAAATGCACAGTATTGATTACATTTCCATATGATAGTCTAATCATGTAGGTTTGTCAGTTTCAGGTATTTCCTTCCTCTTCAAAAGATCCTTGATCTTCTAGAATCTGGTGATTGGGTTTCCTTTTTTTAGATCCATTATCTTACTAGGAGATGTTATTTATCTGTTATCATCCACTTCCTCCCAAAGCATATGGTGGAGATATCTTTATCACAAGAATACCAAACAGAAATAGCAAACTATACAACATTTAACCACATTTAGATTTTGATTTGTTTTTGTATGCTGAAACCCCAACAAAGAAAGATATGTTCTTGCACCCACACTCTGATAAAGTAGGAGCTGCAGAGGATACAAAATAAGAACAACGAAATGTCACACAGCTATTTTCTCTTGAGTAACCATATAGACTGTGACTTAGGTTAATTGTGTTAATTAAGAAACACAATTTAGTCCATGAAGCCCAAGAAACTCAAGTTCTTTTATTCTTAATGTGGGGAGAAGTGTTTACAGGTTTTGGTGTGATACATAAAACAAAACTTTAAATAAAACCCACCTATCCTCCCACAACCTCGGTGGAACTCTGAAACACAGCTTACTCCAATACTAGGGAACTTAAGAGGTAAGTGAACAAGCACATGGCTGGATCCCTCACTATCTAGGAACTCCCCAGTGGGATAAAAGCCCAAGTCCTATCCCCAACTCCCTTGGCTTTTCTAGTCAGCCAGCACAGAGTTTCCTGCAGCTAGGATCCCCACAAACCCAACCCATATAGCCACCATCCAAACTACTAGCCACACCCTACAGTCAAACCCGCCTTTCCTCCTGCAAACTTGGTGGAACTCTGAAACACAGATTGCTCCAATACTGAGGGTATTTAAGAGGTGAGTGAACAAAAAATTGGAAGAAATTAATAAATTCCTCAAAGACACCCAAGAAAAACAATTAGACAGGTGAAGGAAACAGTTCACAACTTGAAGACTGAAATAGAGGTATCCTTAGACCCAAATTTTGAGTTATAATATACATGTTGGTTTTCTTAGCAGCTCACACAATGAGATGTGTCTCTGTACTTAGCTCCTTTACAGTCAAAAAATTTAAAGAAAACACAGATTTAAAGAAATACACAGAATCCAGACTCTCTCTGAATTTTCCATTTTTACGTGACTTATTTTTATTTTAGCTCCTTTAATCTATGATTATCTGTACTATGTCTCTTCAAATACTTTACCCTTTTTTAAAAAAAGCATTAACTTTATTTTATGACTCTATATACTCTATCTTTTCTCTCCCAAGCCTAATATATTTATACAACACTGTGACCCATTTAGAGGTCACTTACGCCTGAATCTGTGCCATTGTGAATCTGTAATTCTTTACTGTCCAGGAACACTTTTGCTTTTTGATTTTTTTCTCTGATATTTTTTTATTACTTTATAAATAATAGGAATCAAAATTTCCACTTCCTCCCCTCCTCCCCCTTCCCTCCCACTGTCCCCTCTCCCTCTCCACTGCCCCTCAAGTCCTAAGAGAGGGAAGGGTACCCTGCCCTATGGGAAGTCCAAGGCCCTCCTCCTTTCATCTTGGCTTAAGAAGGTATGCATCCAAAGTTTAGATTTGCAATTTTTAAGGACTGTTTATAAGATTACTTTTTGGCATAAATAATAAATGATTTGTTCTGTTTGGGGTCCAAAAATTGCAGCCTGCCAGTAAAGAACTGGCTGAGAAAAATTCCTTCCTTGCTTCCATTCTCTTCATCTATAACAAGTTGTTTGGATATGAATATATGTGGGTTCTTGTGATAGCATGTTTTTCACCCGTAATACATAAATGTTTAATAATGTAAGGGATATGGGAAACAGGTTGTGTTTTACTTGTATTAAATATAATATTCACTTAAAAATTAGAATGTAATCACATTGTAATTTATATTCTTCTTAAGAGATTTTGCTGGGGTATATAAGCTATAACAAAAAGATAAAGACACGAGATAAGGAAAACACCAGAAATATGTAAAATAAAGATATCATGAAGTAAATAGAAGGAAGACATCAGGAGAGACAGAAGGGATACACCAGGTTAGAAAAACAGAACAGAAAAGGAATAGAGTAGAACAAGCAACAAGAAGAATAACAAAGTAAAGCATCCTCGTGTGTTTATCTGTCCAGTAGTTTCCCTGCTCTGCAGCACTTTTTCAGTTTCTCTGACCTGTTGAAGGCTTATCATTCAAGATGGTGCCAGGACAGGTTGGTGATGTGTGTGTGTATGTATTTGTGTGCATCTATGTTTGTGTGTGTATGTGTATTTCTTTTTTTCATGAGCCCCAGAGAGTTCAGTTTTGCCTCTCTCACCAGTCACAGAGAATTAAGTTTTAGTCTCTCAGATAAAAAAGCCAAACTGTATTATTTGACCATGGACTCCACTGGATCCCTCTCAATCCTTGAGCTGTTGAAGGCTGGTCCTCATGGCAGCAATATGAATCTATCGTATATTTATTTACATATGAATAAAGGCTAATAGTGAAAAACTTTAGGGTCTTGGGAATAGCTCAGTCATTCAAGTGCTTGCGCCATTACCATGGGGGAACAGAATTTGATCCCCAGGACTCACCTGAAAATGCTAGGCTTAATGACATCAGGCTTTTGCTACCAATGTGCTGTAACAGCTTAGACAGAAGAACCATTGGTGTTCACTGCCAGATCTAGCCTAGTTGGTGAGCTGCAGGTCAATGAAGACCCTGTTTCAAAAGAGACCGCATAACATATTCTATCATCCTCTAGCCTCTACAATCACATATATACATGTGGACTAGTACATATGAATGCAAAACAATACACAAATATATAATAAAAGTGACTAAAAAAGCCCACTTTGTTAAATAGCATTAATTTCCTAAAGGGAAATGCTTAAGCACAGGAAAACTATGAAAAAAGATCATTTCTATAATGAGAAAGAAATAAACATAAAATCTTGTCAAGTTTTAAATGTAGCTTTAAATTCAAAGGTTCAGATCCCAAAGATTTTCAGATATCTTAATGGTAGGTATTCTGTGAGACTATATTTCTTCTTATTGAAAAATAAGACAGTAAGTTCCAGCAATCCTCTCATGACTCAATCCATCCAAAGTTTCTAGAAATCTTAAGTTTCAAGCGCAATTTCAAGAATGTTGTCAACTATATCAATCTTTGTCCTTGTCATTCACATTGATATATTCCTAGTTCTGAAGAGAAATATAAACATTCCATTTTAGTGTTCATTGTTTTTTTTCAAGACAGGGTTTTTCTGTAGCTTTGGAGCCTGTCCTGGAACTAGCTCTTGTAGACTAGGCTGTACTCGAACTCACAAAGATCCGCCTGCCTCTGCCTCCCAAGTGCTGGGATTAAAGGCATGCGCCACCACCGTCCAGCAGTTAGTGTTCATTCTTTAAAGTGTTCAAATGAATTCCCTGAAAATCACTGATTCTGTATTCATTACTTTTCTAGTTCCCACTTAATAGATGTTTGCTATATGTAACAATTCTCATCCATATATCTAAACAATAATTCAACATAATTATTATTTATATTTTACAAAATGGAAAATTGAGGTATGAGGTATGAAATGATAGATTGAAGAAATCACACAATTAGATCTTGACAGAATTATTTTCTAAATAATTTCAGTACCTTGAAATTAGTCAATATTTTCTACTAATATCATTAAAGGAGGTACTATGCAAAAAAGAAGATCAAGGAGACTATATTCTTATGACATTTGGAATTTTCAATGAAAATATTTAACAGTGTTATTAAGAGAAAAATACTTGTTAAATGAAGAGTTGTGAAAAACAAAAATAGAGCTGAATAAGCATTTGACCAGCAGGCCTGGCATTATTTATTACAAATAGTATGTAAGAAAGCTCCAAACAAGCAGCATTAATGCCAAAGTTTATCCCTTCATGAGGTTGACATCCACAAACAAACCTGACTGAGTAGCTCAGTTTAGGAAAGTACCACATCAAAAAACTGGGAGGGTTCAATCAATCTCTGAGCAAAAGTTGTATTGCTTTTATTGCTTCTGACAGTCTTAGATTGTAAATGGACCTGTTTTTCAAGTAAAAATTCATTATGTGGGATAGGAATACACATGTACATAAATGACATCCTAATTTGGGATTTTTATCGGCACATACTGATGTGTGAGCAAGGGGGAAGGACGTTAAAGACGGTTTTATTAGGTGAAGACTGATGCACTGATGCAGGTTGTTCAGCACAGAGGTTAAGAAAACAAACAAACAAATTCCCATTTTCATTTGGTTGTGAGCCTAGTCTTTGAAATTAAGTGTAGTTCTAACTCTGAATCAGGGAAAATTCTGTTTGCAACAGATGGGAACTCATATAGAAGTATAAAAATCAAAATGGAGAGTTGTAGGTTCCATTACTAGTGAATTTATCTACCAAACAATTACTGTGCTTGAAGGTTTAGGGAACATCGCAGAGGAGGAGGCAGTAAGAGTGTAAGAGCCAAAGGACAGGAAGTTGATTGTAAAGTTGTATATTTTAGAAATCTCAGATGCCACACCCATAAATGTTTACCTTCCTAAGCATAAACTGAAAAGGAACAACAACAACAATAGATGTACTAAAGCAGACTGGGGAAAGTTGATGAGAGTTTATCCCTAAACAAAGTACTACAGACAACTAAAGAATGAATGGAAAGAACAGAAAAAGTCTTTCTTAGAAAAGGACATCAACTGTTACTAGTACCCAATATTCAGACACTAGTATATAAAACATTATGCATACTCAAAAAGTCATACTTATATATTTAAGAACATATATATATAAAGAATAACTGAAAAATAGTTCATTAATTTGAAAATGAACTAGAAGGAATATATGGGAAAACTTTGAAAGAGAAAATAAAAAATGTGCTTGATTTATATATAACCTCAAAAAAATATAAGAAAGGAAAAAAAAGGAGGAGGAAGGAGGGAAAAAGACAGACTACATGACTCCAGATCAAATTTGTAAGAGCTAGTTCTAGTTAAAGGACTGAAAAGGTGAGATCAGAATCCAAGAAGGGAGTTCAAATGGAAAGCAAATTCTTGACTGAAGAATACAAGATAAAAAGCAAAATATTTTCTAAAACCATAAGGGATTCTAGACAGAAAAAGGATCAGAGAAACAGAGCATGTAGATTCTTTTTAATGTTGGACAGCCTATTCTGCCATAGGACCTTCTTTGAATAATGGCCTATATACCAACTAAGATTTCACAGTAGAAAATAAGTAGCAGGTACTAATTATATAAGATCTCTTGATTAGGGGTGTTTTTTTTTTGTTCAATTCATCTCCTCAGTGATAAGATTTTGCCTTTATCTATCTGTCTACGTACCTACCTACCTATCTACCTATCTATTTAATCTATTTACCATGGTTATGCATGTGTTGATATTTTTAGTGGTTTTCTGTTATATATTTATATTTTTAGTTTACTGTTATTTTTGTTTGGAGAGAGAAAGAGTGTACTCACATGAAGTTGGGTGGATAGAGAATTGGGTAGAATCTGAGAGGAACTGGTTTGGAAAAAAGAATATGACAAAATGTCCTGTGTGAAGAAATTGTTTAAATAAACATTTTTTTAAGTCGGTGATCTTTAAACTAAATAACGATAGATCCATTGGCAAGCAAAACAGGCTAATCAAGCTGTTCACACAGAGGACCCAGTTTTCAGACAGTTGAAATTCAGGGGTAAAAAGGCAATGAACAGGGGCAGGGAACTGTTTGATTTATGTAGGTGATAGGCAAACATGGTGTGAGTGGTACATCCTGCTGCATCTTCCACCTATGGGATTCACACTGAGCATTCAGAAGACGGTCTTGGGCATTTGCTATTACTTTGATCATATTCAATATTTTTGAACTGTGAGTTCTTGAAGTATGAATTCAGCTTAGACACTCACTTCTCTTCAGATCTTCCATCCATCACAGCTTCATATCTTAGTAAAGTCACAGTCTCAGCAAAACTTCAGGGATCTTCACTCTAGGCCTTTGACAAATGTTCTTTGTTCAAGGGTTTATGATTCACTAAGCGAAACAAAGATGAGCAATGTTCTTGGTTGTTGTTTATATTCCTCAGAAGGGACTAAAGCATTTTATTGAAATCCTTTTGTAGTAAAAGAAAAAAATATTCTCATATGTTTCAAAGGAAGAGATTTGAAAGGATTAATCGATCTCTTATGCAATGTGAGTAATTCCAGATTTTTAGCAGAAAATTACTTATTCATGCTATTACCTCACTTTAAAATTTTTAGGAGAAGAAGGGTTGACCTGAGTGAGATTATAAAAGATAAATAGTTGTACCAAGATGAGCACACTAAAACACAGTACCAAAACAAACAGTTCCAACAACAGAATGCCACTGTCAGAAGTACACTGTGCCCAAGATGACTTAGTTCCTTAGTCTGGAATGCACTATCATGTTGTCTCTGCAATCATTTTGACATTTCCTCTTTTACAATGGCCTGCCCTCATTTGCATCCCTCCACATCTAGAGTTCCGTTAAGATAACCAATTTTTACCATTAGGTACTATCCTCTCTTATCAATTAGAGCATATACAGTATGGAAGCACTTGCAAAAAAATTCAAGCCACAAGTTTTAAATATTTTAAATACTCATTAACAAATATTAAGGGGTTTGAAAATTTAACTTCCTGTGATTAGCTTTTATAAACTTTCCTTAAATTCTCTACGTTGTGCACTGAAACTTTGTCAAACAACCTCCTTCAATTTGGATGAGAAGAAAAATTATCAATTCCACAAAAAAACACAATACGTTTTTTGTTTTTCTAGAATGTAGAGGTGAGGACAAGAAGCCCACGCCAACTCATCCTCGCTACATTCAATAATAAGCTGAATGGAAATTGCCCTTGGTGATAGAGCCCTACTGTCATTTTTCAGAGGAAGACTTAGCATCAGTCTGGGTTTTATAGAGACTTCCATGAGACATCTTCAGCTAAGAGCTCAGTAGACTTAGTTGCTTGAGTTCTTTATGTACTTTGGATATTAGTTCCCTATTGGATGTGGAGTTTGTAAAAATATTTTCCCATTCCATAGACTGCTTCTTTGATTGCCATTGTTCTTTTCCTTACATAATCTTCTATGTTTCATTGGATCCCATTTAGTAATTGTTCATTTTCATGCCTACACTATTGCGTTTCTCTTCAGGAAGTTGTCTCTTGGGCCAGTGCATTCAGGGCTATTTCCCACTTTCACTTTCATCACGGTCAGTGTGTCTTGTTTTATGTTGATGCTTTTTATCTACTTGGACTTGAATTTTGATACTATGGATCTTTTTGCATTCTTCTACATGCTTACATGAAGTTTGACCAGCATCATTTGTTGAAGATGCTTTTTTTTTTCCTTTGTGAATTTCTAGGTTCTTTTTAAAAATAAATAAATAAATAAATAAATCAGGAATCCATAACTTTGCAGTTTATTTCTGGGTCTTCAATTTGTTTCCATTGATTAACATGTCTGTTTTTATGTCAATGCCATACAGTTTTTATTACTGTAGTTCTGCAGTTCAACTTGTAATTAGGAATGATGATACTGGTATTCAGCAGTTTTTTTTTCCTTTTATTGTTCAGGATTTTTTAACTCTCCCGATCTCATGTTTTTCCTTACGAAGTTTAGAATTATCCTTTCAAGGTATGTAAGGAATGGTTTTGGAATTTTTATAGGGATTCAATAAATTTGTGAAAAGCTTTTGGTAGAATGGTCACTTTTAAGATGTTAATTATACTAATTCAAGAGTATAGAAATCTTAGCGCTTTCTGATAGCTTTTAATTGCTTTCTTAAAAGACATGAAGTTGGTGCAGGATATAGAAATAGAAACTAGGACACCAACCTAGCCATAAAACCCTCAACAACATATCTGTCCTGTCTGCAAGATGTGCTGGAGCAATGATGGTACAGAACTTGTGGGAGTGAACAAGTTTAGTTTAACCTGAGGCCCACATCCACAAGAGGAAGCTCCTGCCCTAAACTGCCTGGATGAGCAGGAACCAGAGACTGGATAGCCCACTAAGGCGAAGCAAACATGGAGAGCAAAGAACAAAAGAAAACCAGGAATTATTCTGAACGATATTTTATTATATTCTTAGATCAGTGTCTTGTCCGCTCTTAGTAAGAGATATATTTTCTGGCAGCGGATAAGATAATTAATGAAAAGTCAGATAAACTGTACTGAATAGTTGAGCCTTCTTTCCCTTGTTCAATAAGATGTCCTGTATGTGTTTAATTCTCCAAACTCCTTGCATAGGTGCAACCATGCTAACTTTATATTAAAATTATTTTTCTTGTGAGAAGTTCACTTAAATTATCTCTGTACTCTATTTTATAATTTTATAAATCATTTTATAATTTTCTTTTCACCATTAAGTGGTGGTTTTGCACCAGTGACACTATATTTAAAACACATTGTATTTTACTGGTCAACATAATTCATTTTGATTTTGCTTCTTTATAAAAAAATGAGCTACTGGAAACTGAAATTTAATATCATTGTGTACTAAGAAGCAATATGATTGCAATGTATGTGTCATGTTCTTCAGAAGATTGTGCCCTTCAAAATACTAATATGGGCTTATATAGCACAGACAGAACACAACTGCATTAACTATTCTGTTGAGAATCAGTCTATCACCTTGTATTTCAGTGTTCACATTTCCCATTCAAACACTGATCTGCCAAAGCTTATGACTCTGAATTATGTTAACAATTTTGTCTTAGGTCGGCGCACACAATTTAAACCCACACAATACCCTGCATCTTTGCTTTCTTATTGACAGTCTCAGTTCAGTGGGACTGATGCATTTAGAAATCCAAAGGAAGTCTGTGGCCAGTCTTACTTAGTTATTTTCATTTGAGTTCACTTACTGCCTGACCTGTTTTACTGATGTTGGAGAAACGTTAGGAAGAAACCTTTTAAATTTTAAAAGAGTGGTTGTCAGAAGTATGTAACACACACACACACACACACACACACACACACACACACACACACACACATACAGTGCAGTGTACTGAGTGAATTCCTTCCTTTTCAAAAGAACATTCACATTTGACCTCTGAATAAATCATCTAAAATCCTAAGAGCTAAAATTAAATTGTCCTTTCTTTAGTCTAAGGATCAATCTAATTATACTAGAAATTATCGGACTCAATATCCTCTTGGAATAGAGACTTCTACAGGGTGATGTTATGTAAATAAATATATATTCATGGTTTCAAACTGAGTCAAACTAAGTGGATAGAAATTTAATTAAAGGCAAAGTGCTCTTTAGAAGAATAAGTATTAAATATTTTTCTGCCATTCGAGAAAAACTGTACCTTATTTCTTCATAGAATAAACTTTTATTAAATTCGTAGGCTTGTATGCTATATTTTAACCTGCTCCAGAATCAGCTTCATCACCTATTTCTGTTCTTATAAATAAATGTGAAGTACATAACTCACCATAAATTTAGTAAGATTTTACATGCAAAAAGGAATTAAATTGTCATGTTAACACTGTCATGTGAGTTTGTGAATTTTTTCTTACAATAAAAAACAGAAAAGTTAAACAAATACAAAAGCAGTGATTTTTATTATACAATAGAGAACTAAGGTTAAAGGGGAAATCTGAAGAGACTGAACACCCATGAAAATTTACCCTGGTAGGTACCTGCAGTCAAAGCTCTTTGGAGAGTTAAGTAGCTAAAAGCATATCAATGACAGCATATTTAAACACTTTAAGTTGAGTGTGGACTAGCTGAATACTTCTAAACCTTTTGATATCTTTTTTTTTTACTTTTTTTTAAGTCTTTTTTTTTTCTCAAAGTTTATTAGAATACAAAAGTCTCCATTTCCGCCCCTCCTCCCAACCCCCTCCCACTCCCCCCACTCCTTCCCCTCCTCCCTCTCCATCCCCAAGAGCAGTCAGGGTCTCCCACCCTGTGGGTAGTTCAAGCTCCTCCCTCCTCCCTCCAGGTCCAGGAAGGTGAGCATCCAAACAGATTGGATCCCAAAAATCCAGTATATGCAGAGGAAACAAGTCCCAGTGTCATTGTCAATGGCTTTTCAGAAAGACTCCGGGCCAGCCACATTCAGAGAATCCGGCCTCATTCAGAGAATCTGGCTGGATCATGTGCTAGCTCAGTCCTAGACAACTGGCCTTGGTGAACTCTCCTTAGATCAGTCCCCTTGTATCAGTGGGTGATCGCACCCCTCGCGGTCCTGATTTCCTTTTTCATGTTCTTCCTCCTTCTGCTCCTCATTTGGACCTTTGGGGACTCAGTCCGGTGCTCCAATGTGGGTCTCCGTCTGTATCGCCATCCATTGTCGGATGAGGGTTTCCTCTGATCTTGCCTTCCTTGCTCACGTTCTCTTTCCTTCTGCTTCTCATTTGCATGGGGGTTGGGAGGGTGGAAGTAAGGGAAGACCTTCTGATATTTTTGCAGCCTTGAATTGTACAAGAAACTTAAATATTACCCTAGCTTATTTTATATAAAATATGTGTAAAATTTAATTGTTTATTGATAATAATGAATAAATTTTTTTAAAGAAATTCTTTGATATGTAATTTTATAATGTATTAAAGAGGAAATCATATTTGCCTATTATTGAGATAGAAGTGCTTGTTTATTTTTATATAGAGAAATCATGGTTTATTATTTGAAAATGCAATACATAAACTTGCTTCAATAATTTTTAGAGATGGTTGATATTTGATTTTATAATCATCAATATTGAGAACATGCATCTCATAATGGTATAATACAAAAAAGTAGAGTATGTTTTATTGTTATTTTAGAAATTGTCACCCTGTCCTAATTTTAAGCAAAAATTAATTTAATAATTTTATATGAATCTCAAGTCAGAACTTCAAACATCAACTTTTAAAATGAGAAAATCTAAAATATTATGATCCAAAGACACACCAGTTTCACACTTACACGGTAGAAAATAGTCACAGGAAAACTGTAATATTTTCTTGAAGGCATACAATTTGTGTATGCCATGAAAATATCATTACTTTTTACACAAAGATGTCATGATTTATGACCTTATTGACTTTCATTTTTTAGATATAACCCTGACCAATAACCTATATCACCATACAACTTCAGTTATGAAAATATGGAGTCTTCAACCCTATGTTCCAGCTTTTTGGTGTAGGAAGGTACTCTGCAGATTTTTTAGAGGGAATCCTGGATATCAAACCAGCAACAAACCCTGAAACTACAATATATACTGCTGGAGAAATGGTGGTGCAGAATTCATGGGAGCGCCTAGCAATGTTTGGTTTAACTTAAGTCCTGCATCCACAAAAGTAAGTCCATGTCCAATATTGATAGTATTGAGCAAAAATCAGAGACCAGATAGCCAAAAGACTTAGTGTAGAACTAAATATGATTGGAAAAAAGAAAAATAATGAAATGATTATGAAAGATATTCTATTATACTCATAGATAAGTGCCATGTCAATTTATAATCAGAGGGTTTTTCCCTAGCTGCAGATGGGAGTGGTGTATAGACCCACAGCCAAATATTATTCAGAGAGAGAGTCTCAATTAGAGGTTTCCATTGTGCCCCTACCCTCAGAGACCCAGAAACCCTGTAGAAGAAAGGGATTAAAAATTGTAGGAGTAAGAGTGGATGGAGATCACCCAAAGAACATTAATCTTTGAAATTGACTAAGCAGGGGTTACACGGGCTAACAGAGACTGAAATGGCAAACACGGGACCAGCATAAACCGGGACCAGCTCCTCTACATATATGTAACAGCTGTTAGCTTTGTGTTTATGTGAGAATCCTATTGTTTCAAGTATACCTCTAAATCTGTTTCTTGCTCATGAGGCTCTTTTGCTTCTATTAGGATGCCTTATACAACCTCAATATGAGGGATATTTCTTTTCTTTTCATATCCTGTTTGTCTTCTTTGGTTTTTGTCTTTAGAAGTTTGCTCTTTTCTGAGGGGAAACAAAAAGGGGAATGGATCTGGGGAATGGGGAGATAATGGGAAGTTGGGAGGAGTGGATTGAGGGTTATACTGTGGTCAGGATGCACTATATGAGAGAAAAATCCATTTTCAAGGAGAAAGAATAAAAGGTAGCCAGCTGTAAGATTAAAAATGAAAATAATTCCTCTCTAATAGAAACTAATAAGCCAGCTCATATTTGCCTCCAAATTTCTACGCACTGCCAAATATTTAAATGTAGATGTAAATTGTACCGTTTAAGCAATATAATATCATAAGGAAAAAGTCATATATGTATTGTCGAGACCCAAAAATGTGAGCCTAATTACATCCTACAGATGGTCAAGATAAGCAAACATACTTCAGTTTTTCTTCTGTAATATGAGGTTATCTTGTGAGTGGCTGCCTTCAGGATTCTTGGTCTAGGGTGACTTTACTGCCTAAACAATAGAATGCTAATGACTTGATGCTTTAAAATGTTAAAGCAATTTACTGGGCAAGTTGTCCTCTGTATCATGTTAAAGAAGCCTTTTTTTGCCTTCTCCCCACTTTTGTATTAGGGTATAAAAGCACGCGGAAAGTTAAACATGGATGATTTCAGTATTCACTGGAATGTCCTCCTGGTACTGTTCTATGACTTCTGCTTTATTATTTTCACACACATCTTTGTATTCTTTACTAATATTTCTAAATCACCATGTCCCTACCCTGGCAAAAAGTATTTTTGTCAAGGTCGGTCCCCAATAATGTGCCAGAAATTTTTAAGACACTGAAGCATGAATCTAGATTTACCTGTTTAGCAAAGTTTTGCCTCATTATAAAACTTTCCCTTAACTTTTTATTTTCTGTTGTATCTGAATTCTCTCTTTCTCTGATGGACAGCAGCTCTTGAAAGTGTATATTGAGTTTTTGATTTAATCTCTCTGTTTAAGAGAACTCGCCAGCCTTAAACACCTGGGAAAGTTTGTACTCAAAAAGGATAATAGGCATACAGTCTATATGAAAAATGATACTTAGGAATTTATAAATTCATGGGAAGATAAAATCGGGGCATGTAAAGGATTGGGAGACTCTGCTGCTTATGGAGAAAGGCAACTGTGAATCACAACCAAGCTACTAATCACATAGGCATGATTCTCACAATGAAGTAAATCATAAATTTGCCAGTTTATGATACATAATAGAACAAATTCACTTTAAAAACTAAGTTTAACTTATACCAAAAACATGAAAAGAGAAATATTCATAAGGATTATTACTATCAAAAATAGTGCAAGTATGTGTCTGTCTTAGCTAAGATTTCTATTCCCATATAGAGAAACCATAACCACAGCAACTCTAGTAAAGACAAATATTTAACCAAGGTGGCTTGCTTAGTTTTCAGAGGTTTATTCTGGTATTAACATGACAGGAAACAAGGCAGCATGCAGATAGACATGAGGCTAGAGAAGGAGCTGAGAGTTCTATATCTCAACTCACAGGCAGAGAGTAGTGATCTAAAACACTAGGATTTGTTTGAGCAAATATGAGTCGTCAAAGTCCACCTCAAAGTCTCACTTCCTTCAGCAAAACCACACCTACTCTAACAAGGCCATACCTCCTAATAATACCACTCTATTTGCGGGCCATTTTCTTTTAAACCACCAGTGTCTGAGGCTAGGTTGGAACTTGTATTATAGCCCAGGCAGTCATGAAGCTTCTTAATATGATTCTCTTGTATCTGGCTTTCTAGGGCAGGGGTTAAAAACAACATACTGTCATTTTTTTGACTTTTTGATAACAGCTGTTCTTCTTATAGTGAAATGAGATATCAGCATAGCTCTGATTCGCATACCTTAAATGGTCAGAGATGGGGAGTGTAGGGATGTTTTTGAGATTATAATATAAATATGTAATTTCTCCTTTCCATTTTTCCTTCTAAACCCTTCCATATAGTTCTCCCTGTTCTCTTTCAAATTCATGGCTTCTTTTTCATTGTTATTACATTCATCTATCTCTAACCTGGTTAGTTTGTATAATGGTACTTGTGCATATATATTTCCAGGGCTGACCATTTGTTGTTGGATAGCAATCGGTGTGTAGTTCCCTGTTGAAGACTATTTCTTCCCTCAGTTGTGATCCTCAAACCCCTGCCACCAGAGATGGGAAGCAAGTCCCTATTGCTGAAGATCCCACATGCTTCAAAATAGGCCCAGAGGCTGCTGAGCTGAAACTGGTTTGAATGAGCCCTCCCTGAGGACTGTGTTCCCTGGTACCCCAAAGAATCCATGCAAATTTCCAACAGAGAGAGGCAAAAATAGTCCTACTAATCTGTGATGCTCATGAATCACAATAATGACCAAGATGGTATGATAACCCTGAAGCTACAAGAGTGGCATGTATACTTTGGCAGTATGTTTTCTAGGTTGCTAACATAAATTACATTAACTTGCGATTTGTTTCTCAAAAAGTTTGCTATTGGTACTTTGATATTCGACAATTTTCTATAATGTTATTTTTATTAAATCTATTTAATAATAATAATAATATTGGTAGAATATTTTATATCTGCAAAATCACGTTACCTACAAATGGTATCTCTTTTCCTTCTCACTTGTGTGTGGTTTATTCTTTTCTATTGCATTATTGATCAGGGTAAAACTTCCACTAATAGACAGGAAAAGAATGGGAGAAGTAGACACTTTTCCCATTCATGATCATATGTGAAATGCTTTCTTTTTTTTAAATTTCATAATTTTTAGTAGTGGTTTGTCATATGAAGCCTGAATTATCTTGCAGTATGATCTCTCAGCACAGAGTTTTCAGAGTTTTTATCACAAAGATGTCATCAATGTTACTGACTGTGTTTTTGAATCTTGAGACAATCACATGACTTTTTTCTTTTGTTCTGTTGGTGTGATATATTCTGCTTATTGATTTGCATATGTTCAGTCATCTTGACATTCCTAGTAAACCCCACTTGATTGGGTTCAATAATCTTCTCATTGTGTTTCTGTGTTTCGATAATATTTTGATAGCCCTTCGTCTATAATCATAGTTATTGATGTATAATCTGCTTTGTTTGCTATATGAGAGTAAAGCTGACCCAATCTAATGTAATCACAAAATTGCCTTTCTTGTCAATTTCAGCACTCTATGAGGGAAATAGAGGGTATTTCTTTAATAGTTTGGTGAAATTTAGCAGTGAAGCAGCTCTGCCCTGGGCATTTGTTGGTCAACAATTCTTTTTTATGGCTGACGAACTATCATCATTCACTGTTACTGTGATCATGCTTTTGGATTCCTCCCTCAATTTGAGAAGGCTGTGTATATCTGCAACACTAGACTTTCTAATTTTCTGAGCATATAGTCCTCCACAGGACTCTCTAATTGGGATGTGTGTTTCTGTGGTGTTGCTGAATGGGTTTCCTTTACATTTTCAGATCTTGTTTACTTTCGTTTATTTTACTAACAGGAAAGAAATTTGTTCTATTGTAAATATGAAAGTTAAATTTTTATGTAGCAAAGAAGTTCCATGCCAGCACCACAGATCACTGTAGCCTGACTTTCTAAGCCACTGATTGACCATTCATTAAAGAAACAAGGGATCAAAAGTGTCACCTGATATGATCTTTTGATACACACTCATAATAAGCCTATTTAGAGCAGCTGGGATGCTCAGTAAAAGCTTTAACAATAATTCCTAGATTCAAGTTTCTGTAGTTATACTTGACCAAGTGCATGTTTGTTTAATGAGAACAAATTCACTTTAAAGTCATCGCTCTCCCACGCCCTCACCAATTAGCCATAATTCTCTACTGTGACTCAGTTACTGGACTCTACCTATAGCAAAGTGAGGTGTTCCTTTACATTTCTCAAACTCTTAATCTTAGATGTTCAAAGAAAAAATGAATAATACTAAAATCACATTTTTATATCAAGCTTGCATAGTTTTGAACAGATTTATTTCAACTATGCCAGATTTCATCATTTGTTTCATTGTGTGGTTTAGAACTAACCAGGACAGTGTTAGGAATGAGAAAATTAAAAAACAGACTCACAATTTAGGTAATTTCAAATTACAAGAGGAAGAAGAGTAGAAAGTCTAGTAAAACAGAGGTTGTAGACAATAACAAGAAAATATTATTTTCCTGATATAGCAGGGCAGTCGCACAGATGAAATTCTCTCAAGGAAACCATGGGCACAGAACCTTCATTAGCTCAAGTTAAACAAGATCTTAACTTGTAAAGAAAGGCTCCAGCCCTGGCAAAGGAACTAATGGCAGTTGAGAGCTGCTGGAAGAGATAGTTAATTTTCTTTAAAAGCACAGGCCTTAGTAGATTGGTCATTCTCCAGGGACAGTCTACCAAGCCCACAGTTTTTGGGTTGTACAAACTGTGCTTGATGAGCATTGAAATAAAAACAACAACAAAACAGAAAATGGATATTTAGAGAGGAGAGTGGATCTGGTTAGAGATGGAGAAAGAGTGAATAATATAAAAATATATTACATATAATTTTCAAGTAATTATTAAAAATGAGGAAAAATAGTTCATGATATATCTACCTTAATGTTAATAAAAATAGATTTTCTGCAAAAATGACTTATACACACAAAGATATTTGCAAACATTCACCCCCCCTTAACATTTAGGGTATTTCATACTGCTAACTAGCCAAATATAAGTCAACTATGGCCATTATTAGGCTTATTTAAGTGTGCAGTATTGAGATTTCAATTCATAGTTTATTTACCTGTTTCTTAAACATGACAGTTTTATGTTTCTCACTGGCAAGATTAATGCTTCATCTCTAGCAACACAGGAAATGAATAAATGTGGTGGGCATATTTAATAAATTCTATGAATAGCCTCACATTGGCCATTCTTTTGAACCCAGACAAGTAAATTAAGACTTTCAATGCCCTCTAAATCAAAAAGTCATCCTTCATGACCTGGCACAGTGTATGGTTGAAAGTTAAAAATGCTTCTTGAGGTCCACATGCACATATGTAGACAGGTGGAGATAATATATCAAGAGCATGCTTCCTTGATCACACTCTGCCTTATTCTTTTTTGGTTTAAAATATTTTTGAAATTATATGGTCACATCTTTTTACTTTTTCTTTTCTACCTCCAATTCTTCCCATGCATACTTCTTGATATTTGTAAAATTCATTACCTGTTTTTAATTGTTGAGAATATATATGTAAGTATATATGTATATTTTGTTATTTCTGTATACCTATATTTGTATGTATGTGCATATGTACTTATAAGTATTCAGTGATTCCTATATACATATATCCTGATACCTCTACCTTATTATTTGAGATAGTGTCTCTTATTGAACTGAAAGTTTTTCAACTGGGCTGCCTATCTATACAGTTAACTCCAAGAATCCGCCTGTCTTTATCTCCCACTTCCAATGGTCAGTTGACTGATTCAGTAGTTTTAGTTGATTAGTGTAGTTTCTTTTGAGAATACTTTACAACAATTTGCACTGAAGACAGGTAAAGGAAACCCAGAAAATGGGTCCTCACGTGGGGCTTTCTGATGTTTTGCTTGTTTGCTTATTTTTTGTTTTCTTTTGTTCATGTAGTTTTTTTTTTATATTTCTTATAAACTTTTAAAACTCAGAATAGAATACATCAGTGAAGGAGATGGATTTCTAGCCTCTGTGAAAGAAGAAACAAGCACAGGGTACAATGTGTCTGCAGCAGAATGCTGGGCTTCCTCACAATGCTTCTGTAGTTTAAGGCCCTCTGTGCCAATGTAAACCAGCTCCTCAAAAAAAAAAAAAAAAAAAAAAAAAAACCAAAAAACAAAACAAAACAAAAAAACAAAAAAACAGGGATGCTTTGAAATTTATGAGCAATATTGATTTTCTGTGCAGAACTAAGGAAGAGATTTTATGGTTTTCATGTCCAGACTTAATACTTTAGAGGAAATGTCACGAGTCTATTTCCATTGTTAATATTAAAAATCAAGTACATTTAAGTAGACAAGATCTTTTTGCCTTTTTCTTCAATTCCGTCATCTTCATAGTTCTTTTTTTATTCTTCTCTCATACAACATGTCCCAACTGCAGCCTTCCCTCCTTACACTCCTCCTTACCCCTCCAAACATCCCCACTCCAACATCCAAAAATGCTTCTGCAGCAAATCAATAAACATTTTTATTAAGACTCTGCTCATAGAACTGTTAAACTGCCCTTAATTTTCCTCCTGCTGCACAGAAGCATTAATTTAGTTCAATGTGCAATGTTTTCTTATATTGACTTTGTCTCTCTTTTGCTAGAACAACAGCTCTAATATTGTCATCCACGTTAGATGTCTTACATTTTTAGCCTTAAATCACAGATATCCTACCCTTTGTCATATGTTGATTTTTTTTAAAAAATGAGAAACAGAAATGAATGAAGCACTGGAAATAAGCCAGACATAGCCAAGTCTTACAGTTCATTAGCCTGAAGCATAGAGTCTTGAACCAGAGAGACAATTATATATGATCTTGTCTGTTATTCACATTTCTGTCTGTTCCCCTTCAATGAACGTTCTCTGCATTTCACGTGCATCATTCAGAGTTTGTGTATCAACTTTGTCTTGTTCTTGCTTGCCATAGAAAGACACAAGCATTTCCCCATATCAGTAGCCCTTTTCACAATTTAACAAATGCAAATGAAATGTAATAGTAAGCAACAAAACCATTCACAAAAGTTTTAACTTCATAATATATGAACTCATTATTTCATGTTGTACTTGACCTTGGACATATTTGTTGTAACTGTATCAGTGTAGACATTTCTAAATAATACACACTGAAACTTAGGAAATGCCTAAAAATCAACTCTTTCAACTTGTCATGTCCTGGAAGCAACTTATCTTAAAAAATAGAACAAAATAATATTATAACTGATTTGTGTGTTCTAATATTCTTAGATTTTAAACTTATATTGAGAATGGGAAACAATATTTGAGACACATGATAAATAACTTTTATTTTTAATGCAATGAGAGAAATGCTTAATCTGCTTGAATTTTAATTTAATTTACAAGTATCTTTAGAGGACATTTATGCTATGAGACCATTGATAACATTAGAAAATATTTCTCAAATATTATGGTATTATTAACTCCTGGGCTGTATTATATATCTTAATTTTTACCATTTTCCTAAGCATTATTTTATTGAATACATGAAATAACTATTTAAAATGAATTTCTCTAGCAATGGTATGATTAGAATTATATTCAAACTGGAAATGCTTTGGACATAAATTTTCAGTATCTATTACCGGCTCTAATAGTTTGAATCTCTAATTCAAGTGCTGCAGATATTTAAGCAGAAAGGTCATGGGATTGGTAATGGGAGCTTGAGGGATCAGGTAGAGGGTGGGATAGAGGGGAACAGTAAAGAAGAGATGTTTTGATGGTGAGCAATTTCAGGGCCAGGTAGAAACCTGGAGCTAGAGAATCCTCCAGGTATCTACAAAGATGTTTTCCTGCCAAGACTGTGAGCAATAGTGGATAGGTAGCCTGAACTGGGTGTCTCCTATAATCAGAAAAGTTACTACCCTAATTGTCATCAGACAGCCTTCATCTAGGAACTGATGGAAACAGATGCACACAAATCCACAGCCAAGCACTTATCCGAGCTCTGGAAATTCTGTTGAAAAGAGAGAGGAAGCATTATTGGAGCCATGGGGATGAGCAAGGTCATCATAAGAGAACTCACTGAGACAACTAATCTTTGCTCGTAAGAGCTCAAAGACTCTGAACTGCTAAGGAACCTGCATGAGACCAAGCTAGGCTCTCTAAATATGTGAGTCAGTTGTACAGCTTGGTCAGCTTGTGATGCTCCTAACAGTGGAAGCAGGGCTGGTACTGACACTTTGGCAGGCTTCTGGGAATCTTTTCCTCATGCTGGATTGCCTTATTAAACCTTAATATGCATGTGGGAGGTTAATCTTACTTCAGTTTGATATGTCATTCTTTGTTGACACCCATAAGAAGACTGCCCTTAACAGAAGCAGAGGAAGAGTGGATATGTGTGTGAGGGGAGTGGGGGCACAGAGGGGAGATAGGGGAGGGAATGGGAAGAGGGAAAACTACATTTGAGATAGAAAATAAATGAATACATTTAATTTTAAAAAGAAAAATATAATGCTAAAAAGAAAGATTTTTTTAAATAGAAAACCTTTGATGATATTCCATCCTTGGTGAGATGCTTAATTCATTTCTTATTACATTGTCAAAGTTCTTTCCCATGCCAGCACTTGTCAACATTTTTGTTTCTTGATAAATTAGTTGGTGTATTTGCATTGTTTCCCACTTTTTGATATTACAAAAATTTCTATTGCTATAAACACTTATGCATAGCTTTTTGTAAAGATGAGTTTTCACTTCTCCTAGTTATGTAACTGACAGTATAGTTACTGGTTTATATAGAACTAGTGAAACTGAGAGATACTCAGAGAAAGTGTTTCTCAGCATATTTACATTACTCTACATTTGCAAAATGGTTTCTGCAGGCTGTAGTTTCACAATAGGCTTATCAGAACTTTCCAGTGCATAGGGAGTATTATCTCCGTACAGTTTTGATTTGCATTTCCCTAATGCTGAATTCTGTTGAACGTTTATTTATATACACATTGAATTGTTGCATAACTTTAGAGAAAACTGTTCAAAATCTTTGCAAAATTTTGAACCATTATCATTTTATTGTTGAAATGTAACTTTTTCTATATATTCTGAACACTGTGTCTTTATCAAATACATTTGTTTCAGTATTTCCATTTTGATGATGACACTTCTGGTTAAATTTTAGAATATGAAATCTCTGCTCCCTTAGTTTTTCCTTTGGGGTTGAAAGATTCAGTGCTATGTGTTTGAAACATTAGGCAATTAAAATGATAAAGATTTAAAACTGTTTTTCACAATAGATTTCTAGAAATTGTTCTGGAATTATTTTGATTATTTTTATTACTTATTTGTTCTGGGGGTGTCATGTGTGTGTTATTTTGTTTTTCAGTGCAGCATATGGTACTCAGGATCTCACACGTGCTAAGCTCTACCCCGGTGAGGTGAGTGAACTATATCCTCAGGTCTCATTGTTTTCTGTATGATGTTTACGAGTTTTCTTACTGTATTTATAAAACCTGTGTAGTATTCTGCAATCCCTATGCCACACGTTGCAAAAAAAAAAAAAAAAAAAAGTCTTTTCCCAATTGCCTGGTTTCTATATATAGCCTCAAACAATAATGTAAGGGGTTTTCTTTTTTCTCCTTTTTTTAACTCTTAGAGTGAATCTGTTACTTTCTGTTTATTGTGTATGCTCCCCAACAAGCTGATAATCATAAATTTGGAGTAAACATATAAGTAATGAAAGGCAAGTGGTATTATCATGATATAAACCACATGTCAAATCCTATAAAATTATAGGATTTGACAATCAAAACAGGTATATTAATGTTTTAGGCAGTGGTCTTTAAATCATACAGGAGAGTAGATGTGTAAAAGAAAATTTCATTCATTATTATTATCTTATTGTCTCATATTTTTCCATGTATTTATGTTTAGCATATCTTTATGCTTTCATGTAGCTCTTAGGCAATTGCTGTGCTTTTTCCTATATATCTGACCAGCTCTCATTAATACTACTCTTGTATGATTTGGTTTTAGACTGCTTATTGGAAAAGACTTTAATTTTAATTTTAATTCTTTTCTAAAAATTAATTTTATGAAACATAAAATTTATGATTGGAAACATTTTTCCCTCAGTTGTATTCCTAGCCCATTTCTTTCTCATGTTCACTGTGACATTCCAGTAAACAATAACTGTCTATGAACTTCATGCGAACCTACATTAATACATTTCTTCAACCACACATCTTTCTCCTCATAATTTTTTTCTACTTCAACTTACATGAAATTAAATAATGAGCCAATTTTAACAAAGAAGACATAAATTAACTTCTCTTAACAATGTTTTCATAGCTATGAAGTAAAACTAAGGACAGAGTAAAACTATGTATCTTTAAAAACCATGTCATATTTAATAAAGTTTTGCTAATATCACAAACGTTGAGGCTAACAGTGGCAGTAACTACCATTCTTATACACACATTAAGTTTACTGTTCACCATCCTTCTGTTTTGTGTGTATTAAGTCATAAAGCAACAGTAAGGCTGTTTTAACCTCTCAGCAACTCACAAAAACAAGCATTGCTATAATATGTGCATTAGAAATAAAGATGTAGAGACACCTTGAGCTTAAGTGATTTCTCAGGGTCACACTCAAACTCCAAAATGATATTGATTCTCACAGTGAAAGTGCATTAACTCTAACACTGGGAAGACAAAGCCAAGGAGATCCAAACTGTGTTGTGAAATAATCTTTTTGTAAACCGTGAGGTTGTATCTTTTATAAATAGGTAAATGGCCAATAGGATGGCAAGAAGATGTTATGTAGGACTTCTGGAAAGAAAAGGAAAAAGAGGAGATAAATAGAGGTGTGGGAGAGATGCCAGAGGAAATGGAAAGGAAGCCAGACATGCAGGAAGAGAGGTAAAAACCATGAGCCACGCGGTAACAAGTAGATTAATAAAACTTGGTTAATTTATGTTATTAGAGTTTGTTAGAAATAATCCTAAACTACGCTGAACTTCTTTAATTAGTATAATAACTGTGCATGATCTGGGGACTGGCAGTACAAGAAAGCCTACAACAAAACCAAGAAAAAAAAAACAGAGACAAAAACAACAGCAACAGCAAAAACAACAACAAAAAACCTGCCTATCTTATTTAGATCCCCATCTTTCTGTGCTTTGATTTTAGGAAAATGAATTCTGCACCTTTGCTTAGACTTTGAGATCACTTCCATTTGTATGCTCTGTCAGAACAGCTAGGCTCTGTCCTTCATGCTTTCCTGCTTACCTGGTGTCTTAAAGCAAATGTATTAAGTGGGACAACTCGGTGACTGTGGTCTACGGCAAATTTTAAAGAACTTCAAGCTGCCAGTGTTCACTTGGCCATTATTTGAGGACTATAACCTTACAGTGCCATTTTTAATACCACGGATTTTGCTTCCTCTTGTATATAATTTGAAAATAACATAAAATTTCTTCTTATGTAGTCTTATTATTCTAGACCCATATGGCATCCCAGTTCTTTCTCTAGACATAGTCATTAAAATCTATTTTGGGCAAACATCCACATAGTTCTTCAATTGGCTGAGAAATGGAAGAGTGCAACAATGCCTCGGGCCAATACTAGAATTAATTTGATAAGACAGGAAAGGCCAATTATCAGGACAGGCACGTGTAACTTTTTCTTCCCCAGTGAGGAAACTCTTGGAAACAAACTCTAAGATAAATGGTCCTGAGGAAGTCATTGACTACCAAAACATACTATGAAAGTCAGAACCATTTGATGTCTTCATTACTTAGTTATTATATAGAATTAAATATATGAATTGCTTTATTCACATTTTTGTTTCTATGCATAGGCAACCTTTGAAGTAGAACCGATTTTTAACTACATTTATATATTATACACCGGATTATCTTTCCCTAGAACAGGTGTCAATGCCCACACCTGCCAGTATTTGTGTGTTTATATTTACTTTTTTTCTTTTATGATTTTATTTTACATGCAATTTAGATTGTCATTGCAAACAATTTCATTCTTCCTCATCTTGCATCTCATCAAATATGAATTGGAGTGCTAATAGCTTGAAGTTATTTCACTAATATGATAAAAAATATCACATCATTGGTGTCAAGTGTGTACTGGAGTTCTTTGATAAATAAAATAAAACAAATATAAATGTACTAATTACGAATTTAACATAAAAATTTTATCCATTTTTAGAAGCCCTATAAAACCTTTATAGACCTGGATGGAGGGGGGAGGACCTTGGACCTCCTATGGGGCAGGGAACCCTGACTGCTCTTAGGACTAAAGAAGGAGGGGGAGGTGGGGAGGGAGGAGGGAAAAAGGAGACAGGGAGGAGGTGGAAATTTTTAATTAATTAATTAATTAAAAAATAAAAGCCCTATAAAAGAGAAAAAATATGTTGCATTTTCACTCTATACCTTGTGAAATTTAAACCAGAGGTCACTCATGAAATCCACAGAGTAGTGCAGTTGAGAGAAAAGGACATAAACAGGATTCATGTGTAGGAAGAGATCGCTGTGGCTAGGGAACAGATCTAAGTAGAGTCTAAAGAAAAACACAAGCAGTATTTTGGCACTGATACCAAGTCACTTGCTTGGGATGACGTAAATATGAGGACTTGACTGGGGTTAGAGAAAAGTGATGAGCAGAGTACTGTAGATGCGAGGAAGAAATAGGTCCACTCTGACATACTGGACACAATAATGTGTTTAGGGTACTGGCACAACAGCGGGTGATCAGTGCATGTGGATGAATTAAGTTGATGTGACAATAATGCCTAAGAGCCAGGCATGGTGGCACATATCTTTAATCCCAATGCGTGGAAGGTAGAGGCAGGTGCTTTTCTGTAAATTCAAACCCAGTCTTGTCCTATAGTGAGTTCTGAAATGGCCAAAGATATGTAAAGGGAACCTGTCTCAAAAGAAGAAGAAGAATCAAATTTGTTTAGGATACTTGGAACATTCTTGTTGACTTATTAATTAATTTAGCATTAATTCAACAACTGAGTAAAAGATCTTTAACTCAAAAACAAACAAACAAACTAATTAAAAACAACCCTATGTAGGGAAGCAGGATTAAATCAGACTAAGTACCAGTTGGATCGGAACAAAGATGGACATCAGAGGCACCAAAACCCCCACTTCCGCATTGTAATTTTATTTCTACAGTCCCATTCATACCTCATACTCCTCTATCCCCATTTTCTGATGCCCCTTTGAAGGTACATTGACCTCTGTATAAGGTAAATGCAGTTGAAATTTTTCTTCTTTCATAGTTAGTTAATAGCTGAGACATATTTTCTCTACTTTGTTTGACATTCATATTTATCCTTGACAACAGTAGCTTATGAATCATTGTAATTCCATGTAATTGAAGATGAACTCATAATAAGTATTTTCATTTCTGATACTCTGAATTTAACTTACATTAACTTGGAAATATACTGAGGTTTCTTTGTGCTGAAAAAAAATGAATGATAAGACACTTGCAGAAAACCTTTCTGTGTTGAAGTTAGACAAAGAAGAAGAAGAGGAAGCAATTATGAGACCATTTTTCTGGTCTCAGTAAGATGTTACTCTGATGTTTTTGAGTTAATAGAGGTGAAGAATATTTAAAATAATAATTAATTGGTGTATTTAAAGATAGTGCTATTGGGATATGCCTATGCATTATGGGATTTGGGTTTTCATGTAGAAGGTTTATCTATAAATAAATAGAAATAAGGTAAGATTTTATACTTACTTTGATCAAATATCCATAGAAAACTTATAATTCAAGGTAATGGCATCCCAGAACACATAATTTTGTAGAAGAAAATACACTGAAGCCTAATTAAGAAATCAAATATGTGAGATATATATCACATATGGTTCTTTTTATCTAGATCCTGATAATGACAAATCCAGTATAGTAAATAGCAGGCAAGAGTAACAAGACCTTAATTTTATGGTCATCTCTACCTAAGTCATGTTGTATTCCTTCTAAAAAAAGTATTTAAGAAAAATTACAGTATTGAAAGAAAAAAGAAAATTATTTAAATATATGATTTGTGGTTTTATAAAATATCTTCACATTAAAAACAATAATAAAAAGCTAGTTGTATTGGTGAGTAATAACATTCTTATTAAAGTAGCCAATATTTAGAATTGCAGTACAGTTTAGTACATAATTCAAGCCAAAAAATGATATATTTGGTGAGGGTATTCTCATCAACTTATATTATTTGAAAGCAGCAGAGTCCTATGACCATCTTCCAAGCTTTATGAATAATTATGCTCCATTTTCAGCTGTGCATTACACACTCAACCACTAGATTTGCTTTAGGTGAGTCTCATTAGATTTTTTCCCCCAGTCGTAAAGATACACAACAGAAATGTAAGGTGCTTATGAGTTGAAATAACATTCCTTTCTATATTTAAATTATTGAAAAATAACTAGTGTTTTTAAAACCAAAAATTCAGAAATAAAAGTCACAAGTAAGTTTCAAACATTCATTTGAAATTCTGTGAATTCATGAAAAGCTATCAATGTTTTGGGCAAGTTAGAGCAGGAAGGGTAAGATTAGACATGCTTCATTCAGGATTGACACCCTTTACCTAGACTGGGAAGAAGAACGCAATGGTACCTAAAACAAATAATAAATGCTACTGTCACATATTGAAGTAACTCAGTACCAAGATTTCACAGGCATATCAGAGATTGCTCCACATCAGAGATTCTTTAGCTGAATTCCAGGATAGTATATGGTTTCATTAATCCTTCTTGAGAGTGCACCCATATTCAAGCAATTAACAAGAATCCTTGTCAGGCTTCATTCTAGGAAACTTCATCTAAGATAAGAAGAACAATGGCATCATTTACATTATTCCATGATTTTACTTAATGTATAAGAATCTCAGGCCTCTGAATGTAGTCTCTTCCAGTTTACCAAAGCTCAACTTCTCTGGGAGAATTCAGATTTCATGTGATAAATTTTCATGTCTTGCTTTTGCGGCAATGGAAATTTGTAGCTCACATGCCAGGAATTCATTCCATTATGGTTGGAATTCTTTCCCCCTTAGCCATGTAAATATTAAAATTGGGATGTCATGAAAAATTGTACTAGTGTGATACTGTATTCCGTACTTCGTATTTTATGTATACAAGCTGATTTTAATTGAAAACCAATCCATGAGGAAACAGGGTAGAACTTCTAGGATATTAGACAAAAAAGGGGCTTTGTAAGAAAAAAAAACCACTAAAACATAAAAACATATTAATACATACTTATCAATATTCATTGTAAATAAAAATGCTTCAATTCTTTATTCTGAAGACACAGTAGTGGATTGAATTAAACCACAGAATGCACCAGCTCCTTTTAAGATATTCATAATTTCTTACAGAGCAGACTTCAATTGAAAATTGTATAGAAGAGACTGAAGGTCATTTCATATTTATTAGGGTAGCAATTTATCAACAGTGTAAAATATTTTGCTAAATAAACATATATAGAACCATAAGAACATTTTATGGAAATAAGAGCAAAGCACAAAATAACAACAAAATAGTAGATGATTTAAATATGTTTCATTTACCATGTTATAGAAAAAAAACAAAAAAAATTCAATAAAAAACATCAGAGTTAAAAGAAAACAAATTCAAAGAGATTAGCTGACAGCTACAGGACATTCCATGCATACAAATTTTTGTCAACAGACCCTAGGATTTCCCCTAAAACAGGCCATGTGTTAATTCACAAAGCAAGTCTTAATATAAGCAAAATAATTTCTTTTATTTTACATAACCATTTGTTGGTGTAGGTTTCTGTCCTGTCCAGTCCTGCAATAAGCATACAAAAACTATATTATTTGTAATACTGTTTGGCCAATAGCTTAAGCAAATTGCCATCTAGCTCTTATATCCTAAACCAACCCATCTCCATTAATCTGTGCATTACCATGAAGCCTGTGGCCTACCTGCAAGGTTCCATTTGGGAAACGCGCACCTTTCGCCTCTGCCGCTCCCTGAATCCGCTGACTTTCTCCTCCTCTATCTGCTTGGAACTCCTGACTTGCACTTTTCTAGTAAGCCACTGGTCGAAACAGATTTATTCATTAAACATTAAAATCAACACACAGACAGAAACACTTCCTACACCAACCATCGTCTTAGAGTAACTATTGCTGTGCTGAAATGCTGTGACTAAAGCAACTTGGGGAGGAAAATATTTATTCAGTATGTACTTCCACATCACAGTTCATCAAAGAGAGTCAGGACAGGAAGTCATGTAGGTCAGAAAACTGGAAGCAGGAGCTCATGCAGGAACTCATCAGCACCATAGATGGGTGCTGCCTCATGCCTTGCTTCCTATGGCTTGTTCATTCTGTTTTCTTTTCTTTTTATTTATTGATTTTTGTAAGAAAACAAACTATCTTTTTTTTCTTTATACATACCAATTCATGCTCCCAGTCCCTCTCCTCTTCGCAATCCCTCCACATAACCTCCCACCCCACCCCCATCCAATCCTCAGACATGGTAAGGCACATTAATTTGGAGAAGGTCCAAGGTCCTCTCTAGAATATTTAGGCTGAGCCAGGTATCCATCCAAAGAGAATAGGTTCCGAAAAAGCCAGTACACGCAGTAGGGATAAATCCTGGTGCCACTGCCAGTGGCTCTCCGTCTGTCCCAGTCAAGCAACTGTCAACCACAATCAGAGAAACTAGTTTGCTCCTATGCTTGTTCCTTCCCAGTCCGGCTGGTTTTGGTGAGCTCCCATTAGCTCAGATAGACTGTTTCAGTGGATGAACCCACCATAGTCTTCACCTCTTTACTCATATTCTCATTCCTTCCTCTCTTCAGCTGGACTATAGGAACTTAGTCCAGCGCTCCGATATGAGTCTCTGCCTCTATTTCCATCAGTTGCTGGATGAAAGTTCTATGGTGATATTTAAGATATTCATCAGTCTGACTACAAAAAAAGTCAAGATCAATCACCTTCTTGCTTAGGTTCTTAGATGGGGTCATTCTTGTGGATTCCTGGGAATTTCTCTAGAGCCAGGTTTCTTGCTAACCTTATAATGGCTCCCTCAGTCAAGATATTTCTTTCCTTGCTCTTCTCTCTGTCTTTCCTCCTTCTCAACTATCCCATTCCCTCAAGTTTTCCTCAACCTTCCCCATTTATCCTCCCCTTCCACTTCCACTCTCTCTTCTCCCCTACCTCAATGCTCCCAATTTTATCAAATGATCTTGTCTCTTTCTACTTTCCAGGTGGATTTATACATGTATTTCTTAGGGTTCACCTTATTATTTAGCTTCTGTAGGATCATGAACTACAGGCTCAATATTATCTTTTTATAGCTTATGAGTAAATACATACCATATTCATCTTTTTGGGTCTGTGTTACCTCACTCAGTATAGTGTTTTCTAATTCCTTCCATTTGTTCGCAAAATTCAAGAAGTCATTGTTTTTTCTTTTGTTTTTTTTTTCTGCTGAGTAGTATTCTAATGTGCCACATTTTCTTTATCCATTCTTAGGTTGAGGGGCATCTAGGGTGTTTTCAGGTTCTGGCTATTAAAAATAATGCAGCTATGAACATAGTTGTATAAATACCTTTGTAGTATTACTGAACATCTTTTGGGTATATACCCAAGAGTGGTATTGCTGAATCCTGACATAGGTTGATTGCCAATTTTCAGAGAAACTGCAACACTGATTTCCAATGTGGTTGTAAAGTTTGCATTGCCACCAGCAATGGATGAGTGTTCCCCTTACTCCACACCTTCCCCAGCATAAGCTATCATTGGTGTTTTTGATCTCAGACATTCTGAAAGTTGTAAGATGGTATCTCAGAGTTGTTTTGCTTTGCATTTCCCTGATCATTAAGGATGTGAACATTTCCTTGAATATCTTTTGACCATTTGAGATTTTAATGTAGAGAATTCTTTTTTTCTGTACCCCATTTTTAATTGGGTTATTTAAAATTTTGATCTCTAATTTTGAGTTCTTTATATATTTTGGAGATCAGTCCTTTGTCTGATGTAGGGTTAGTGAAAATCTTTTCCCATTCATTAGGATGCCTTTGTGCCTTATTGACTATGTTCTTTGCTTTATAGAAGCTTCTCAGTTTGAGGAAGTCCCATTTTTTTATTGTTGCTTCCTGTGTCTGTGCTACTGGTGCTATATTTAGAAAGTGGTCTCCTGTGCTCATGCATTGAAGACTATTTCCGATTTTTAATTCAATCAGGTTCAATGTGGTTGGATTCATACTGAGGTCTTTAATCCATTTGTACATTTTTTTTATGCATGGGGATAGATATGGACCTATTTTCGTTCTTCTATGTGTTTATATCCAGTTATGCCAGCAAAATTTGTTGAAGATACTTCCTTTTTCTCATCATATAATTTTAGGGTTTTTTTTTGCCAAAAATTAGGTGTTCAAGGGTGTGTGGGTTAATATCCAGCTCTTCAATTTGATTCCATTGGTCAACTTCACTGTTTTTATGCCGACTTGTTTTCATTAATGTAGCTTTGTAATAGAGCTTTAAGTTAGGGATGTTGATCCATCTGGAAGTTCCTTTATTGTACAGGTTTGTTTTGGCAATTCTGGGTTTTTTTTTTGTTTTTCCATATGAAGTTGATTATTGTTCTTTCAATGTCTGTAAAGAATTGTGTTGGGATTTTGATGGGGATTGCATTGAATCTATATATTGCTTTTGGTAGGATTTCCATTTTTACTATGTTGATCCTACCTATCCAGGAGGATGCGAGATCTTTCCATTTTCTGGTATCTTCTTCAAATTGTTTCTTCAAAGACTTAAAGTTTTTGTCAAATAGTTCTTTTACTTTTTTGGTCAGTGTTACCTCAAGATATTTTATGTTATTTGTGTCTATTGTGAAAGGTGATGTTTCTCTAATTTCATGCTCAGCTTCTTTATCATTTGTATGCAGACAGCTACTGATTTTTTTTTTTTTAGCTAATCTTGTATCCTAACACATTACTGAAGGTATTCATCAGCTATAAGCATTCTCTGGTAAAGATATTGTGGTCACTTATATATACTATTAAATTATCTGCTAATAACCAAAGTATGACTTCTTTCATTTTAATTTGAATCTACTTAATCTCCTTTTGTTGTCTTATTGCTATAGCCAGAACTTCAAGAACTATGTCAAAAAGATATGGAGATAGTGGACAGCCTTGTTAATGTACCTGATTTTAGTGGAATTGCATTGAGTTTCTCCCCATTTAACTTGATGTTGGCTGTCAGCATGCTGTATATTTCTTTTATTATATTTAGATATGTTCCTTGTATCCCTGATCTCCCAAAAACCTTTATCATGAAGAGGTGTTAAATTTTGTTAAATGCTTTTTAGCATCTAATGAAATGATCATATGGGTTTTTTCTTTCAGTTTATAAATATGATAAATTATATTGATAGATTTTCATATGTTGAACTATTCCTATAACTCTGCGATAAAGCTGACATGGTGGAGATAGATGATTTTTTTTTGATGTGTTCTGATTTCAGTTTGCCAGTATTTTTGCATCTATGTTCATGAGTGAGATTGGTTTGTAATTTTCTTTCTTAGTTTAGTCTTTGTATGCTTTTGGTATCAGGGTACCTGTAGCCAGATAAAACGAGATTGCCAATGATCCTTCTCTTTCTATTTTGTGGAACACTTTGAGGAGTATAGGTATTTGCTCTTCTTGGAAGTTCTAGTAGAATTCTTCACTGAAACCATCCAGTCTTGGGCGTTTTTGTTTGTTTGTTTGGGATGTTTTTGTTGATAGTTTTATTTCCTTGCAGTTTATAGGTCTATTTAAATTGCTTATTGTGTCTTGTTTTAATTTTGGTATATGGTATCAATCTAGAAAAATTTCCATTTCTTTTATGTTTTCCAATTTTGTGGAGTACAGGTTTTTGTAGTATGACTTAACTATTCTTTGAATTTCCTCAGTGTCTGTGTTTATGTCCCCCTCTTAATTTCTGATTTAGTTAATTTGGAATTTCTCTCTCTGCTTTTTGATTAGTTTGGATAAGGTTTTTTCTATCTAGTTGTTTTTCTCAAAGAACCAGCACTTATTCTTGGTTTTTATTTTGTTGATTTTAGACCTCAATTTAACTATTTCCTGTCATCTCCTCCTCCTGGATGAGTATGCCTTTTTTTTGTTCTAGGACTTCCGGGTGTTCTGTTAAGTCACTGATGTGAGCTTTCCAGAGCTTTCTCCATTTTCTTCACGTGGGCAGATAGTGCTATGAACTTTCTGCTCAGCACTTCCATTGTGTTTCATAGGTTTGGATATGTTGTGCCTTCATTTTCATTGAATTCTAGGAACTCTTTAATTTCTTTCTTGACCCAGGGGTGGTTCAATAGTTCACTTTTCAATTTCCATGAATTTGTAGGCTTTTTGACAGTAGTATTGTTGTTATATTCTAACTTTAAACCATGGTCCGATAAGACACAGGGTTTATTCCAAATTTTTGTATCTGTAGAATTTTGCTTTGTCACCGAGTATGTGATCAATTTTAGAGAAGGTTCTATAAGGTCCTAAGATGAAAGTATATTCTTTTGTTTTGGGGTGGAATGTTCTATAGATGTCCATTAAGTTCATTTGATTCGTGACATCTTTTAGTTCTATTATTGCTCTGTTATGTTTCTGTCTGGTTGACCTGTCCATTAGAGAAAGTAGAAAGTTTAAGTCTCCTGTTATTAGTGTGTGGGGTTTGATACACAATTTAAGTTTTAGTAAAGTTTTTTTCACATATTTGGGTGCTCTTGTATTAAGGGCATACATGTTGAAGATTGAGACTATATCTTGATGTTCCTGTTATAAAGTGTCCTTCTCCATTTCTTCTGATTGAAGAAATTTGACTAATTTGAAGTTATTTTGTTAGATATTAGGATAGCTACACCTACTTGTTTCTTAGGTCCATATGATTGGAAAACTTTTTTCTAACACTTTACTCTGAGGTAGTGTCTTTCTTTGTGGTTGAAGTATGTGTCTTGTATATAGCATAAGGCTGGATCCTGTTCTTGTATCCACTCTTTTAGGCTATGTCTTTTTACAGGTCAATTGAATCCATTGATATTAAGAGATAGGTAGTTGATTGTTAATTCCTCTTATTTTTTTGGTAGTAGTGTTCGCATGCGTCCCTTCTTTGGGTTTTGCTGGTGGGGGGGGTGTTATCTGTTGTCTGTTTTTTTGAGGATGCAGTTAGCTTCCTTGGGTTGGAGTTTTCCTTCTATTACTGTCTGTATGGTTGGATTTGTGGGTACGCATTGTTTAAATCTGGTTTTGTCATGGAATATCTTCTTATCTCCATTAATGGTGATTGAAAGCTTTTCTGGGTATAGTAGTCTGGGCTTTCATCTCTGGTCTCTTAGTGTCTGCAGCACATCTGTCCAAGACCTTCAGGCTTTCATGGGTTCCATTGAGAAGTTTGGTGTAATTCTAGTAGATATTCCTTTATATGTTACTTGACCTTTTTTCTTTGCAGCTCTTAATACCCTTTCTTTATTCTGTGTGTCTTTTTTTGTTTTGATTATTATATGGCGAGGGAATTTGTTTATTGATCTAGTCTACTTGTTATTCTGTAAGCTTCTTGTACCTTCGTAGGGATATCATCTTTTAGGTTAGGAAAGTTTTCTTCTATGATTTTGTTGAATATATTTTCTGTGCCTTTGAGCTGGAGTTCTTCTCCTTCTCTTATTATTCTTAAGTTTGGTCTTTCCAAGATGTCCCAGATTTCTTGAATGTTTTGGGTCAAGAATTTATTGGATTTAATGCTTTCTTTGATCAATGAGTCTATTTCCTCTATAGTATCTTTAACACATGAGATTCTTTCTTCTATTATCTTGTATTCTGTTGGTTATACTTATCTCTGTAGTTACTGTTCATTTACCCAGATTTTCCATATCTAGTTATCCCTTGGATTGTGTTTTCTTTTTTGCTTCTATTTCAGTCTTCATGTCTTGAACTGTTTACTTCACCTGTTTGATTGCTTTTTCTTGGTTTTCTTTGAGGGATTTATAAATTTCTTCCTTTTTTTGTTTATCTTTTCTTCCATTTCGTTAAGGGAATTTTTCATTTTCCTCCTTAAAGGTCTCCATAATTTTCATAAATTTTCATTTAAGGTCATTTTCTTCTGCTTCTTCTTGTTTAGGATGATCAAGTCTTCTTGTTGTGTGATCACTGGGTTTTGATGTTACCATGTTGCTTTATAGCTTGTTGGAGGAATTCTGTCATTGGTACCTACCGATCACTTCCTTCAAATGAGGCTGACAGTGTCTTTGTGTCTTGGTCCTGGTGTGGAACATTCATTTGTATTCTGTCAATTATTTTTTAAATAAGTGCTGATTGGCCAGTAGCTAGGCAGAAAGTATAGGCAGGAAAATCAGACAGGGAGTAGAGGAGGGTCAATGAGAACAGAAGAATTCTGGGAAGAAGGAAGCCCATTCCTCCACAATCCCAGCCCAGGCACAGAAGAAGCAAGATGTCACTGCCTCACTGAAAAAATTACTGAGCCCTGTGACTAATACAGATAAGAATAATGGACTAATATAAGTTGTAATAAAAGTTCATAAGAAGCCTGAGGTACTAGGCCAATCAGTTTATAACTAATGTAGACCTCTATGTGATTTTTTTGGGGACTTATGACTGTGGAAACTGTGTAGGACAAAAACTCAGTCAACATGGTCCAATCCTTGCAGTGACTGTCTGAAGGTTTGGAATTTTTTTCTTCATGTACTATGTACTGTTGACAGAGTGTCATTTTGTTGACAGAAGTTTATGTTCCACCTGGTCCTATGGTCATTAAATCTCAAAGAAATCACAAAGAGGCTTACAATATTCATAAACTGATTGGCCCATTAGCTCAAATATTTTATTTACTAATTCTTATAATTTAAATTAGCCCATAATCCTTGTCTGAGTTAGCCATGTGGCTTGGTACATTTTTTGGTGAGGCGGTCATATCTTGCTTCCTCTGAGGCTGGGTCACAACTGCAGACTACACTTCTCTCTTTCCAGCATTCTCATTGCCCCACCTATACATTCTGCCTGGCTATTGGCCAATCAGCATTTTATTAAAAATAATACAAGTGACAGGATAAAAGATCATTGTCCCACAGCACTTTCCCTCCTTTATAAAAAATGAAAAAAGAACTCTGAATCGATTCTCCCTAGTTTAGTTTTTTTTATTTTTTGACCATTATCCATATCAACTTGTAAGCAACATTCTAAACAAAGAAAAATATCTATAATCCATCTTTTGAGAATGTGGACAAAGTTTTTTTAGACTATTTTTGTTGGTTGGGGATGGTAATAATCCTATGGGGACCTAAATAAATTTTAGAATTATGATCAAGTTGTGACTGGAGTATCTTGTGAGGCTTGATCACCTCAGGCAGGAGTCCTGAATCTGTTTTGGATGTAGAACTCAGACTTCTGTGCCATCCACTATTATCAGAGAATTTTCAGGGTGTCTTTTTTGAGCAAATCTGAGTTTTCTTAAGCCAGAATGAATCGATGTCCTCTCTCTTTCTGTGTGTGGAAACATAAACAAAACCTCTTTTCTGCTATGCCATCCGGCTTTCTGCCTGGAACCCCTACCCTTCCTCTATCCCTTTTTCGGGGCTTAAATTGCTCCAACTCAGCCTGGGTGGGTGCTGCGGTCGGACGGGTGATGAGTGCAAATGGAAGGGAGAGCCTATGTTCTAAAAGCCTGCCTGCAGCAAGATAAGGCTGCAGGCAGGGAGACTTCTGACCAGCGAGTGGCTCTGATCCTGTAGCAGAAGATACAATGGAGGGGTAAGTGTGTTCCTGACCGCCACACAAGTCTGGTAAGGGAACACACAATCTTCCCACCATCCTTATCTGCCTGACTACTCCAAAGGGGAGGCTTCCTCCAACTAAACCCTCTCTCTTCCTACGCAATCCCGGCTTTCTGCCTGGAACCCCTACCCTTCCTCTCTTCCTTTTTCGGGGCTTAAATTCCTCCAACTCAGCATGGGTGGGCGCCGTGACCAGGATGGGCGGTGAGTGCAAATGGGAGGGAGTTCCTTTGTTTTAATAGCCTGCCTGCAGCAAGGTAGGACTGCAGGCAAAGTGATTCCTGGGTAGCAAGGGGCACTAATCCGGTAGCAGAAGACCCAGTGGAGGGAAGAGCCATTGGAGAGCATCTGAAGGAAGAGATGGGCAGGTGCCAATGCAAGAATTCCTCCAACAATCTGAAAAACAACATGAAAATACCAGATCCCAGCGATCTTACGACAGAAGGACTTGAATGCCCTACTCCGGAAGAAATGGAAAACAGTGTCATTATGAAAGCAATAGAGTCTCTTAAACAGGGTATGAATAACTCACTTAAAGAATTAGAAGAGAAATATAACAAAAAGATG
Source organism: Myodes glareolus (assembly GCF_982192425.1). Lineage (NCBI taxonomy): Eukaryota > Metazoa > Chordata > Mammalia > Rodentia > Cricetidae > Myodes > Myodes glareolus. The sequence continues at coordinate 48,305,634 of NC_142033.1, read as the reverse complement.
GAATAAATGAGTAAAGAAATGGAAGAGAAATATAACAAAAAGTTTGAAGAAATGAGTAAATTCGTAAATGATACCCTGGGAAACCAAGAAAAAACAATCAAACAGGTAATGGAATCAGTTCAAGAATTGAAAACTGAAATGGAGGCAGTGAAGAAAACACAAACCGAGGGCCAGCTGGATATGGAAAATCTAGGTAAACAAACAGAGACTTCAGGAACAAGCATAACCAATAGAATACAAGAGATAGAAGAACGAATCTCAGATTATGAAGACACCATAGAGAAAATAAAAGCTCTGTCCAAAGAAAACAGCAAATCCAACAAATTCTCATCACAAAACATACAGGAAATATGGGACATAATAAAAAAAACCAAATATAAGAATAATAAGGGTAGAAAAAGGAGAAGAATTGCAGATCAAAGGTCCAGAAAATATATTCAACAAAATTATAGAAGAAAACTTTCCCACCCTAAAGAATAATATTCCTATGAAGGTGCAAGAAGCATACAGAACACCGAATAGACTGGATCAGAAAAAAACATCCCCTCGCCATATAATAATCAAAACACAAAGCATTCAAATTAAAGAAAGGATATTAAGAGCTGCAAAGGAAAAAGGTCAAGTAACTTATAAAGGTAAACCTATCAGACTTACACCATGAAACCATGAAAGCCAGAAGGTCCTGGATAGAGGTACTGCAGAAACTAAGAGACCATGGATGCAAACCCAGACTACTATACTCAGCCAAGCTATTGTTCACTATCAATGGAGAAAACAAAATATTCCAGGATAAAAACAAATTTAAACAATACGTAGCTAATAATCCAAGAAATTAAAGAATTCCTTGAATATAATGAAAACAAAGACACAACATACTCAAACCTATGGGACACTATGAAAGCAGTGCTAAGAGGAAAGTTCAAAGCACTAAGTGCCCAATTAAAGAAAATGGAGAAAACACACATTGGAGACTTAACAGGACACTTGAAAGCTCTAGAAAAGAAAGAAGCTGATTCATCCAGGAGAGTAGAAGACTGGAAATAATCAAACTGAGGGCTGAAATCAACAAAATAGAAATACAGAAAACAATCCAAAGAATCAATGAAACAAAAAGCTGGTTCTTGGAGAAAATCAACAAGATTGACAAACCCATAGCCAAACTAATCAAATGGCAGAGAGAGAACATGCAAATTAATAGGATCAGAAATGAAAAGGGGAACATAACCACAGACACAGAGGAAATTCAGAGAATCATTAGATCTTACTATGAAAGTTTATATGCCACAAAGTTGGAAAATGTAAAAGAAATAGACATTTTTTTAGATAAGTACCATATACCAAAGTTGAACCAAGAACAAGTGCACAATCTAAATAGACCTGTTAGTCACGAAGAATTAGAAGCTGCTATCAAAAATCTCCCTACCAAAAAAAGCCCAGGACCAGATGGTTTCAATGCAGAATTCTACCAGAACTTCCAGGAAGAACTAATACCTATACTCCTTAATGTATTCCACAATATAGAAACAGAAGAGTCGTTGCCAAACTCCTTTTATGAAGCTACAGTTACTCTGATAACAAAACCACACAAAGACACAACCAAGAAAGAGAATTACAGGCCAATCTCACTCATGAACATTGACGTGAACATTCTCAATAAAATACTAGCAAACCGAATCCAAGAACACATTAGAAAAATTATCCATTATGATCAAATAAGCTTCATCCCAGAGATGCAGGGCTGGTTCAACATACGCAAATCTATCAATATAATCCATCATATAAAAAAAACTGAAAGAAAAAAACCATATGATCATTTCATTGGATGCTGAAAAAGCATTTGACAAAATTCAACACCCATTTATGATAAAGGTGTTGGAGAGACTGGGGATACAAGGATCATACCTAAATATAATAAAAGCAATATACACCAAGCCGACAGCTAACATCAAGTTGAATGGAGAGAAACTCAAAGCCTTTCCACTAAAATCAGGAACATGACAAGGCTGTCCACTCTCTCCATACCTCTTCAATATAGTGCTTGAAGTTCTAGCAATACCAATAAGACAACATAAAGAGATCAAGGGGATTCGAACTGGAAAAGATGAAGTTAAACTTTCGTTATTTGCTGACGATATGATAGTATACATGAGCGACCCCAAAAAATCTACCAAAGAACTCCTATAGCTGATAAACACCTTTAGTAACGTGGCAGGATACAAGATCAACTCCAAAAAATCAGTGGCCCTCCTATACACAAAGGATAAAGAAGCAGAGAGGGAAAACAGAAACATCACCTTTCACGATAGCCACAAATAGCATAAAATATCTTTTGGTTACTCTAAACAAGAAAGTGAAAGTCATATTTGACAAGAACTTTAAGTCTTTGAAGAAAGAAATAGAGGGGAATACCAGAAAATGGAAAGACTTCTCCTGCTTTTGGATTGGGAGAATCAGCACAGTAAAAATGGCAATTTTACCAAAAGCAATCTATAGATTCAATGCAATCCCCTTCAAAATCCCATCAAACTTCTTCACAGAACTTGAGAGAACAATAATCAAGTTTATATGGAAAAACAAAAAACCCAGGATAGCCAAAACAATCTTATACAATAAAGGAACTTCTGGAGGCATTATCATCCCTGACTTCAAACTCTATTACAGAGCTACAGTATTGAAAACAGCTGGGTATTGGCATAAGAACAGAGAAGTCAACCTATGGAATCGAATAGAAGACCCGGATACTAACCCACAAACCTATGAACACCTAATTTTTGACAAGGGAGCTAAAGATATACAATGGAAGACGGAAAGCATCTTTAACAAATGGTGCTGGCATAACTGGATGTCAACCTGTAGAAGAATGAAAGTAGATCCATATCTATCACCATGCATAAAAATCAAGTCCAAATGGATTAAAGACATCAACATTAATCTGTTCACTTTGAACCTGATAGAAGAGAAAGTGGGAAGTAGTTTACAAGGTATAGCCACAGGAGGCCACTTCCTAAGTAGAACCCCAGTAGCACAGACAATAAGAGAAACAATGAATAAATGGGACCTACTGAAACTGAGAAGCTTCTGTAAAGCAAAGGACACTGTCAGTAAGACAAAAAGGCTGCCTTCTGACTGGGAGAAGATCTTCACCAACCCCTCATCAGACAAAGGTCTGATCTCCAAAATATACAAAGAACTCAAGAAACTAGACACTAAAACTCTAATTACTCCAATTAAAAAATGGGGTACTGAACTGAACAGAGAATTCACAACAGATGAACGTCGAATGGCCAGAAGACACTTATGGTCATGCTCAAACTCCTTAGCGATCAGGGAAATGCAAATCAAAACCACTTTGATATAACATCTTACACTTGTCAGAATAGCTAAACTCAAAAACACCAATGATAGCTGTAAGCCCCTGCCTTTTCTGTGGATACCCATACCCGATCCAGACGCGTGCTTTCCCGAACTTGGGCCCATGATAATGGACGACTGTCCTGAGGGTTTAAACAGACACACACAAAAGAGACCTTGCTCAGTTACCAAAGAGTAAATGGCCACTTTATTAAACTCAAGTTGGGTATTTATACCAGTGGGCAAGTGGGTTCAAAAGGGCAAGGCCTCCTCCCATCAGGAGCAGGACAAGGAGATTACAGGTGCCTGGAGCCTCAGGCAGAATCAGCTGGGAGGGGCCAGGCGTGTGGGGCCCACTGCTAGAACCTTGATTACAGGTGGAATCACCATAACAAAAGAGAGCCAAATTTTCTGGAAGCTATCCCTTCAAACCAGTGCTAGTACAGAATCTTCAGGGAGCCAGAGGGCAAAGGGCCCTGCGAATTGCCAAGGAAGAAAAGGGGAAAAGACCTTGGTACCTACAGATAGCCTATGCTGGAGAGGATGTGGAATGAGGGGAACACTCATCCATTGTTGGTGGGAATGCAAACTTGTGCAGACACTGTGGAAGTCAATGTGGCGGTTTCTCAGAAAACTGGGAGTCAACCTCCCTCAGGACCCAGCAATTCCACTCTTGGGAATATACCCAAGAGATGCCCTAACATACTACAAAAGCATTTGTTCAACTATGTTCATAGCTGCACTATTTGTAATAGCCAGAACATGGAAACAACCTAGGTGCCCCTCAATAGAACAATGGTTAAAGAAGGTGTGGAACACATATACATTAGAGTTTTACTCAGCGGTAAATAACAATGACATCTTGAATTTTGCATGCAAATGGATGGAAATAGAAAACGCTTTACTGAGTGAGGTAACCCAGACCCAAAAAGAGGAATATTGTATGAGTAGATTCTAGCCATAGTTAAAGGTCTTTGAGTCTATAATTTGTGATCCTAGAGAAGCTAAATAAGAAGGTGAACCTGAAGAAAATCATATAGTTATCCTCCTGGATAGTGGAACTAGGCAAGATTGCCAGGCAAACTCGGGTGCATGGGGAGTGGGGGGGTGGAAGTAAGGGAAGATGGTCAGGGAGAGGGGGAGGATTGCGGATGGCTTGGGGGAAATGGGAGGGGGGGAGGGAGGAAGGATGGTTGGGGGAGCAGGAAGTTTTATATCTCAACTAAGGGAGCAATTTTAGGGTTTGCAAGAGACTTGATTCTGGAGGGGTTCCCAGTAAAAATTAAATAAAAAAATAAAAATAAATAAATGAATAAAAAATAATAAAAAAAAAAGAAAAAGCTTTTCTGAGTCAGGTAAGCCAGCCCCATAAAGAGGAATATGATATGTATTCACTCATAAATGGATTCTAGCCATAATTAAAGGTCTTTGAGCCTATTATTCGTGATCCTTGTGAAGCTGGATAGGAGGGTGAACCTGAAGGAAATTCAGGTAGCTTTCCTCCTGGAGATTGGAAATAGACAAGGGTCCCAGGTAAACTCGGGTGCATGGGGGGGTAGGAGGGTTGTTGGAATGGGAGAGGGTTAGAGAGAAGGGAGCAGGGGAGGAAGGGGGAATGCTCGGGGGACTGGGAGTGGGAGGGAGGAAGGATAGATATGGGATGGGGAAGAATATATCTCAACTAAGGTAGTCAGTTTATGGTTTACTAGAGACTTGATTATAAATGGGATCCCAGGTCCAAGGAGAGATCCCCAGATTGTTCTCTGTACAGAGGAGAGGGTGCCTGAACTGGCCTTGGCCCATAACCATACTGATGAATATTTTGCTTATCACCACAGATCCTTCATCTGGCGATGGATGGAGATGAAGACGGAGACCCTTATTGGAACACTGGACTTAAGTCCCTAGGTCCAAATGAGAAGCAGAAGGAAAAAGAATGTGAGCAAGGAAGGCAAGATCAGAGGGAACCTTCATCCGATGATGGATAGCGATACAGATGGACACCCACATAGGAGCACTGGACTGAGTCCCCCAAGGTCCAAATGAGGAGCAGAAGGAGGAAGAACATGAAAAAGGAAATCAGGACCACGAGGGGTGTGATCCCCCACTGATACAAGGGGACTGATCTAAGGAGAGTTCACCAAGGCCAGTTGACTGAGACTGAGCAAGCACGTGATCCAGCCAGATTCTCTGAATGAGGCAGGTTTTTCTGAATGTGGTTGGCCCGGAATCTTTCTGAAAAGCCATTGACAATGACACTGGGACTTGTTTCCTCTGCATATACTGGATTTTTGGTATCCAGTCTGTTTGGATGCTCACCTTCCTGGACCTGGAGGGAGGGGGGAGGAGCTTGAACTACTCCTGCTCCTGACTGCTCTTTGGGATGGAGAGAGAGGAGGGGAGGGAGTGGGGGGAGTGTGAGGGGATTGGGAGGAGGGGCGGAAATGGAGACTTTTGTATTTTAATAAACTTTTAGAAAAAAACAAAACAAAACAAAAAAACCTCTTTTCCAAAGTAACTTCCTTTTTGACTTCAACTTTGAAGTCATGGTACTTTTAAAAATATCTATCTTGAATTTATTTAGCAGCATTTATAAACAAATATCTTTTAACAGCTGTTGCTCCTTCCTCAGTCTTGAAACAATTTAAAGAGATCATAACATACAGTATCCAGATTTTTTGTATGTTTTTTATCTTTATGTGGCTTTATTTTAAACTCTATTTTTCATTTTTGTCTTTTTGAGACAGGGTTTCTCTGTGTATCTTTGTCTGGTCTGGAACTTACTTTGTAACCTGACTGTCCTTGAACTCACAGAGGTCTGTCTGACTTGCCAGGTGTTTGCCACCATACCTTGATCTCACAGAGCTGTGCCTGGCTCTGCCTCCCTAGTGTTGGGATTAAAGGTGTGTCCTAACACACCTTGAATTCAAAGAGATCTTTCTGCTTCTGTTTTCCAACGTTGGATTAAATGTGTATGCCACCACACCTTGAATTCACAGAGGGGAACTGGGCAGAACAGATACTTAAGAGAAGGTACTGTCAATGTTTGTGTCCCAAGAAGCCTCTGAGGTCTCTCTAAGCCTGTTTCTTGGTCTTCTCTCCTGGTTTACTCTCTTGGTCCTTTCTCTTGGTTCCCCCAGTGCTGAGGCAAGCTCTCAGTCCCCTTAGAATTTTATCAAGTTCTTAGTCTCCTCAGTAATGTAACAAGCTGTGTTTCAGAGTTCCACTGAGGTCAGGAGGGTAGGTGAGCTTGGGGGCAGGATGCGGCTAATAGTTCACAGGGTCCAGTCAATGGGGTTGGGTAATGGGGGAGCCTACCTGCAGGGAACTCTCTTGCTGGCTGGCTAGAAAAGCCAAAGTAGTTGTTGGGAGAAGCCCGGGGTTTTGCCCCACTGTGGGTTTCTTAGAAGGCAGGGTGTCCCACCACGTGACTGTTCACTCACCTCTTAAGTCCCTTAGTATTAGAACAAGCTGCATTTCCTCATTCTGTTTTCTTACAGAATCCAAGACCACCATCACAGGAGAGTCCCCACCTATAGTGGACTGGGCTCTTTCCCATGAGTCGTTAATTAAGAAAATGCCTATAGGGTTGCTGTCTGATCTTCTAGAAGCATTTTCTTAATTGAGGTTCGTTATTCTCTGATGCATTTAACTTGTATTAAGTTTACAGAAATCTAGGCAGCACAATCACAGTAGAATAAAGCTTGAGTAAGAGTAAAAACTATAGAAAATGAATAAACATGAAGATTAGATAATACACAGTTGAGTGATTAATGGGTTATAATATTCAAAGAGAATTTTTCTGTTTTTTTTAAATATTTTATTTAATTAATTTTCCTCAGCCCAATAACAGGTTCTCCTCCCTCCTTCCTATTCTCCAAAAACCCTCCTAAACCTCCCCTCTTTCCCCACCCCCCAATCCACTCCTCCTCATTTCTCCTCAGAAAAGGGCAGATCTCCCATGTATACAAGGTATTCCATGGTATAACTAGTTTCAGTAAGATTAAATATTTCTTCTCATATTGAGGCTGAACAAGGCACCCCAGTGGGAGCAAAGGGTCCCCAAAGCAGGTAACAAAGTCAGAAACAGTCCATTTTCCCACTGTTATGAGACCAACAAGATGACTAAGCTATACAATAGTAACATATATATACAGAGGGCCTAGGTCAGTACCATTAGAACTCTCTGATTAGTGGTTCAGTCTCTGTGAGTGCTTATGAGTCCAGGTTAGTCGATTCTTCATGTGTGTGTGTGTGTGTGTGTGTGTGTGTGTGGTGTCCTTGGCCCCTTTGATTCCCACAATCCTTCCTTCCCCTATTCCATAGGATTCTCCAAGGTCTGTTTAAGGTTGGCTGTGTATTTCTGCATCTTTTTTTCATCTGTTACTGGGTGAGGCCTACAGAGATTTTTTTTTTTTTGCAAATTGTTAGATCAAAAAGTAAATGAAAATACAAGCAATTAGAACAGTGGTTTTCAACCTGTTGTCCGTGATCCTTCTTGGGGCAAATTGACCTTTCACAGCACTTGCCTAAGACCTTTCGCATATCAGATATTTACATTATGATTTATAATAGTAGAAAAATTACAGTTATAAAGTAACTTTAAAAACAATTTTATGGTTATAGGTCCCCACAACATGAAGAAATGTTTTAAGAGTTTGCAGCATTAGGAAAGTTGAGAGTCACTGTATTAGAAAGTAGGAGGAAATTAAAGCTGTAAAATTGATTTTAAAATCAGTGGACTCTCAGATTACTCTAGGGTATAATTACAGGTCTCACACAAATTAGAATAGTCAACTCGAAGGTAGAAGAAAAAAGAAGAAATAACAAAATCCGATAGAAATGAATAAAACAGAAGCAGTAAGATTCACAAAGAAAGAGTTGACTCTTTGGGGAAAAAAGTATTGGTAAATGGTTAGACAATTTTAACAAAATAGAGAGTTAGACTGAAGTTAATAAAATAAGAAAAAAATGTAGCTATTATATCACATATCAGTGAAATTCAAAGGTATTTTAGAAACACTTTGTAAATCTATATTACAGGAAAGCTGAAAATCTAGAAGGAAAAAACAAATTTCTAGGCAGGTGTAACTTAATGAAATTAAAGAAGATGGTTCAAACTACTAAAATAGATCTGTGAAGAGCAAAGGAAGTAAAGCAGCAATAAAGTGTTTCCAAGAAAAAGGAGCCCATGAATGGGTGTGCTTCTCGATGGTTAGCACTACATTCTAAAGAAGAATGAACGATAATGAAACTAAGCATAGCAAAATTCTAAAACTCATATTATGGATCTATTAGTCTGAAACCAAAACCACTAAAAATAAAGCGTACACACTTAGATGCACACACACACACACACACACACACACACACACACACACACACACTCACACACGTACACACACACCAACATTACAGTTCAAACTCCTGATGGGGGAGAAGCAATACATGAATTAAAATTAAATTATTTGTTAGCAGAGCACACATTTAAAATGATACAACATCAACATGTTGGCTTCATTCCAGGGATGCACAGATGGTTCAGCATATGAAAAATCAGTAAATATGATATGGCACATAAATAGAATTAAAGACACAAATCAAGTGATTCTTTTAGGAATACAGAAAGGGACTTCAATCATGTGCAAATCCTTTATTATAAAGGTCATGAAAGAAACTAAAAATCATAATATTCTTCAACCTAATCAAAGGTATAAAAGACAAACTATAGACAACATTACAATAAACAGGGATAAACAAAAAGAACTTCTTCTAAAATCAGAAATCTCACAAGAATATCCACTCTGTTAACTCACTCAATATTGGTCTTGACATTTTAGTCAAATATTAAATCAAAATAAATAAATAGAAGTGGTGTGGGAGAATTGTCTGTATTCTGTCAGTCATGTTTTAAATAAATGCTGATTGGTCAGGCAGGAGGTGTAGGTGGGAAAACCAGACAGGAAGTGGAAATGATGCAAGGAGAGCAAGAGAATTCTGGGGAGGAGAAAACTGATTCCTCCCACTCCTGCCCAGATCACCGAAGCAGCAGGATGTAATCTGCCAGCTGAAAAAGGTACTGAGCCACATGGCTAACATAGATCAGAAAAATGGGTTAATCAAGATGTGAGAGCCAGTAAGAGGCTAGACCTAATGGGCCAATCAGCATCATAACTTACAGAGATCTTTGTGTGATTTTTCTCTGGGACTAAATAGCTGGGGGGCCGCACAGGACAGAAATACAAACAAGCAGGCCCCCTCATGTTACAGAATGGCGCACCCAACGTGGATAACTGAAAGCCTGGGAAAGCTTCGGAAAGACTAGAGTAAAGCATTTTGGTTTTCAGCCGAGGCAGGAAAAAAAGATAAGCTGTTTTAAAATGCCGACTTTCTTGGCCATCCTGCCAGGGAAAACTCTTGACTTTCAAGCAGATAGTCTGGACTATGGATACAGTGTTGAAGCTTGCTTCCTGGCAAGGACCTTGAAATGCCTTAAGAGCTTTTGACTGTTGTTGTCTCCATATTCCTTAGCAAATTAAAGACCCATGTGGTCAGAAAAAGAGAGACATACAGTAAAGAGAGATTCAAAGAGTAAGAAAACCTCTAAATAGTTTACATTGTGTTAAAAATATATACAGGCTAAAGGTTAAAGTTCTCAGAGTAAAAAAAAAAAGAAAGAAAGAAAGAAAGAAAGAAAGAAAGAAAGAAAGAAAGGAAGAAAGAACGAGTTGCCTGTTGCCTGGGAGGCAGAGACAGATGGATCTCTGGAAATTCAGAGATAGCCTAGTCTACAGAGTTATTCCAGGACAAAGATATGCAGAGAACCTGTCTCAAAAAGCCAAAAGTTAAAAGTAAAAATAAAAGAAATAGAGGTTAAAATAAAGCTACATAAAGATGGAAAATATACAGAGAATCTCGATACTGTATGCTATTATGCTCTCTTTAAATCCTTTGAATGCTGAGGAAGGAGCAACAGCTGCTAAAAGATATTTGCTTATAAATGCTGCAGAATTAATCCAAGATAGTATTTTGAAAATACCTTGGCTTCAAAATTGAAGTCAAAAGGTATGTTACTTTGGAGAAGAGATTTTGCTTTTGTTTCCACAGAAAACGAGAGACTCTGGATTTATTCAGAGTTAAGAAAAATCATCTTTGACCAAGGGAGACCACCTGAACAATCTCCGGTAGGAACAGATGGCCCAGATGTCTGAGTTCTTCATCCAGAACAGATTCAAGATGCTGACTGAGATGATCAAGACTCACAAGATACTTCAGTCAGGACTTGATCATAACTCTAAAGTTTCTTTAGGTCCCCATAAGATTATCAGCACCCCCAATCAGCTGGAAGTAGCCTGGAATACTACACCCACATTCCCAAAGAATGGACTATGGATATTTTCCTTTGCTTTTTAAAAAAGAGGGGGAAGTGGTGCGGGAGCATTGTCTGCATTCTGTCAGTCATGTTTTAAATAAACGCTGATTGGCCAGGCAGGAGGTGTAGGTGGGAAAACCAGACAGGAAGTGGAAATGATGCAAGGAGGGCAGGAGAATTCTGGGGAGGAGGAAGCTGATTCCTCCCACTCCTGCCCAGACCACCGAAGCAGCAGGATGTAATCTGCCAGCTGAAAAAGGTACTGAGCTACATGGCTAAAATAGATCAGAAAAATGGGTTAATCAAGATGTGAGAGTTAGCTAATAAGTAGCCAGACCTAATGGACCAATCAGCTTTATAACTTAAAGAGATCTCAGTGTGATTTTTCTCTGGGACTAAACAGCTGGGGTACTGGGAGGCACAGAAAACACAAACAAGCCGGGCCTCATGCTACATAGAAGTGTTACAAAAAGGAAAGAAAGAAAAAAGCAACACTATCCTTCCTTGTTGAAAATGTGGCCCTATGTCTACAGGTATTTAAAATCAAGCCAGAAATGTCTTAACATTTATAAACCTTTTAGCAAATATATAAGAAAAAATTTACAAAATCAACATATTTTATATTGCCATAATAAATAGGCTAAAAGTAAATGAAATAAAGAATATTTAATTTTGTGAATTGAGCAAACATTAAAAAGTAAAAATTAGGAACAAATGTGAACAAGATTTAAAGGTATGTACAATGATACCCTTAAAACATTGTCAAAAGTAACTGAAGATTACAAAATACAAAAAAATTGATTGCTCAATTTTTGTGTGATATTGCAAAATGGTTGAAATAAACATAATAGTTAACAGATCTAATGCATTTTTCATCACATTGCCATTGACTTTCTTTTTTATTGATTTTATTTCGCTATACATTTTTCTCTGCTTCTGTCCCCTTCTACCCTTTCTCATGCTCCCCATGCTCCCAATTTACTCAGGAGATCTTGTCTTTTTCTACTTCCCATGAAGATTAGATCCAGGTATATCTCTCTTAGGGTCCTCATTGATGTCCAGGTTCCTTGGGATTATGATTTTTAGGCTGGTTTACTTTGTATTATTTCATTGACTGTCTTTACAGAATCTGAAAGCCAATAATAAACTTCAAAATTTCCAAACATCCAAACAAATGTTGTGTAAAAGTCAATGTTGATTTTCATAACACCTGATTTCAATAAATATGAAGAGATATAATAACAAGTCATCATATTATAGGCACAAAAGCAAACATGTAGAACAAAAGAATAGGCTAGAATACCAATGCAAAAACCCACACAGCTTCAGTCACCCAGTTTTGTCCCTAGATACAAAAATACAAATAAAGAGAAAACTGTCTGTATATAAAAAAAGGAATCTTTTGTTCAGTATTTAGTCAAATTGGACTTTTCTGCAGGAATAGTCTGTTTATTATATATATTCATATATATATGAAAACACTTTGACATTCACACAAGAAATGTTAAGTATGTAAAAAAAGTGGTAAGAGGACAATAGAAATTCATATGTAATAGAATGAAACTTCATACTGGCCCCCCACTCTGCACAAAAATGAAATCTAAAATTGATTAATGACCTTAATGTAAGATATGAAACTGAAACCACCTAAGAAAAACACTTGCATGTATGGCTAGTCCTGTTCTTTAAAGGGATTTAGTATCTCAGAAAGCAATGGTAGTAAATCAAATTGATTCCATAAAATTAAAATATTTCTAAAAAGCATTGGAAACAAATAGGTTGATAAAGAGACGGCCTAAAGAATAGTATAATAATGTCTTTCCACGTATACTTTTAGCAGGTTTTTAATATCTATACTATCGAAGGAATTTAGGAGATAAATAACAAATATGTTGCTAAAGCAATTAATGCAAGGACCAATTGAGGGGATCCTGAAAAGATGGCATATGGCGTGATAGGATAGCAATCCTCAGAAAGGAAATAAGAACAAATTCTGGTATACATGCAGAGAGAGGAAAATTTTTGTACACTGGTATTGTGAATGTGTATTAGACAGTAGTCTGCAAGAAGAAAGAAAATATGCTATAAACACACTTTAGTTTTACCTAACCATATTGAATACTATGCTATTTGCAAGAATATATAGCAAGATATTACCACGTTAAACAAAATATGTCATACTAAGGAATACACCATTCTCTCACAGATATTATGAATAGGAGATTTTTCATGTTTGTGTGTGTGTATGTGAGTGCACACACATGCACGTGTATGTGTGTGTTTCCTAAAAGGATAAGTGGGACTATTGGATAAAAAAAGAACAAGTTGGTGTAAAAAGAGTGAGACAAGGGATATTAATAGGTAGTGTTAATGTGTTCTAAATATGCTACAACCTGAAATTAAATTCATTTTGAATTTCATCATTTTGCAAGTATAGTGAACACTTGGCAAAGAAAATTCAAAAACAAACAAAAAGCTTGATGACATTAAAACCCTTGCAATAATTGCAGTATTAGCTATTAACTTCTCTGATGGCATTTATTTTGGAGAAGAGAAGGTGAGGACTTTAATAGTTTTAAACTCTCAGTAACTATCTGGATGAGAATAATGGGGTTCATTATACCTAGTAGAGAGATCAGATAGAGGTAGATTTTATGTTAGTGTGAAGGAAAAGAGGAAACTCTATCATGTTTTGTGTTCAACTGTACCATGTCGTGGTCCATAGGTTGTGATGCCAGAACAATATCAAAGTTTTAAACTCAGAACCTATAGATATGTAATAATCACTTATTGCAAAGTGAACTTGGAAAATACTACATGTAGTGAGGAGCAGCGGGCAGTTCCCACTGCCCGCCCAACTAGCTTACCCCTGAAATAATTACGCAGAAACTGTATTCATTTAAACACTGCTTGGCCCATTATCTGTAGCCTCTTATTTGCTAACTCTTACATATTGATCTAACCCATTTCTAATAATCTGTGTAGCACCACGATGGCTTACCAGGAGGATTCTAACCTGCCTCTGTCTAGGAGAGGAATGTCATGGTGTCTGCCTCATTGCCTTCTTCCTCCCAGCATTTGTTCTGTCTACTCTACCTATCTAAGCTGCTGTCCTATCAAAAGCCAAGGCAGTTTCTTTATTAACCAATGAAAGTAACACATAGACAGTTAACTCTCCTCCATCAATTACATCTCCTCTCTCTTTAGTGGTGAAGACTTTCTTCATTTTTGTAGGTCAATGTAATTGCAAATAAATACAAGTACAAAATCACAGATCATAGTTTGCATGCCCTTGACCTATAGAATTCAAGAATATCAAGAGACTGGAAAAAGTGAATATACAAATTACTTTGTGGTACTTCATAAAGAATTTATTCCAGCAACACTTTGAGTTCAAGAGTCTTGACCTCTCCAGCAGGAAGATATAACACAACACTTCCATGAAGCAAAGATATTTGTGGCAATTTGTTACGACTAAAATAAAAATTTGTTATCTATGCATACCAATTACAGAGAAGATTATGCTATCATATTGAAAATTAGTTATAATGTTCTAGGGAAATATCTATTAGTCCTAAGATTATATTACTTAAATCAAATAAATAAAAGTCCTTAGGCTATTATGGCACCTAGAAATCATAAGACATCATGGTGTAATCAAATATTTTAAAAACCATGGTTGGTTTGGATGTTCCAGTTCTCTTGCCAACTGAAATATGTTTTTATTTTTCTTCTAAATCAACTCATTTACTTTCTTTCATCTTGTCAATTTCACCATAAGAGAAAACATCGCAAAACTTTCAAAAAGTAAGATTATGATCACTTTTTGAACAGCTGAATATGTTTATAGAAACAAAACAAACATATCAATAATGTAGTATATGTGGTATTGCATTCAATGTGTCCTTTCTTTATTGCTTAAGATTCTGATCTGAAATCTTGATAAAACCAGGAAGAGCTAAGAAAATACCAGACCTTTCCCCATCTGTGACTTTCCTATTATTTTGAATTAAAAGAAAAAAATATTGGCATAACGATAGTTCTGTTATGAAATTCAGCATGTTGGGAAATATCTATGAGCTTCCTCTTCAGAGTCACAAGTGATACACAAGCCATAATTTGATTACTTTATAGGTGAAAAGTCCTTTGGCAAAGTTTCTTTATCACTAACACTCTTGAGATCCTGCACAATGATTTCAGTGCTCTGTATCCTGTTTTCCCACAACAACAAACAAATATGTTCACATCAGATCATTATAATCAAGATTAAATATATTCATTCACTAAATAATAGAAATTGAATTATAATTTAAGTCTTAGAAGTTGGAAGACAGTTTTGAGTTCAATACTAAGAAATCCTAATATTTTTCTCTGTAAGAGATTAGAAAGTAAGGATCAAAATATTATAATATTTAAAGAGACAGAGCAGACAGTCATAGACTAAAAGGAGTAAAGTAAAATGAGTTACTAAAAAATGAAAAATATTGAGTCTGGATTATGTATATTATTCTGCTTTACTTAATTATTTTTGTCTCTGAAGGATCTTAGTAACCAACATAAGTAAACAATCTTGATTTCAAAATGTAGAACTAAGGATATGCTGCTTTGAAAAAGAGGTTCTTCTTTTGTTTCTACAGAGGATGAGAATGTGTGGAATATTTCCAGACTAACATGGAAGTTCAAGGGTTTGATGGATCAAGACCCTCTGTTAGGTCACCTTGAACACCCCTCATAAAATTACTTTGCTTAACTGCTGACTGAGGTGAACTTAACACACAGGATAAACCATAAAAGACCAGATTAACAGCACCCCCAATCTGCAGGAAGTGGTCTAGAAAATTATACCCATGTTTCAAAAATTATTTACAAATGTTTGTTTACATTTAAAGGGGACTATGCTATAGAGATTTACACTGTTATAGATCTTGGTATATTAATACAAATTTAAGATCAATTTTGTTCTATGTATCCTTCTGCTCTTGATTAAGATGTTGTGTTTGTGCAGCTCATTAAAAATGTAATGTATAAAAAAAGAAATATAGGCTAATAGGTTTAGTTCATTATTGTCATGGTGATAACCATGATGTTTTGCAGGCAGACGTGGTGCTGGTGTAGGAGCTGAGAGTCCTACATTTTGATCTACAAGCAGCAGCAGGACACTGTGTGCCACATGGAGCATAGCGTGAACATAAGGTTACAAAGCCTGCCTCCATAGTGACACAATTCCTTCAAAAAGGCCACACTTACTAAGAGTATCACTCCCTATGGGACAAGCATTTAAACACATGAGTCTATGGAGGGCATTTTGGTCAAGCAATCACACATAGAATTTTTAGTCCTTAATATTATTCACATCAAGTTGAAAATATTTGAGTACAGTTAGGTTTTTAAAATATCAGACTAATCAAGTTCCACACCAGCTTCTCATAGAAATGAAGGAGAACTATTTCTGGAAACCTTTAAGGTTCTCTCCCCAGAATTAATAAACATTTTCTGGAAGGGGTCTTACAATAAATATTTTAAGCTTTGTAAGTTATATAGTTTTAGGGTACATATGCTAGTGTGTCATAGCAAGAAAACAGCCAAAGAAAGGTATGTGTCTGTTCTAATGAAATTTTACTTGTAAATAATGAAATTTAAGTATGTTATACTTTAAAATCACAAAATATTTTTATTATTTTCTCTTATTAATATATGCTTAAAAGAAAAACTTTCTATGCATTTAAGGAGAAATATTTCAGGGGCAGTTAGACCACATCTTTAACTCGGAAGTCAATGTTAGTGGCACCAGAGGCGCACTAAAGGAGGGTAAGTTATTGACGTTAGTACTGTAATCACCGAGAGATTGCTCCTACTCAAGTGGCCCATGTGAGTACCCACGGTTAAACTAAATGTGTCACAAAATAGAAAACAAAACAAAACAAAAGAATAGTCCTGAATGTATATGAAAGTAGAATGGAAGCGTTGTGGGAATAAAAGAAGTTTATGGGGTGTATGGAGAGGATAGGAGGTAGAGGAGAAATGAATTTTAACCAGAAGCCCTTTTATACATGTATGGAATTGTCAAAGTATGAATTAAATTCAGTTAAATTCAATTAAATTAAAACCATATTTTTCCCACAGGCCATGCGGAATTACCTTTACTAACCTCCTAAATGAAATTAGGTTTCCATATTCGATTCTTTCAAGGCATCTCCCCTTCATAGCCTGTATTAAACTGGATGATTTTACTTTGATTTTTATATTTATTTTAAAACTATGTTGTTATCATTAGACCAAAAGCTAAAGACAGGCAGGGCTATTGACTCCCTTCTTCAATATAGCACATGTGAGTTTCCTTTATAATGTTCAACACACTCTAGAAAAATTACGGAAATCTGTTGAAGTTTGTATCAGATTCTTTTCTATGAAACTGCTATGTGAAAACTGGCAATTATTTTACCTGAAAATACAAAGTAAATGAATGACTATACTTTTCTAAAATAAAAATAAATTAAGTCTAAGCATGTTGAAAACAAAATAATTTCACCAGTTTATGCATCCTGGCCTTATGTTGCACACTTCCACCTTCTTGTCTCATTTAACATAGTTTAGCACCACTCTGGCCTCTCAATGAAGCATCCTGATCAGTTTCTCCAGTGACACAGTTAAAACAATACCTTCTTTGTCATTCGTCATCTTATGCCTTCCCTGACCGGGACTGAAGGAGCATGTGATCAAACCGGACTCTCTGAACGTGGCTGACAATGAAGGCTGACTGAGAAGCCAAGGACAATGGCACTGGGTTTTGATTCTACTGCATGCACTGGCTTTCTGGTATCCTAGACTGTTTGGATGCTCACCTTCCTAGACCTGGATGGAGGTGGGAGGACCTTAGACTTCCCACAGGGCAGGGAACCCTGACTGCTCTTTGGACTAGAAAGGGAGAGGGAGGGAAGTGGGGGTGGGGATGGAAACGGGAGAAGGTGGAAATTTTTAATAATAAAAAAAAGGGAAAAAAAAGAAAAGTAATTCTATTTCCTCCTAATAGTCTGTTGGTAATCCTTTGGGTTTAGAAAAGGCCATGACACATGCACATTCTAGGCATTTCTACTTGTTTTAGAGAACTTCTAGGTGCAGAAATTTCTGATTTGATCTTCTAAAGAAGACATACTTTTTATATTATTATTACTCAAAGACAAAGAAAACCTCAGCAAGCTAAATTATGTTTATTTGGCAAAAATAGTAATTAATGTTTCAGATAAGAAGTTTCAATTTACGTACCTGTGGAATTTTTAGCTGTACCCCATTTATATTTGTCTACAGCTAGATAAAGAAAGATACCAAGATAGCAAGCCAATTGGGACAAGAAATGATTTGTTTTTTTTCAAGAGTCTGAATTTTGATTGTTAAGATGCTCCAAAGGGATATCAAGTAGAATGCTATTATCACTTGTGAAACTACTTAATTGCATTTCTCTATTCCTATATATATTTCTTAAACTTGAGATGATGAGCTATTGCTTTTCTTTGTCATAAAAGATAATTTTCTTAGTTTACTGCTAGGAAATAAGGCTGCTCAGAATTTGCATGTTTATAATTCTGTGTGTGCTGGCATGTCCCAGTTTGAATTTTAAATAAAGCTTTAAATATCTTAAGGGAATATATTTCACATTTTTGTTATATTGGGATGGAAATAGTAAGTGTATGTCAGGGGAGGACTACAGGAGATAGAGGTAATAATGGTCATTGTAGGTGAAAGAGTGTCACCTGAGAATGCAAGAAGAAAAATAATATTAATATAAGAGAAGGGGCAAAGAGTAAACTGATCCTAATTAGGGTGATGCATAGTTAAAATGTATTTTTCAACATTAGAGTAAAATTCAGTTTTGAGTAAGATGACTGACACTCAATAATATTTCCATGTAAGCAACACCTGTATGTATCATAATAAAACATGTTAAATTAAGACAGTGTTTGTGTAGGAAGTCCTTGTAGAAATGTGTTGCTTTTATTTGTTAATGAATAAAGAAAGTGCCTAAAGCCTAAAGCAGGGAAAAACAGAGCTAGATGGGGAAAACTAAAATGAATTCTGGGAGAAAAGAGGCAGAGTCAAGGAGACGCCATGGAACCACCAGAAAAGGAAGACAACCGGAACCTTGCTAATAGGCTACAAGCCTCACAGCAAAATACAAAATGATAGAAGGGGGTTAATTTAAGAGCTAAGAGTGAGCTATAAATATTCATAAACTAATAGGCCAAATAGTGATTTAAATAATGTATTTTCTGTTTGATTATTTTGGTTCTGAGCAGCTGGAAACAAAGAAGCAGTCTCTTACAACAAACTGTCACTGCTGTGTGGGCACACAAAATCCACATAAAACCCAAAAGAACTTAGAAAGAAATTCTAGAAACTAAAAGACAAAATTTACCTACATTGTTTTTCAGATGGGCTCTGTTTGCTTACAGCATGCCACAGCTTTCTTAAAAGAGGTTTTCCTGATTCATCTGTAGCAAAATAATAATAATAATAATAACAATAATAATGACAATAAATCTTGGTTGCAAAACATTGACTTTCTGGTTTACCAGACCAAAAGGCTCTGACTTTTTTTGGGAGGTCTGGCTATGGAGCATTTAAATTGGGCTTGTGAGTAGAGTGCTACAACTTGCTTAATGGCAACATAGACCTGCTGTATGCCTGTAAATGGGGATGTGAGCATGGCTCACAGTAAACAGACCTCTGCTCTGTCATGTTCTACTGAACAGTGCCAAAAGGCAAACAGAGTTGGTCCTAGTCATGCCTGCACTTAGGTTTTGACAAAGCTCTTAGCATTTTAAGAAGTGTTCTTAGAGAGTGAAGGATTTCAGATACACTATAGGACAGAATAATATGTAAAAGACCTCTAAATGAGATACAGTGTATTTAGATGATGTACATAGGCTTAGATGAGAGAATGAAGACTAAAGAGACAGAAAAAATAATATAAAAGAGTACAGACAGTCATAGGTTAAAGGAGTAAAGACAATAAAATAAATAGTAAGCTTGTAGAAAAAGTAATCGAGTAAGAAAATTGAGCCATATAAAGATGAAGTATACATAGAGAGTCTGAATTATGTATATTATTGTGTTTTCTTTAAATTTTTGACCCTTAAAGAACTACATGGCAAGAGACATTTCAATATATGGACTGCTAAGTTAAACCAACATAGAGGCTTCTTGACTTCAGAATTTGAGTCTAAGGATATTTTGCTTTAGTAAAGAACTTTTCTCCTTCTGTTTCCACAGGAAATAAGAACCTGAGGATTTCTTCAAGTCTAATGTGGTTTGATGGACCAAAATCCCCTGAAAGATAACTGTGAACAGCAATCAAAAAATTACTTTACCCAATAAAAACCAGGAAGCAGTTTGAAGAGAACTATCCCCAAATTCCCTAAATGATTGTTTATTAATGTTTGTTTACATTTAAAGGGGGATATGATATAGATATATTATAAAGATTTGCATTGGTATAGATCTTGCTCTATTGATACAAGTTTTAGGTCAATTTTGTTATATGTATATTTCTGCTCTTGATTAAGGTACTCTGTTTATACTGCTCATTTAAAAATGTAATGTATAATTAAGAAATATATGGTTAATAGATAATCATCTAAAATAGTCAAACTTCTAGTCATGTTAGTTAGGTTTTCTAGATATATAGAGATATATTTCAGTTACATAGATTTTTTTTCAAATCTTTCAGAGACCTTCATAATATGGCATTTAAAATGTTTTAATAACTTAGGACTTTTCATGACATGAGACACATCTGCTCCTGGTAGCACCAATTACTTCCAGATAAAGATGGCCATTGAAGAAGCTTCTTATGGTGTTAACTAGTCATTTGGGCAAGAAACTATTCTTGCATGGACTGCCTGATGTTATGGATAAACTGGGTATGCAGGTCCCATAGAAAAGTGACTGCTGAAGCTGCCTAAAGAAGGTGAGACTATCCTTTGGGTTGCTGCTTCATGAGTGAATCTGAGAAGAAAGTGACTGACAAACTGCCAATATAGGCAAAACTATCTTTGAAATTTCCTGCTTCATGGTAAAGTCTGCTGGATACAATGAGCCTGTAGGCTGAATATGGTCACCCCAATGTTGCGAAAGAACTTTGGTTACTGTACAGGCAGTGAGATGTCTGTCAATTCTAGAGTTTTGGAAGTTGCTTATAATACACTTACTGTTTACCTAGGTAATATTATATCCTTCTGGTATCTTTGATGGAATTGAAGAATAGTTATGATTATAGTTTTCCTTAGTTATGATAAAAGATAAATCAGATATAAATATTGTAACTGTAATTCTTGCTTTATATCTGTTTCATTATATGTAATTTTACTATGTTAAAATTAAAGCCTTCCTTTTCATTTAAACAGAAAAGGGGAAACTGTGTGGGAAGTCATTCTGTATATGCGTTGTTTTTATTGGTTAATGAATAAAGAAAGTGCTTTGAGCCTATAGCAGGGAGGGGCAGATGTAGGCAGGGAAAACTAAAATGAATGCTGGGAGAAAAGAGGCAGAGTCAGGGAGATGACATGGAGTCACCAGAGGAGAAAGATGCAAGCAGACAGTCATAATCTTGCCAGTAATCCATGATCCTCATGGTAAAATATAAAATAATAAAAATGGATTAATTTAAGAGCTAATAGAAATATGCATAACTAATAGCCCAAGCAGTGATTTAAATAATGTAGTTTCTGTTTTATTATTTTAGTTCTGGACAGCCGGGAAAAACCAAGCAGTCTCCTACAATACTGTTTTGAAAATAAATAATATTGAAGTACTGAAGCTATGATATATGATAGTCATTTAGGCTAGGAATCTAGAATGACATAGTCTGCTATGTCACATTCCTTACTCTAATACTGATGATTCAATTGATACACAATTTAATTGTCTAATTTTCAATGTAAAATACCTATGAAAGGTATACTGTACATTATTTGCTCAGTGTCTTTTATTTTGTTTAGAATGAGGTGCATTGTAGCTCTAGATTAACTGTGATGACACATTTGTTAAGTGGATTTTCTCAGTATTACCAGAATCAAATTATTCATAGCAGTAATGTTAATATGGCCAGGTACAATCAGATAGGACAGGAATAGGTCAGATTGTTACAATACTGGTTGTAGGATCAGATAGAGCTTATTTTAAGTATATTGCCATTTCTTGAACAGGTATACGTCCTGCCTCAAATTTCAGAAATTTGTCCTATAATTTCTGTTTAATGAGTTTCTCTGAGAATTGTGTATATCTTAATACTGTCGAGATCTTTGCAGTTGATCTGAACAGACATCATACACTGAGAAGCACCTAGGAGACACTATTGAGGATTCTAAGAACTAATGAATAAATTTTAAATAAGTTTAGAGTAACTACTATTCCCCCTCATTTCATATATCTATTTGATCTTGACTGCCACAAAGTATCTACATATTAATTAAATATTTACTCTCCATTGTGATACTATTGGGGGATATTAAATCCATGAATGATTTACATGCTTTATTCTTTTTATCATACTGTGAATTTAATTGGCTACTTAGTATGGTGTTTTATATGAGAATGGCATCCATAGGCTCATATATTGTGGTACTTGGACACAGTTAGTAAAACTGGAAAGTATTAGTAGATTCAGCCTTTTTGGAAGAGATGTGACTTGGCTCTCTTTAAGGGTTCAAATTCCTCTATCATTTCCAGTTATCTTTGCCTCAGAATTATTATTTCAATCTGTAAGTACTCACTAGTACTCCAGTGTCATACCTGTTTTCCTTCTGCCATGCTCCTTGTCATGATCATAATGGACACACTATTTGAATTGTAAGCTCCAATAAACTCTTTCTTTTATAAAATGTCTTTGGCATGGCTTCTTGTCACAGCAGAAGAAAATAACTAAGAGCCTTGACTTTACTTTAGTTTCCCCATTCCATTTCTAGGTAACAAATACATGCTTTCCATGGAGTTTTTTGTTTGTTTGTTTGCTTTGCTTTGTTTTGTTTTGCCTGATGATACTTGTATGTCTGTGGTAATTGGCTGAGGCAACTTGAATATATATATCTACAAACTTGTTGATTGAGAATATGGAATCTGCTTCTTCTTTCTTAATTACTTATGGCAGTCCTGAAATCAAGGAGCTGGCTGAAAACTGTGTAGAGTCTGTCGAGAAAGATTACTTCTGTCTTTGAGATTCCCAATATTAGCTGTAGACATGTTTTAGTTTATGATAGTTCCCTATCTACTGCATGCTTTTATCTTTATATAACCTCCTCTTTGTTTTTTCCTATATATTCCATGTTTTTAATCGAAAAATTTATATCAGTCAGAAAAATACAAATTTCTCCTCTCAAATATTTTTCTTATACAATTTACATATTTTTCAGTGTTTATAGTCAACATGTAATATAACAGAGAAAGGTTGTATTATTAAGTTGTCATTATATTTTGTGGATTCTCACTAAGTCTACCCAAAACTATATGTCAAATAAATTTAAAAGAGTTGAAATATTTCTGAGATAGCATCTAGCTGTGGGCATGCTGACCTTTAAGTCAATATGTACCCCAGGCTAACTCTGGGCTCACAATCTTCCTTTCTGACCCTCTTGACTGCTGGGATGTGTTGCCAGGCTAAACATAAAGTTTCAGATTAGATCTTCTGACATTTTTGTTACAATATTAATATAGTAATATATTTTAAATATGCTCTGGTTTTCTTATTGAATTGACTAGGAATCCTGCAGGAATGCTGAATAGATGGAGTTACAGCTATAATAAGTCAAGATGACAACCCAAGACCGTGAGAAACATTGTCATGCCACTTTCTCTGGCAACAAAGATTGTTCCTGTTGCTTACATTTGGGTTGGAGTAACCATTTTGTTTTCTAAAGGAACTGAAATATCTCCATGAGAAGCACGGTTGTTACATCTTACTTCTCTCCATTCTCCTTCCCAGAGTTAAAATATTGTGTCTATTGGATGGGACATAAGAACTCTGCATCAAAACAGCACACAGTCATTACTGTTCTCCGCTGCAGGTCAGTAGGTTTACATCGTAGACACCATATTTTTATGAGTCTTTTGTCCATTTCCAGAATGATTGCCCAATTTGAAGCTGCCAAGTTTTCCATTTTATACTGAATGTAATCACTTTGTAAGTAAATGAAATAATGACAGATATAAAGAATAAAATAACATTTTAAAATCTATATTAATAAAAACAAGGTTGCTGACTTTTCAAAATGGTAGATTTATTGAGACTGTTCTTTGTATTGAAAAAATATGTACTAAAGAAATTTGAAATAATAGTTGTGACTTACCATTAACTACAATGCTGAGTGATAACACAGATATTTTTACAAGTCTCTTTAATTATAAATTTGATTTATATCTGTATACATAGAAATCAAGATATAGACACACATTCATAAATGCACCAACAAATTTTTCATTGTATGTAAAGATAGTGTATGTTCATTAAAACTCTTTATACATTCTTCTCTCTTCCTTCTGCCCTCCCCATTCTTTATTAATGGAAGCTCCTGAATATGATAATTTTTGACATTGTAAGTTGGACATCTCTTATCCTAATTCTTCCCACTAGATGTGTTACAGATTTCAAAAATGTTCAGATTTTTTAATGTATTTGTAGACTTTGTTAGTTGAATATCTTTAACCCCAAATCTAAATCTAAAATGTCCTGCAATACAGAAATGTTGAGTATCAACAGATAAATATGTTACAATTTTTAAAATATTTTTAATTTCTCCATTAAAAGCTGCTATTTACTTATATTGCATGTATGTGTGTTATATACTAACATATGTCTATACACAAGGTACATATTTGGTTCCCTTGGAGTCCAGAGAGTTTTTTTTGATTCCCTAGTGTTGAACTGAACCACTATGTGGATACTGGGAAATTTATCCCAAGTACCCTGGAAAAGCAGCTAATGCTTTTAAGTGCTAAATCATTTATCTGACCCCAGTTTTCTCTTTTTTAGATTTGGGAGGCTCAATATGACTAACTCTCCTGTGTTCATCTATACTAAAGCAGAATTAATACTAAAGCAGAATTAAAATTGATTTAGTAGAGTTTTGGGTTTATACCAATATTCTCTCCTTCCTTTCTGCTATGGGGTATCTTGAACATTCCTCAATAAGCTGTGATTATCTGCTACTAAGTCACATAGCTACCAAAAGAAATAAGGCAATGGTATATTTTAATGGTTGAAGGTCATGGTTTTACAATCTGGTCATTCATGGCTTGACAGATTGAATTTCCTTTATTTTGTTTATCTACATTTTCCACTTCACCTGAAACTATCAGTTCTACAATAAGAAATATGATTTTATTTATCTAAAACAACATGATTTTGTACATAAATTTTTTTATATCAGAGTTTATTGTGCCCTGAACTACATGAGTCTTAAAAGGTTAAAAATTCTAGTTAGTGTACCACGTATGAGTACACTATTCATAGCTCTTGGAATGTGAAATCAGAAGATCCAGGAGTTCAAGACCAACTTTATGAAACCTGTTTGGTCTGCATGAACCCAGATTTGAACTTTTCCCCCCAAACAAAGCATAGCATTGTATATTGTCCTTTGATATAAACAATGGCAAATAAATTTTGAAGCATTTATTTACCTTGAACAAGTTCAAGTCTGTTAATGTCTATAAAAATTCATGGAATTGTGGTTTAAGAGCTAATATTATTTGCATATGATTGTTATAGTTCAAAAGAGTAATAAACATAAGTTGGTAGCTTAAAGTATCCAAGCTGCAAGTCATTAAAGTGGAATAAGCTCTTGAAAATGAATATAGACTCTGGTAAATGCATATATTTAGTCAAACATTTCTGAATGTACTTTCTCTAACAGGAAAATTCAGAAGCATGGAAATAAATGCAAGTAATTTGAGTGCTCTGCATTGGCATTTAAATACAAGAGAAAAAAATGTTAATAGGATAAGTACCAGAAAGGATTAAGTGTTGCTAAACACTAAAGAGGATTAGTTATTATCCTGCCTTTACAGGCTCCCAGGTTTCACGTGGCCAAGTAGATACCAAACAGAAAGCCAAAGCTAGAAATTGGTTTTTCCTTTTTCTTCTTCTTACTTTTTGCAGCAAGCTTATATTAAAATCAGTTTTCTCTTGGCCTATGACTAGACAAGTAATATGATATCTGAAATTGCCTTTAGAGAGTGTAAGATGTAGTATAATTTTAAATGTATTTTAGGAAAAATCAAAGGTGTTTTCTCTCTAAACATTGCTTTTTAAGTAATTACCTGGATTTGTTAAGAAACATTAGACACAGTTTCAAAACCTATCCCTCATACAAGTACAGAAAGTTCTCAGTATTGATGCCAAAGGAGGCTGCAAATTGGCAATTCTTCATTTCGTTTATTGTATATATTTCCTTGCATTATGGCAAAAAAGGAATAAGCATTTTCTTATGTATATGTCATCTAAGGAAGAAATATTTGTGTATTCCAGTATAAGCAACTTTTAACTATTTCTGAAACTGAAACATTCTTCAGAATTGATGAAAACTAATTCACATCTATGGTCATCCTGACAATTTTTCTCACTTCCTGCCTTTAGTAATGTGATTGTCATTCTCAGTGGCAAAATATAAACAAGGCAATCTTACTATTTTAATTAGTGAAGAATTTCAAACCTTTTTAAGAAAAGAATGAGAAAACTTGTCATGGTTTGAAAACTTTCAGTTGATAATTCAGGTAAAAATCTGTTGTATTAAAAATGGACAGAATAGTTACTGATTTATTAGAAGAAAACATTAGGAGTTACCGTAAAAGAGGTCTTGTTAAGAAATATTGTCTTGTGCCTATATCTTGTAGACTACTTCCCACTTTCTCTTCTATCAGGTTCAAAATGGACGGATTAATGTTGATGTCTTTAATCCATATGGACTTGATTTTTATGCATGGTGATAGATATGGATCTACTTTCATTCTTTTACAGGTTGAGATCCAGTTATGCCAGCACCATTTGTTAAAGATGCTTTCCTTCTTCCATTGTATACCTTTAGCTCCCTTGTCGAAAGTTAGGTGTTCATAGGTTTGTGGGTTAATATCCGGGTCTTCTATTCGATTCCATAGGTCGACTTCTCTGTTCTTATGCCAATACCAAGCTGTTTTCAATACTATAGCTCTGTAATAGAGTTTGAAGTCAGGGATGGTAATGCCTCCAGAAGTTCTTTTACACGGTATGTATTCACTCATAAGTGGATTCTAACCATAATTAAAGGTCTTTGAGCCTATTATTTGTGATCCTAGAGAAGCTAAATAAGAAGATGAACTTGAGGAAGATTATTTAGCTATCCACCAGGAGGTAGGAAATAGACAAGAGTCCCAGGTAACCTCGGGTGCATGGGGCGGGGAGGGTTGTTGAAAGGGGAGAAGGTTAGAGAGAAGGGAGTAGGGGAGGAATGGGTAAAGCTAGGTGGCCTGGGATGAGGGGAGGGAGGAAGGATGAATATGGGATCAGGGAAGAATATATTTCAACTAAGGGAGTCATTTTAGGGTTTACAGGAGACCTGTTTATATATGGGATCCCAGGTCCAAGGAGAGATCCCCAGATTGTTCTCTGGACAGAGGAGAGGGTGCCTGAACCGGACTTGACCCATAACCATACTGATGAATATTTTGCTTATCACCATAGATCCTTCATCTGGCGAAGGACGGCGATACAGACGGAGACCCACATTGGAGCACCGGACTGAGCCCCCCAAGGTCCAAATGAGGAGCAGAAGGAGGAAGAACATGAAAAACGAAATCAGGACTGCGAGGAATGCTCTCACCCACTGATACAAGGGGACGGATCTAATGAGAGTTTACCAAGGCCAGTTGGACTGCGACTGAAAGAGCACATGATCCAACCAGATTCTCTGAATGTGGCCGGATTCTCTGAATGTGGCTGGCCTGGAGTCTTTCTGAGAAGCCATTGACAATGACACTGGGACTAGTTTCCTCTGCATATACTGGATTTTTGGGATCCAGTCTGTTTGGATACTCACCTTCCTGGACCTGGAGGGAGTGGGGAGGAACTTGAACTTCCCACAGGGCAGGAAACCCTGACTGCCCTAAGGGATGAAGAGGGAGGAGGAGAGGGAGTGGGGGGAGTGGGGGGGTGTTGGGAAGAGGGGCGGAAATGGAAACTTTTATAATTTAATAAAATTACTTTTAAAAAAAAGAAATATTGTCTTTACATCATGCTTCCTTTCATCATGTGGAGATCATAGGTTCAGATTTTTATATTTGTATGTTTAACTTGGAGTGTCTGTGGAGTCCTGAAAGGTAAAAAGAGTTATAAATAAGGGTTAACCTAAGGGTGGTAAAGATAGAGGTGTTATAAAGGTAGGTAGGGTTAGGGACTACTATGGGAGGCAAGATTTAAACAGGGTGGAGATAGAAAGATTAGGAATGAAAGAGGTAGGTAAACATTAAGTAAAACTAAATATATGAAAAGAAGCCTTATGAAAGCATATTTAACAAACTAAGTAACAATATTACTAAATAAGAGAGAAGTAATCTTTTAGTCACACACTTGATAGCAAGATGATTAAAATTATTTATTATTACTATACAAAATTTGAGTGTAAATAGATTCTCAAATCACCATTGGAGAGAAACATGACCTAGGAAAAAAATAATGATTTTATTTGCTGACACTTTAATTTTTTGTGCATAATCCAAAACTGATACATTTTAGTGTTTTAATAATTTTTAAAACTCTTTCAATACATCAAATTTAAAATTATACAAAAATCAAATACAATACATCAAAATCAAAATTATAAAAAAGTGATTATATTTTATGAACATTTTGTGCTTTGTAATACTATTTAAAACAGTAGGCAACTTGCACTAAATATACCTCAGTACTATGAACTATGTTTGTGTACTATCATTTTTAAAATTTTAACATGAAAGGCAAGTGTGATTCATGTCTGTGCTGGGAATGTTTCTCTAGAATTTAATTTTTTGGCAATTTTCCATGTAATTTTAATCTTTACATCATTTTCTCTACATTTTCTGGTTTACTAAGATTGAAAAACTTGTAAGATGAGATAATTTGAAAATCATAGTAGTTACTATGTCTAATGAGGAAGTAACATGTCTTATCTATGGTCTTAGTTTCTTTTCTATTGCTGTCAAAGGACACCACTACCAAGGCAGTCTATAGAATAAAGTTTAGTAGAGTGCGTAGATTGAATGCAGAGAGTAAAGGTTGTTTACATTGCAAATATTTTTCAGGTCACAATATATTCTACAGGCATCTATAATGGTCTATAGGGATGTTAAAGTTTTGTTTAAAGTATAAATATAATGAAACAGAATAGGAAGAAATGCCCAAGGAACATTTATTCAGTCAAGGATTCAAATTTGTCTTGAAGAGTGTGACAGTCAAGGTGTATTAAGATGCATGAAGACAAGTCACTGAGAGCTTGGGGGGAAGCAAAGAATCAAGGTAATATTAGAAACAAATGTAATCTTTAAAAGGCATAAAGAGTTACACGAAGTCTTGAATTTCTTTAAACTAATTGTTTTACATTTAGATATATATTTTCATATTTCTGATAGTACTTTACATGTATATTGGACTTAGATAAGTGATAATGGTGGCTATTGTGAGCCAGCATCTTCAGTATTTTAGTGGAAATTATACTGACTAGTTTTATGTCAACTTGACAAAATCCAGAGTCATCACAGAGGGGGAGCCTCAGTTGAGAATATGCCTCTGTAAGATCCAGCACTAGGGAAACCTGTATGGCATTTTCTTAGTGCTTGATGGAGGGGAAAGGTAGGCCATTGTGAGTGGTGCCAGCCCACAGCTGATGGTCCTGGGTTCTACAAAAATGCAGGATGAGCAAACCATGAAGAATCGGTAAGAAACACTACTCCATGGCCTCTATATCAGCCCCTGCCTCCAGGTTCCTGTTCTATGTAACCCCTTTCACTCACTGCTTTTGATGATGAACTGTTACATGGAATTGTGAATAAAATAAACCCTTCTCTAAGCAAGTTGCCTTTGGCCATGGTGTTTTATCATAGCAGTAGTAACCCTAACTAAGACCGTAATGTACAGTTAAGCAAGAGAAAGTTAGAATTTTAAAGGCCCCAGCATGGAATCATGTTTAGCTTAGTATAAGCATAGATGTAATATTTTAATTATTATAGACAAAGCATGGCTATTAATATAAATATTAGACTATTAATATAGATTTTTTGTTACAATAGTTGCAAATAACAACACTCCAATAGTAATAAAGATACCTAATGTTCAGGTTTTGATTTCTCAATAAAATAATACTGCCTCAATAAAATAATACTGTTAAATAAACCAGAGTTACTTGGAGAATTATTAAACTCTACCAATGCATGATAAGTCTAATATAATTGAAACAAAAATAGAGAACTTGATTTTAAATTCTCCACAGTATATAGGAGTAAAAATATGTAGTTTCACTAAAGTTGGAATAAAGTGAATAGTAAAATAAGTAAAGTTATGTTAGATTATGAAACAATTTATCGATTTATACTGATAGAAATAAACATCAAATAACTAATGAGTTAGAAAAGGCAAATATCTAACAAAGAAAAAAGACAAATAATATATGTAGCTATATCACTCTGAAAGAGAAGTTATAGAGCAGATATGGCAGAAATTTTAAAATTTCTCTTATTCTTTAAAAAGACCACAATGATTGCTAACTTATGAAATGGTGTTATCACTGGAGCATATAAAAATTTTCTTCTACTTGCTACTTATTCACAGCATTCAAGACTTTGGGAGATGTTTGTCCTAACAAAATCTCAGAGAACTTGGATCTTTACATACAAATACACGAGCACATCAATTGGTTTTTTTTTCTTTTTCTTTTTTTTTTTGTAAAATGATTACATATGGATGTTTTAAAAACTTTGAAGACATTACTGGTCACAGGTTATTGAGGAAAAACCAACAGATATTCTTATGTAATTGGGAAGATGTGTACACAAATGTGTATTTGTAACAAATGATTGACACATATAAATGTACAGTTCCCTTTTAGTACTCCTAGGAAATTTATCTTTAGTTTGGAATTCATTTATAACCAGACCCATAATGCATAGTTTCAACCTTTTTCCCGCAGTATGTTGGAGCATATGATTTCTTCAAAGTTTCAGCCAGATTTTGAGTCTTCCATTTTCTCTTGTGTCAGTTCAAAAAGACTGTTTCACTCTTTGTTGATTGGATAGAAGATTTATTAAACAAATGTCTATTTTCTATCTCTATCTTGCCAACCCTGGCGTTTGGTGGTAAAATGAGAGTCCTGGCCTTTGTTCAAACTTTAAGATTATGACCATCACTCAACTATACAGTATTCTCTCTCTCTTTCTCCCCCTTTCTTCTGACCCTAAGTTTATCCTGCTTACTCTCTCTACTCAGAAGTTCCACCTATATACTCCCTTGCTATCAGCCATTCAGCTTTTTATTAGACTAATCAGAAGCCTTAGGCAGGTAAGGTCAAATAGGAACATGTCTTTACCTAGTAAAACAAATATTCTGCAACATGTACCAATCTGGAACATCAGTTTCTTCATCTCTATAGTGGGAGAATGAAGATATCAATGTAATTCAAATTCTCTTCATTTGGAATATCACTTCGATTTAGATGTTAGAAATTAAAACTGGCATTGTTTATTTCTATTAAGACAAAGACCTCATAGGAAGAGAGGCTATGTCTGTTCTTCTTTCCTTTTTTCCTTCCTTACTTGTTTCTTTTTTTTCTTTCTTTCTTTCTTTCTTTCTTTCTTCCTTTCTTTCTTTCTTTCTAATTAACATAGAGGGTTTCTTGTAAAAGTCAGTGAGGCTTTGTCTTTTCTGAATCAACCTCAGTTTGGCTTATTTAGACTCATTTTCTTAGAGGGAGAACAAAGTTTACTATTAGATTATAATTTACCTTAGGGCAAATCTCTTCCCCGTTCATCATTATTTTTCTTCTCAGTTATATTGAATTCTTTGATTTATACATTTGTATTCCTGGTTCAGATATCCTCCCCTTAAATATGTCTGAGTTAGACAGTTACATGGGTTCTCTTCAATGACTCTGAACCTCAGCTTAACCATGTGTGTAATATTTTAATGCTTTGATTGTAATCCTTTAGGTAATTTAGCAAACTCTTTACTTTAACAAGAAGGAAGCTGATTTCACATGTTCAATTGCCTTGGAAAACAATCTTAGAAAGTAATATTAACAGAGAATCTTAAATATTAAAAGCAGTTTGCTTAAGGACATGAACTTGTCAATCACTTTCATCTCTTTGCAGAAGCTTCAGATTGTTACATCGTCCCATTTGTCAACTTTGGCTTTTACTACTTGTGTTTGGGAGTCATATTCAAATATTCTTTGATAAGACTGATGCTCCAAAGTATCTTCCCTTTTTCCATTTACCGTTACACTTACAGCTTTCATTCACATTTTGGTTACTTTATATAATGAAAGATGGTGATCTCGGGGGACCCCCAGCATATGGATATCCTACTTTTCCAACATTCTTGAAGAAGCTTTTTTTCCTCTAATTTAAGTTCTGAAAACTTTTGTTTAAAATCAGTTGACTAGAAATTATCACTATTCTATCTTACTGTGTATGTGTTATTTTATAAAGATATCTTACAAGTTTATTACTAAAAAATAAAGATGCTATTTATAAGGAAAGAATGAGTATCTGGTACAGGCAAGAAGACACAGAAGAGATGATTAGTACCTTGTATGAAATCCTGGAGAGAAAAAAAACTGGCATTACTGGAAAAGCTACTGCAATCTGAATGACCCTTGGGATGTAGTTAAGACTAAAACATCAATTTCAATTTCTCAGTTATGACATTACTCACATTTAAGGTAGAATGACAACTATAGCACACTGCTCAGAACTGTAAGAATGGTTCATTATTTTGGCGAAATTTGAGAAACCTGAAAATAATCCCAAATTTATTTGCATTTAATTATTATCCTAAAAACTTACTTTATTGATTTCTAACTGTTTTGACATGTATAAAATTGATATAGTAAATGAGCTTTTTTTACTTTCAATACTTCATACTTTAAAATTCCAGAAGATATTTTAGGTCAAAGAAAAAACATTGAAAAATAACCATTTACAAATATAAATCATCTTTCACATGTAGATTAAAAAAAGTTGAATAATGCAACAAACACCTGTAAACAACCTAAAGCTTTTAATTTTCACATGTTCATATCCATATCCCAATGAAATAATGTGTTCAATTATGAAAAAAATGCATGGGTTTTTAAGTGAAATTCCTTGCAAGAAACTGTCACCACCATGTGCCGGTAAAGTTTTGAAATAAGTGGTAAAAATAAATACATGAACAGATCTTTAAAAACATACTAAACAGGTTTGATTTTTATCTTAGGAAGGCAAAGAACCTGCATAAGTTAATGTAAATGTACTTATTTTTATACAATTGATATAAGTAGAGCAGCCTATCAAATCAGATAAATGCTATGTTTTTTTAATAATTAAAAATTCTGTAGTTTCAAAGTTATTTTAAAGAATTCTACTTGTAACATGAAATCGTAGTACCAAAGATATCTGTTGCAATTTCAAACAACTGTCATTATTGTAAGTTATATAAAATGTGAGAATTACTTCTGGTAACAAGATTTCAGAAAGATATATACAATTTTTTTTTATATAGAATAAACACTCTTTTCCAATATTCCATTTATAAAACCTTTTACTAGTA
The DNA here is from genome assembly GCF_982192425.1 of Myodes glareolus. Taxonomy (NCBI): domain Eukaryota; kingdom Metazoa; phylum Chordata; class Mammalia; order Rodentia; family Cricetidae; genus Myodes; species Myodes glareolus. The sequence continues at coordinate 48,272,116 of NC_142033.1, read as the reverse complement.
GCTAAAGTTTTGTGATAGGTATGACTTTAGAAATGACAAATGTCTATACAATGTTCTGGGCAGAAAAGTTAAAACATTACTGGGTTCCATAGTTACCAGTTACTATAGCAATCACTGAGTCTTTACAAACAAGATAATCAATAGGAAGATCATTTCAGCTTTAAAGATGATTGTAAGACAGAAAATCAGGTTAATTAGTGAGAAGGAAATTTACAATCAATAATGTACTTGATGTTTTCGTCTGGATTGCAGTGTAATGGATTTATATATAACTTGCTCTATTAAAATATATACAAGTTATATTTATCAAAATTATAGAGTAAGGGAACTGGAATGATGACTCGGCGGTTAAGAGTATTGCCTGCTCTTCCAAAGGACCCTGATTCAATTCCCAGCAGCCACATGGGAGCTCACAAATTTCTGTAACTCCTCTTCTAGGGTTTACAGAATCCTCATGCTACTTTCCTAAGCTCTCTTCATCTCTTCTTCTAAGTTGTGTAACTTAGGAGTTCACATGAGACTCCTGACAGAGCAGGGTATGTTTCTGACTCTGTCGCTTGCTTTTGGGAATTGTTCCTTCTTTTGGATTGCCTCATCCAGCCTTAACAGAAAAGAAGTGTCTAGACAGTCTAACTGCAACTTGATATTCTATGGCAGGTTGATAACTATTGGATGTTCACATGGACCTGAACACAAACAGTGGGGGAAGATTGGTTGGGAGGTGGGAGTCAGGGAGGAACTGGCAATATGGGAGGGAGGGAAAACATTGGTAGGCTCTAAAAACAAAATATAAATTAGATAAAAAGAAGGAAAGAAAGAAAGAAAGAGGCTACAGGCAAACATGGAGGATAGTTTCTTAATTATTGATAGATGGGGGCAGGGTTCAGCTCATTGTAGGTGTGTCATCCCTGGCTCTGGGTTCTATGAGAAAGCAGGTTGAGAAAACCATGGGGAGCAAACCAGTAAGCAGTTTCCCTCCATGGCCTCTATAGCAGCCCCTGTCTCCATATTTCTTTCCTGATTGAACTTTTAGTTTAACTTATTTTGCTGTTGAACAGTAAAGTGTAATCGTAAGGGAAATAAACCCTCTTCTCCAAAAGCTGCCTCTCATCATGGCGTTTTTTTTTTTTATTTTTTTATTAGCAATAGGATACCTAACTCAGACAAAAGCATATAGGTTACTAAAATAAAAGTCATTACTTCATCAAATTCCAGCTTCTACCTTTTTCTCTATCTCTATCTGTCCTATGGTCACTATTTCTCTATAGTTTTTCTTTCTTTGTTGCTTGCCCAAAAGGCCTGCCTTTCCCAATTCTGGCTTCTCCAAATTCTAATAATTATCTCACAAGTAACAGATTGAGGTTTCTTTTGCCAGACATTAATTTTTGATGGTTGAAATTCTGTATCTGTACTATTGGTTGCTCAATATAATACCTAAAGAGCCCACTATTTAGTTATTGTTTTATTATAATAGAAAATGCACTAGGATTATAATTCGGATTCTGTTTTATCTATTATTCACATAAGTTTATTGAGCCCAAAGGGCTTAGGTAGCCTAAACTCTGTTACTAGAGGAATACATAGATTTTATTGAGACAGTTCTGCTGCAGGCCTTTAGGTTTCTACGGTGCATTGTTTTGTCCCCTCTAGCATCTCAGCTGTCCTCAGATCCTAGGTCTCACTATCACAGTTTCACACAGTGCTCTCACAGGGTCTATTTCAGGATACTACAACCCTAACACATACTGTACTGCTGTCCTCAGTGGCTCTCAGGATCAGTAATAAAAGACTCTGTGAAGCCTGTAGTCCTGCTTTTCTCATGTTTACTAAACTAGCATCATGTAGCCAATTCTATCAAACACTGCTGCCAGGGTAGATAGGCGCCTGGCTTCTTTGGAACACAGTTGTAGTGGCATAGGTGTGCTGACATGGAGACACAATTCCCTGGGTAGATCTTTTGAACAGGTAAACCCCTCGGCAGCATTCTCTTTATAAGTATCCACCTTTCAAGTGAGTTTACATTTAGAGCCTTAAAAAGATAAGGTCTTGCCTTTTGGGCACCTGTCCTGTTGCCCTAGTAACAGGCTCCGTCTATGTCTTTAAGGATATTAATCCCCTTAAAAATTACAAATGCTTTGCAATTTGTCCTCTCTAAGACTTTCATTTTTGTTATGTTTTCTGATCTATTTTTTAACCTTTATTACTGTATGCCTAGACGAGAACAGTACACAATAACCATGGTTCAACCTGATTGTTATTCTATCTTAACATTCCTTCTGCTAAACAAATCATTCTGTTACCATCAATTCAACATCCTGCAAGTTTTCAGGGCATTTTCAGCATGCTGTAGTTCTATTATTTGCCAAAATATCACAGGAATTGCTTCTTGTCCACTTCCTGATAGAGGTCTTATGCCCTCATAAACCTCATTCAGCTAGCTTTTCACTGTCTGCGTTTGGTCACATTTTTGTCAACCAGAATTGTCCTTTACGTTCTGCTTACAGTATTTTAGGGCTTTCCTGTCCTTATGTGTGTAGTGTTCTGTATTTTTGCTGGCAAATCAGTTCTGAGGGCCTAATTAATACCCACAGGGACATGTTCATCACAGTGATGGTTTCACTTCTCAAAATCCATCTTCTGTCTTAGTTACTTGACACAATAGCTGAGGAAACAACCCGAGGAATAAGGGTTAAATTGGCTTACTGTTGGTGAACACAGTCCTTCATGGCAGGGAAGAAAGAGCCGCCTGCCTTTCAGGCCGATGATTATACTGCATCTGTTGTTAGAAAGCAGAAAGTCATGAGTGCTGCTACTCAGCTCGCTCTCTCCTTTGTATCCACTGTGGGACTGGAGCTACTCACATTTCGAGTGGTTCTTCCCACTTCAATTAATTTAATCTTGATAATCACTCACGGATATGTTCAAAGATCTGCATCCATGGTGACTCTAAATCCATTGAAATTTAGAATCAACATTAGCTCTCACCTGGGGCATTTATACATGCACATTTTACCAAAGAATTACATTATTTAAAGCTCTATATATTCGTGTGATATGTACTTCATCAGCAGATCTGAACCAGTGAAAAACAAGGTTGAAATTGAACGGTTACATTAAAATATTATGTTGTATTGTTTTACATATTCTACAGTAAGTAAAACAGCGCAGTAGAATTTAAATCATCTACATGGAAAGGAAGGACAGTAAACCTATTAAAAATACAACTCCTAAAAATATCAATAGCTCATCTTCAGCAACATAGTACCATGACTGAATGCTCACTCATTATATTACAGTTTTAAAAATTCTTTCATTGCAATGAATCAACACCTCTTTGAAACTTAATGCGTTTTTAGTAACTAATTATATTCTGGTACAGACATTCACATTACTGTCTTAATCCCATTTTTTCATGGCTGTATAATAAAGCATAATTCAGATTATTGTGAGATTAAAGAAAGCAATATGGCTAGACATCTGGAAAAATTATAACTCAAGAGCAACCAATGAATTCTGGTTATTAAAAGGGAAGGGGCATTGTTCCAAGAGATATTTTTGGCAATGTTATAAGCAAGTAAGCACATGGATAAAAAAATTTAGATTTTATACATGTAGACAGAGATAGAGAACACATGAGCCCTTACAAAAGCATGTAAAACATGTTTTACAAAATCCAATTTGTTTCATCAATGTTTTCAGCTTTAATTTGAATAATGAAAATATTGGCAAATTTATCAATAAATTAGTATATAAATCAATTCCTAGGTAGCCATTGCCACTGTTAATTTTTAAATCTTAGCAATAATGATAATGTGGCCCTGTAGTTACCAGATATTATTTTAAAAATATGAAACACTTATAAGTTAATTTTTAGGGTTAACTGATAGAAAATATATATAAAACTGCTAAGGAACTCTCAAGTAAACCCAGAAACACATTGTGCAGAATGACTATTTCTTCTTTTATGATAGATATTTCAGGAGTAAAAACAGAATAATTATACTATTTTTAAAATTTTTCTTATGAGTTCTCAAAGGCCACAAAGCTTGTTTATATGAGAAAGGCATCGATTATGAAATCTAAAAACCCATCCCTTCCTTTTTGATTTAATTGGTTTTCCTTTTTAAGAAAGATCTCTCTACATAACCCTAACTGTCCAGACGTTCAATATGTAAGCCAGGCTGGCTTGAATTTACAGATGTACCTGCATCTCAAATGCTGGGATTAAAGGTATGTACCAGCATAACCAGTTTGTTTTTTCTATTTTTGTATGTTCTCAACTTGTCTAGAGAGTGGTAATTCTGAGAACCCAGGAAAACATTTCATTGTCTTGTGGTACTAAAGAATGGGAAGATGCATAAATGAACATATTTTCTTGACTTAGATTCTTTAGTTCTCATCATAGCCATACACATAAGAACTATGGTAGGACCCAGTGGAATAACATAACAGACTTTGCTATCAGCCTCAGTTCACCAAGAAATGCTGACCAATGTCAAAAAAAAGTCAAGCAACTCTGATTTCAATGACTCCAGACGTGATGAAATTGGACAGATTGTTATAGCCTATATCTCTCCAACTTTGATTTGTATGGCCTTATAAATATTCCTATAGAACCATATCCAACATCCTTGGAGAAAAAGCCATGCATATCTATACATTAAATGACTGGTATTTCTCATTATCTGTCACAGTAATATTGTGAAGGCTGTTTTCTAAACGTCCTCCAGCAGAAGTCATGTTTTTTTTTTTTTTTGCCCATATGTGTTTGGTGTGGGATAATAGAAACTAGAATAGTCTATGAATAATGATTATTTCCAGCAAGAGATATGTTTTTTATCAAATCAATTCAATTTAGCCTTATCAGAATAAGTCTTATACAGTGTACTATTCAATAATGAGAAACATATGTAACTCGGAGCTGAACAAATATAAGCTGCTTCCAGGCAATTTACAGAAATAGTAAGAAATCAATGTTTAAATAGAGATATGGCAGTATTGAAGAAAAAAGTGTGCTTCCTTCTGAACAGTCGTACAATGATCCAAGTTTAAAAGAATAGCCAGCAGATGTGAAATAAGGGGATTACTCATGATTCTCTGGTCATTTTACTTCTCTGGAGGTCATTCTACTTGGAGAAAGTGAGTAAGAGATTTCCAAATGATTTCTGTAGCCAAATCCTTAAGCAAAAATGATATATTAGGATTGATTTACAAGCAAAAAGTCATACATACTGGCATGCATTCCAATGTGCTGGCTGTATTATTACTCATTTGCATTGAACATGCAGGAAGTTCCATGAATATCTAGACATCAGCTAATTTTAATGTCTCCCTCCCTTCTAGTCACTACTTCTAGAAGTTTCTAATTTGAGAATTGATTATCTTCAAGATAGTATCCAATAGTCCTCTAACTCTTGAAGTCAATCTGTCTTCATTACCAGATATTTGCTCTTCGATTCATTATTTAGAACCACTAAAATTACTCCAGCATGCTTTCTTTCTGACCATTGCTTAACACACAAAATAAACCAACAACAAATCATAATCCACAGAGCATGTGATCACAATGGGCTTTCAAGCTCACGTTCACAATTTTCAGGTAATCAATTATTGGTGGACGAAGAAAGTGTGGGAGTGTTTATCCCTTGTAGCAGGATTGCTACAGACCTTGTTTCTTCAATCTTAAATGAACAATTTTAAATTGGAACCTTTTGTGCATATAACCTTCCTGTGATCATTCTCAGTTCATCTCTACAGATTTATCTAATGGATTTCTGTTTGTCCTTGGTCTCAATATTATCTTTGTTAATAAATTTATCTTTTAAAAATTATGAACTTAACATATATGCTTTCTAATTACGTATGCCTCCATAAATACTATATAAAGCTTTGTGATAATCAAGAAAATAATAAAGCTTTATTAAATCTATTATTAACTTTACCTTTCTAGTTTTCAGTCTCTCTCTTTTATGTTTGTATCATAGTCTCTCATTATGTTTACCTCATAGAAGCTATTTGTTTTTGAAATATTTTTTTTCACACACCTATTAGCTGTGTTCTAGTATTACCTACATTCCTCCATTTTTATTTCTTGTTCAGACTTCAAGACATGATACTTGTTATGGTTGTTTTTGAACCTGCAAAGAACTCTAAAATTTATTTGTTTATTTTTTAAATTTATTTATTCATTTATTTATAAAAAATTTTTCACTTCCTCCCCTCATCTCAATACCCTCCCATTCCACCTACTCCCTCTCCTCCTCCTTCCCCAGTCCCAAGAGCAGTCAGGGCCTCCTGCCCTGCTGGAAGTCCAAGTTCCTCTCCCCTCCCTCCAGGTCCAAGAAGGTGAGCATCCAAACAGACCAGGATCCCAGAAAGTCAGCACATGCAGACGAAACAAGACCCAGCGCCATTGTCAATGGCCTCCCAGTCAGCCCCCATGTCAGTCACATTCAGAGAATGCAGCCCGATCACATGCTCGTTCAGTCCCAGTCCAGCTGGCCCTGGTGAGTCTCATTCGATCAGTCCCCTTGTATCAGTGGGTGAACGCACCCTTCGCGGTTTTGACTTCCTTTTTCATGTTCTCCCTCCTTCCGCTCCTCATTCGGACCTTGGGGTCTACGTCTCTATCTCCATCCATCGTTGGATGAAGGTTCCCTCTGATCCTGCCTTCCTTGCTCACGCTCTCCCTCCCTGTGCTTCTCATTTGGACCTAGGGAGTTAAGTCCAGTGTTCCAATGTGTGTCTCTGTCTCTATCTCCATCCATCGCCAGATGAAGGTTCTATGGTGATATGCAAAATATTCATCAGTATGGTTATGGGCTAAGGCCAGTTCAGGTACGCTCTTCTCTGCTGCCCAGGGAACAATCTGGAAACCTCTCCTTGGGCCTTGGAACCCCTCCAGAATCAAGTCTCTTGCAAACCCCAAAATGGCTCCCTTAGTTGAGATACACACCTCCCTGCTCCCACATCCATCCTTCCTCCCTTCCCCCATCCCTTTACCCCAAGCCATCCCCAATCCTCCCCCTCTCCCTTCTCTCCAACCATCTCCCCTTACTTCCACCCCCCCCACGCCCCGTGCACCCAAGTTTGCCTGGCAATCTTGTCTAATTCCAATATACAGGTCTGATCTCCAAAATATACAAACAACTCAAGAAACTAGACACTAAAACTCTAATTAACCCAATTAAAAAATGGGGTACTGAACTGAACAGAGAATTCACAGCAGATGAACTTCAAATGGCCAAAAGACACTTAAGGTCATGCTCAACCTCCTTAGCGATCAGGGAAATGCAGATCAAAACAACTTTGAGATATCATCTTACACCTGTCAGAATAGCTAAAGTCAAAAACACCAATGATAGCCTATGCTGGAGAGGATGTGGGGTGAGGGGAACACTCATCCATTGTTGGTGGGAATGCAAACTTGTGCAGCCACTGTGGAAATCAGTGTGGCGGCTCCTCAGAAAACTGGGAGTCAACCTCCCTCAGGACCCAGCAATTCCACTCTTGGTAATATACCCGAGAGATGCCCTATCATACTACAAAAGCATTTGTTCAACTATGTTCATAGCAGCACTATTTGTAATAGCCAGAACTTGGAAACAGCCTAAAATTTATTTTTTAACCTCAAACTTAATTGTTGATTGTTAACAAAAGGTCAAAATGTTACAAAACAAAATTGTGACATAATTATCCTATTTAGTGTAATTTCAAGTTCATATAATGGATGCATTTACAGATACTAAGTTTTAAGAAATGTAATTTAAAATTAATTAAATGTATTTAATATGAAACCTAAACTGGGTGGTAGTGATGTTTACCTTTAATCCCAGCACTTGGGAGGCAGAGGCAGGCAGAGCTCTGTGAGTTTGAGGACTGCCTGGTCTAGAAAGCAAGATACAGTAGTCAAGACTGCTACACAGAGAAACCCTGTTCTTCCACAAATTAAAATAAAACAATTAATTTATATGAAACCTTGCCCCCCAAATTTTTAACAATGAGAACTAAAGAGGTTCTTTAAAGTATATGACCCTCTGTTACGCCTGATATTTATTTATAATGTGAATATTTGCAAAATAATCTTCAGATTGTTAATTTCATACTACACTGCCATAATCCACAATATTTCTGAAAGGGTGTTAAAGGAAATAAAAATACTTTCTAATGAAATATTAATAAAAATTTTTGAGAGTTTTATGAACGGAGTTGCACACAGAAGTTAAAGTGAGAGATCAGTAGAATTCTTTGTTTATTTTAGTTTAAAAATATTTCTTTTGATATTTAATTATAAATGGGTATATAAATGATGTAATATAATTATATCATTTTTTACTTCCCTTTCCTCACACTAAACCCCTTCATTTTCCAACTTCTCATTCTTTTGCCAATTTAGGAGGTCTAAAGCCTGTATGAACAACCACAGGAAACTAAAAATGCTGAGTAGAGAAGACAATCTTCACAGAGAATAAAACATCAAATATTTTTCCAATACCAAATGGTTGCCCTTAAAATATACATACAAGTAATATTATACTTACTGGGAAAGTTTTATTTATGTATTTATGCATAAATAAATATTTATATACATAGACAACAATAGTTAACGATATAAAAATGTCATGAAGTAGAATTGTACTTTAGTAAGAAAACTTAGGAGATAATAATGAAACTAAAAAGGGAGGAGGCATTTCCTCCAGATGACATGAATTTCCTGAATGAACTGAGAAGCTGATTAATCTTGAGATAAATAGAAGAAAATCCCTAATAAATTGCATGGGTATATTTGCAGGATATTAGGTGTGCGATAGATTAAATGTTTGCATTTAAAATTTGCTTTCATTCAATATGTTTTGATCATCTTATTTTCCCTGCCCTAACTTCTTTCAACTCCTTGCCCAGCTCTCTGTGAGTTCACGTGCCTATTGTCTACTTTGTCAGGATAACTATTTCCTGGCAGTCACTTATCACCTTTAGCTCTTACACCCTTTCTTCCTACTTCTCTGCAGAGATCCCTCAGCCTTGATGAAAGGATAAAGACCTCCCATGTAAGGCTGAGTGGTCCACAGTCTGCCACTCTTTGTTCATATGGTGATTTGAAAGAAAATGGCCACCAAAGGGAGTAGTACTCTAAATAAGTATGGCATTGCTGGAGTAGGTGTGGCCTTGTTAGAGGAAATATGCCACTGAGGAGGTAGACTTTGAGGTCTCATATATACTCAAGACACACACATGAGAGACCACTTCCTGTTGAATGTGAGTCAAAATGTAAGAATCTCAGCTCCTCCTCTAGCTCCACATCTGCCTATGTGCTGCCTTGCTTCTCAGCATGAAAACGATGAACTAAATCTCTGAACTGAAAGTAAGGCACCACTATTAAATTTTTTAAATAACTTTATAAGAGTTGCCAAGGTCACGGTGTCTGTTCACAGCAATAGAAACCCCACATAAGAAAATTCAGTTCTGAGAGTCCACTTTAAATACCATCTACTAAAAGAAGCTTCTCTGTGTGGCTTGAGCAGCGTTCTGATCTGTTGGTATAGGAATGTGTCATTTGAAGTAATTTTTGTTATAATTCTTTTAGCATAACCATAGTAGTAGGCTTTCTCTTAGGTTCCATGACATAACTTCATCTAGTCTTATGTGCCTGGACACATTAGTAATGCCAGGTATGGGTGGTTCTATCTTACAAAGTGCTGCTTAAATGCAATAAAAAAGTGGTTGGTTACTCTGATAATATAGTGTCATTATGGCAGAAGTCTGTCTTGTAATCAGGCCTCTGCTGTAGGTCACTAAATATGTAGTTATTGATAAAGATCTTTCTCTTTTGCAGTATTCAAAGTTTCTTCTAGCGCCATGAACATTAATCTGTAAGAGAGAAGTTTACAGTTTTGCACCACCTTGATACCTCCATGCTTGATGACATAAATAAGCAATGTCTTCATCATTAGCAATTATTTATAGTAATATACTAAGAATATAATAATTATTTATATATGGAACCTCTGTGGTTAATGACCCAATAACATGTAACCCATTCCTGGCAGTGAAATTTCCGCTTAATGGCATAAGGTGCGTAGTGGATGGAATTGTCTCCCTAGTGATGTAATGACGGCATTTAAATTCCTTTCACATGTGACTTTCCAAAAAGCTTTTAGCACTAGCTTTTTCTCCCTTCCCTGTTCTCTCATTCTTTTCTCGTGTAATCCTTCTATTATAGCTTTCCATGTATATCTTCATAGCACTGTACTCTTTCTTTCCTTTGTTGGATGTGGTATGGTATGCCCTTAATCTTTCACTTGGGAGACAAAGACAAGGAGATTTTTATGAATTTAAAGCCATTGTCGTCTACATATTGATTTCCAGCCCAACAAAGGCTGCATAAGGAGAACATGTCTCAAACCAACAAACTATACCTGAAAATAAATCGTTAGATTATATTTTTAATTTTCATTGTCAATAGTGTTGGATTTGTAATCATCTGGGAGACAAATATACTTCTATGCATGCTCTTGGGAGCATTTTCAATAAGAGTCTACTGAAGGGGAAGACTCGTCTTGAAGGTTGTTACATCTCATGGGCTTCAGTGAGTGACTTAATAAAATGAGAGGGTTGGTTTCCATCTGAAATCAAATAAATAAACAAATAAATAAATAAAATGAGAGGGAATAAGGACAATCTGTACATGGTTATTGATAACCAAGACAATGTATCAGCTCCCTCTTGCTTCCATAATCGGGTCTTACTCCTGTGAAGAGCTTCAGGACCTCAAGTTACTAGTAAAACACAATCTTTTTCTCTCTTTTGCTTCTATATGTCAAACACTAGATCACAGGAATGTGAAAATACCAAATGTTGGTGAAATGCTAAACATGTATTATTGATGGGTTCTATGATGTTGATCCAATGAAATGTACAACTAGAATATAAAAAATGCTTATTTCTTTTTGCTATTCATCGTTCCTTAATTGTATTTCCAGTGTTGTGAAATAAATCCTAGTTCTAATGTTTGTCAAGTGTTCTTCCAGTAAGGTGCAATTTGGATCGGACCCTTCTCTCCACTTTTTAATAGTAAATAGTGATTTCATTAATTTTATCTTTGCCCTTGATCCATATTTCCTCCATGTTGAAATGCAGAGGTAGGTAGGCATTCATATTTGCTAGTCAGTGGACAAGATGAAATAATTTGACATTGTTTTTATTTAACAAAGTAGCATACTTATTCTCATTTTAAATTTTCACCTGACAAAACTTTTAATTTACATGTGTACACAAAACATAAAGATATTATTTTGATGAATGGATGTCCATCTAACTGCCTTTTAGTTGTTATTAAATACAATAATATTTACTCAAAAAAGGAGCTTCAATTCTTTGAAAGCAAAACTTTCTTGGTATTTTTTTATTTTGAATGTGTAATTTATATTACACATATTTAATTTATAGTAATATAAACTATAACTGTAGCTTGCTATTTATTTTAAATGAAGAGAATATGCTTAGAGATATTTTTTTTTGTTTTTGCACCAGAGGTTTATGTTTTCTGTATCATAGTGTCAGAAAATACTGAACCTGTAGCTCACAGAATGAAAGTCAGGATATAACTCCCATTCTTGTATGCAAAGGGTAGACAAACATCAGGAAAAGAAACAAAGCACAAGGCCTTCTCTATGTATCTGAATCAACTGAGTTTTTAGTGCAAATGATGAAAGATTTGCCTTTGTTCAAGTGACCAAGAGAGGCTTCTTTTAAGAATCTGGTTTCTGAATTTTAGATAGCAACAGTTATCTGATTGATGATTCCAAATATTATCTCCAATTCTCCAAATTAATTTGACTTTTACCTGTAAGATTGCTGGAATGAGTGTTACTTCTGTCCAGCCTTGTTTGTCTTTCAAAGTGTCATTATTTTATGAAAATCTGTCACTCTAGACATTATTAAGTATAATGAGTACTTTTACAAGTACACACTGATCAGGTCAACTTATCAAAAAAGTTTTAAAGTAAGTTGGAATTATGTAATGACTGGGTACACAATCTTTTTCTGATGATTTAAAAAAAAATGGTAAGGCATCTTAAATTGATTGATGGTCTTGGCCAGAAAATATATATTCAGTGTGCAGTAGTCCTTCAAATTCCTGTTTCTAGTCTATTCACAGAAAATGTCAACTACCTTGTAATTATAATTTATTGAGCTTATGTAGCATAAAATCACTGTGGTTTGTAATCTAAAAGGCTCATAGTTTGCTTCTCTTGGATTGTTCATGTCTATATGTAGTATATTAGGAGGTATTCCATTTTACCTGCCTGAACCCATGAGAGAGTAGCTTGATTTTATAGAAAAAAAATAGAACACATTTTAATGATTTCCTTGCATTGCAAATCAGACTAATTTTTTTTCCACCCTTGTCTTTTCTTTGTTCTTTAATTGACAGGGAAACTTAATCTTGTTCTTTCTGGGGTGAGAAAACAGCTAGGTAGAATTCCCCTTCCTATGAGGTAACACTTTCTGTCCAGTTTGAACACATTCATCTTGATTGAGATTTGATAGGATTCTGATGTGAAGATTATTATTATTGTTGTTGTTATTATTATGATTTTCTTTTATATATTATATCCTGACAGCAGTTATACCCTCCATCTGTAGGTACACAGGTCTTTTTCCCTTTTGTTCTTGGCAATTTGCAGGGCTGTTTGACCTCTGGCTCCCTGGCTCTCCTGTACTAGCACCGGCCTTAGGGTACAGCTTAGAAAGAACTTGGCTCTCTTTTGTTATGGTAATTCCACCTGTAAGCAAGGTTCCAGTCGCAGGCCCTATGCGCCTGCCACGCCTGCCTCCTCGCAGCTACTCCTGCCTGAGGCGCCGGGCACCTTCTTCTACTGCTCCTGATGGGAGGGGGCCGTGCCCTTTTGCCCCCGTTGCTCACTAGTATATATACCCGACTTGAGTTTAATAAAGTGGCCATTTGCTCTTTGGTGAATGAGCAGGTCTCTTTGTGTCTGTGTGTTTAAACCCTTAGGACAGTCGCCCATTCTCGTGGACTCGAGTCAGGAAAGCCCGTGCCTGGATCGGGTGTGGGTATTCACAGAAAAGTGTGGAGGCTAACATCCATCCTCTCTTTTCATTACCCTACCCTAGCAGAATCTAGATACACTCCTCCTTTCTTTTTAGCAAAGGGCAGGCTCCCAGGCATATCAACCAAACATGGAATATCAAATTATAATAAGACTAGGCATAACCCCTCAAATTAATGCCCTCTGAGGCAACCCGGCAGGAGGAAGGGGTTCCCAGAAACAGACAGACAAAAGAGTCAGAGACAGTCCTGCTCCCACAGTTAGTAATCCTACAAAAACACCAACTGACACAACCATAACACATATGTAGGTCAGACCTATACAAGTTCCGTAATTGTCGCTTCAGTCTCGATGAGCCCGCCCCTATGTGACCTGGAAAGTCTGGTTTGGGCCACATCCTTGTCATTCATCGGTTCCTCCGTCCCTCCGGCTCCTAGAATCCTTCCTTGTGCTCTTCTGCTGTACACCAACTCCTGCCCCCTAGACTCCACCAAACGCTTGGCTGATGCTCTCTCTATCTGCTCCCATCATTTGCTGGATAAAACCTTTCTGCTTCTAGAAAGGTTTTAGCTACCTTTTCTTCCTAGGTCTATGATTTCTTTTCTTTTTAGCTTTATTTAATATAGATATTTTAATACACATGATTTTTGCCAAACTCATATTTATTTTGGATTGCACTAAATTAAATAAAATGATAAGGAAAACACTTTCTATAACCATCATACATTTTAAAACCTCTGCTGTTTTTATGTTCATGACTTTTGTTTCTCTGTGAGAGTGTCATATTTGTTTGCTTAATTGTCTGTAACTATGACTTCCAGAATAAGAACATATAAAGTTATATTAGTATTCTATAGTCTGATTCTAGATGTAAGATGACATTTGTGTACATTCTAAGTTTTCTGATTGTTGAACAATATAAATGTGTGTGAAATTAATTATATTTTGAATTAAAAATCTGGTTAGCATGTTAGGCTAATTTATATTATAGTAATATATGTATAACATTGGGATAATTTGGTTGTGGTTCAGATACATCATTGAATAAGTCATAGCCCAACCCTTAGCCAGGGTTTGTAATGAAAGGTCATTCAGCCCTTATTTTTTTTCTGTTTGATAGGTAGAAAGTAGGTTCTACCTTTCATAATTCAAGGTGACATAATTAGGGCAAAGAAGTGAAGCAAATTTTGAGATTGAGGTACACACTCAGCCTCTCCATTCAGATGCAGAACATATTATATATTACCTTTCTCCATCTCCAGTATCCTGTATGGATAAGTTACACTTACAGACTAATAATAATTTTGAATATGTATCGTATAGTAAAGTTTTAAAAAACAGTTATTAGATTATTAACAGCAACAATAACAATTACTACAAATGAAGTATTGCCTATAAACATAAAATTATGCTAAACTTTTGGTTTTGTATTCAATTTAACACTCAAACTTTGCTGTTAGATACATATTATTATCACTTAATTTTAACTTTGAAAAATTTATGTCAATGGGAGGTTAGCATACAGCATCCTACTTCAAAGACATAAGCCCAAATCAGCTCTGTTTGATACCATTTTTATTTGTCAATGAGAAAACAAAAATAAAAAACAAGTACAAAACAGTATGAAAGATGTTTGTAATAATTTTTATATAAATGTAAACAAGAAAAGTCTAAAATACCAAACATGATTTCTTCTTCTCTGTACTATCAGTGTGGTATAAGTAAATCATGTTAAGTCTACTAGATAATATTCTGTATGTCTTAATGTTTGTGAGTGTCTTGCAGGGCTTACAATACTTTGGGCTGTGGATATTCATCTTCCACCTATTAAAATGTGCTAAGAAAGCCATATGGTTTAGAGGAGTTTCTTTGACTTTTAGTTAAGGCTCCTATCTAAGTTACAATAGTATGAAGATGGGGTGTGCTTTATTTTCTTTTCCAACTTTAATAACTCCAAGGGAAAATATTTCTTTTAGAGTTGGGAGTTTCTACTCTATGTATTTATATATTTATGCAAGACTTAACATTTAAATGAGCATTCCTCTAGTGATCATTGAGAACTCTCTAATGAAGTCTAATGGGAAAATATACTTGGAATGGACAGCTGTGTGGGATGAGAGGGCAGAGGCCAGCATGTCAAGATTCACTAGTGATGCAGGGCAATGTGTGGTCTATCGGTGGAAGAACATTGTTAATTATATTATAATTTGGTATATTTTAGCATTAAGTTGGAATTGTGATCATTTGGAATAGAGTGGTAAATATAATTTCATTTAACAGCAGCCAATTAAAGGCAAGATAGTCTCTTGACTGTTGTCTATGGTATGTTAACTTGAACACAAGAATAAAACTGACTGTAAGTAGGGACTAAAAAGATGAAAAGAAAAGTGAGAAAGGGTAAAGTGACAATTAGGATAAGTAAATTAAACAGTAATTAAAATGTGATTTTTATATCTGTGCTTAATGCCAAGTAGGATAATATTAACCATGTTAAAATCTTTAATCTTCTAATTTCCATCAATCATCTTTTTAATTTTTTGACTAATCATTTAGAAAATTAAAGCCAACCAATCTTTCACCTTGGTTACATTGTTCAGCAGTGAATATATTTCAGCTTCTATTTAACATGCTTTCATTCAAATGTAAACCTCAGAAAAATAATAAAAGTGTCTACTTCATAGGAGTGTTGAAAGGGAGTCTAACATAGCTAATGTCAGAAAGCTGAAATCATGAAACTAAAAGGATTGCATGTTAAAAAGTGGATCTGTAACTTTCTGAAATTATACGTAGCCTCGATTAATTAATTAATCTCTATCTTTTCATAAGTTTGAAATCTATATTTTGAACCACCGCTACATGGTAAATTTTAGGAAATTTAAATGCCATAATAACTTCCTCTGATAGCTACAAATTCCAGATTGTAACTATTCCAAACTTCCTTGCAGTCTTCAAGTTTCTATGTATTAAACGTGGAAAACTCATTATTAATCGGTGTGAGGAAGTAGCCCTAGGATGTCATAAATAAGTGAAAGCACATATATAAAACACACCTTCAACTTTGACTCCTCACACTTGACAGTATTGGACTTCAAGGGCTCCTTTTGAATATGTATTTTGTTCCATTTTATATGATTCTGCTATTTACTTGTTTACATCTGAGTTTACGAAGTCCTTAAAAAATAAAAGTCTTGTGTTTTTTATCATTCAATGTTCTAGCAGTTGACACTCAGACACAGTGGACAAATTAATTCTTTTTGATAATGATTCATAATAGTACTTTACCTTAATGCAAAATTGATATGTTTTGTTTTCATTGCTTCATCTATTTCTTCTGTTTATGAGTTTCTTCTGTTCATTGATTTTTTTTTTCCTGTTCCTTTTATTCTGCCTGATGATTTTTCCCCATTTCTTCGTATCTCTCTGGAAACTTCAATTCTTTAAAGCATCTTCCATTCCCTCAAGAAGTGGTTCAAACCTCCCTTTTCAGTTCTGAGTGTGAGCTTGCCTTTACAACACTTGTACGTGAAGTGTACCTCAGGTGGAATGACAGTCTTTTCTTGGAGCACTACTTACGACATAAACACTATTCATATTATATATATATATATATATATATATATATATATATATTAAAAAATCACTTTTGTTTGCTTGGTTTGGAGCTACCCTAGGAAATTTCTCAGAGAGGATGCCAGACTTAATTCATTATCCTGATTCTCATGGATGTGCAGAGTACCCTGTATTTAGGTATTAATTTACTGAGATTTAAATTCTATTAAGACAATAACTATAGATTTCAATCTTAGGTCAATAGTTTTGACTTATTCAATTAAAAGCATTTGAAGACCTTGATGCCATTCATTCCTGTACTTTTTAAATGATTATTTCTACATGTTTCTTTATAATAATCTGTTATTTTTAAAGAACATATTTATTTTATATCCTGGCTACAATTTTATTTTTCTTCTCTCCCCTACAACCCCTTTTCATCACCTCCCTCTATCCCCACCCCTACCTACCTCTCCTTCATTTCTGTTCAGCAAAGGGCAGGCCTATCATGGATATCAACAAAACATGGCATATCAAATTGCATTAAGATTAGCATTAAGATTAACCATCTATCCTAAAATGACTTTTCATAATATTTTCCTCAATGGATTGGGTTCACTTGCCTCATTAACTAGTCGATCAAGCCCCTTAAATTCATCTTGGTACTGAATAATAATATTTGAGAACCTTGAAGTAACATGGCAATGATTAAAGTCCATATATTAGAATATTAAGTGTCATAATCCAAGGCAGATGTTAAAGCTGGGTTGTAGAGTGAATCCTGGCTTCTGTTTGATGGTTTAAACTGAGACCAAAAGTTACTGTTGACTTCCATACTGCATTTCTCTATAAAGTTCCCCAATAACAGGTGGCAAAGTGACATGGCTAATGACCAACCATAGCTCACTGAAGATAATTTAAAAACACAATTTTTTTTGATTGATCCATAATTCTGCCACACAATATTGTAACTTTGGACAAGCAACATATTATTGTTATCTTTAACTTTGAAAATTATAAAGTGGCAAGTATAAAGTGCTAATATAATATACAAATATTTGTTTTACACAAAGGTTTATAACTTTTTAAATAGAGAAAAAAATTCTGTATATAATCTAAAAGTAAAAAAATACTAATAGGAAATACTTACCTCCCAGTGACATTAATGCCATACTTCTCTCTATCACTTTTCATTTTTCAGAGGAAAGATACATTCTATGTAGTTTTTATAGAGAAAGTGGATTAGGATTTCTTTTTTCTTTTTGTCTAAGACTGATTATAAAACAATTCAAATATACTTAAGTGAATTAGTTGTATTTAACATGTAAGGAAGAAAAATAAATCATATACTAAAATGTCTTGGAGTTATAAGAGATTTATTTAGTTTTTGAAATAAAACTCTAAGATTAGGTGAGATTTTAGGCATAATTAAAATTTAGGCTAACAACAGAAGGGTGTTCCTTCAATAAATTTGCATCATCTTCAGACAGAATGTTATCCTTAGATAACGTTGAATGTATGCCCTCTGGTAGAAGTGAGATACCTGCTCAATCTATACAAGAGATAGCTGTGATAAATGATAGTTTGGTATTATAATGCTTTCGGTGAGATTTCCATGAGTTAATCGGACTTTAGAGGTTTTCATGATATACTCAGCCATCATTCAGTCACTGTGTGCAGAGAAAGTAGGCAGCTTGCTATTAGTCATGCTCTCAGTGAATGGGACAGGGCAGTGGGAGGATAAATATGCTCAAATGACCCGCATGAACCTCATCTTGGAGAGTAAAGCAACCGAACATAAACCAGAGTTGAAAATAAAAAGAAGCAATTAATGCATATGAGTAGAGATTTCTGCATATTCAGAAAGACATTTAGTGGTATATGATATAACCCCAACACAACACAAGCAAATTTGCATTAAGGAGAAAAAAGCAAACAAATGATTTTTTTCCAACTATCTGAAATGATAAAGTCTAGAGAATGATAAAACACATGTGCAAGAGTTACCCAATCCAAAAGGTGAAAGATTAGTGTATTCTTTGGAAATCTTATTAGAGTTATACTCACTCATCTGTTTATTATCTACTCAGTTGTATCAATATAGAGTCATGGATATTTGCCATATATTAGTGTATATCAAACAATACCTTAATTTGCATCAACTTCAAAGATCCAAACTTTCCCGATCAAAACTGTAACTTTTGTTAATGACTATATATTAGAGAAAGGAGAGATATTACCTCTGAACATAACCAAGCAACTACCATCATGTCTACATGTTGAGTATTTGTTCTTCTAATTTATTCTCCCTCTGTGTGTGTGTGTGTGTGATAGTGTATGTTTGTGGTGTGTGTGTGTGCACATGTGTATGACATGTGAAGGTGTTCAAGAATCAGAAAGTGTGTTAGGTTTCCTGAGGCTACAGATACAACCAGTTGTGTGTTCTATTACATGGTTCCTGGGAATGGAACCCAGGCCCTTGGAAGAACTGGAAGTTCGCTTAACTGCTTATCCATTTTGCTGGTCCCTGGGAATCACTTTTGTTGTCAAATATATCTTTATTGATATTACGCTGTTTTATTCATCAGTCATTTATAAAGTTTTATTTAGGGCTCTGTCTTAGTCTCTTAGTGTTTCCATTATTTATGTAAAAATGAAATTCCATTATTTATGTAAAAAATTTATAATTAAGGAAATATATGTCTTATAGTGATAGTATATTTGTCTACTTCCCATTTAGCTCTTTCATTCTTATATTATGCATTTTAACAATGCAGGATTGTTTTCATACATATTTAACAATATTATCTTCTTGGGTAATTGGTCCCTTTATCATTATCTAGTTCTACTTTTTCATGCATAATAATCATTGTTTGTAGTTTGTCTTCAATTAAACAACAATCTCTACATTCTTTTATTAATATTCTTAAGACAAAATACACACTTAACTTTTACAAAGTTAAATCCTTCCACAGCAGTGTGTATGTTAGACATTGTTAGGTCTAATACTGTGAACTAAATAAGATCTAAAGTGACTTTGGAGACCAGCCTTTGGGTATTTGTGTGAGGCATCATATATGGTAGGTTAACTGAGATCAGAAAACCTCACACTATCTTTTGTCGTCACCACTTCTAATGATGTCTTGGACTGAATCAAAGAGGGAAAAGAGCTCTATATCACATCCTGCTCTGTTTTCTTGTTTATTGTACATACAATATGAATAGTCACCCCAAGTTCCTGATGTCATGCTTTTCCTTCCATGGAGACTGTAACCTATGCCAAAATAAACTCTACCCTCTTAAGTCACTTTTACAGGGTATTATTCATTATATCAAAGGTAAAATAAAATAACTGATACAGATACCACATATATCCTTTCAATTTCTAAATTTAAGTAATTATAACTTTCACTTTTAAAAAGAGTACTCTCACATGTTGAGTAATATTTTCCATGTATGTAATTTTCTCTACTTACACAATCACTTATCCCTAACACCTCTAACTTGCCTCTGATTTTAATTGAGTATTCACTATTACTATGTATAACTACCTTTTATCATATCAATCATTCTTTAAATTACTAATGCATTGAAATGTTATTACTGATGAGCAGCAGCTTCCTCTTCACAAGAATGCAGAGAGGCTGATGATATCTAGAAGACTTATGAAACTACTCCTGGAGATTACACAAGCAGAAAACCACCAACGAGGATGAGACTTTTTGGTGGTGCAGCTGCCTCAAAGCTGCATACTGGAATCTAATGACATAATTCTGAGTCACCGTCCGAGGCTGAAGTGTGCTAGCTGGTATTGTTTCTTCATAAGTTACCCGCGTTCTTAAAGTAGTACAATAAATTCACTGTTTCAACTACCTAGGCTTAGATAGAATCATTTCTATGACCTGTCACTGTCCTCCCCATTTTGGAGTCAGAGATAGAAACAGACTCCCGGGTAAAAGAATGCAACAACTTATTTCAACTTATTTCTGAAATTCAGTAAGAATAAGGACATTTCAAAAGTTTTAACTTCATATATTCTTTATCTGATATCCTTTATGTCTTATATAAATTAGATATTCTAACTCATGCAATTTTCCATTAAGTTTCTTAACACCATAATCATAACTTTTTCAAATTCATTACTTGAGAATTCCAAGTTCAATGCCATATTTTGGTCATGTTATTATTAATGCTCCTCCTTTCATAAATGTGGTTTTTTCTTACCATTTTAGAATGCCTTGTAATTTTTGTTGAAACCAGATATGTCATATAAGGCAAGAAAAATTACATTAAACACACTCAGGTTGGGATTTATGTTACTGTGGCTTAAAGTATATTCATATTTAATGTTTGCTGTAGTTTTGTGTGACAGAGGATTAACATTCCTGTCTTATCCTTATTTTGTCTCCACTATCATCTCAACCTAGAGCTTCACCAAGCAATAAATCACTGTCACACAGCAGACTCTTACTGCTGAGGGGATAAGCAGTGGAGAAAAGAAAGTGTTATGATATTATGAAGGAATCTTGGCTCTTTTTCCAGAGCTTCTTGATTATTTCTTACCTATAACACCGTGGAGTTGAGTCGGAAAATCCATAGTTCTCAAGTTTGAATGACAATTTTCTATATGCAATATCCCTGTACTACTTCCCACCATCTTCGCCAATCTCAATACCCCTATAATTATAATATACAATGACTTCTTTTTCGTTTTTTTTCCCCAAAGTTAGATGAATATCTTTCTTGGCACCTCACTGTGAGAATTGGCATCATTTTGAAAAGTATTAATGATTTGCACTGTGAACTCTGAAGAATTTCAGTCTTTTGAGTCAAAATTAGCTGTTCTTAACTACTTGTCCTTAGCAGCTTCAACTACAGGTAAGTAGGTCCTGACTATGGCTTTAGCTTACTTCTCTTACAATAAACAAACAAACAATCAAAAACAAAACATTGCATTTCTCTTTGGGTTTATGTTTACATATACACATTTGATATTTGACATATAGATTGTTTCCACTTCCTAGGTTTGTGAGGAAAACATTGACAAACATAGACTGGCAAATATCTGTTGAGTAGACAATTGTTAATAGCAAAACGACTATTATTTCTTCAAAAAAAATCCATCCATATAGTTTTAATAATAAATCAATTAAGCCTCATAAAATGAAGTAATTTAGATATTAAAAAGCCTCATCAATTAATAAGTAACAGTAAAAGTTAAAAAATAAATCTTAAAAATATATAATACATAAATAATATTAAATTCTACATGTCTATCCTTAACTTTGGGTTGAAATAATGTAGTTTTTTAAAATTATAGACTAATTAAGTCAACATTAAAATAAATAGCAAAATGAAGTTAATTTAAATTAAAATAAAAATTAAATATTGGCCAGCCAGTGAGGGCACACTCCTTTAAGCCCAGCACTCATGAGGCAGAGACAGGCTGATCTCTGTGAAATGGAGGCCTGCCTGATATGCAGAGCCAGTTCTAAGACAGCCAAGGATGCATAAAGAAACCAAACAAAATCAAAAGTTCCGTAAAAAGACAAGTTGTGTTAATTACCATCAACTGCAAGATAAAACGTCTCTAATGATGATAGATGATGCACTGGTCTCTGCATAGAGTATTACGCCATTAGTAGCCATTTTATTACCATGTTCCTTAAGCAGAATAATAGAAAGAGATTTTCCCTTAGACCTATGATATCTAGTTAGGACATTGTTTCCCATATTATATGATGACTCCACTTAAATTCCTTTCATATATGTATATAGTTTAGGGATCTTCTACATTGTTTCCATATGGCTTTTCAAAGGACCTTCAGTGTTAGTTGTCCAGCCCCTTAGTCTGTCTTTACCTAGCTGTCTCTTCCTTCCTCTCAGTGAATATCCCTATTCTAGTTTCTAAGTTCTCCTATATTTCCTTATTTTTGTAAAACAAAATGTACCCTTTGTTGGAAAATCCCTTCTCCTAACTGATCCCTTGCTAGCGGTCTAACCTCTGTGGCTATTCTGATTGAAACACACATATATAAAGTTATATGCAATTAACACCTGCTAGGAAAGGGAAAACCAGTTTCTCCAATGGATGTCATTGGGTGTCTTAGCCATACTCGAGACAAAGTTAGTTAGTCAAAATAAAAAGGGCTCTTGTGTGTGTGTGTGTGTGTGTGTGTGTGTGTGTGTGTGTGTGTGTTTTGTGAAATGTAATGGTGCTGGGGACTTTGAGTTTTGTATTGGCACTTTTTGACTTTTGGGGGAAAGTTGTGTGTGTTTGTATAGACCTTAATTTTGCTTATGTGAGATAAAGTAGGAACATAAAGTTTACTATAAGGAAGATGGAGAGAATATTGAATAGAGAATAAAGGATAAAACTCAGAATATATTATATGGAAAAAATTAAAAATCGCAAAGTCATACACTTTAAATTTGTACATATCAATCCCTTTCTCTTAAGAAGTATATTCTAATATTTATTTTATTCAGATTCAGTAAAGAGAAAGTAATAAGCACTAAGGAATATTTAGGTTTTCAAGTTTTTATTTTATAAAATTAACATGACCTGGCTGGAAACAGTTTTAGATTTCCAAGCATATATATTTTTAACCATTATGTAAATCAGATCTAGATTTGGTGATATAAAATTAGACCTCCAAAATGTGAAATAAAAATTGCAAAATTTAAAATCTGTGGATGTAGAAACTGTACCTAAGTATAATTAATAGTATTGGTGTGAAAGAATTTAGCACAGGTCTCTCTTGTACCTCTTAAGGAAGAGAGAGGCTCCATGACTTCTTATTTCCACCCAGTTCTGAAATAGTACATCTGGTTTTACTCAGATGCATTCTTCAGAGATAGTAAATCTTACGATTTATTTTTACTCACTACGTATTTCTTGAATTTTATTAATAGTGGCGACATATGTCACTATATATCAAATGCCTCATTATTAAAAATGTAGAAGTCTATAGATTTTTCATTTTCCAATTTCTTTTGTCTGAAAATAATGAGGGCACATTTTGGTGTGAAAAATTCCTTACCATGTTATCTTACTAAGCTGACACATTTTTACATTCTCATACTTCTATGAAAGTCTTACTTATACTTCTAAAATAAATTCATTTGCTACTTATAACAACTTTCTCAAAGACACGGTAGATTTCACAGATGATCTTGTGAAGACCTGAAGATGCTGAAATAATGGAAAAGGTGCCTTCCTGACAGAAGTCTTTTGTTGTATATGAAAAATGTCAGAAAAAAAAGAGTCACATATCTAATCAGCAAATGAGTAAATAAGCCTGTAGTTGAGGGTCCAGAAAGGAGTAATGTCTTCATATATCCTTGACTGATTACAGGAATATTCAGGAACCACTTCTCCAAAATGCAAGTATTATGTAAAAAGTTACAACTTTATGTAAAGTCCATCCCTGCAGAGACACCCATCTTCCTGACTGTTCAATCTTTGGTTGGTGATCCTCTTTATATTCATCTTTATAATTAAGTATAATGGTTTCAAATCAGTTTATATAATTCTTCTTTCTTGTCTTTTCTATAGTTCTTCATCCTTGTAAAAACATACACACTCAGGACTGGGGCCCCTGTCATTCTCTAATATTGTTTGGAGAGCTATTTTCTCTTCTTAGCTTTCGTTTGACATATTTGTTTACATGTGGCAATTCTTAGTGAAGTATGATCAAAGATATTACTACAACTCTTTTCAGCAAGTAGAGTTATCTAAGATTTCAACATTTCTCAGATATGTTTACATTTTTAAGACTTTGCAAACTTTAGCAACTATATAGATTTTTAAATATGACTTTGAAAAATTATTATTTTGGTATTATTTGGTTTTATAAAACTTAAACTGAAACTTATAGAAAAAAATAACAATTATGTTTTCAGAATGCCAGTCTGTAAGCATACAGTTACACCTGGATTTATTGAAGTTAATCATTGTTTTTGACAAAACCAATGTGTTTTTTTTTTTTTTTTTTTTTGTGTGTGTGTGTGTGTGTGTGTGTGTATGTGTATCTAGTCTTGCTGGTGCCTGGAAGAGCTACAGTATAGTTTAATTGTATGATGTATTTCTGTTTCTCACCAGCAAACCATTGCCTTGATTGAATATCTTCTTTTTTATTCTACAAATGCACACTTTTATTAGGTTTGTCTTGAAAGCTTAATCACATTTATAGACATATTTAACAATGAAGTACACAGATATCAATGATTTTTGCTATTACTAATAAACACATATAAACACACGAAAATATTACTTTAATTATAAACACGAATTTTCCAAAATCAGCTCTACATTTCTCATGACTGTTGGTTGTTTAATTATCAGAGTGACAAGAATCAATTTTCACTCCAGCGATACATTTCAGAATAACTTGGTCAAGGGCTTTAGCATGAGGAGAATTGAGTGATTTGTGTCTCTTTTCCTGTCTTCAACCCATTTCTGATTCCTCTTTCTTCTGTGTACTTAGACATCCATTCACTGGATTTAAGAATGAAAAATGCAGCACTCATTTCAACACATTTTTCTACCGTATTTTTGTTAATTCAAAGATAAAGTACTGTAAAAATAAATACCTTAATATATTATATGTGTTGCACTAAACCAAGTTGGTTTATTTATTAATATTTCTGTGTTTTATTTTATCTTTATAGAAAAAACATTTTCAAAACACATATATATTGATCCATTTTCTTTTCTTTCACTACTCCCAGATCTTCTCCAACTCCCTTCCCATCTGGTTCCATCTGTTTTCTGTCTCTCATTAGAAATCAATCAGGCTTCTAAATGACAATAATATAATATAATATAATTAATATAATATAATGAGATAAAACAAAAACTAGCATTTCACAATATGACAAAGCAACCAACCAGAAGGAAAAGAACTCAAAAAAAGGCACAAGAAGTAGATATAACTTCAGAGACCCCCTGCCTTGGTCATACAATTAGGAATACCATAAAAACAAACACTAAACTAGAAGTATATATATATATATATGCAAAGGAAATGTATGGTAAAAAAATAAGAATATATATTAATTAGAATATTAAATTAGATCTTAAAACTAAAAAATTAAAATTGAAAAATTGATTTTCAAATGAAGGTCCTGTGCCAAAATATAATATTTGTATGAAAGTATTTAGTCTCTATTGTACCATTAAAAGTGAAGATATGCTCCATAAGTTCTCAAATCCATTCACTTTTGAATTAGTTCATCTGATTTCACTCAGGTACATTTTTTAAGAAGAGTAAATTTTACATTTTATTTTTTTGCATATGCAAAATAAAAATAAGATGAAATTGGAAGGAAAATGCAGCACTGACACAACATTATAAGACAAGAAACTTCCAAATATGCAGATGAATTCATTTTCTGCTGTCTATCAACTTCTGGGCATGTAGCCTGCCATTGAGTGTAGTTGATTCTCTAGTGAGCTTCCCTTGGAGAAAACTAAATTTCATCTGCAAGTGATTATCAATTAGAGATAGCTTCTGGATTAGGGATAGCAGCATTTTTTTTTTTTCTCTAGGAACCCATCTGGTGCAAATCCATGCAGTCTCTGGGGATGCTGTCACAATACGTGTGAGTTGGTGTGTGTGTCAGTCCTGTTGATTTAGAGACTTATTTCCTTGGTGTCCTCTACCTACTCAGGTTCATATATAATTTTGGTCTTCTCTGAGGGGAGGGTTTTAGTAGAGATATTCCATTGTAGGGTAAGTGTTTCCTGGTTTCTCACTCTCTGCATTTATTCTGGCTGCATTTGTTCCCATCTGCTGCAGAAGGAAGCTTCACTGATGATGGCTGAGAAAGGATATTACATCTGATCAGAGAGGAATGTCATTAGGAAACACTTTATCATTACATAGTCTTAATATAAGTAACACGAAAGGTTCATTCTACGACCAGATTTATTGTCTGATTTCATGAACGTCATAATTAAATTTAATTAACTTTTTAATTTCTTTATTTTTGAGACATGGTCTCTATACAGAGCTCTGATTTGTCCTGTAACTTGCTCGGTAGACCAGACTGTGCACAGACTCATAGATCCACCTACTTCTGCCCCCAAATACTGGGATTAAAGGCATGAATACCACTAAAGCCATGACTATAACAGCTGGCTTGTCTAATTTCTTTTAGGAGATCACAGTTTCCATGATGACCAAAGCACCTGAAAACTTAACAAACAAGAATTATAGTTCAATTTTTCTTATGGATATAAGTGCAAAAACTCTCAATAAAATATTTGCAATCAAAATACAAGAAGATATTAAAAAGATCATCCAACATGGTCAAGTAGTCTTCATTGCAGAGATGCAGTGATGGTTCAACATATGTAAATCTCTAAATAAAATTCACCTTATAAACAAAGTGTCAAATTATTTATAGCAAAGATATGGAAATATAGCCCAATCTGATTTATGAACAGCATTTTAGATATATTTATGAAACTAGGCATAATAAAGAATCAACTAGAGAAAACTTGTTTTGATCTATAAGTAGGAAATGGTGAACACCTTCTCACTCAAACATAGGAGGCATAGATGGTGCATGACATAACAGAAACAAATGAGCATCAACCAAGTTAGCAATAAACTTGGAACTTATCAGAAAAAATCATGAATTATGTTTAGTAAACTTTATCCTTAATTAACAAGTTGCTGGGAATAGCTGTGGACTACTAAAACCTTTAAAACCTATTATTAGAACAACTTCTATTCTCATAAGTTTTATCTCTAAGAGTTTATTAGAGTCTCACAGAAAGTATTAAGAGGAAAAATGTTCTTAGGCTTTGGACAGGAATGAGATAAAAAGGAATCATTTTGAAATGTGTCAGAGAATTCTGTTTTTAGTAAAACTGCCATTGGTTAAAAAAATGTCTTTTCAAAGAATAGCCAGCTAAGTTCTTGAGAGTCTAGCACAACTACATGATGAGCAAAGCAGATTCCACTTAAATTTCCACTTGTTAGAAAGTAAACTTTGAGCTCCTGTTCTGCTTGTTTTCAGTGAATGGCCATAAGAGTGAGCAATTCCAGCTCGATCCAGATGCCCTGTATAATATAAGGCAGTTGACACTAAGGAAACACCTGTGAAGTTCAAGTGCAATTTGTGGGATAGCCCAAGAAGACCTAAGTGAGGAGGGAAATATAGGAACCTCTACTTCCATCTTGTCACTTTATTATAAAAGACCCATTTGTGTAGCTTATTCACATAGTACTACTTGTCTACTTTTTGATAAAAAAACCCCAAATGATAACAAACAATAAAACCTAAAACAGGTTCCAATGTTGATCTTAACCAAATCAGTGTGACAATAATGTCAGAACTATTACTATAAAAATATTTCACATAATTTCTAATGACTTTTTGACACCTACACACACACACACACACACACAACATACACACACACACACTTCTCTCACATCCCTGTCAAATCCCCACTTTACAAGTTTAATTCTCACATTTTTGTTTGTGCTTTGATTTGTGACTGACTCGAAATATATTTTTAAATGAATGGGAATACTTTGTTTTAATTCAAGAGGTAATATACACATGAGATTAGATGGATTAAAAAAGATGAAAACCTTATTGGGGTCATTGGCAGTTTGTACATGGCTAAAAATATTCTGATCTAAATAGTTTTGTAATTAAAATGACCAAAACTGAAATATAAAGAAAAAACATGAAACAAGCCTGCAGAAGAGACTATCTGAGAACTCTAGATTAAGAAAAGCAAACACAAACAAAACAAAAAACATGTTTCATGAAATAAAATTATCTAAGTTATGACTGATAAAAGAAAAAATTATTCTAAGTACTTTCCATTCAACAACCAGTCATGAAAGATGAATGAGGAGTAAAGAATTTGCTCTGTGGTTGAGAGCAGAACAGGTCTTGCAGAGGATCCAAATTTCTTTTCCAGCACCCATATTAGGTGTCTAACCTTTTGCTTTTAAGTCCAGTTCTGAGAGGTCTGAAGTCCTTTCTGGAATGCAAGGGTGCCTTCACTCCCGTGTATAGAAACCCACACACAAGCACATAAAGATAGGCATAATTAAAAATAGAAAAGGATAAAAACTTGTATTAGATTATGGATTTTCCTTGCTTTAGTATTCCAATTAAAATGAGTTTACTACAGTTTTTATGTGTATATTTTAGAAGATGAAAAGAAGTTGATTCATGTAAAAGAATTCAAGAGTGGTGGTATAAGTGAGAAATATTACCCAGAAGGCTTGCACATTTGAATATTTAATCTCTAGTTGATAACTTGTTTGGGAAATCTTAGGAGGTAGGGTTTGCTGGAAGAAGTGTATTCCTGGTACAGGTTTCAAAATCTTTGCTCCTGTTTGAATGAATGTCTCTCTCTGCTTCTTGTTTGAGTTGAAGATGTAAACAGTTAGCTACTGCTCTAATTTTCTGAAGTCCATTTCATAAACTCTGCTATCACCAAATTATAATCCTCTGGAATAGCAAGTCACATCAACTTTTCTTCAAATTGTCTTAGTCACGGTGTTTTATCACAGTAATAGAAAAGCAACCAATACAACAAGCAAACAAAATTAGAGAAAGAAAAAAAATTAAGCAAGCATAAAGATTTATTTTTAATATCTTTACTTAATATTACTTGATTTATACAGTCAATAAATTCTCAAGCTATTTTTGACACTAATTAACTAATTTGAAAATTCATTTCAATATTGAAATATGGAATGGAAATCACAGCATGGACACTTGTAACTATAGATTTCCATTCTTTTATAGTCCTCAAGACGGAAGTATTAGTAAAAAATACATAGACAGATAAATGGAGGAGAGCAACTCTTCAAATATAGAACATAAGAACATGGTCAATAGATCTCAGCCAGCCAGTTAAGGAAGTACAGTGGGACAGATGGTCATGTCTATAAATTATATAAGAAACAACTTGCACTCAATGTGTAAAGAAAAGAGAAAGCAGAAGATCTTTGATGACAGCAAAGAAAGTCTAAATAAGATTAAATTCTGCCATGACTTTAAAACAATATGTAGGCTAGAGAAATGATATATTGGTTAGAATAACTGACTGCTCTTTTAGAGGACCCATGTTCAAATCCTAGCACCCACATGGCAGCTCCAAGTTGCTGTAATTCCAATTCCTGAGGTGTAATGCCGTCTTCTTTCTGTCATAGTTACTGTCCACATTTTAGGCTAAGGCATACAGAAAATCAACACACACACACACACACACACACACACACACACACACACACACTAAAAATAATAAGAACATGCTATGGGACAATAGTCGTCTACCCTGTATATGTTATTCTCTTTTAGAATTTACACGGAACCAAACATTTCTCATATTTTTTCCAAATATGATATCTTGAGATTATTATTATAATGTAGGGATGACTTAGAATTTATTTGATGTATTTATTTTAGCAAATGGCTATGAATGTCAAGTGTCCTATTAGTAAGTTTTAAGCAAAATTTTGAGCAGAAATTTATTTACCCACTTGTATGTATGCCATTTTCTGTTTTTCTTAGAATGCTCTGTGCATGTACATTATAGTTGACATATGTTACATACAAATATATTTAAAAACAGAGCCATATCAAGTGTATGCCCTTTTTTCTCTATCTCTAGCAGACTGACAGACCTTTTTCAATCCTAAAGTATTTAGCAATACTTTGTATCATATGTAACCTCACAAAATTCTTTCTATAGTTAGCATAACAAATTCAGAGTTCTGCCTTAGTCAAACTTAATATTTGCATGGCAAAGACCAATGTTATAATAGTCAAAGGGAATTTCTTTCTATCATTAAATTAAGAATAGCTTATAATCATTGACTTTTAGAACTTAAATAGAAGGGAAAGTCAATTAAACTAAATATTGTCTTTTCTCAAGTATAGTGAGAAATAAAAATTTGATATGGTCTGATATATGTTACTTATCCAAGACCACAAATAAATGAATGAAATGACAAGGGGTCAAACAAGTAGCTGTAACAAGTCCTGACTGAAACCAAGTAATATACAGTGAAACTATTAAACTTCTTATGAAGGCCTTTACTATTTTAGGTAGGCACTTTTTCAAACCCTTTCTAAAAAGTTTCATTGTACTAATATATCAACAAACATGTTATACAAAGTAAATAATAATATATATGAGAGAGAGACTTATGTGTACATTTCAAGAACTGGAGAAATTTATTGAAGTAACACTTTTACAAGCCTTAATAAAACATCATCACACCTTTTCACTATGCCAAAAAAGCAGCATAAAACTTCTTCAAAGGATGTGAAAATGATTTAGACTTCATTGACCATGTGATCTTTGTCACAAATAGTCATAATTTCTGACACAGGATAGAAACTGTCATACAAAATAAGTAAACAAATGAGCAATATTTTCCTTCAATGCCAATCATTTTTTCAAACTTGGGAAGACTTATAGAACCCACAAGAGTTTGATAGCATCTATTATGTGGGATTTTAAACATTTAGTAAAGCTGTTTATTCTAATAATTATTTTTTATAATTATTAATATATAAATTATTAATATATAAATTCTAATATTTATTTTTATCTATAAATAAAAATGGAACCAAAGTCCTCAAACTGTGATGCAATTTCTTCAAATAAGTGTCACCATTAAATAGCATGAAATAAAAGTGTACAAATAACTTATCTGAGATCAAAATTCTCTGATATCAATAGGTTTTCTATGGAGATGCATCCTTTCTGAGTAAAGTACAATGTAATTTAGTTTGTGTCGGTAAATCTGAGTTACTAATTCACTGAAGTATATGAGAGTGACTATTGAATGAGCAGATGCCAGCATATATTAGTTTATACTCAAGTTATATACAGATTTATCTGAAAAGGTATGAAATCCTGATTA
This sequence comes from Myodes glareolus, assembly GCF_982192425.1. NCBI lineage: Eukaryota > Metazoa > Chordata > Mammalia > Rodentia > Cricetidae > Myodes > Myodes glareolus. Next base: position 48,240,576 of record NC_142033.1, on the reverse strand, counting down.
CCCTATTTTTCTCTGTGCAGATAATCTAAAGTGAAGTTTAAATTTTCCAGATATTAGAACTTAGAGCTGGGGTTAAAAATCTCTGTCACATAACAGATGGAGCATCCCCAAAGTGTAATTGAAATTGGCTAAGATACAATTTACATTGGCTAAGAACTGAATGGTTGCGGCTCATTCTTTGATTACTCCTTCTTATCAGTTTTGTACACTGACTTGAGACAATGAAAACCAAATTTTTTCTTCATAAGAAATCTCTGGTAGCAACATATCTTTTCTCAATAAAAACATACTGTTACTGTTAAATGAATTGACCTTTAACCCTTTTCTAAAGTTCAATGCTTTAAGTAGCTCAGGATGAATATTAGTAGCACAGTACACCTTTATTTTAACATCACATTGTGTTTCTATGTCAACATATATGTCAATGAGTATGTCAAGTATGCTATTTTAATACTCTTTTCATCCAAGTTGATAGTTGATACTTTCTTTAATAAAGATTAAGTTACTCTGTCATGTAAAAGTATGCACATTAGCATAATCATACGCCTAATGACTTATCATCATAACCGTAGGTCAATGTATTCTCAACCTTGATCTGAGAAGCTTCTATTTTCAATAGATGAGAACTAAGAGACCTATTATTGGTCAATGTATAATAAGTGTCTACAGAATGATCAGCCCTAAAAGGTGCATGCTTATAGTGCTTTACACCACCACCACAACTAAGGTTCAAGAATCACTGTAAAAGGGAGAACATGAGATATTCACCATTTCTACAACTGATAGACAGGCTAATATTCAAAATACATAAAGAGCAAGAAAATCAGCATTAACAAGCAAAAACAATTCAATTAAGAAATATTTAACATTCTTAAGCATCAAAGAAATTCCAATAAAAACAACACTGACATATCATCTTACATTTATCAGAATGGCTAAGATTAAAAGCACAGATGACAGCGAGATTCTGGAGCAAAGGGAACATTCCTCCATTGACGGTACAAGTGTCAGCTTGTACAGACACTGTGAAAATCAATATGCAGGTTCATAAGAAAACTGGTAAACCATCTACCTCAAGAAACAGTTACTCCATTCTTGGGCATGAACCCAAAGAACCATCATGCCACAGATACACTTGGCTCAGGTGCAGAACTTGTGGGTGTGGCCTATGTTTGGCTTAATTTGGGATATACGCCACAAGAGGGAGCCCATGCTCCACACTGCTTGGATGACCAGGCACTAGATGCTAAATTGCCCAGAGATTTGCATATCACCATAGAACCTTCATCTGGCGATGGATGGAGATAGAGACAGAGACACACATTGGAACACTGGACTTAACTACCTAGGTTCAAATGAGAAGCAGAAGGAGGGAGAACGTGAGCAAGGAAGGCAGGATCAGAGGGAACCTTCATCCTACGATGGATGGAGATAGAGACAGAGACCCACATTGGAGCCCCAGACTGAGCCCTCAAGGTCCAAACGAGGAGCAGAAGGAGGGAGAACATGAACAAGGAAGTCAGGACCGCGAAGGGTGCGTTCACCCACTGATACAAGGGGAATGATCTAATGAGAGCTCACCAAGGCCAGCTGGACTGGGACTGAACGAGCATGTGATCAAACCGGATTCTATGAATGTGGCTGACATGGGGGCTGACTGAGAAGCCATTGATAATGGCACTGGGTCTTGCTTCATCTGCATGTACTGGCTTTTTGGGATCCTAGTCTGTTTGGATGCTCACCTTCCTAGACCTGGAGGGAGGGGGTAGGAACTTGAACTTCCCACAGGGCAGGAAACCCTGACTGCTCTTAGGAGTGGAGAAGGAGGAGGAGAGGGAGTGGGAGGAGTGGGAGAGTATTGGGAGGAGGGGAGAAAGTGGAAATTTTTATAAATAAATAAATAAATAAATAAATAAATAAATAAATAAGGAAATTAAAAAAGAAAAGAAAATGATTCCCTATGACGTCCTGCTATACTCATAGTTTAGTGCCTAGCCCAGTCATTATGGAATTACTCTGGCAGCTGATAGGAGGAGATATAGAGGAGCACACTCAAACATTAGATAAAGACAGAACCCAAGTTGGAAATCTTTGGATTGCTACTACTTTTGAAGTTTTGGAGACCCCAGAGGATGGGGGAGAAAGAATAATCAGAATTGAGACACCTGGAGAACTAGGCCCACAGAATCAACTATGAAGGGCTCATCAGGGCTCACAGAGACTGAAGCAATAAACTGGAGGCTTGCATGGGTCTGCATTAGGTGCTCTGAATATATGTTATGGTTGTAGAGTTTTGTGTTTTTGTGGGACTCCCAACAGTGGAGTTAGGGGCGTCTCTAATTATTTTGCCTGCTCTTGAGATACTTTGCCTCTACTGAATTGCCTCATCCAACCCCTATATGAGCATTGTGTCTAGTCTAACAGTGTCTTTTTATCCTGAAATTAATTGATATTCCTGGGAGTACTGCTCTTTTCTGAAGGCAAAAGGAGGAGTGGGTCTGATGGTGGAAGGGGCGGTGGGAAGTAGGAGGTGGGGAGAGTGGAGTGAGGGGACTCTGCAGAGGAATGTATTGTTTTTTATCTTATTTTTTTAAAATTTTTATTTTACATTTCATCTACAGTTCTCCACCATCCCTTCTCCCCACCACTGCCCTTTGAATCCCTCTCAGCCCTCCCCAATTCCAGTCCTCTCAACAGGTAGGGCTTACCATGTAAAGTCAAAAGAGTCTGGCGCATTAAATTGGGTCGGGACTAAACCTCTCCCCACAGCATTAAGGATGAGCAAAGAATAGCACCATGGGGAATGACTCTAGTAAACTTGGTAATTCACCAGAGATAGATCCTGGTACTACTGCCAGGTACCTCACTGATAGTCTAAGCTTCACCACTGTCTCCCATATATGGAGGGCCTAGCTCGGTCCTCAGGTGCTCCAAGATTTCTCCCTCAAGATTTTGGTCTCAGTTGCTTATATATTCCCTCCTTCCTCTCTTTGATTGGATTCCTGGAACTTAGTTTTGTGCCTGGCTATGGATCTCTGCATCTGGTTCTGTCAGTTGCTGGATGAAGGCTCCCCCACTGCTGGTGTGAGTACAAACTGGCACAGCCACTTTGGAAATCAGTATTCCTAAGATGGACACTTTCTTAGTAAATTGGGAATCAATCTACCTTAAGACACCACGATACCACTCTTGGGCATATACCCAAAGGATACTCAATCATACCTCAAAAATCACTAGCTCAGCAATATTTGTAGCAGCATTATTTGTAATAGCCAGAAACTGGAAACAGCATAGATGTCCCACAACTGATGAAAAAGATAAAGAAAATACAGTACATTCACACAATGGAGTATTACTCAGCTGTAAAAACAATGACATGAAATTTGTAGGCAACTGGATAGAACTAGACAAACCATTCTAAGTGAGTTAACTCAGACTCAGCAAGGCAAACACAGTATGTACTCACTCATAATTGGATATTAGATGTAAAGCAAAGGATAACCAGACTACAATTCATAGCTCCAGAGAAATAAGGTAATAAGGAAAACCCTAAGAAGGGACACATGGATTGCACAGGGAAAGGTAATTAGATGAAGTCTCCTGGGTAAACTGGGAATGAGGAAGTGGTAAAGAGGAGGGGATGGAAGATGAGAACATGAGGGAATGGGATGGCAGAGGGGGGACAGGGATGGAGGGTGAGAGCAATGAAAGAGAGATCTTGATATAGAGAGACGCTATGGGGTTAAGGAGAAACATGGTGCTAGAGAAATTCCCAAGAATCTACAATGATCCAAGCTGAGACTCCAGTAGTGTAGAAGGAGCTTGAACTGATCTTCCCTTGTAATCAGATTGGTGACTACCCCAACTATCATCATAGAGTCTTTATCCAGTAGGGGTATACTGTATGAGAGAAGACTAAATAAAATAATAATATAAAATATTCTGATGGAAATAGAAGGAAAAAAGAAGATGGGGAAGGAAAAAATGTGTAAAAAGTCAGTGGTGGGGGTAACTACAAGGGATCATTGTCTTCTGAACATAACAGGTCAGTTGTAGATAGGAATTCACAGTGATTGTGACAACATGTCCCAGATCTGTACACAGTAAGATCATATCTCGGCATGGGTGGGAAAATGGAACACGCAATCATACCTAGAGGCAGAGATTGACATGGAGCTGTCAATTGTTAGCTGCTGGGAGAAGGAGACATAGTTTTCTTGAAGAATATATGCAGTGCTGTATAAGTCAGTCAAGCATTCTTCACTGGAAGATCACACATCAAAGAGTATTTGAGCAACACAAATTGATCTTGAAGAATTTATATATTAAAAAAACAAAAATCATAATCACACATATTTGGACAGGGAAAGAGCATGAATCTGGAAAATGTTGGTAATGGGGAGATAAGATAAAAACACATGTACACTCTAAAAAAGTAATATATTTTATATTTTTGGTAGTGAGTTTATTCTTTAATGGCTGAGCCATTTAGATAAGAGAGCTGGTCTCCAGGGTCACAAGACTGGGAGAGATAACCCTGCTCCACAACAGTTGGAGCACACAGGAGAGGGAATCCTGAATCAAGACTGGGCATCACGCTAGAGCTGACCTTGTTGTTGGGTGTTTGGGTGTGGCCGCATAGATGAGCCAGTTAGAGGGGAACTGATTCTCCTCTCCTATGCCTCTCACAACAATCAGAAGAGGGTCGTGCGGCACCTTACCAGGGCAAAACAATAGAGCGTTCCCTGGCAATATAACTGAGAGGAACACAGGACTGAAGGCTCCAGAGCAGGATAAATGGCCCCACTCCTTGTTGCAGGCTGCAATGGGTGAGCTAGCTGAGGCAGTGATGCAGAATTTGCTGGGGTAGCGACAATGAGGAAAAGCTAAAAAACTGACCAACCTAGCACCCAGATCCAGAACCTGGACTATGACTTAGCTCTTACCAATATCCAAGAACGTATGAACCGCTGGAGCATGTGGAGGAGATGAACCTACAGATTCAAAACAGCAGGATCTCCATGAAACAAGACACCAGTATATCCAAGAAAAGTTCCAGTGAGAACCTATTAGAGGTAGTGAAGCAGAAAACAGAGGCCACGAGACAGACTGATGACTCCTAGCAATGAATATCTGCAAGTAAAGATGAATGAACTAAAGGATAAACATTATGTCTCAATGGGCCATACTACAGCTTCCACAACAAGAATTTTTGATTTTTTTTTGGGGGGGGGGCTTGGTTTATTTTGTTTATTTTGTTTGTTTTTCATTTAAATTTGGTTTTCATTTGTGGGGGAGGTTGCAAGAGTAGAGGGCAGATGTGAGGGGCTGGGCAGATAAGTGGGATCAGAATGCGTGATGTGAAATTCACAGAGAATAAATAAGTAAAAACAAAATAATATATTTTGTAAAAATATATACAGTGACGTTCTTATTACCGTAAGATCTTTATACCATTTGATTTTGAAGTTAGCTCATTAATCTGTAATAAATAGCCACCTAAAAACTATTAGGGATAGAACTGAAATTTTCCTCTATCATAACTTGGAAGTGACTGAAAACCTTCTGTGAGGAAAACGGTTTATAAGGCAATACCTGAAGCACAATGTAGGTGGAAATAGATTTATATTACTGTCTCATGCTTTCATCACAAGAGAATACTCTGCTAATGTAATTATTCCAAGTGTGGGACTAGGACCCTGCTTGTGTTTTTTTTTTAAGTAAATTTTATTAAATTATAAAAGTTTCCATTTCCGCCCCTCTTCCCAACACCCTCCCACTCCCCCCACTCCCTCCCCTCCTCCCTCTTCGTCCCTTAGAGCAGTCAGGGTTTCCTGCCCTGTGGGAAGTTCAAGTTCCTCCCCACTCCCTCCAGGTCCAGGAAGGTGAGTGTCCAAACAGACTGGATCCCCAAAATCCAGAATATGCAGAGGAAACAGGTCCCAGAATCATAGTCAATGGCTTTTCAGAAAGACTTCGGGCCAGCCACATTCAGAGAATCCGGCCAAATTCCGAGAATCTGGTTAGATCACGTCCTTGTTCAGTCCCAGTCCAACTGGCCTTGGTAAACTCTCATTAGATCCGTTCCCTTGTATCAGTGGGTGATAGCATCCCTCGCAGTACTGATTTCGTTTTTCATGTTCTTCCTCCTTCTGCTCCTCATTTGGACCTGGGGGGCTCAGTCCGGTGCTCCAATGTGGGTCTCCGACTTTATCGCCGTCCTTCGTCAGATGAAGGATCTGGGACTCTTGTCTATTTCCTACCTCCTGGTGGATAGCTAAATAATCTTCATCAGGTTCATCTTCTTATTTAGCTTCTCTAGGATCACGAATAATAGGCTCAAAGACCTTTAATTATGGTTAGAATCCACTTATGAGTGAATACATACCGTGTTCCTCTTTTTGGGTCTGGCTTACCTCACTCAGTAAGGCGTTTTCTATTTCCATCCATTTGCATGCAAAATTCAAGATGTCATTGTTTTTTTACCGCTGAGTAAAACTCTAATGTGTATATGTTCCACACCTTTTTTAACCATGTAGAAGGATGAAAGTAGATCCATATCTATCACCATGCACAAAAATCAATTCCAAATGGATTAAAGACATCAACATTAATCCGTCCACTTTGAACCTGATAGAAGAGAAAGTGGGAAGTAGTCTACAAGATATAGGCACAGGAGGCCTCTTCCTAAGTAGGACCCCAGCAGCACAGACAATAAGAGAAACAATGAATAAATGGGATCTACTGAAACTGAGAAGCTTCTGTAAAGCAAAGGACACTGTCAGTAAGACAAAAAGGCTGCCTTCTGACTGGGAGAAGATCTTCACCAACCCCTCATCAGACAAAGGTCTGATCTCCAAAATATACAAAGAACTCAAGAAACTAGGCACTAAAACTCTAATTAACCCAATTAAAAAATGGGGTACTGACCTTAACAGAGAATTCACAACAGATGAACTTCGAATGGCCAGAAGACACTTAAGGTCATGCTCAACCTCCTTAGTGATCAGGGAAATGCAAATCAAAACCACTTTGAGATATCATCTTACACCTGTCAGAATAGCTAAAGTCAAAAACACCAATGATAGCCTATGCTGGAGAGGATGTGGGGTGAGGGGAACACTCATCCATTGTTGGTGGGAATGCAAACTCGTGCAGCCACTGTGGAAATCAGTGTGGCGGTTTCTCAGGAAAATGGGAGTCAACCTCCCTCAGGACCCAGCAATTCCACTCTTGGGAATATACCCTAAAGATTCCCTAACATACTACAAAAGCATTTGTTCTACTATGTTCATAGCAGCACTATTTGTAATAGCCAGAACCTGGAAACAGCCTAGGTGCCCCCCTGCTTGTGTTTTGAACCATGCACCAAACTAACAAAATATGGCTTGCATCAGAAACAGTTCTTCAATATGATTTGCAATTAGACACATAGGCTACTGTGCAGACTCAATGTAGTTGTAGCTTTCTTTAAGAATGATGCACATCTAATGTGTTCAAGAAAGAATCAGTAGGTAAGAATTAAATAATGCCCCATCATAAGAACATGATTGACCACACAGTCTAGGATCTTTCCTTCATTTTATTTCACAACTTGGAATGTAGAGCCAAAACACATTACATTGAAACATCAACAGGTGCATTCATTGGTTTTAAAATAAAAAGACCTTTAGAGCGAAATAAAACAGATCATTAATCTTTGTATTTGTGCTCCTGTAAGCCTATGATTGACATTTGACTAATTAATCATTTATTTAGTGTTAAATATTGCCAGAGTTAAGGAAGTGATAGATACACACTGATACATGTGTTTCACAAGAGTAGAGTGTAGTGGTTTGAAAAAACAAATGGCCCCCAGAGAAAGTGTCACTTTTAGGAGGTGTGGCCTTGTTGGAGGAAGTATGTCACCATGGGAGCAGGTTTTAAGGGTTTTTTGTTGTTGTTCAAGCTTCACTCAGTTTGACTTTCAGTTGACTTCTTGTTGTCTGCAAGATGTAGCAATCTCAGCACCAGCAGCATATCTGCCAGCATGCTGCCATGGTGATCATGGACTAAACCTCTGGAACTGTAAAAGAGTCACACACACCAATTAAATGTTTTCTTTATATGAGTTACTTTGGTCATGGTGTCTCTTCGCAGCAATAAAAACCCCAACTAAGACACAATTAGGATGATATAGGCTCATCTTTCTAAACCACTTTGTTTTATGTTCACTGCTCTAGAGGTATTGTTAGTATTAACAATTTTTAAATAATACCTGGAAGTTGCATTGCTTAATCCTAAACAATGAAAATATGTAAAAGGTATATAAAAAAGATTAAGCAAGGAAAGCAAAATGTTTTGAAGAGAGAAACCAAATTTGCCATACTTGTTAAAATCTTCGACCATACTTTCAAATTGCAAGTACTATTAACTTTTCATAAACATTCTCAATTCTAGAATGATCAAATGAAATTTGAAGAAATCCATAATGGAGTAAGCTATAGTATATCTTAGAAATGAAAGAAAGGCTTAGACATTATAATGCAAATATATTGAATACATTAAACAGGTATACAAATGGAAGATTAAAGAGATTCTACTTATAATTTTGATATATGCTATATACCAACTAATTCTCTAAATCAATCCCTGAACATTTTTGAATTTACATTCACTTTATTTGCAAAAATGTACAGCTTAGTATTTGTTTATACCATGTGTCTTTGGTATCTGAGTTATATTAGAAAATATTTTTTGTATGATATTTTAAATCTCTATTGATAATTTCTGAAATAATTTTTTCTCTGCCAATGGCAATGACTTGCAACTTTATTCTTAAATTATTCATTATTACCTGAGACTCCACAGCTTTACTTTCAAACCAGGAGGCAATTTCCCCAAAAAAATCCTTTTCAGTTTTTCTTTTAGTACATGAATAAATCTACTTTCTTAAATAACAAACTATCAACATTTAAATTAAACAATTATATTGCATCTTTTCAGTCATAATACTCTAGCAAGCTGTGTCATTAAGCACTGTATTTAAAACTACATTGAAAGAGTTAATTCCTTCAGTTTGTGAAATAATTTTAAAGATTGGTTATTTTGATGGCTAATGTTGTTTGCCAGTCTGGTAGCTTAGGAAATGCAGGATTATGATGCATACCCTCATACCTGCAGGTTTTTCTGGCAGATGAATATAACCAGGTGTGATTGGATCATGAAGATTCAGTTCAAATGGGTGACTTATGCCTAGCAGTTAATTTGTGATAGGAAGCATTGTGTGGTAATCATGAACAGCATTCAGTGGTTTCTAGTTGTAGAAAATGATATTCATGGGGTAGATTCCAGATGGTTTTTTTTTTCTTTTCATGCCACTTCTGTATGCACATTTCTCTGCTTCTGTTCACCAAATTTTTGTGATCGCCTCAGCCCTACATCTAACCATCACTCTGTTCCATTCAATCAGATTAGACCAATCATCCACAGACCGAGTCCTTGAAAGCTTTAATGCAATAAAGTCATATGAATCTTCCTCTCTTAACTTATTGTGGTCACAGTGATGTTAAGAAAACCAGACTGTTGTCAGGAGAGGTAGAGATGAAACTTTAAAGATGGAGATTCAGATCTTTCCTTAAAAGCAAAACATAATTAGCAAGTCTATATCCCCTCACATATGACCACATTCTGTTAATATGCTGTGTCTTTTGCTTTTCTCCAGTGAATCTTTATTTTATTTGACTTGACTATATTAGATTTGTCGAGGCAAGGTTTCTTTGTCTAACTGTTCCAGCTGTCCTGGATCTTGCTATGTAGATCAGACTGTCTTGGAACTCATAGAGATCTGCTTGCCACTGCCTACCATGCGCTAGGATTAAAGGCGTATACTCCACTACTTGCCTGAGAGCCTTTGTATTTGAAAGCATCTTTTCATGTAAGAGTAATAAAACAACTTTTATTCTCATGATTTTTATTCTAATTAAGGTTAAGGAGATACAGACATTTCAAAGGGAGGAAAACCTCATAAAACCCTGGAGAAAATAAATGTGGGCATTTATATATAAACACATTTTCACAAGCACACATACACATACACAAAAAAAACCCCACTATTGCAATGGCTGAAGAATCTTTACCCTTTGACTAGCATGATCACAGCAATTCTTCTAAATATTGATTTGTCCTAAAGTTGGCCTTGATAGCTCATAAATCCATATTTACAAATCATATATATATATATATTTATTTATTCCTGGTTTATTAAGATCAGAAGTTTAAAGGTGAGTATTGGAAAAGAAAGTGATTGGTTATACTCACCTACAAATGGAAATAGTAATAAATGAAATATAATCTGACAGCTTAAATTTAATCAGTATGTCACTGTTTTGTTTTAATAGAGCAAAATCATCCTGGGTTGAGTACTTAATTTACTCTCAGCAGCAAGAGGTGGGTAATGAAATCAGGAGTCACTCACTAGTTGGCTCTAGCAGGTAGCACAATTAGGCTGCTCATAACAATTTAAATTAGATCTGAATTGTGGAAGACTTTGCTAATTTAGACAAACACAAGTTTGGAAAGCTCCATGACTTCTGCATGTCAAGTAGGCATGACAGGCCTAGCATGATGATTCCCTGACATTTGCAGGTGATTGTTTTAAGTTGCTGGCAATGCATACTTGTAAAGCACCACTGCTTGTAATAGAAAACATTCATTATAGGTGTATACAAATAAGGTTTTCTACTTCCCCCACTCCCCAAGACTTCATTTTCTTGCAACAAGAAAGGGCAAAGGAGAGGCAACCAATTAGTAGAAAGAAAGTCATTTTGTTTTAGTACCAAGGGAATAGAATTAGACTAACGACTTAAGCAAATAACCTGAGATCATTTAGTTTCTTTCATGGGATTTGCAATAAAATGAAGTACTCATAAAGACTTCTCTCAATTTTGTAGCTCATTTGCCCTTTGTAGGATCATTATAAAATGCGTTGCTTAACATACATCGAAGTGGAATTTATTGACAACAGCATTCAGGAATAAACTTGTATAAAATTAACATGCTTTACAGGGTTATAGAATGCTAGCAAAAGTGAGATAGTCATTTGTCTCTCCTTGGCGATATCCAACAACTAAAATAAGGCTCTGTTATACTAAAATCAATAAAGAAATAATTCTATTAATATTTTGAAGAAATGCTATATGTATAGAGATTCTTAATTATGAAAGATGAAAGAAGAAAGTTTTAAGGGAACGTTAGAAAGCATTTATTTTAACAAACAAAGAGAAATTGCTCATTATATTTTTATACAAATTTCACTTATTTAATTTGTGATAGTGAAGAGTTTACTATTTTTCTCCCCATCTCTCTTGCTGCTATAACCAAACATCTGAAGAACTCAGGCGAATGGAGGAGCTGTTATTTTGGCTCATGGTTTAGGAAGGAATGCCATCCATCACCAAGGGAAAAACGTGTACTCAGGAGAGTAAGGCAAAGGTTTATATGTCTCCCACAGTCATATAAAAAGAGAGCACAAATGATGGTATTCAGCTTGTTATTGCTTTTTGAATCAGTAAAGTGTCCAGACATTGGAATACTACAACTCTAATTTAGAGTAGGTCTTGCCATCTCAGTTAAAATAATTTAGAAATGACATCATAATCATGCCCAGAGGTTTGTCTATTATGTAATTCTGGAACCAAACAAATTCACACTCAACATCAAACCTTTTGGATACTAACTTCTATTTAATGACTTGTTATAATTTGTGGTTTCTCATATGAAAGTACACATATTTTTCCAACTATTATAGCAATTTTTGGAGAAGTGAACACTTGTTGACAGTCAAGTAAAATGACATAAAATTATATAGAGCAGTAGAATATGTTTACCATAAAGAAGACTCTAGGTATGATACAATATTAATACAGCATTCAGGGTAGGTGAACAATTAAATGCTAGTGTCAATTCTAAAGGTGTTGAATGATTTCTCATACCTAGTTATCTCTATACCCCCAAAATATAATATATAATCTTGTAGTCTTTCCATATTTTAGTGGTACCAGCATATTTTCCTTTCTTTGGTATCTGTACTTGCCTTTGCAGTTGAATATTACTACTATTTTATATAATTGCATACGTATTCATAGTAGATTCCATTACTTTTTAAAAGCTAATTAAAAACTCTAGGTTAAGAACTCAAATATTTCAACATATTTTCATTAAATACTTTCATATTTGATATACTGAATTGGAATATTCAGAAAACATTTGTTTAAAATGGGATGTGTACACCCTATGTTCTTAGGAAATATCAACTAAAATTTTAAAAAGAAATGAATTGTAGCTTCTTAAATCTTATATAGTGTTCTGAAAACAATCCCTAACCAATAAAAGCAGGTAAATAAAATGTGTGTTAGAAGGTGTTAATTGCTTTGAAAAACAAAATTCTCAGACATAGGAATAACACATAACATGGCTTGTAAATTATCTTGAGTTCAAATGTCAAATATTTAGTGAGGAAATGCATTTCTTCTATTGTTTGTGCTTTTTTTCTAGTTCTTTTAGTTAAAACAGTTGACTTGAGTTACAAAAGAAGTACATACTTGTATATTCTTGAGAAACATTAATTCAGCACCACCATAAACTTGAAAGTTAGGTTTGATTATAAAACATCTGAAAATATCAACTCTGAGGCATTGTTTAGTATCTAGGATAGCAGGATCATAAATGGACATACCAATCACATGGTAAGTTAGTAATAGGGAGGGCAGGAAAGAGCTGTTAAATGCATAAACATGATTTCCATGGAAGTAGTATACCGGCAATTTGATGATGATCCAAGACAAAAGATGGAATAGAGTGTTACCATGCAATAATACAAGTTTGCCTTGTTTTACAAAAGAACAGAGGGAACAATATGTAAACGGAGACTTCTCATTCATTTCCCAGGGGCCCAGACCCAAATAGTCATACAGAAACTATGTTAACTACAACACTATTTGGCCAATGACTCAATCATATTCCTAGCTATCTCTTACCTCTTAAATTAACCCAGTTCTATTAATCTGTGTATCACCATGAGGCTGTGGCCTAGTATAAAGTTCTCACATCCTTCTCTTTTGACAGGTACATGGCATCTCCTTGACTCCACCTATTTCTTTCTGTATCTCTTTTAGCCTTGCTATATTCTGCCCTGCCATAGGTCAAAGAAGCTTTATTCATCAACCAATAAAATCAACACATATACAGAAGGATATCCTACATCAGCAGTATGATTATACAGTGCCAAAACAATCCCCAGATAAGTACAACTACATTAACCACTTAATTTAATTTCACTTTTTATTGCCTCAGGGTAATATTTAACTTAGGCTGACTTCAAACTTGCTATGTTGTTCAGGATGACTTTGAATTCCTCATCCTCTTTCCTCTACCTACAGCTGAAATTATAGACCCAAAACATAAAACACCAAAGCAACGGGACAGGCAAAAAACTCAATTTTATATAACTTCTGTAAAATTGTCTTAATAAACATATTTCTCATATGCAAAAATCTTTCTATCCTGATATAGAATATATTCAAATGTGTATTGAATATATATGTGTAAAATTTGATTCACAGTTGATGATTTTCCAATTCCATGCATTAACCCCTATTGGATGAATATATTTCTGGGTATTTTTTGTACACTAATCCCTATTTGTGCCATACCCTATAATACAGAACTACAGCTGAAGTGCTAATATACTCAGCATTGTTTTTTCTGTCATAACAACTTACATGTTAAATAATGTAATAAATATTTGCTGAATAAATGCATGGTTACAAAATTTGTCTTGAATTTTGGTGGACAAGTCTGATCTTTTCAAATGTATGATGTTGATTGCTTTTCAACAAATGTTAAGACCAAAGTAAATATCAGGTCTGATTATTTAATGTCCCCGCAGAAAAAAAATAGTGCTTAAATCATCTATTATAAAGCACACAGGGAACCTAAACCTTGCCATCCATAAACTACTTGGAGAATTTTGTGTCTTCATTCAGACAACAACAATAAAACTGACAACAACAAAGAATTCCAAATTGTCTCTTGTAGGTTTGCTGATTTACTCGATCTTAATTTATGAAAATAGTGGAAATTTGAGTTGCTCTAAAAGATACTCTTTCCAATATGACTCATCTTGACACTTAAAGGTGCTATGATGGAATGGGGATATAAGTCAATGGATGGTGTTTGTCTAACCTACAATAGACTATAGTCCTGAAGCCCCAAGTTTTGTCACTTAGTAGAAGGTAACAAGAAACAGAAATTTTAAAAATTCACCATAGATTTGTATTACATGAAGTAGTTAATGTATTTTACTGCTAATACAAATTATTTATAATGTAAAACTCAAGACCATTTCCTACTATTGACTGATCATTAACATCTTACCAGGAGAAGTTCACACTTAGTTCCCACAGATGAAAGGGTGGCTCACTATCACGTGTGTTTTTTGTCCATTTAATTATTTTCATGTTTGAAATGAATACTTCAGTTAATTCAAGATTACTTCCAAAATTCAATGACTAGACATTTTTAAAGAGCTTATATAATACAAATATTCATAATTCAGCCATTTCCAAAGAAACAATTTAAATTCTATTCTTTGCTTTGTTGTTTGTGTGTACATGTGTACTAAAAGTGTGTATGTGTGTGTGCTATAGTGTGCTTTGAGGAAGTCAGACGACAATTTTTAAGAGTCTGCATGTGGCTTCCAGGAATAGAATTCAGGTCTTCAGGGTTGATTGCATATGTTTTTACCTGCTAGACCATCCTGCTATATCAACACTAGTTCTTGTGGCTCCAAACAAGTAGAAGACTTTCAAAATTCAATTTCTCATTGCTTTCAAAGTATAGCCACAGTTCAATGTTATCGAATGGTTAATACTAATAACTAGGTTCAGAAAATATAAAATGCTTCCTGCTTTCATGCTCTTTAAGATGCCATGACCATATTACAACTTTTAAAGCAAGGAATTTAATCAGCCCATTCTTACAGAGTAATACTTTCCTTTATTTTTCCGACTGAAAGGGACACTTCACTGTATCTATTTACGGTGCTTCCTTCTTTGTTAAAATATCAAATGTGGTGATTTTTGGTCTCTCCAGTTCTGACTCTGATATATCTACCTGAATGGCAAGAGAGGACAATATCTCAGAGAAAATAGACTTAGGGAAGAATTGGAATATAGGTACTCAGAGAAAGAGAAATGGAGAGGAGTAAGGAAAGGGGAAAAAGATATAATACCCTGTGGACATCATATATCAACCTCACGTTTGTTTTGAGGAATTGGCAGGTACAATGCATACCTGCAGCATCTGGGCCTTTTTATTCTCAGACCGTGTCAGCAGGATCAGCAGACTCCCTGCTCAGAGTAAGCAGCTGATATCGTTGGGAAGTCCTGAAGCTAAGATTGGGGAAGACACCTGACAATGAATCGGAGGGACTGTTTTGATCCCTGAAGATTGCTCTGTTTATTTCTAACTTTGAAGATTCTTTTTCTCTTCTTTCTGGCTAAAGTGTGAATATATCCATTACCGACCTTCCCTGCCTGTATAGAAATCCTCATTCAGTCAGAGTTTTCGGGAGACTGAACACTATTCACGGTGACAAAGAACAGAATTAAGGTGAGAAGAGCAGTGAAAACATCAAGGAGAAGCAGTGTTTGAATGAGGTAGATATGGTTATCAAATAATGCACTCAGGACATTCTGCAGAATGTGCTGTCCATGGGCCTTCCTTTCAAATGCATGAAGCAAAAGTTGAATCCCAAGTAGAGGGGGTTGGGAAATGAGGAGGTCATGAGGATAGAGCTCTCAAGGAATGAGACTATTACCTTCAAAAACAGACCACAGAGAATCCCTTGCCATTCCACAATAAAACAAGCATTGAAAAGAGATGTCTGAAGTGCTTTGTTAGCACCCAGTCTTCATTGGCTGTGCCTAGACCTGCCCAGCATCAAGAATGGAAAGAAATCAATTCTGATTTTAAGAGCTACCAGAATGTTATTTTATATAACAGTAGAAACAAATAAGATACACCCTCTTCTTTTATTATTTGATGTTAATATCTACCATGAGATTCTATTATCATTCCCTAAGTAAGTTTTTATGGGGCAAAAGTATTTGACTGAAACTTAAAGCACACCAAAAAATTTTTAAATTTATATGTCTTTTTGTATATTCCTAGAAAGATGACTTAAATTAAAATTGTAAATGGAGATTAAGGTGTCTTTGGGCATGTTTTGGATTTCAAATTCTTTTTACAATAATTAAAGAGATAATAACTACTTTTTTATATAAACATGGTGTGTTTGCTTTATCTTTCTTTAACAGAATATCTGATGAGGGAGAAATTATGAAGAAAAAAAGGTGTATTTAGCTTATAGTTCTGTAAGTCCAAGAGCATAAAACAAGTATCTATTCTGGTCACTGTCAAGTAATTTTATATGCATGAAAAAGTAAAAAAAAAAAAAGAAACTAAAACAAAAAACCCTAAAATTGTGAAAGGCTTGGGGCATATTTAAAGGAAGGAAGGGAACTGAATATCTAGAAAAGCTAACCTGTTCCCAAGAGGGAATGAGGAATACTCTCTCATGAAGCAAAGTGCCCACTTGAAAGACTCTACCACTAACAGGTGACTGAACTTTTCTATATTCACTGAGAAAAAATATATTTTTCTCAGTGCTAAGTGGGATCAGTTACTAAATTTCATTCCTTTACAATTCTTTTTTTAAACCCCATATAGCAATATGATATTGAGGTTAGGGACTATGAGATGCTTTAGTCTTCAGGCACGTGATAAAACAACTATAAAATGTTTAAGAAACTCAGTGTATGTATTTTGCTAAGGCATTTCCAAGACAGCAATACACAGGTGAAACGGTCATTTGTAACATCACATGTAGACTAATGTGGATGATTGGTTTTCACATTGCTGAATATACATTGATATGAGCTGTCTTTTCTAAACGTCATTTCCTCTACCAAGAGTTGTGGGGTCGTGGTGGTGTTGGGTACTGAATTTTATAATTGTATAACAATTTATTTATCAAAACATAAGAATCCAAGATTGTGTGTGTGTGTGTGTGTGTGTTTTGTTTCTTTTGTGGTTAAAATAAGATCAAATGAGGTATAGACCTGAAATGGGGAATCAGTTGTCTTGTTACCTTAAAGTTCAATTATGTATAGAAAAGAAAGGAAGTGAAATATAAAGGTGTAGACTAAAATGGGGATAGGGATGTCTTGAGGAAAGACTGCCAGTGTTGTAGAGATGTAGTAAGTGATGACTGAATACACCAAACAAAATATACAAGCAGTTCTTGATTTTTTTTCTCATCCTGGGGTATAATGAGCATAGAAAGAAATGAAACAGTAAAATGTAGTAAGGCACATATCATTTCATGAATGAGTTTTTTTATGATTGTAAATTCAAGGATAGTAAAAATATAAATATAAATCTCAAATTTCACCTGGCAAGCGGAATAAGGACAAAGCTTTAAAGGATCAGTATGGTTTGTTGCTTAAGATCAAACAGATTTTATTATATAATAATCTTAGAATAGAAGGGTAATTTTACCTATTTACCAGTCAGACAATGTTATTGCCTAATTTATTATTAGGTAATTTGTTGAAGTCATTTGCTTAAGTATTTTAGCTAAGCAAGGAGTTGCCATCGGCTGAGGACCTGCTTTTAAGATCCTCTACCTTACAAATGAGAACAATAAGATATAGGCTTCTCTAAGAATCTCTCAGGACATAAAGTTCTGCTGTTCACAAAATTAAAATGAAGCCCCAAATTGTTTGATGTTAAATTTGAGGTCTTTTAGTGGTTGGTATCAAAAGAGAAATGGTTTATGTCATGAAGATGGAGAAACTGAAGTATGGATCCTTTGGTTCAAGGTAAGGAAGAAGACAAAATAAGGAAACAAAATGTTTTGCTTGAAGGGCAAATTGAAGAATATGTTTTCCAACTTTTAAAATTGGTATTTATTCAAATAAATTCCCTAAGGCTGTAGAGATTGCTTTTGTAAATCAATCATCATGGGAGATAATTTTCTAATACCACATGAAACCAAAAACTTTAGGAATGATTTTAGGATAATCTTTTATACCAGGAATTAAGAAAAAAATCACAGAGGGTAAATTTACTTTTATTAAAGTCACTTGATCACATTGGAAGTTCTTTGTTTATTACTTATTTGCTGTTTGATTTGAATTTTATTAATTTAATAATGGCAGTATACTATGTAGCTGGAATGGAATGAAATGAGGATTGTCTACTAAAAACCATTCAACCACATTTCTTCATTGTTGCATTCTGTCCTACTTCTACCTGGGTAACTATAAACAGTACCTTCCAAAGCATTTCTTGGCAATTCTGTGCACTGTATTTAGTTCTATTTTAGGTATGCTAAAAGCATCCCTTGAGATAGCTCTAACATTATGTGAAAGCATTTTGTTGGAGGTTTAAAAGAAATAAAAATAAAAGCCTATAGCTCTTTTTGGGTGGCTAAGAATTATTTTCTCCATGGTTTTTGCTCTTTCACCAAAAATATTATTGCCTTTTTCATTTTAACATTATTAAAATAATAAGCACTTCTGTTTCCTGTGCAATTTCTGTATGCTTCCTAACAAATGACCTTCTCGTTATGGTGAAATATTACATTTGTTAATTAACTACTACTTCCCATTTTCTCAGAAACGCAATAGCTGTTATAGAGAAGCAAAATGAATTGAACTTAATTATCTGCTCTTTGTCTTTCATTCCAGGGAGCCCATAGATATCTTCCTAGGAATAAATGTTTCAGCCTTGGCAATCACAGGAAGATACAAGGTAAGCTTCATGCTTCTTACATTTTAAACAAGCAAAAGGAGGGACATCTGTGAGTTTTAGGAAAGCCAGGTCTACAAAGATAAACTCTGTCTTGCAAAGCCAAAATCCCCCAAACAAAACAAAACAAAGCAAAAGGAAAGTTGCATTTCACTGTGGTTATGATTATAATTTGCTTTGATTAGGCAAGACAGGTTTTTTGCTGTTCCCTCAGTTAGAATCAGCAGATTCAGAACCAGGCGTTCAGCATAGGTCATAATCTCAGTCCGCAGCTCTACACCTTTCTTTCCTTCTGTCCTTCCATTACCTTATATTTAAAAAGTGGTAAACTAGAGAGGTGAGTGGGTGCTAGCCTGGGCAGCCTGCCTGCCTGTCCGGGAAAGGAGCACAGCCCTTCCCCCCCCCAGCTTCTGCGGCAGGGTCTTCGGTGTTCCAAGGGACCCCTCCCCTCCCCCCACTGCTGCGGGCCCTTTGTCTCCTGAGTCCTGGGAAGACCAGCTAGCCCCGTTGCCCTGCTGAGCAGTTCTTCCCAGAGAGGTGAGTGGGTGCTCACCACTGCCCAGGAAGAGAGCACAGCCCCCCACAGCATCTGCAGCAGGGTCTTTGGTGTTCCAAGGGACCCCTCCCCTCCCCCCACTGCTGCGGGCCCTTTGTCTCCTGAGTCCTGGGAAGACCAGCTAGCCCTGTTGCCCTGCTGAGCAGTTCTTCCCAGAGAGGGCTGAGGAGCTCTATCCAGAGAGTGCTGTGAAGTCCTACCCAGAGAGTGCTGAGGAGTTCTATCCAGAAAGTGCTGAGGAGTTTCATCCAGAGTGGAGGAGATGGGCAGGCGCCAATGCAAGAATTCCTCCAACAACCTGAAAGGCAACATGACATCGCCAGAATCCAGGGAGCTCGAAACTAGAAGAATTGAACACCCTACGCCAGAAGAAATAGAAGAAATTGACTCTAAGCGCTTCTTTATGAAAATAATAGAGGAACTTAAACAGGAGGTGAAAATCTGCCGTAAAGAAATGGAAGATAAGTATAACAAAAAAATTGAGGAAATGAGTAAAGAAATGGAAGAGAAATATACCAAAAAGTTTGAAGAAATGAGTAAATCCGTAAATGAAATTCTGGGAAACCAAGAAAAAACAATCAAACAGGTAATAGAAACAGTTCAAGATTTGAAAACTGAAATGGAGTCAATGAAGAAATCACAAACCGAGGGCCGGCTGGCTATGGAAAATCTGGGTAAACGAACAGAGACTTCAGAAACAAGCTTAACCAATAGAATACAAGAGATAGAAGAAAGAATCTCAGACTCTGAGGACACCATAGAGAAATTAAACACTCTGTCCAAAGAAAACAGCAAATCCAACAAATTCTCATCACAAAACATTCAGGAACTGTGGGACACAATAAAAAAATCAAATCTAAGAATAATAGGAGTAGAAGAAGGAGAAGAATTGCATTTCAAAGGTCCAGAAAATATACTCAACAAAATTATAGAAGAAAACTTTCCCATCCTAAAGAACGATATTCCTATGAAGGTTCAAGAAGCATACAGAACACCGAATAGACTGGATCAGAAAAAAACATCCCCTTGTCATATAATAATCAAAACACAAAGCATTCAGACTAAAGAAAGGATATTGAAAGCTGCAAAGGAAAAAGGTCAAGTAACTTATAAAGGTAAACCTATCAGACTTACACCAGACTTCTCTATGGAAACCATGAAAGCCAGAAGGTCCTGGATAGAGGTACTGCAGAAACTAAGAGACAATGGATGCAAACCCAGACTACTTTACCCAGCCAAGCTATTGTTCACTATCAACGGAGGAAACAAAATATTCCAGGATAAAAACAAATTTAAACAATACGTAGCTACTAATCCAGCCTTACAGAGAATACTAGAAGGAAAATCACAACCCAAGGAATCCAACATTCCCAACACTGCCTACATTAACTCAGACATCTAGCGACCCTCCACAAGCACAACTCAAAGAAGGAAAACACATACACGCTACTACCCAAAAAAATGACTGGAGTCATCGATCACTGGTCATTAATATCACTTAATATCAATGGTCTCAACTCACCTATAAAGAGGCACAGACTTAGAGATTGGATACGAAAACAGGATCCAACATTCTGCTGTCTACAAGAAACACACCTCAACCACAAAGACAGACACCTACTCAGAGTAAAGGGTTGGGAAAAGGTTTTCCAAGCAAATGGACCTAAGAAACAAGCGGGTGTGGCCATTCTAATATCTAACAAAATCGACTTCAAACTAAAATCAATCAGAAGAGATGGAGATGGACATTTCATACTCATAACAGGAACAATTCATCAGGAAGAAGTCTCAATCTTGAATATCTATGCCCCTAATATAAAGGCACCCACATATGTAAAAGAAACTCTTCTAGAACTCAAGGCAGTCATCAAACCACACACACTAATAGTAGGAGACTTCAACACTCCTCTCTCACCAATGGACAGGTCAATCAGACAGAAACCTAACAGAGAAATAAGAGATTTACTGGAGGTACTGAATCAAATGGACTTAACAGACATCTATAGAACACTCCACCCAAATAGGAAAGAGTATACCTTCTTCTCTGCAGCTCATGGAACCTTCTCGAAAATTGACCACATACTTGGTAACAAAGCAAACTTCCACAGATACAAAAAAATATTAGTGACCACCTGTGTCTTGTCAGATCACCATGGATTAAAATTAGAATTCAACAACAATGGTACCCCCATGAAGCCAACAAACTCATGGAAGTTGAACAGTCAACTACTAAATCACCCCTGGGTCAAGGAAGAAATAAAGAAAGAAATTAAAGTCTTCCTTGAATATAATGAAAACAAAGACACAACGTATTCAAACCTATGGGACACAATGAAAGCAGTGCTAAGAGGAAAGTTCATAGCACTAAGTGCCCACCTAAAGAAAACAGAGAAAGCACACATTGGAGACTTAAAAACACACTTGAAAGCTCTAGAAAAAAAAGAAGCTGATTTACCCAGGAGGAGTAGAAGACTGGAAATAATCAAACTGAGGGCTGAAATCAACAAGATAGAAACACAGAAAACAATTCAAAGAATCAATGAAGCAAAAAGCTGGTTCTTGGAGAAAATTAACAAGATTGACAAACCCCTATCCAAACTAATCAAACGGCAGAGAGAGAACTTGCAAATTAATAGGATCAGAAATGAAAAGGGGGACATAACCACAGACACAGAGGAAATACAGAGAATCATTAGATCTTACTACGAAAGTTTATATGCCACAAAGTTGGAAAATGTAAAAGAAATGAACATTTTTTTAGATAAGTACCATATACTAAAGTTGAACCAAGACCAGGTGAACAATCTAAATAGACCTGTTAGTCGTGAAGAACTAGAAGCTGTTATCAAAAATCTCCCTACCAAAAAAAGCCCAGGACCAGATGGTTTCAATGCAGAATTCTACCAGAACTTCCAGGAAGAGCTAATACCTATACTCCTTAATGTATTCCACAATATAGAAAAAGAAAAGTCACTGCCAAACTCCTTTTATGAAGCTACAGTCACCCTAATACCAAAACCACACAAAGACACAACCAAGAAAGAGAATTACAGGCCAATCTCACTCATGAACATCGATGCGAAAATTCTCAATAAAATACTGCAAACCGAATCCAAGAACACATTAGAAAAATCATCCATTATGATCAAGTAGGCTTCATCCCAGAGATGCAGGGATGGTTCAACATACGCAAATCTATTAATGTAATCCATCATATAAATAAACGGAAAGAAAAAAATCATATGATCATTTCATTGGATGCTGAAAAAGCGTTTGACAAAATTCAACACCCTTTTATGATAAAGGTGTTGGAGAGACTGGGGATACAAGGATCATACCTAAATATAATAAAAGCAATATACAGCAAGCCGACAGCTAACATCAAATTGAATGGAGAGAAACTCAAAGCCTTTCCACTAAAATCAGGAACTCGACAAGGCTGTCCACTCTCTCCATACCTCTTCAATATAGTGCTTGAAGTTCTAGCAATAGCAATAAGACAACATAAGGGGATCAAGGGGATTCGAATTGGAAAGGATGAAGTGAAACTTTCATTATTTGCAGACGATATGATAGTGTACATAAGCGACCCCAAAAACTCTACCAAAGAACACCTACAGCTGATAAACACCTTTAGTAACGTGGCAGGATACAAGATCAACTCCAAAAAATCAGTGGCACTCCTATACACAAAGGATAAAGAAACGGAGAGGGAAATAAGAGAAACATCACCTTTCACGATAGCCACAAACACCATAAAATATCTTGGGGTTACTCTAACCAACGATGTGAAAGACCTATTTGACAAGAACTTTAAGCCTTTGAAAAGAGAAATTGAGGAGGATACCAGAAAATGGAAAGACCTCCCCTACTCTTGGATTGGGAGAATCAACATAGTAAAAATGGCAATTCTACCAAAAGCAATCTACAGATTCAATGCAATCCCCATCAAAATCCCATCAAAATTCTTCACAGACCTTGAGAGAACAATAATCAAGTTTATATGGAAAAACAAAAAACCCAGGATAGCCAAAACAATCTTATACAATAAAGGAACTTCTGGAGGCATTACTATCCCTGACTTCAAACTCTATTACAGAGCTACAGTATTGAAAACAGCTTGGTATTGGCATAAGAACAGAGAAGTCGACCTATGGGATCGAATAGAAGACCCAGATACTAACCCTCAAACCTACGAACACCTAATTTTTGACAAGGGAGCTAAAGGTATACAATGGAAGAAGGAAAGCGTCTTTAACAAATGGTGCTGGCATAACTGGATGTCAACCTGTAGAAGAATGAAAATAGATCCATATCTATCACCATGCACAAAACTCAAGTCCAAATGGATTAAAGACATCAACATCAATCTGTCCACTTTGAACCTGATAGAAGAGAAAGTGGGAAGTAGTCTACAAGATATAGGCACAGGAGGCCACTTCCTAAGTAGGACCCCAGCAGTACAGACAATAAGAGAAACAATGAATAAATGGGACCTGCTGAAACTGAGAAGCTTCTGTAAAGCAAAGGACACTGTCAGTAAGACAAAAAGGCTGCCTTCTGACTGGGAGAAGATCTTCACCAACCCCTCATCAGACAAAGGTCTGATCTTCAGAATATACAAAGAACTCAAGAAACTAGACACTAAAACTCTAATTAACCCAATTAAAAAATGGGGTACTGA
This sequence comes from Myodes glareolus, assembly GCF_982192425.1. Taxonomy (NCBI): domain Eukaryota; kingdom Metazoa; phylum Chordata; class Mammalia; order Rodentia; family Cricetidae; genus Myodes; species Myodes glareolus. Next base: position 48,216,481 of record NC_142033.1, on the reverse strand, counting down.
TCTGAACAGAGAATTCACAACAGATGAACTTCGAATGGCCAGAAGACACTTAAGGTCATGCTCAACCTCCTTAGCGATCAGGGAAATGCAAATCAAAACCACTTTGAGATACCATCTTACACCTGTCAGAATAGCTAAAGTTAAAAACACCAATGATAGCCTATGCTGGAGGGGATGTGGAATGAGGGGAACACTCATCCATTGTTGGTGGGAATGCAAACTTGTGCAGCCACTTTGGAAATCAGTGTGGCGGTTTCTCAGGAAACTGGGAGTCAACCTCCCTCAGGACCCAGCAATTCCTCTCTTGGGAATATACCCTAGAGATGCCCAAACATACTACAAAAGCGTTTGTTCAACTATGTTCATAGCAGCACTATTTGTAATAGCCAGAACCTGGAAACAGCCTAGGTGCCCCTCAATAGAAGAATGGTTAAAAAAGGTGTGGAACATATACACATTAGAGTTTTACTCAGCGGTAAAAAATAATGACATCTTGAATTTTGCATGCAAATGGATGGACATAGAAAACGCTTTACTGAGTGAGGTAAGCCAGACCCAAAAAGAGGAACACGGTATGTATTCACTCATAAGTGGATTCTAACCATAATTAAAGGTCTTTGAGCCTATTATTCGTGATCCTAGAGAAGCTAAATAAGAAGACGAACCTGATGAAGATTATTTACCTATCCGCCAGGAGGTAGGAAATAGTCAAGAGTCCCAGGTAACCTTGGGTGCATGGGGGGGGGGGGGTGGGAGGGTTGTTGGAAGGGGAGAGGGTTAGAGAGAAGGGAGTAGGGGAGGAATGGAGAAAGCTCGGTTGACCGGGATGGGGGGAAGGGAGGAAGGATGAATGTGGGATCAGGGAAGAATATATTTCAACTAAGGGAGTCATATTAGAGTTTACAGGAAACTTGATTATATATGGGATCCCAGGTCCAAGGAGAGATCCCCAGATTGTTCTCTGGACAGAGGAGGGGGTGCCTGAACCGGCCTTGGCCCGTGACCATACTGATGAATATTTTGCTTATCACCATAGATCCCTCATCTGGCGTTGGATGACGAAACAGATGGAGGCCCGCGTTGGAGCACCGAACTGAGCCCCCCAAGATCCAAACGAGGAGCAAAAGGAGGAAGAAAATGACGAAGGACTGCGAGGGATACTATCACCCACTGATACAAGGAGTCGGATCTAATGAGAGTTTACCAAGGCCAGATGGACCGTGACTGAACGAGCATGTGATCCAACCAGATTCTCTGAATGTGGCCGGATTTTCTGAATGTGGCTGGCCTGCAGTCTTTCCGAGAAGCCATTGACAATGACACTGGGACTGGTTTCCTCTGCATATACTGGATTTTTGGGATCCAGTCTGTTTGGATGCTCACCTTCCTGGACCTGGAGTGAGTGGGGAGGAACTTGGACTTCCCACAGGGCAGGAGACCCTGACTTCCCTTGGGGACAAAGAGGGAGGAGGAGAGGGAGGGCGTTGGGAGGAGGGGCGTAAATGGAAACTTTTTATAATTTAATAAAATTACTAAAAAAAAAAAAAGTGGTAAACTGGGTGGTGGTGACACATACCTTTAAATCCAGCACTTGGGAGGCAGATGTAGGCAGATTCCGTGAGTTCGAGGCAAGTCATGGCTACAATGCAAGGTCCAGGGCAGCCAGGAGTGTTACACAGAGAAACCCTGTCTTGAAAAACAAAACAACAACAAAACCCAACAACAACACAAGCAAACAAAAAAACAAGGATGGTCACCAGAATGTCCAACACCAACAATGCTGGTCAGGACCAATGGAGTCACACTACAGAACACCTGTTGCTCAATAATACTTGTTAAAGTCTTCAGGACACTTCTCATTGATTTGTACTCTATTAAAGATCTACCAAATTCATCTAAAATATCATAACAGTGAAGAATAATAAAGCAATGTTATGTATGTTAAAATTGGTTATTAATTGATATATAAAGCCCAAACATTAATACAGTATGAGCTAATGTTTGAATAAATGTACATTGTCATACCTTTCTTATGAAACATGTAAGTTTTAGAATTAATTGAATTTGTTCTGTATTCTTTTAATTTTATTTTATGTGTACAGTGGGTTTTTCTGCATGCATGGCTGTGTATCACATGGAAATAGTGCCAAGAGAGGGCAGAATAAGGCAACAGATCCACCGGAACTGGAATTATAGACCATCATGAGCCATCATGTGAGTGTTTGGAGTCAAATTTGGGTTGCCTGCAAGAGCAGACAGTGCTTTAACATCTGATCCATCACTTCAGCACTGCAATTTTTTTCTTTCATAGCTTAAACATACATAAAGCATTCATATCGCCCTGTAGTCTTTTACCCTTTTTCACCTTCCCTATTCCTTGCTTCTATTCTTTTTTCCATGTTCAGGACATCTTACTTTAGTAATCCTCTGCTGGTAGTCGGATTATTGGTGTGACAATTGGTAAGAACCCGACCATTGTAGCCCACTACATTCAGAAGCAATGGTTTTGTCTTCTCAGAACAATTCAAAAACAATAGTTCAGTTTGAAGGAGTAGGGCTTGATAAGCTCCTCCCCGATCTGTGACTAGCTGCTGTTAGGCCAACACTTGTGCAGTTCCAGGACAGGCAAACACAGTTGCTCTGATTTCATGGTTGAGTTGTCTGTGTCATGCCCAGAATACAGAAGCTCCCAGCTCTTCTCCTTTTGGCACCTATATTCTTCTTATATTCTTCTTTTAAACCTCTTTTATTCTATTTCCTGAACCTCTCAGAGCTCCTTTACAGCATGCATATATATATATATATATATATATATATATATATATATATATATATCTGAATCATGTCACAAAAACCAAGATGGATGAGAGTAAATAATTAATAATTACAACTTTGCAACTTTGTAAACATTTAGAACTATTTACCATGACTTTATTCACTGACAAAGTATTTATTAGATTTATGCTGCATTCAAGGCATTATACTAGATAATTGAGCTTTATAAACTAAGTTAATTTATATAATAATTAATAAATTATTTTGGGCTTATTTTGTTGATAGAAAATCAATGGTGGAAAACAAAATCAAGGAAAATAAAATATGAACAAGTAAGCCAATATTAAATAACTCATGTCTAAGATCAAGCCTTAACTCAAACACAACAGGCAGATTCTAAAAGCCCTAATTATTTCAATTTCCCAGCACACCTCATCATTGGCATGTACCCAACCCACTTGCCACTATTTCTTCTGTAAGCTGCCTGTCAGGTTATGTGAAATCTGGACCACTCCTTTGAATTAGCAGAAAGTCAAATTACACTTTGTAGTTGATGGTGCACCTTACCAAATCTCTGGTAGCAGGAATGTACCTCTGGAACACTCTATGACAGATATTGAATCTTATATATGAAATGTAGAGAAAAACAATGAGACTTGTGACAGAGTGACTTATTTCAACCTGACAACTACAAATTATTTTCTGTTCATCTTTACCATGACAGTAAATAGAAAACAGTTTAAACTTGATATCTATATGATTTAATAATTCAGTTACTGATTATGACCTCAGGCATCCTCATATATAAAATTATTGTTTCTGCAGATTTTCATATCCATGTAATCCGTCAAATACTCATTCAAAATATTCA